>NC_134559.1:18380260-19580260 GCF_025594145.1 Primulina tabacum
TCACAATTGCTTCTAGCTTGATAAACTTTTTCAGTTGAAATCTATGCTTCAGTTCTTTGGCAAAGATTTCTGTTCTGAAACTTTTCCAACAATCAAAAGATTTTAATTGTGATGTGGCAAATGCATTGACCTGTTCCCAAACTAGGTCAATGTGTGTTTGAATGACATTGGATGGCCGGGGTTCTTCAACCAGCTTGCCTTTTCCTTTGTCAGTTGAGAGAATGTGAGGAAGATCCATTCCAGAATGTGTGGAGTGCACTGGTTCCCTTAATATTACATCTTTAGATCTGGCTCTAGGCAGGATGGTAGGGCGATTTACAAGAGTCAAGGGAGCTCTTACCTTAGCTGGTGTCTTTGCTTTGATAACTGAATCATCAGGTGAGACTACTTGCAAAGGGATAGCCTGAATGGGCTGTTAAGCAGCAGATTGAATAATTTTCTCAGGTGGAATGACTTCCACTGTGGTTATTGGTTTGGTTCTTTGAGTCCTTGGTCTCTTGACAAGCTTAGGGGAAGGAGTTTTCTCTGAATCTGATTCACTGAGAATCAGTTTCCTTTTTGTTGTTTTGACCTTCTTGACTGGTGATGGCTCAACCTCTATTTTGTTTTTTGATGGCAAGGTGTTTTTGATAGTAAATACCTTGAATTTTGATGATGTTTCAGCATTTTCAGCTACCAAACCCTTCAGTTTTAATAGATAACTGATTTGGATGGCGAAGCCACATGACTGTTTGGATGACTTGAGCATATTCTTCAAGATTTTAAAAAGAATATATATCCAATTTGCTTTCTTTTTACCCATGATTATGGTCATTACCTGGAATTTTTCGAGTGTAAGAGCAGCATAAAAACCGGTTTTTGCTAATATTCCCTTTGCCACGGTATCAGCTAACAACTGAATTTCTGGTTTCAGTTCCTTCTTTGGATCGGAAACCTTGATTTTCCGTCCATTAGCAGATAGTCGAGACTGCATTTCTTCAATGTCATGAGTTTTTACTTCAGAAAAGCTGACATAACCATCAGTTGGCAAAGAGAAGATTTCTCCGAAAGCTTCTTCAGAAAGGAGTAGCAACTGATCATTGATAGTCACAGAGATAGTGTCATTAGCAGTGATAAATCCCTTCCGATAGAATTCATTGACCTCCTTGAGGTATATCTTCTGAGAAGATTGTCCCAAGAACATCCTGAGACCTGCCGACTCAAGCTTTAGAAATACATTCTTAACGTCTGCTTCTTGAATCGATAGAACCGAGTTAAAATCGATGACCATCGCATTCAAGATATAAGCTGGGATCTGGTTTGCCATTTCGGAAAGTGTAGTGATATGCAAATTGAAGAGAATAAGTTCTGAAATTTGTATACTCTTAGAAACTGATTGTAATTGTGAAGAATAGAACTGAAATGAAGCGGGCAAAATGCTTTTGTTCGTGACTGTTCAAATTCTGGACACGTGTCATCCCGGGAAAAATTTTGAATAAAAATGTGTGCACGTGTGCTGTAATCGTGTGTATATAATGATGAGCGGTTTTAAAATATGCCACGTCATAAAAATTTAGTCACCTCATTTGATTTGGAATATAATAAGTTTTTAATTGGTTAACTTATGTGAGAAGATTTGTAAAATTTTCAAGTGTTGGCCGAGTGTTCACAATGAAACTCTATATAGAAACAATCTTTATTTTAATAATATTTGAAATTATTATTTCGGCACATCTTTATCTGTATACCCATGCTAGTTGCATAGATAAAGCCCTTGAATATACAGATAGTAGAAAGAATATGAGATGCTCATATGATGAGTATCATGAAACTCATATTCGGAATACTGTATATTCTAAATAGTTCCTAGTCGATTCAGCCGCCGCTAAGAAGGATATAGACCGCTCGAGTTCGAGACTAGTATCTGCGATGTGAGTACTATGTTTCATTGGTAGGGGACATTGTGATGTACGAGCATGCAGATAGGTGCTCCTTGTAGAGTGCACTGAACAACCCTCCATAAAGGACTTTCCAAGTGGTTCTCACTTATCGAGAGGAAAAGTCCTAGTTTATGGTTGTACAACATTAGTCCTTATGACCCGGGACAACATTGAGACTCTATGTGCTAGAATTACACTTTGATTTGTTTACCGACTCTCATGGGGTCATCAGGTGGCAAGGTTGGGTGTTCTGTCGAAACATATAGGAGTCGATGCATTGTAGTCGGGCATTCACCGCTTACCTTCGGGTATGGATATCCTATGTGTTCTCATGTGTATGTAGGTTGAAATCTCTGATCAGAGTATGGTGGTAATTATGAAAGGGGTTTCATATATTACACCATCAATGCAACTACGACATGACACATAGTATCGATTCATTGACAACTCTCGATATACCAATGGTTGTCGAATCGGTCGGGATATATGAGTTGAAGGGACCGTACTGTACGCTAATCATAATTGAATGGTTCTTGCAGGCACTATCATTTGATACCTAGGGAATCATGTAAGCGATGCTGCTAGGCGTTTAACATGATTGGTTGGGTACTATCAGACTTGAGTTCTGACATTCTTGTTATCAAGAAGTTGATAAGTAACAATGGAGCAATTGGGGTATGCTCATATAAGGACATGTTTAGTGCGAATCACATGGAGATGTTAACCCACGGCTAGTTGTATCAATGAACCATTGAGGGCCACACAAGTACTAGCTTTCTAGATCCCGTTGGGAAGTAAAAATAGTTTAATGTGTTGAACGGCTTATAAATGAGTTTATAAGCGTAAGGAAAAATAGAAGTATGACTTCTGTGAGAGAAATGTAACTTTTAATTTATGAATGTGTTCCTAAAATTAAAAGTTGGCCAAGTAAATAATGTATTTGAAAATTGTGATTTTCATAAACATTATTATGGACTAAATTAAATTAATTCAAGTGTTGAATTAATTTAACACTAGTGGGCCTAGTAGAGTCCAAATAATTAAATTAATTCAGGTGTTGAATTAATTAAATAACATTGGGCCTTGTAGAGCCCAATTGGAAATAATTATTTGACTAGTGGACTTGAGTAAAATCAAGTAAAGTTTAATTGAACTCAAATATATTTGGGACATTTAAATTAAAAATCCATGGGCCCTTTGTAAATGTTACAAGCCCACTAGGTTTTGCATGCTTGGGAGGTGAAGTGTTGGGGAATACTTTTGATTAAAAAAATTCGCATGGCATTCAACTTTTGCTTTTAGCTTTTTGCAACCCCAGGACAAGTCATCCTTCTCCCTATTCTTGCAAGCAATGGCCGAAATTTTGTGTGCCTTTACCCTCAATATTTCTCTCTTTGGTTCTTCAATTGTTGAGGAAATCCTACACTTCTCTTTGAAAAATCCTCTTATTTTGCTAGTGCAAAATAAGAGGGGTTCTAGCTAGTTGGTGGTGGGCCTAATTTTGGAGCAAGGAGAGCTTGAAGATTGTCTTGCCTTTGAAGAGCCAAGTTGTTTACAACTTGGTTGGAGCCATCATCAACCTCAAGAGGTTGATAGGTATATTTCATAACACCCTATGAATGTCATAGTTTGTGTTTTGTATATGTTACACACTAGTACTAGAGGTGCTCGAAAATTTTATGTTAGAAAATATCATTTTCGAAAATTTTGTTGCTTCCGTTGCGAATTCGGGCACCTAAAATCGATCCCTTTCAAGTGGTATCAGAGCTAAGGGCACTAGTTTTTGTAGCATATACATGATATTATATTGAGGTCGATTTCTAACCGCATGAGATGATTTGTTGCAACGAATTCAAGGCCGAATTGGGGCGGGTTTTGGGCAGCAAGTTGCTGCCTATTTCGGGCACCTCGGGCTGCCCATTTCGGGCAGCAAGGGCAGCCCAAGGAGTTGCCCGAACAGCCCCTATTTTCAAATAAAAAAAAAATTTATTTGCCGGAATCTGGCGATGGCGATGACGGTTAGGGTTTCCAAAAGTATTTTGGATTATCAAAGTGTCATGGACCTTGAAGTTGTTGGGCCATGAGATGACTAACATATTTGTGAAATTTAAATGGGCCAAAATGTTTTTGGTGAAAAATGATTTTTTTTGGGCCCTTAAGTTTAAATTTACAAAAGTTGCGAATATTTTTTCATGAAATAAATAATTGAAGTTGGACTTTAATTATTTATAGTAAATTGTGATTTACAAGAAATTCGGTTATAAATAAATTAATTAGAAAGTAGACAAAGGTGTTTGTATACTTTGTTAATTTAGTTTATAATCGTGACGGTTAGTGATTGGATCAAGATATATAATATTGGATCAATTAATTATTGTGATAATTAATTGATGGTGTATGATATGTGATATTATGCATGAAGGATGATCAAAAGCCCAAGCCCAATTTGCTAGGTGTATGCTAGGATATTTTGTGTTGAATGATTGTAATAATTATTAAATTTCAAGTGGGCTTGGTTTATGGCCCGTTCCCACCCCATGAGATGTATTCCTATTTGCCATGGATATTTATTTGTAAATATTAGTATAGTGGAAGATCAAGATTGGAAGATGATGGCCTTGATGATTATGAAGATCGAAGACATGTAAATATTGGAAGCTAATGTAATAGTTGCATTTGCATCCCATGCATTTCCCTAGGATTGGACCTAGGCCCGTGTTTAGCTCACACGGGCCATTAGTATTGGGGCGATTGATCATCCTTGTTTTGTTTACTGTTTATAATATATGCATGATATGCTATAAATAATGAGCATGTGCGTTATTATTATGATAATAACAAAGTTGCATGAATCCGGCAAACATACGATCAAACATGGCAATTTTTAAATAAAATAATAATGAGACCTTTGAATATTAAAAACTCTCATTTTGAATAAGATTCAAAATTAATATCAAGCCCGAAAAGGGGAATTATAAATTTGTTTATAATTTCCATGTTTTCCATCGACAATGGGTGCATGATGAACGCTACCCGAACTCGGGGCTCGGCTCATATTATTGGGGGGGCTCTGGGTGCCGGAAAGCTGTGACATTCATTGACATGGTGATGTGAACTACGTGGAACTCCCATGATTTCGGCTCATATTATTGAGGGAACTCATGGCGACCGTCCATTAAGGTTCAACATCGATGGGTAAGGCTTGACACGTGAAGATAAACGACGTCATATTATTGGGTCCTAATCAAACGTGAGACAAAATTTTACGTAGAGGGTTGCATGGAGATGCAATTGGAAACTACCTTTTAGGAATTGTGATTGGCTGATATTATTCGGGATCGTAATTCGCTAATTGGACCTTACGTACCTACTGAGGAAAGGAGTTTCCCGTTTTCACTAGAGGGTAGTGAAAGATGTCAAAACAGTGGGAGTAAACATTTATAAAGTAAAAGTCCATACTTTATATCTTACTAAATATTTTAAAATAGTTATCACCATTTATCTGTTTTACTTTTCAGTACAAATTGACAATGTCTTCGATACGCAATCCATTATCTGCAATACTCAAAAAACACATATTAACTGGACCTAATTACCTCACTTGGCTAAGAAACTTGAAAATCGTCTTGAATTCGGAAAGGATAGCATATACACTGACTAAGTCGCGCCCTGTTGAGGCTCCGACTGACTGCACTCCTGAGGAATTGCAGACTTACAAGGAATGGTGTGACCATGACTCGAAAGCCAGGTGTTATAGGCAGGCTTCTATGAATGATGAGCTGCAGAGCGTTTTGAGGATGCAAAGAGTGCTGCTGACATTCATTTGCATCTCAAGGAGCTCTTTGGTGAGCAAACACGGCCTCTTAGGCATGCTACCGTCAAGGAGCTGATCACTTTGCGCATGCGAGATGGGGCCTCGGTCCATGAGCATGGCCTGAAGTTGATTGGGCTCGTGGACAAGCTCGTTTGCATGGATCTGATGTTGCCTTCGGAGTTGACCACCGACGTGTTGCTCTTATCGCTGCCTAGCTCATTTGATCCTTTTGTAGTGAATTTCAACATGAACAAACTAGAGCCGACCCTTAAGGAGTCGGTTAACATGCTTGTTACGTTTGAATCCACCATCAAGAAAGAGAAGTTGGTTCTTTATGTGGGTTCTTCATCTGGTACGAATATTGATCCACATGGGAAGGGAAAGAAGCTTTCTTTCCAATGTCCCAAGAAGAACGTGCCCTTGTTGAGGCAATCTCCGAATCCCGTCGTGGCAGCCAAACCAGTTAAGGCTGACAAGACTAGTGATGTTTGTCATCACTGCAAGAAGCCTGGACATTGGAGGCGTAATTGCAAAGAATATCTTACTCAGAAAAGTTCTGAAAATGGTATGTTCTACTTTGATTTTAAACATTTCAATTAATTCTACTTCTTGGGTATTGGATACCGATTGTGGCTCACATCTCTGTAATGAGTTACAGGTGATGGGAAAAAGTAGAAGGCTTACAGAAGGTGAGACCTTCTTAAGGATGGGCAATGGAGCAAGAGTTGCTGCCAAGGCCCTGGGAGATGTTAACTTATTGTTGAACAATAATTTTAAGTTAATTTTTAAGAGATGTTTTGTTTGTACCTGATTTGCTGAAAAAACATTGTTTCAATTTCTATGTTGATAAAGATGGATATTCTTGTTTCTTTAGCAAAGGTGTTTGCAATTTTTACAAGAATGAATGTTTAATTGGTACTGGTGAACTTGAAAACGATCTCTATAACTTAAAATTGAAAGATATTCCACTAAATGTCCATTCAAAGGCAGACACCATATGAGATATGGATGGGTAAGCCTCCAAAATATTCTTATCTTAGAATGTGGGGGTGCCCTGCTTATGTGAAGCAGGTAGTGGGAGATAAATTGGATAGTCGATCCATTTTATGTTACTTTGTAGGATATCCAAAGAATTCAGTTGAATACTACTTCTATCATCCCCAAGAAACAAAAGTGTTTGTTTCTAGGAATGCAACCTTTTTGGAAAAGGAATTTCTATTGGATAGAAAAGGGGAGATGATAGAACTCGAAGAGGTTCGAGAGACACCCACAATTATAGAACCCACACCCGAAGAGCCAAGAGAGGAGATACAAGCTCCTAGAAGATCCGAGAGAGTCTCGAGACCACCTATGAGGTATGGTCTGCTTCTTGAAGAAGGCCATGATGAGCCTATCCATGGATGTGATCCAAGGACCTTCAAGGAAGCATTATCTGATGCCGATTCATCCAAGTGGCTTGAAGCAATGGAATCTGAGATGAATTCCATACATTCGAACCAAGTGTGGAATCTCGTGGATCCACCTGAGGGAATTGATCCCATAAGGTGTAAATGGATTTACAAGAGGAAACTTGGGGCGGATGGGAAGATATTGACCTTCAAGGCGCGATTGGTGGCAAAAAGATATACTCAAAGACAAGGAGTTGACTTTGAGGAAACCTTTTCTCCAGTTGCAATGTTCAAGTCCGTAAGGATTTTGCTAGCCATAGCTGCATGGTATGACTATGAGATATGGCAGATGCATGTTAAGACAGCCTTTTTTAATGGGGATATTAAGGAAGAAATTTACATGTCTCAACCCGAATGGTTTACATCTGTCGGAAGTGAGCATATAGTATGCAAACTTCAGAGATCTATTTATGGTCTAAAGCAGGCATCTAGGAGTTGGAACCTTAGATTCGATAGTACAATCAAAGAGTTTGGTTTTACTAAGAATCCTGAGGAACCCTGTGTGTATAAGAAGGTCAGTGGGAGTGCTCTGACATTCCTTGTGCTTTATGTTGATGACATTTTACTCATTGGAAATGATGTAGGGATGTTGCAATCAACTAAGATATGGTTAGCGAGTAAGTTCTCGATGCAGGACTTGGGTGAAGCATCTTTTGTATTGGGAATACAGATCTATAGAGATAGATAAAAAAGATTGCTTGGTCTCACCCAGTTCACATACATTGATACCATCGTGAAGCGGTTCTCGATGGACGAGTCCAAGAGAGGACATCTACCAATGTGTCATGGCGTGTCCCTATCCAAGTCTATGTCTCCCAAGACTGATGCAGAGATAGCGACGATGACAAGCATTCCTTATGCATCTGCGATTGGTAGCATCATGTATGAGATGATATCTACACGTCCTGACGTGGCTTTTGCACTAAGTGTAGTGAGTAGATATCAATCCAACCCTGGTCTTCCACACTGGAAAGCTGTGAAAGATATCCTCAAGTATTTGAGAAGGACCAATAAGTTGTTCTTGGTCAATGGGGGTGGAGAACTGAAATTGAAAGGCTATACCGACTCTAGCTTCCAAAGCGATATCGATGACTCGAAGTCAACCTCTAGGTCCGTATTCGTGCTCAATGGTGTTGCTGTCTCTTGGAAAAGTTCCATGCAAGACAGTACTGCGGATTCCACCACTGAGGCCGAATACATTGCTGCATCAGATGCAGCAAAGGAGGCTGTTTGGATAAGTAATTTCGTCCAAGAATTGGACGTCGTTCCTATGGAAGTTGCTTTTGTCCTGGTGTTGTGTGACAACACGGGAGATATAGCTCAAGCAAAGGAGCCAAGGTCTCATCAGAAGTCCAAACACGTATTGAGAAAGTACCACATCCTCAGAGAGATCGTGGAAAGAGGAGATGTCACGATTGACAAAGTCGGCTCCGCAGATAATGTTGCTGATCCACTAACTAAGCCTTTACCTGGACCATTATTCGAGTAGCATCGCGAATTGATGGGTTTGAAGCATATGGGTAGTTGGCTCTAGTGCAAGTGGGAGATTGTTAGAGTAGGTGCCCGTCGAGCCAAGTGTTGGCCGAGTGTTCACAATGAAACTCTATGTATAAACAATCTTTATTTTAATAATATTTGAAATTATTATTTTGGCACATCTTTATCTGTATACCCATGCTAGTTGCATAGATAAAGCCCTTGAATATACAAATAGTAGAAATAATATGAGATGCTCATATGATGAGTATCATGAAACTCATATTTGGAATACTGTATATTCTAAACAGTTCCTAGTCGATTCAGCCGCCGCTAAGAAGGATATAGGCCGCTCGAGTTCGAGACTAGTATCTGCGATGTGAGTACCATGTTTCATTGGTAGGGGACATTGTGATGTCGGAGCATGCAGATAGGTGCTCCTTGTAGAGTGCACTAAACATGTAATGCCCCGAAAATTTAAAGGTCCACGCAAACCACATGCGCAAATTATTAAATTCCTTGGGCATTTCAATTAATGGTTTTAATTGCATGGATTAATTTTGTTGTGCATATTTACATGTTTAAAATATATTTTTCTACATGATTGCATTAAAATATATTTTTAAAGGTTATTCAAATTGCGATCGAGGAACGGAGACCGAGGGCTGAAAAATAGAAAATGATTTTTATTAAATAGTTGTTTTTAATTATTTAAAATTTGGGAGATGCTTTTTATTATTTTTGAAAATATGGGGTTTTTAGGTGATTTTATACGCTAGGGCGTAAATTTTATCGGTGTTGGTTTTTCAACTAAAAAACGAGCTTTTTGGCAACCCGGCTATTTAATTCACAGACTTATTTTAAGAAAGCTATTTTTAACATTTTAATTAATCACTAATGGGCCTAATTTATATTCTTAATGGGCCTAAACTTAATTAATGCTTAATTAGCTATAAAATAGCCAAAACCTCCCCATAAGCCCTCATTGTGTACGCCACTTTTCAGAATTCTATTCTCCAAAATTTCCCTCAAGTACACGGCACCCACATACCACAATTTGAAAGGAAAAGTCGAGAATTTCGAAGGGGAAAATTCATCCTAGGGTTTTTGTCGCCGTTCTTCGCAATCGTCAACGGTTTTTCGTGCGTTTAAAACGCAAAGGCACGCCATAATTCTCCTTTTACTCATCCATCACACCATAGTATTTATTTAATTGTGTTTTGCATGAAAAACAAATTGCACATCATGATATTTTCGTAACTATGTCTATGTGTGTGGTAAACTCTTGTGTTTTGGTTCAAAAATCATGTTTGATTTGTGTTAAAGGGCTGCCATGGTTAGGGAATGGATTAAGGGTGTTTTACACAAAGTTTAGGGTCCTAGAAACACACCAAATAAGCTGCAAACTTGAATAACAAAAGCTGGACAAAAAAAAATACGTAGGCAGCAACTAGGAAGAACCGTGAGTGTGGGTTGTTGTTCAAGGGGGTTCGGCTTTGGGGCTTGAGGGCTTGGCTCGGTCTGGTCTTGGGGCCAGGGCGAGCTAGGGATGATTATGGGTCAGGGGAAGAGTCCTAGCCATTCTAGGACTCAAGACCATGGGTTGGGGAGGAGTCCTTATCAAGGAGGACTCCACCCGAGAGCTTCTATGGTCAGCGCAGGGGGATCGGCGTGTGCAGGGAAGAGGGGCTCGGACAGGGGGTCTGGGCTGGGCTAGTTTAGGTCCTTAGGGTCCTAGGAGGGTTCTTGAGGGGATGGTTCAAGGAGTGGCTCGATGGGTAGAAGCCTAGCATCAAAAACGTGAGATTGAGGCTCATGACAGCAAGTAGGCGAGAGGTTGCTGTCCATGTTCAGTGGGTTGCTGCTCACGTCCAGGGGCTTGGATTGGTCTGGGTATGGTCCATGCATGGTCCAGGGTCAGTTAGGGTCAGGGTGGCTCGATGGTTAAGGGTTTGGAGGAGTCCTAGCCTAGATAGGAGTTCAATGGTTCAAGGACACTACACTCACACACATGCAGAAACATGGGTCGACTTCCAGCAAGAATTTGAGCGGGTTAGGTTCATGTTTTAGGGCTGGGCTTGCACGGTAGGGTCCCTAGATGAGTTGGCTAGGTTTTGGCTCAAGGTGGCTCGGGCGTGGCTCGAGTAAATTAAGAGATGGCTCGGTATGTGCGATAAGGTGTCAAAAACGAAAATAATAAAGCTAAAATTAAATGCAAGGGTCCACGGGGGTGGCTCACGACTTGGAAGGGTAGAATAAATCTTAAAAATACTATGTTTAAAATTTGAGATCAAAATAATGAGTTTTGGATTTATTCGGGATTTAATCGCCACACGAAACGCTAATTAACGAGTTAATAGAAAAGCCTAGTTTTAAGCTTCATAAAATTATGGAAAATTAGGTTTAAGCTTAAATAATTATTATAAGTCTTCTTAATTTGGAAATTTTATATTAAGGTTTGGCTTAATTCGGGATTAAAACGCATTAATACGCCATATTTAAAGAATAATTTAAAAGTCATCGATTTAAGACAAATAAAAATAGGAGAAAATTCATGTAGGCTTAAATAATTATTTGGGACATGTTAGAGTCAATGAAATTAAGAAAATGTCAGAAACGAGGAATTTTACGTCCAGGGGTAAAACGGTCTTTTTACACCTAGAAATTAGTAAACGTCATGGCAGTGCTCTGAATGCTGTTTTATGTGCTAATATGATTATTTTCTATAGTTATGGATGTTTATAGAATTTTTTATGTTAAAATGATATTTTAAATGTTTATGGGATTTTATATGTTAAAATGATATTTTAAATGTTTAGGGAATTTTATATGTTTATGATTTAATATGTCAAATGTTATTTTAAATGTTTTGAGGTTAAAATGTCATTTTAAATGTTTATGAAATGTTCATGATTAAATTATGATTTTTAAATGTCTAAGAGATTTTTATGATTTAAAGAAGACATTTAAAAGACATGTTGCATGCTTGGTTTCAAAAACAAAATGTTATGTTATGCATGATTTTTATAAAGTGATGAGAATGTAAATGTTGAAGGAAGTGAAGTGATTGTGACTAATTCGTTAATGTTGGCGACATCGTGAGGGTTATGGTCCCAGTGGGAGCCCGACGATCGTGTTTCCATCATTACGAATATGTGGTAACGGTTTTGTGGTAACGGAAGAATGAAAATATCGTGAGGGGAAAAGGCCCCAAAGTGAGCCCATTTATGAGAAAAGGCCCAAGAGGGAGCCCCGACGATCGTATTTCTATTCGAATAATGATAGGCTAGGGCCCAGTTGACCGATGAGAGTGTTGCTGGTGTCCCCAGCCGCCCAGTACTGTGGTTATATGTAGATGGATCCATCGACCTTCATGTCATGATTAGGAAAGTCATAATTAACGATCTGAATTCAACAAAGGAAAAAGAAAAGGAAAAGGGAAAATGTTTATGATCATGAAAAATGTTTTATATCATGTTGAGGAAAAAGGAAAAAGGTTGAGGTTTTTGAAATGCACGTCATGAAAATGTTTATGCTTAAGTTTATGCATCATGAAAATATTTATGAAAATGATCATGTTTGAAGTTTATGCATCTTCATGAAAACGATATTTTAAGTACAAATATTTTTCACTGTTATATGTTGACTGTATTACGTATTACTTGCTATAAAGATGATGGTGTGTTAAGTCCTTAGACTCACTAGGTGTGATGGATGCAGGTGAGTTTGAGGGAGGACTTGAAGGGTGATTTGACTAGACTGAAGGCTTACACAACCCAAGGACCAGCGCTTCTGCTTTTTCCGCATTATGATTTATGACTCATGATTTATGTTAAAGATTTTTAAGACTATTTATTTATGCTTTTGAGAGATTTTTGAGAGGTATAGTATGGGATATTCTTTTCAAATTATTTTTTTTTAGGTTGGTAAATCAGTTGGCGATTTCAGTTTTATTACTATTTCACTTGATTTTTAAATACTAGTTGGGTGATGTTTTATTTTAAAAAGGGAAAAATATTTTATAAAAATATTTTCATTTGTTATATATCATGGCTGAAAATCGAGTGTTTATAAAAAAAATTTCTAGTACTTTTAAAGCAATAAAAAGTGCAGGACGTTTCAGAACAACCCTCCATAAAAGACTTTCCAAGTGGTTCTCACTTATCGAGTGGAAAAGTCCTAGTTTATGGTTGTACACCATTAGTCCTTATGACCCGGGACAACATTGAGACTCTATGCGCTAGAATTACACTTTAACTTGTGTACCGACTCTCATGGGTTCATCAGGTGGCAAGGTTGGGTGTTCTGTGAAAACATATAGAAGTCGATGCATTGTAGTCGGGGATTCACCGCTTACCTTCGGGTATGGATATCCTATGTGTTCTCATGTGTATGTAGGTTGAAATCTCTGATCAGAGTATGATGGTAATTATGAAAGGGGTTTCATAGATTACACCATCGATGCAACTACGACATGACACATAGTATCGATTCATTGACAACTCTCGATATACCAATGGTTGTCGAATCGGTAGGGATATATGAGTTGAAGGGACCGTAGTACGCTCACCATAATTGAATGGTTCTTGCATGCACTATCATTTGATACTTAGGGAATCATGTAAGCGATGCTGCTAGGCATTTAACATGATTGGTTGGGTACTATCAGACTTGATTTCTGACATTCTTGTTATCAAGGAGTTGATAAGTAAGAATGGAGCAATTGGGGTATGTTCATATAAGGACATGTTTAGTCCGAATCACATGGAGATGTGAACCCACGGCTAGTTGTATCAATTAACCATTGAGGGCCACACAAGTACTAGCTTTCTAAATCTCGTTGAGAAGTAAAAATAGTTCAATGTGTTGAACGGCTTATAAATGAGTTTATAAGCGTAAGAAAAAATAGAAGTATGACTTCTATGAGAGAAATGTAACTTTTAATTTATGAATGTGTTCCTAAAACTAAAAGTTGGCCAAGTAAATAATGTATTTGAAAATTGTGATTTTCATAAACATTATTATGGACTAAATTAAATTAATTCAAGTGTTGAATTAATTTAACACTAGTGGGCCTAGTAGAGTCTAAATAATTAAATTAATTCAAGTGTTGAATTAATTAAATAACATTGGGCCTTGTAGAGCCCAATTGTAAATAATTATTTGACTAGTGGACTTGAGTAAAATCAAGTAAAGTTTAATTGGGCTCAAATATGTTTGAGACAATTTAAATTAAAAGTCCATGGGCCCTTTGTAAATGTTACAAGCCCACTAGGTTTTACATGCTTGGGAGGTGAAGAGTTGGGGAATACTTTTGATTAAAAAAATTCGCATGGCATGCATGCAACTTTTGCTTTTAGCTTTTGCAACCCCAAGACAAGTCATCCTTCTCCCCATTCTTGCAAGGAATGGCCGAAATTTTGTGTGTCTTTTCCCTCAATTTTTCTCTCTTTGGTTCTTCAATTGTTGAGGAAATCCTACACTTCTCTTTGAAAAATCCTCTTATTTTTCTAGTGCAAAATAAGAGGGGTTCTAGCTAGTTGGTGGTGGGCCTAATTTTGGAGCAAGGAGAGCTTGAAGATTGTCTTGCCTTTGAAGAGCCAAGTTGTTTACAGCTTGGTTGGAGCCATCATCAACCTCAAGAGGTTGATAGGTATATTTCATAAGACCCTATGAATGTCATAGTTTGTGTTTTGTATATGTTACACACTAGTACTAGAGGTGCTCGAAAATTTTATTTTAGAAAATATCATTTTGGAAAATTTTGTTGCTTTCGTTGCGGATTCGGGCACCTAAAATCGATCCCTTTCACCCAAGCCCTAAACCCTGCGCAGCAAGCCACCTGAAATAGAATAGCACCTGCGTGCAAAAGGAACATATCTCACGTTTCCACTTCTAGTCGAGCCAGCAGTGATCCAAGCCGCACCAACCCCTGGCCCTACCCCTACCCATCACCATAGGACCCTGATGGACCACCTAGCCCAGTCCCAAACTGAGCCACCCTCTGAACTCTCGGCCACACCAGAAATTTCCTTCGAGAAGTGTCCTATCAACTGAGGACTCTTCTCCACCTACTAGTGCGAGCCCTAGCCCTCCTAGGACTCTTCCTAGGACCTAACCATGACCCTCAGGACCCAACCTCAAGACCTGGTTGAGCCGCCTGCCCCCATGCGTACATAGCCGAGCCCTTGACTTTGCACAACCCAACAAAACTCACGTTTCTTCCTGAATTTCCCACGTTTTATGCAGCTCTGTTTCCTCTATTATTATTTATGTTTTGTCCATAAATTAATCAAATTTTATGATGTATTGGCAGCGTACTTGTTGGATTCAAAATGTGTTGGAACATTTCATGTTCGCAATCTTAATTTTGATGTTAACAAAACTTGTTTGTTTGTTTTAAATAATCTACCTTAGTGCGCAGATAGCTGAAACTGAAATAATCAATTACGAGCCAAAACTGAAGCTGTCGAAGACGCCAACTGAAAGCATCAACTGATGCAAACTGAACTAGTTCAACTGAAGAGTCGTAAATGAGTTCAACTGATTGTTCAGTTGATAGGTGGATTCAGCAGGAGAACCTCAGAAGCCTGGCCAGCCGAAGGAGTGTTCAACTGATGAAGAGCCCAACTGAACAAGTGTGAAATCAGTTCAACAGACGAGTCAACTGATTTCACCAGCACAACTGAAGACCAGTTCAATTGACCAGTTCAGAACATCAGTTAGGAGCAATCAGTTGCAGATCAAGACAAGCTGAACTAAGTGGAATACAGCTGTGCGCAAAGCTACATATACTTTTGTACAGTCAAAGGACAATAATGGACGTTGTATCACAGCTTAAAGACAAAAATGTTCTAGAAAGAACAACACAAATTTCGAAGAATAGATTCAAAATGCAACGAATAAAATAATTGAGTCTCATTGTACAATCATACTTCGTGCCTATAAATAGAAGGTGAAAATCAGTGAAGAACACATACAACAATATATACAACACAAGAGAGAAAAGAGAAGGGCAAGCTTCAAAGTCATATCAGCTTAAGAGATAAGCATTCAACCCAATCGAGGGAACACTTCAACGTGTTATCAGCTTATATTAGAAGCATATTTCTCTCAGTGTGTGAGAATACTTTCGGGTAGTTTTTAAAGATCAGTTCACACACACACACACACCACCACTAAAATACAGTCTTGCACAAAGACGTTAAACTTGTGTATGTAGTCTTTCTCACATAGACATTAAATAAGTGTTGACTGGAAGGTGCTGCCTTCAGTCTACTCTAGAAGTTCAGTTTAGGCAGTAGTATAAGTCATAGCTGGGTGGGTTTGTACAAAGTGTCGTATAGATCAAAGTCTTCTAGTGATCCTACCCGAGGTGGTAGAAGGGGTGACATAGAAGTAGTTGAAGTCTCCGAACATCCATAAACATATCTTGTGTACTTTAACTGTTAACTCCTTGCTTTAAACTGACTTGATCAGTTTGAGTATCTATTAGTTCATTTCTCACCATAACTGAACTAATACATGCGAGAACTGATCCCTCTTTTGTTCAGTTAATTAGTTACACAAGTTTAAAAGCTTTAAAATATATTAGTGTTTCTTAACGTAGGATTATTTCGAGTGTTTCCGCTTGGTTTTAATTCCTAGCTCGATCTAATTCATCGGTGTATACACTCTTAAAACACTAACTATTGCAGCTCTTGGAGAATATTTTGTTTGAAGCACCTCAAGGTGCTTGGAAAATGGTCATTCAAATGGTATCAGAGCTAGTTGTTCTAAGAAGGACATTTGAAAACTGATATTTTAAAATATATTTTAAAATGTTATTTAAAATAGATTTCAAAATCCGCTTAAATATTTTATGTATTTGTTATGAGAAGAGAGAAGGTTATTAACTTCTGAACTAACATTGTAGTTACTTCTCTCAACTCATTAACATTGTTTTTTTAAGTTGCTTGCAGGATTTTGAGTTCAGTTAACAGCAGTTCAACTAAATTGCTCTACACTAAACTGCTCTACAGATGAGATTTCAGTTGCTAGCCTACCAGTTCAACTGATCATCAGATGAAACCCAACTACCAGCTGAAACTGATGAGTTAAGTAGAGCTTAATCATCAGTAGTACCACCGCTTAATTTTGTCATATCAGATCAAATATAGATGATCAATAATTTTATAATTTTAATGAAACTTAAATTTTAAAATATAGGTTTTAACATATAATAAATTATTAATTTTAAGTTTCATCACTGTGTCTGACACAATAGAGACAGGAATTCCATGCATTCTGACT
The DNA here is from genome assembly GCF_025594145.1 of Primulina tabacum. NCBI lineage: Eukaryota > Viridiplantae > Streptophyta > Magnoliopsida > Lamiales > Gesneriaceae > Primulina > Primulina tabacum. Next base: position 18,397,210 of record NC_134559.1, read on the forward strand.
ATCTCTCGAATATATATGTGGGGACCCGGACGCTAATCATCTTCTTAATCATCTTTGGGATTTAATTATCAATTAAGATAAACAGGGTCTAAAATTTTTTCTTTAAAATGCGGAAGGTAATGGAATCAATCTATTATACATCTCAGTATAAAAGTACAATAATGTACAACAATTATTCAAACTAGTCTAAGGTTCAACAACTAAATTTCAAGTTTTAAACCAAGTCGACAATAAGTCCGGAATCACCACTCTAACTCATCTTCTCTCATCATCTTCTTGACCCCGATCCTGTCCCACCTGTTGTCATGCACACATATAAAACAAGACAATAGCCGGATACTCCGGTGAGAATAAATCTCAGTATAAATAATGTATACATGCAGTTAACTGACTTAACATAAAAACATGAATTATATCTTATCACATGTAGCATAATCAAGCAACATGTATCCATACCAGTCTGTAAATAAAACATGAATCGTAGTCTACGAAACATAAATCAATATGGATCTGTAAATCAAATTCTAGTCTCAATATCTAAAACTCGACTCATCTCTCATTCTAATCTAGGGATCCCGGTAAATAAGAACGTAACAAGTCTCCCACCTACTAGTACCAGTCGCAGTGGCGGTGCGTTCTTATTTCTGGACTTTGGTCTAATCTATATCGAATAGAATGCTATCTGTATCTGAAGCATAACGATATACCAAACGTCCAGTGCCTTGGCGTATCTACCAAGACTAAGCCTATTGTGACAATGTGCAATGGGTCAGTGACAAGTCTGTCAAAATCTAACCCCTCTGTCAGTGACTCTTACTTAATAGCTCTCTGCTTTCTACTTCTAATTCAATAGAATAAACATACTCATTAAAACACAAAGGTATAAAAGCAATACCATACAAGTATGTGGTTTAGGGAAACTCGAGTTAAATCTAACTCAAGTCGATCTCCCAATTGACATCCATTTATACCTTTCTCTTCTCGGTCTGATGAAGACGAAGTCTTGTATTCCAATCTGTCCATAACCAGTCTGGCAATGACAATCGTATAAATACAATATCAGTATATAATTCAATTCAAGACCTGTTCTGATCAATACTCAAATCGATATCTGATCCATATCTGAACAAGGTACAATCTAATTCATATCAATGATATCATGATACAATCGAAATCATTACTGAATCTGATCAATATCAATCTATTGATGTTTCGACGGCATAACAATACAGTCACGATAACCCCGTCTATCTGAACATCACAGATATAATACCAGAATTCATAACCAGTATCAGTACAACTCATAATCTGAATAATAACACAACTCTGATATAAAATCTCAACTAAATCAACTCTGAAATTCATAACAATTTCATAAACAGTCTATTCTTTAATCTGACTTCAGTTATATCATGTCTACTGTAGCAGAAACATCATATCTGATTCATATTCAATTCTGACAATATCATAAATTCAAATCATGTCTAAACGTAACAAAAATTACGTCCAGTTGTAGCCTGCGTCGATAGGAACACAGCACTGAAGTCGGATTCACAATCGGACGGATGGATCTCCAAAATCTTCAATCACAAATTGGAATCCTTCCTCGGAGCCTTTTCTTGATTCCTTTCTGAATTGTGAAAAATGAATCGCTTGAATATCTATATATATACTGCATGCAACACCAGGAAACGTGGCTTATTTTTCAAGCTGCACGTGGCACCGCGGGTGCGCTCATTCAGTAACCGCGGGTGCGCTCAGTGTAATGATATACATCAACTTTTCCGAAAGCTTCGACCGCGGGTGCGCTCAGTCCTGTAACGCGGGTGCGCTGACCTCACTGGTACAACACCGCGGGTGCGGTCTGTCTAGCACCGCGGGTGCGGTGTCACTTCCGTAATTAATCTCCAACTCTCTGTCCATCAACCGCGGGTGCGGTCTTGTTCGTAGCGCGGGTGCGCTCATGCTACTGTAATTCTTCCACAATTCATGAGCTCAACCGCGGGTGCGGTCTATATTTCATGCACCACTTCATAATCTCATTTAGTGCTTCTCATTACATGTCATGCATACTCATATCTTCCGAATATCACATCAATGAAGACTAATAAATCTCGAGCATTACATTTCTCCCCCTCTAAGAAATGATTTCGTCCTCGAAATCACAAGTAATCAATTCAGACATATCATAAGAAATGTATACAGAGTTTAAATCAAAATTCATCTCAATGAATCCATTCTGAAATCTTAATCTCATGACAAGTTCTATCTTTCAGATAGTCTCTTTGAGGCCCTGTCACTTACTGTATTTTTAATAATAGAATAGTCTTCATTCTGAAATATCTTTCTTGTACGGATCTGTGATTCTAAATTGGAATAATAATTCAAGAGCATAATATCATAATACCCATCGAAATAACTCTGACAGAATCAATCTCACCATCCTGTCTATACCACATCCGTATATATCAATCAACGGCTCATACCAAATTAATATCATCAGCTGATATCAGATCTGTTTATCCCAGTCAAGGATATATTGAATCTTCGGCCCCAAATACCAATCGTCATCATCCGACGTTGGCATATTAAGTCTGTCTGGTCTGAGCTATTTTCATTCTCTTCTGAATTAGCTACATTTTCTTTGTCATATCTCTGACTGTATCAGCTTCTATCTCAGGTATCTTCGAGATATTATTTTTATACCAACGAAATCTGCAGTACTCACTGTACAATATATCGTCTGTAACTATCTCATTACTCTTCTGATGGCTATTATCATACTATAATTCATAGGATGACAATATGTCAAATTAACTGGTGCTAGCATCCAGCACTGCCACTCCCTGGATATCTATCAATATCCGAATAGTACGCTCTGGCTATCTGTCAGTCTGTCGATAATATATGAATGAGTTCATGGTACGTTCTGCCACAGTTACAAACTCAATTAAAGTCACAATCTGATATAGTCTAGTTCTCATTCTGATCAATCTGACCATTTCTTTGACATCGATCTTTGTCATCTGGTCATGTTTGTACATCATCTTATACAAACTAATAGATATAGATTGAACAATCTGTCAACCACAATCATATTATATCACAATCTGGAAAGTATTATAGTGATCTCATTACGAAATTCATCGAAATATCCTCCCCATGTCTAGTCAAGAATATACAAATTCTGTAATAAATCTTCTGATCTCTATCTTTCTATCTTCATTTATTGCCGGTTCAGACATTTCAGTACAATTCTGCCAACATTTCAGCATAAATTCTGCCATAACTGATTTAATTTGTCTATATCAAAACTATCTGTTCGAATTATCATATACTTTCTGTTACCGGAATGACTACTGAATCTATTTCTGTGCGCTTCTGACCCTATCTATCATTTCCAATTCGAACTATTTGGTATAAACAATCAGTTAATGATATAAATTAAGGAAAAATACCTACCTGGTATTCGGTTCTGATTGTCGATATCAAATTCTGTTGTACAATTCTGAAACATTTGACATCACAAGATAATCATTCTCATACCGTAAAATTACATATATGTCACTCTGATCGATGCTCTGTTCTGATTATTGAAATTAAGCTCTGAACATTCTGATTATATTTATGATCTACTGAAATTCTCGAATTCAACTCTGATTCAGATTGAACTGTATATAATCTCAACGGTTCACATTGATCTGCATCAAATACGGCTGTAGAAATATGACAATACTCAGGCAGACACAAAACAACAATCGTATACGAAAATCTGTCCATTCAGACCAAACATACATTTCTGACATCTATGACATTTCTGAAATTTCTGATATACCGATATCGGTATCATTCTCAGTCACTGATTCTGATCTCAACTGTGTCAAAATCAATCGGTATACTAACTTCAGATATCGCATATTCTGAATACAATCTGTTTCAAGCAGGATTCATATCTGAATAATTTCTGTATACACTAATCACAGTTCTCAGAGTATTCAATACAATCTTCAGATATTCGATTCAGTCAATCAGATGCTACAAATATATCAAAATGTCATAGATACAACGAGCATGAAATCATCAGAATATCTCTGAACATACTGAAATATGTCACCGGGAAACACTAAGTCAAATGTAACTCCTGGCCCGTACTCTTCTACTGATCTTTCAATTCTTTCACTTCATTCAGTGACATTCTGCACATTCAATATCATTCTGTACTGAATTCTAAAACACAACTAGTATCTGGTATCAATTCAATTCTGAAATCTATCTTTCTGATATAAAGCAAATCTGAAATCTTATCTAGGAAGATGTCAACTAACTCGTACATCACTTGCTCGATTTCAGTATGTCTACTGAATACATAAGGATACCATCTGTTCCTTTCTATAAAAATTGAGTCATAGGCAATACAGATATCCAAGGAATTCTAGATCTAGAATCCTTACCGAGGAATTTCTACTCATCCTTCCTATCTGGTCTAAATCTTATATTTTTTTGGCAGGAATCTACAATAGTTCTGTACTTGTTCAGCATATTAATATCAATAATGCGGTCAAATCAGAAATACAAGTACATCATAATCTAACTCGACCTCATTCTCATCTTACTGTAGTATACAATATTTCACAGAAATCTCTGATATCAATCTTTCTTCCCCAACAAGTAAGGGAATCAATACTACAGTACAATCAAACTCAACAGATACAGTATATCTCAATGCAACCCATTCAAAGACAATCGTAAGAAATGCATTAATATATATCAATACATATGCAATATAATCATAAAAGAATAGTACCTGCCACTATATCATCAAGTGCCTCTTGGGTCTGTTCCTCGGTCACTACCACCAGATGGTCCTGATCCCTGAAATTTTCGGGAATCTCTCTGTGGACAAACTTTAGCAAAGTGTCCCCGTTGTTTGCAGGTATTGCAAATACCAGTCACTCCCTGGCATTGCTCGGTAGGATGTCTTCCTCTACAAGTTCTGCAATACCCTACAATGTAATTCGAGCTAGAACCACTGGAGCTAGATGACCCGCTCCCTAACTTCTTGAACTGCTTCTTTCGAGCTTGTAACTGTTCTTTCTTCGTCCCACTACTGCTACTGCCCATCTCAACTCTGTGGGGCAGTTGTTGTGAACTCGATATTGGAAGAACATATGATGCTCTCTTTTGTCCTCTCAGAACTGTTTCTGCTCTTTTGGCTCTGTTCAAGGTATCAGCAAAATTAATCGATCGTTTCACATTTACCAATGTACGTATCTCCGAATTCAATCCCTGAATGAACTGATCAGATATAGCTTCATCATTTCTAGCAACATGAGGGACAAAACGTAGCAAGGTAAAGAACTGGCCCAAATACTCATCAATACTCAAGTGACCCTGTCTCAAATTTGAAAACTCTGTACTTTTGTCTTGTCTGTATGATACGGGGAAAAATCTTTGATAGAATTCAACCTTAAAAATTTTCCACGTAATTAGTGAACTACGTTGTTCCAAAGCTTCTTTGGTTATTAGCCACCAACTTCTTGCAATCTCTTTTAGCTGGTTCCCAATCAGTGTGACTCTATAATCATCTGTGAAACCAAGAAATTCAAATAGCATTTCTATGTTTTCAAGCCAATTCTCACAATCTACTGGCGTCTCAGTACCCTTTAAAATCGGCGGTTGAAACGACTGAAACCTCTTCATCTGTGTTGTTTCCATCGGAATTTTTGATACATCTATCTATTCAGTCGAAGTACTACCCCTTTCTGGAATTCTCCGTGGAGGTATATCTGCTTATCAAAACATTAGTACTCAAATACTACAAATCTGTTCCAATCTTTCTCTGGTCATCTTACTGCTGATCAAGAATCAAATTTGATTCATACTCAATAATACATATTTACAATTCAAATCAGATAATTAGATAACATGTATTTTAAAGCAGTAAAGCATAATGTCATGCTAGCACACACAATGTAAGTCAACATTAAAATAAATCTCATGCTAGCAATCACATGCAAGGAAAGAAAGCTCAATCTACCCCGCTCATTCTCTTCTATCTCAGTCTAAAGGATCTATCGCTCTGATACCACCTGTTGTGGGGACCCGGACGCTAATCATCTTCTTAATCATCTTTGGGATTTAATTATCAATTAAGATAAACAGGGTCTAAAATTTTTTCTTTAAAATGCGGAAGGTAATGGAATCAATCTATTATACATCTCAGTATAAAAGTACAATAATGTACAACAATTATTCAAACTAGTCTAAGGTTCAACTACTAAATTTAAAGTATTAAACAAAGTCGACAATAAGTCCAGAATCACCACTCTAACTCATCTTCTCTCATCATCTTCTTGACCCCGACCCTGTCCCACCTGTTGTCATGCACACATACAAAACAAGACAATAGCCGGATACTCCGGTAAGAATAAATCCCAGTATAAATAATCTATACATGCAGTTAACTGACTTAACATAAAAGCATGAATTATATCTTAGCACATGTAGCATAATCAAGCAACATGTATCCATACCAGTCTGTAAATAAAACTTAAATCGTAGTCTACGAAACATAAATCAATACGGATCTGTAAATCAAATTCTAGTCTCAATATCTAAAACTCGACTCATCTCTCATTCTAATCTAGGGATCCCGGTGAATAAGAACGTAACAAGTCTCACACCTACTACTACCAGTCGCAGTGGCGGTACGTTCTTATTTCTGGACTTTGGTCTAATCCATATCGAATAGAATGCTATCTGTATCTGAAGCATAACGATATACCAAACGTCCAGTGCCTTGGCGTATCTACCAAGACTAAGCCTATTCTGACAATGTGCAATGGGTCAGTGACAAGTCTGTCAAAATCTAACCCCTCTGTCAGTGACTCTTACTTAATAGCTCTCTGCTTTCTACTTCTAATTCAATAGAATAAACATACTCATTAAAACACAAAGGTATAAAAGCAATACCATACAAGTATGTGGTTTAGGGAAACTCGAGTTAAATCTAACTCAAGTCGATCTCCTAATTGACATCCATTTATACCTTTCTCTTCTCGGTCTGATGAAGACGAAGTCTTGTATTCCAATCTGTCCATAACCAGTCTGGCAATGACAATCGTATAAATACAATATCAGTATATAATTCAATTCAAGACCTGTTCTTATCAATACTCAAATCGATATATAATCTGATCCATATCTGAACAAGGTACAATCTAATTCATATCAATGATATCATGATACAATCGAAATCATTACTGAATCTGATCAATATCAATCTATTGATGTTTCGACGGCATAACAATACAATCACGATAACCCCGTCTATCTCAACATCACAGATATAATACCAGAATTCATAACCAGTATCAGTACAACTCATAATCTGAATAATAACACAACTCTGATATAAAATCTCAACTAAATCAACTCTGAAATTCATAACAATTTCATAAACAGTCTATTCTTTAATCTGACTTCAGTTATATCATGTCTACTGTAGCAGAAACATCATATCTGATTCATATTCAATTCTGACAATATCATAAATTCAAATCATGTCTAAACGTAACAAAACTTAAGTCCAGTTGTAGCCTGCGTCGATAGGAACACAGTACTGAAGTCGGATTCACAATCGGACGGATGGATCTCCAAAATCTTCAATCACAAATTGGAATCCTTCCTCGGAGCCTTTTCTTGATTCCTTTCTGAATTGTGAAGAATGAATCGCTTGAATATCTATATATATACTGCATGCAACACCAGGAAACGTGGCTTATTTTTCAAGCTGCACGTTGCACTGCGGGTGCGCTCATTCAGTAACCGCGGGTGCGCTCAGTGTAATGATATACATCAACTTTTCCGAAAGCTTCGACCGCAGGTGCGCTCAGTCCTGTAACGCGGGTGCGCTGACCTCACTGGTACAACACCGCGGGTGCGGTGTCACTTCCGTAATTAATCTCCAACTCTCTGTCCATCAACCGCGGGTGCGGTCTTGTTCGTAGCGCAGGTGCGCTCATGCTACTGTAATTCTTCCACAATTCATGAGCTCAACCGCGGGTGCGGTCCTTTCCTTACCGCGGGTGCGGTCTATATTTCATGCACCACTTCATAATCTCATTTAGTGCTTCTCATTACATGTCATGCATACTCATATCTTCCGAATATCACATCAATGAAGACTCATAAATCTCGAGCCTTACAATATAGCTCCGCATAATGCGTCATGGAAAAAGTCGTCTTCACTAGTAGGAAATTTGCTGATTTAGTAAGGCGGTCCACTATTACCCAAATGGCATTGAGTCCTTTCACCGTCTTTGGCAATACTACCAAGAAATCCATCGTAATGTTCTCCCACTTCCACTCGCGAATGGGAACTGGTCTAAGCATTATCTCTTGTCTTTGATGATCTGCCTTCACTTGTTGACATGTCGAGCATTCAAATACAAAGTGCATAATATAATGTTTCATTCCCAGCCATCAATATAATAGTTGTAAGTCTTTGTACATCTTTGTACTTCCGGGATGAATATAATAAGGGGTACTGTGAGCCTCTGTCATAATGTCAACTCTAAGTGAATCTCCACTAGGAACCCATAGTCGAACTCGATACTTAACAATGCCATCCTTGACAGAATATAACATGTTTCCTTTAAATTCATCTCGCTGTCTCCATTTCTGTAATTGCTCATCATTAGACTGTCCAACTCGAATTCTATCTCGTAGAGTGGAATGTACTGTCAACGTAACGGGATTAGGGGTCTTTCCCATAGTATAAACTTCAAGATCAAACCGCAGAATTTCCACTTGTAGAGGCTTCCGTACTGATAAATGGGCCAGGACTTACCATGTCCTACTCAAAGCGTCTGCCACTACATTAGCTTTGCCAGAATGATAACTAATGTCGCAATCGTAGTCTTTTACAAGTTCTAGTTATCTGCTTTGTCTCATGTTCAGCTCTTTTTGGGTAATGAAATACTTGGGCTTTTGTGGTCCGTAAAGATCTTGCATTTCTCGCCGTACAAATATTACCTCCAAATTTTCAATGCAAATACGACAGCTGCAAGCTCAAGATCATGCGTCAGATAATTATTTTCACGTACCTTCTGCTGCTTAGATGTTTACGAGATGACTCTCTCATGCTGTGTAGTGCCCAAATTCAGTACACGTATAACCCATGCATATATTTAATTGTTAAATCATTTATTTAGTTTAAAATGATTTTTAGTGATGCGTGATTTATTTAAATTGCATTATTTTGATGTTTATGTGATGCACGTCAAATGTTTTTCAAGTTTCATATTTCAGGCGATTATTCGAGGCGGGATCGAGGAATAAAGACCGGTGACGAGTTTGGCAATTTTTAAAATGTGGTATTTTATTTTAAGTTGAGGTTGGGGCATTTTAACTAATTCATTAAGTTGTTAGTATTTTAAAGCCTTATTTATGTGTTTAGTGATTTAAGAGTTTAAAAATGTTAAAGTTAGCATTATGTATCTTATTTTGTTAAGGAGGAAAATTTAATAAAATTATTGTGTAATTATTTTAATTGATGAGCTTGACTAAATTAGTGTGTAATAACCTTTAATTAGTATTTTAATTAGTTAATTTAGCTATAATTTATCCTATCCTAATTAAAACACACACACACTTTTTACCCCTTAGCTCACGCACACACACACTAACACACATTCAGATTTTATTATCTTTCTGAAGCAAGAAAAACCTAGGGTTCCTCAATCATAAGCAGCCGTCCCTCTGTATAAATTTCCAGCAAGTTTTGTTGAGTTTCTTCAAAGAAAATCGCGCCACGTTCATCCTGGATCAACCTCGCTTCTTTCTCTGCTTCGGTATCGCCGTTTCGGTAAAGTTTATCATCAAAAGGCACGTATATTCTGTTATTTCTTCATCGATCTCGTTATATTATGTGTTGTGTTATTTTTATGCGAAAATAATTCATGTATGACATCGTTGTTCACTACTTGTTTGAGCGGAAAATGGTTTGGTTCAGTTTTGAAATAAGTTTTAGATCTGAAAACTCGTTTTTTCTGTCTTTTTAAATACTGTGACTTTTCGGTCGTGATTCTGAGAAAACTTTCAACACAAAAATTTTATAACTTTTCGATACCTTCGATTTGACAGTAAACTCGAAATATTTGGATAAAAATTTAGTAGAGTTATGGTGTTTTTCGTGGGACTGCTCAAACTGCGTTTTCAGAAAATATGTTTATTAACGTGTTCTTGAGTTTTATTGTTGCAAGCTTCATTGGAAATCGACGGGTGATCGCTGCTGCGTTTAAGGAAGTCAAGATTGATGTTGGGATTATTTTGGTGTCTCTTTTCTTGTCATTAGGCACCAGGTTGAGTTAGGAGTCGTAGGAATCGATTGGGTGTCAAACTTCGAGTTGTGCCGTTTGGTTGTTGATTGTCGATGTTGGGACAATTTCCGATGGTTTGTATGGGTTGGAGTCAATGCCTTAGTGTCCTAGGGCGGGTATCATTGTGTTGCTTCTTAGTCCATTAGGTTTCGTTGGGTGGAATAGGCACAGTATAAGATTTTCCCGTAGGTTCATCAATCCGAGGAGACACGGACCCCCACACAGACCAAAGCACAGGGTCAGTGCCTTTGTTTTTCACTTAGTGCATTTTTCCAGTATGTACACGGACCACCACACGGACCCATACACGGGGTCTGGGCCTTCCCCCTTCTGCACGACATATTTTACCGATCCTACACGGACCCAGAGCCGGACCTTGGCACAGGGTCCGTGTCCCTTCTTCTTCCCGAGTATTCTTTTTGCGCACCTACACGGACCCATACACGGACCTATGCACGGGGTCCGTGTACTCCATATTTTTGGGAAATTTTATTGTGTCTTTGGAGTTTCATGTCTTGGGTTAGTACGATGATTAAAAGAGGTCAAGTCCCGAGGGAACTAGAATGTCCTAAGTTATTTATTGAATTCGGTGGTGAGCACGTATGCCTACGTCTAAGCAATGCAAGTTAAGTATTTAAAATATTTATGTTAGTATGTGCAGCAACGGCCCCAAACGAAATCCAACGAATCCCTCAACGCCAAGTAAGTATGTTGACGTGCAAGAAAATATTTTCAAGTTTTTGAGGTATGCTAAATGTCTTGTGACCAATTTATGTAAGGGGTTGGAAAGCGTTAAATCATGAACGGGGACCAACCCACCCCGTTAAAGAATGAACGGGTTTAGATCAGGATTGGAAAGCGTTAAAGCATGAACGGAGACCAATCCACTCGTTAAAGCATGAACGGGGCTCTCATGTATGTGGCAGTGGGTTCGCCCCTGTCAGCCCAGTAATGTGGTTTAGTTTGATCAGGCGATTTATGTTATGGGTCACTTGCTTTGAAACATGCCTCTACGTAAAAATTATGAAGTTCATGTTTGTTCAAGTATGTACAAGTATGCAAACATGTTTATGAAAAGTTTTACGTTATGGCACGTTTAAGTTATGTACGTATGATCATGTTTAGTGTGAGTTCAAGTTTCAAGTATGTACGTTCTATTTTAAAGTTGCATGTGGTTTTATTACGTATTATTCGTTACTCCCAGTTTATACGTGCTGAGTCTTTAGACTCACTAGACTTGATAGATGCAGGTGAGGATGTTTTTGAGGAGACTGAAGGTGGGGACCAAGGAGCATGCTTGGACTGAGCGGGAGGCTAAACCCGAGGACCGCCATGTTTTAAGTTTATGAAAACATTCAATACTTTTGTCAAACTTTAAATTTCAAATCTTTTGTTAAAACAACTTGTGAGACGTACAATTTATCTCTTTTATCGAATTTCGAATGTTCACGTTTCAATTAAGAAAATTTTAAATTTTTCCGCAAATTTTGAATAGTAAAAGTATGGTACGTTACAGTTGGTATCAGAGCGGGGTTCTTGTAAAGGGTTATGCCTACTGTCAGTCGCAAGAAGCTCACGAAGTCACACCTCAAGTCTGTAAGTTTTAAGGTTTCAAATTTATGTTATGTAGTAAGCATTAAGTTCTGATTTCAACATGTGCATATTTTAAAGTTCAAGTACGTGCATCTTATGTTGTCTATATCATGTTCCTGCATGTGGGGTATACGTGTTGGGTAAATTATTGGAACAGTATGCCTCCTAGACGTCTGATCGACCGTGAAGCAAGGGAGGAAGACAGAGAGCCTCGAGAGGAGAGAAGAGACGCTCCTCCACCTCCACCTCCGGACTTGCAGGCACAGATGCTTGCATGTATGACGCAGTTCTTTGCACATTTTGCGAGGAACCAGACTGCAGTAGACGCAGGGGAGAGGCCCAGAACGGAGGCTGTGTACGAAAGATTTAGGGGGATGAATCCGAAGGATTTTTCGGGTACCACTGACCCGATGATAGTGGAGGGATGGATTAAGTCCATCGAGGTAATCTTTGATTTTATGGAACTCACCGATGCAGATAGGGTCAGGTGTGCCACGTTCCTTCTGACAGGGGACGCTAGACTGTGGTGGAAGAGTGAGTCAGTGGCAGTCAACTTGCAGGTGTTGCCTTGGAATGGTTTCAAGGAGGTTTTCTACTCTAAGTACTTCAATGAGGAAGTACGCTCTCGCCTAACCAGAGAGTTCATGACGTTGCGTCAAGGGGATAGCAGCGTGGCGGAGTTCGTGAGGAAGTTCGAGAGGGGGTGTCACTTTGTGCCCCTGATAGCTAATGATGCCCAGGGGAAGCTGAGGCATTTTATGGATGGATTGCGGCCAATCTTGCGCCGTGATGTGAGAGTAGCTGGTCCCACTACCTATGCAGTTGCCGTGTCTAGGGCTTTGGCGGCAGAGCAGGATTAGAGGGATGTTGAGGCAGACAGGCAGGGCAAGAGGCCCTATCAGGCTCCAGCGCAGCAACAGCAACAACGACCTCAGTTTAAGAGGCCGTTTTAGGGGCCGCGAGGGAAGAAGCCATATCAGGGACCGCCAAAGGGCAAGGGTTAAATTCAGCAGCAGAAAGCTCCTTAGATGCCAGGAGAGTACCAGGTGTGCCCGAAATGCAACCGCCAGCATCCGGGACAGTGTTTGTATGGGTTAGGCAAATGTTTCAAATGTGGCGCCAGTGACCACATGCTGAAGGAGTGCCCACAATGGAAGCAGCCAACTCATAGCAGAGTATTCGCCATGCATGCACAAAAGGCGAACCCAGACACGACACTTTTGACTGGTAACTTATTTAATTCGGCACAATATTAAATTTTTGCCTTGCGTGTTGGAATTTTATTTGGGATTATTAGGGTCCTAGTAAAATTTTTGAGTGATTTGGGATATTAATTTCTACTATGCTTGAGATTAATGTTAGAAATTTTGGGGATATAAGTTTTGTGTTGTGCTAACGTCTCTCAGGAAATATCTTCATTAAGAGAATAGCTACTCAGGCCCTGATAGACTCAGGGGCCACCCATTCATTTATCTCAGAAACATTCGCTAGTCACTTGGATATCAAGTCCATTGGACTCGATGTGAATTATTCAGTAACAGTCCCATCAGGGGAAGAAATATAAGCTACTAGCGTGGTCAGGGACATCGATCTCGAGCTGCAAGGCCATCTAGTGTATGTAGACTTGATACTGTTGCCAATGCCGGAATTCGATATTATTTTGGGTATAGACTGGCTGACGAAGAACCGAGTCCTGATTGATTTTCAGAAGAGATCAGTATTGGTTAGACCTTTGGGCATGGAGCATTTTTTAATTGAACCATCAAGATGGAGGAGTTTCCCTCACATGATCTCTTGCATGCAAGCGCGAAAACTTATTTCCAAGGGGTGTCAGGCTTTCTTGGCCAGCTTCATTTCAACACCTGACATGCCCACCCCGTCAATATCATATGTGCCAGTAGTCAGAGACTTCCCAGACGTCTTTCTTGATGACGTAACAGGTCTTCTACCAGAGAGAGAGGTGGAGTTTGCGATTGATCTCATGCCAGGCACAGTGCCAATATCCAAGGCACCGTATCGATTAGCTCCAGCTGAGATTTTAGAACTCAAGCAGCAGATTCAAGAGCTTCTCGACAAGGAATTCATCCGCCCCAGTTTCTCGCTGTGGGGCGCACCAGTGCTTTTTATAAAAAAGAAAGATGGGAGCATGAGACTGTGCATCGATTACCGGGAGCTGAACAAGGTAACGATCAGGAATAAATACCCATTACCAAGGATCGAGGACTAGTTCGATCAGTTGCCGGGAGCTACAGTGTTCTCTAAGATAGATCTTCGATCGGGGTATCATCAGCTGAAGGTGAAAGACGCAGATGTTCACAAGACGGCCTTCAGAACCAGATATGGGAATTACGAATTCTTAGTGATGCCGTTTGGATTGACGAACGCTCCAGCAATTTTCATGGACCTCATGAACCGAGTATTCCAGCCCTACTTGGACCAATTCGTCATAGTTTTCATTGACGATATTCTTATCTACTCGAAAGGCCATGAGGAGCATAGCCAGCATTTGAGGACAGTTTTGCAGACCCTACAGAGTCGCAGGTTATTTGCGAAGTTCAGTAAGTGTGAATTCTGGTTGGAAAAGGTAGCGTTTTTGGGTCACATAGAGTCTAGTAGTGGAATCGAGGTGGATCCAGCAAAGGTGGTAGCCGTTAATGAATGGGTTGAACCGAAGAATGCTTCAGAGATCCGCAGCTTTCTGGGTTTAGCCGGTTACTACCGTAAGTTTATTCAGGGATTTTCGTCCATAGCAGTGCCACTCAATTCACTGACCAAGAAGAATGCTAAATTCGTTTGGAGCGATGAATGTCAGAAGAGCTTCCAAGCATCTATAGGTATGGCTCCCTACGAGGCATTGTATGGAAGGAAGTGCAAATCGCCGATTCATTGGGATGAAGTCGGTGAAAGAGCAGAACTTGTTCCAGAAATAGTTCAGCAGACTGCAGATGTGGTGGTCAAGATCCGAGACAGGATGAAGACTGCCGAGAGTCGCCAAAAGAGTTATTCCGATAAGAGGAGAAGAGATCTGGAGTATGCCGTAGGTGATCACGTCTTCGTGAAGATAGCACCCATGAAAGGTGTTATGAGATTTGGGAAGAAAGGCAAGCTCAGTCCGAGGTTTATTGGACCGTTTGAAATTCTTGACAGAGTTGGGACACTAGCTTATCATGTTGCCCTTCCGCTGAATCTGGCCGGGGTGCACAATGTGTTCCACATCTCAATGCTGAGGAAGTACCTAGCTAACCCTTCGCATGTTCTGAGTTATGAGCCGTTGCAGCTTGCTCCAGATCTGTCACATGAGGAAAGACCTGTTCAAATCCTAGACAGACAGGAGCGTAGACTTCGGAACAAGGTGACCAAGCTGGCCAAAGTCCGGTGGCTGAACCAATCAGTAGAAGAGGCCACTTAGGAAGCCGAAGCAGAGATGAGAATTCGTTACCCGGAGTTGTTCGGTAATATTTAATTTCTAGGACGAAATTTTTAAAAGTGGGGGAGGAACTGTAGTGCCCAAATTCAGTACACGTATAACTCATGCATATATTTAATTGTTAAATCATTTATTCAGTTTAAAATGATTTTTAGTGATGCATGATTTATTTAAATTGCATTATTTTAATGTTTATGTGATGCACGTTGAAATGTTTTTCAAGTTTCATATTTCAGGCGATTATTCAAGGCGGGATCGAGGAATAGAGACCGGTGACGAGTTTGAAAATTTTTAAAATGTGGTATTTTATTTTAAGTTGAGGTTGGAGCATTTTAACTAATTTATTAAGTTGTTAGTATTTTAAAGCCTTATTTATGTATTTAGTGATTTAAGAGTTTAAAACTTTTCAAGTTAGCATTATGTATCTTATTTTGTTAAGGAGGAAAATTTTATAAAATTAGTGTGTAATTATTTTAATTGAGGAGCTTGACTAAATTAGTGTGTGTTAACCTTTAATTAGTTTTTTAATTAGTTAATTTAGCTATAATTTCTCCTAATTAAAACACACACACACACGTTTTACCCCTTAGCTCATGCACACACACACTAACACACATTCAGATTTTATTATCTTTCTAAAGAAAGAAAAACCTAGGGTTCCTCAATCATAAGCAGCCGCCCCTCTGTATAAATTTCCAGCAAGTTTTGTTGAGTTTCTTCAAAGAAAATTGCGCCACGTTCGTCCCGAATCAACCTCGCTTCTTTCTCCGCTTCGGTGTCGCCGTTTCGATAAAGTTTATCATCAAAAGGCACGTATATTCTGTTATTTCTGCATCGATCTCGTCATATTATGTGTTGTGTTATTTTTATGCGAAAATAATTCATGTATGACGTCCGTTGTTTGAGTGGAAAATTGTTTGGATCAGTTTTGAAATAAGTTTTAGATCTTAAAACTCGTTTTTACTGTCTTTTCAAATACTGTGACTTTTCGATCGTGATTCTGAGAAAACTTTCAACACAAAAATTGTATAACTTTTCGATACCTTCGATTTGACAGTAAACTCGAAATATTTGGATAAAAATTTAGTAGAGTTATGGTGTTTTTCGTGGGACTGCTCAAACTGCGTTTTCAGAAAATATGTTTATTAACAGGTTCTTGAGTTTTATTGTTGCAAGCTTCATTGGAAATCGACGGGTGATCGCTGCTCCGTTTAAGTAAGTCAAGAATGATGTTGGGATTATTTTGGTGTCTCTTTTCTTGTCATTAGGCACCAGGTTGAGTTAGGAGTCGTAGGAATCGATTGGGTGTCAAACTTCGAGTTGTGCCGTTTGGTTGTTGATTGTCGATGTTGGGACAATTTCCGATGGTTTGTATGGGTTGGAGTCAATGCCTTAGTGTCCTAGGGCGGGTATCATTGTGTTGCTTCTTAGTCCATTCGGTTTGGTTGGGTGGAATAGGCACAGTATAAGATTTTCCCGTAGGTTCATCAATCCGAGGAGACACGGACCCCCACACGGACCAGAGCACAGGGTCCGTGCCTTTGTTTTTCACTTAGTGCGTTTTTCCAGTATGTACACGGACCCCCACACGGACCCATACACGGGGTCTGTGCCTTCCCCCTTCTACAAGACATATTTTACCGAGTCTACACGGACCGAGAGTCGGACCTGGGGCACGGGGTCCGTGTCCCTACTTCTTCCCGAGTATTCCTTTTGCGCACCTACACGGAACCATACACGGACCTATGCACGGGGTCCGTGTACTCCATATTTTTGGGAAATTTAATTGTGTCTTTTGAGTTTCATGTCATGGGTTAGTACGATGATTAAAAGAGGCCAAGTCCCGAGGGAACTAGAATGTCCTAAGTTATTTATTGAATTCGGTGGTGAGCACGTATTCCTACGTATAAGCTATGCAAGTTAAGTATTTAAAATTCATGTTAGTATGTGCAGCAATGGCCCCAAACGAAATCCAACGAATACCTCAACGCCAAGTAAGTATGTTGACGTGCAAGAAAATATTTTCAAGTTTTTGAGGTATGCTAAATGTCTTCTGACCAATGTATGTATGGGGTTGGAAAGCGTTAAATCATGAATGGAAACCAACCCACCCCGTTAAAGCATGAACGTGTTTAGATCAGGATTGGAAAGCGTTAAAGCATGAACGGGGACCAATCCACCCGTTAAAGCATGAACGGGGATCTCATGTATGTGGCAGTGGGTTTGCCCCTGTCAGCCCAGTACTGTGGTCTAGTCTGATCAGGCAATTTATATTATGGTCACTTGCTTTGAAACATGCCTCTAGGCAAAAATTATGAAGTTCATGTTTGTTCAAGTATGTACAAGTATGCAAACATGTTTATGAAAAGTTTTACGTTATGGCACGTCTAAGTTATGTACGTATGATCATGTTTAGTGTGAGTTCAAGTTTCAAGTATGTACGTTCTATTTTAAAGTTGCATGTGGTTTTATTACGTATTATTCGTTACTCCCAGTTTAAACGTGTTGAGTCTTTAGACTCACTAGACTTAATAGATGCAGGTGAGGATGTTTTTGAGGAGACTGAAGGTGGGGACCAAGGAGTAGGCTTGGACTGAGCGGGAGGCTAAATCCGAGGACCGCCATGTTTTAAGTTTATGAAAACATTCAATACTTTTGTAAAACTTTAAATTTCAAATCTTTTGTTGCAATAACTTGTGAGACGTACAGTTTATCTCTTTTATCGAATTTCGAATGTTCACGTTTCAATTAAGAAAATTTTAAATTTTTCCGCAAATTTTGAATAGTAAAAGTACGGTACGTTACATGCTGCATAAGAATTGAGCCCAATCCTAGCTTAGAAGTATCGATGTACAAAACATATTCTGAAACGTCTGCTCTTTTTATTGCTTTAAAAGTACCGAAATTTTTTTTTTTCCAAACACTCAATTTTCGGCCATGTATCTTTCCCACATGAAAATATTTTACCCTTTAAAATAAAACACCAACCAACTAGCATTTTTAAAAATCAAGTGCAATAGTCATAAATGAAATAGTCAACTGTTTTACCCAACCTAAAAAGCAATAAGTTTGAAAAGTATAGCCCCTACTAAACCTCTCAAAAATCCCTCCAAAAAGCATAAATAAATGGTCTTAAAATCTTTAACATAAACCATGAATCATAAATCGTAAATGCGGAAAGAGTAGAAGCGCTGGTCCTCGGGTTGTGTGCGCCTTCAGTCCAGTCAAATCGTCCGTCAAGCCCTCCCTCAACCTCACCTGCATCCATCACACCTAGTGAGTCTAAAGACTCCACAAACCATAATCTTGGTAAAAAATTAATACGTAATACAGTCAACATATAATAGTGAAAAATACTTGTACTTAAAATATCGTTTTCATGGAGATGCATAAACTTCAAACATGAACATTTTCGTAAACCTTTTATGATGCATGAACTTTAAATTAAATATTTTCATAATGATGCATCAACTTTAAGCATAAACATTTTCATGAATGCATCACATAAACCTTAACATTTTCCTTTCTTTTTCCTCAACATGACATAATATAAAACCTTTTTAACATGATCATAAACATTTTTCCTTTTCCTTTGTTGAATTCGGATCGTTAATTGTGACTTTCCTCAAAGCTCAAAAGTCGATGGATCCATCTACATGAAACCGCAGTACTGGGTGGCGGGGGACACCAGCAACACTCTCACCGGTGAACTCGGCCCTAGCCTATCCTCATCGAATAGAAATACGATCATCGGGGCTCCCTCTGGGGCCTTCTTCCATAAATGGGCTCCCTCTGGGGCCTTCTTCCCTCACGATATTCTCATTCTTACCTCAAACCTCATATCCTCATATTCGTAATAATGGAAACACGATCGTCGGGCTCTCACTGGGACCGTCGCCCTCACGATATCTCCAATATTAGCGAATTAGTCACAATCATTTCACTTCCTTCAACGTTTTACATTTCCATCACTTTTACAAAAAATCATGCATAACATAACATTTTTGTTTTTTTGAAACCAAGCATGCAACATGTCTTTTAAATATTTTCCTTAAATCATAAAAATCCCTTAGACACTTAAAAAAAGTCATATTATAATGCTGAACCTTTCATAAACATTTAAAAATAATCATAATATCATAAAAACAGCATTTAGGGCACTGCCATGACGTTTACTAATTTCTATGTGTAAAAAGATCGTTTTACCCCTGGACGTAAAATTTCCTGTTTTTGACTTTTTCCATGATTTCATGACTCTAACATGTCCCAAAAATTTATTTAAGCTTAAATTAATTTTTCCATAATTTTATTTAGCTTAAATATTAGACTATTCATTTATCTTTGATTAATTATTTTGACGGTTTTTTAATCCCGAAAAATCCCAAACTCTAATATAAACTTCCTAAATTCTAAATTTAGTCATTTTATATTATTTTAGCCCTTATGAACCCCAACTCGACCCCTGTGAGCCGTTTTTTCAATTTTTCTTAGTTAAAAACCCTAAATTGACACCTAAACTTCGACCCCGAGCCAACTTTCGATTTTCACGAGTTACCCCCGAACCATGTTGATCCAAAACTTGACCTACATCCTAAAGTACGCTACTGGACCCTAAGTTTACATAGAATCCAAGCCAGAACCCAAAAAAAAGCCACCCCAAGTTACCCCTATTCTGGCCGATAACCCTTATGGACCTAGGACTCTTTGATTTGCTTCCCAACCCTTACCAACGAGCCCAGTCCTTGAACAAACCACCCGTGCACCCTCCTAGGACTCTAGTGCATCACCTTGACCCAGCCCTTGAACCTCAGACCGAACCCCAAACCCCTGGAAGCAACGCGAACCCAGCGCACTTCCTAGACACCTTCTCGGGTAGAGTCCTAGCATGGCTAGGACTCTTCCCTAGACTCCTACTTAAGTCCTAGCCTGGCTAGGACTCTCTCATAGACTCCCCCACGACCCTAGCTAGCCTCTAGACAGAAGCCAGCCCTTGCCCAGCCATGGAGTACCAAACCCGCACCCCTTTTCCCTCATGACAGCAAAACGTACTCGTGTGTTGCTTCTTTCCTTCGACTGTGATGGGGTTTAGGCGTGTGTGTGAGGTGCAAACCACTCTTGATCTTACCTTATGTCATGGCAGCTCCTTAACCAAACAATACACAAGTTATTGGATTCAAAAATAATGTTTCCTCATGTATACATGCCATATACCGAAAATTCTGAAAGATATTTCATGTTCTTCATGCATGCAATAATTCAAACAATAATATGATATGATGGATGAGAAAAGGAGATGTATGGCGTGCCTTTGCGTTATATACGCATGAAAACCGTTGACGTCGAAGAATGGATCGAAACCTTGGCTAACCTTCCCTTGAACTCCTTCGAAAACCCTTCTAAGGTTTGTGTGTGTTGTGTCGTGTGTGTTGTGTGTCTCTGGGGAGAGTTTCTGAATTTTGCAAGTGAGAGGCGTGAGTTTTCTTTTTGCAAGTGTAGGGTTTTCTATGTGCTAAATAGTTTTAAATAGTTAATTAGTTTGCTAACTAGGCTTAGGCCTATCAAATCATAAAATTAAGCTCATTAGTCTAATTAGGATTTAATACAATATTTTCAAAGTTTTTGTTTAAATAAATTTGTGAATTTATTAGCCGGGTTGCCAAAACGTTTGATTTTTGTTAAAAATCCAACACCGATAAAATTTACGTCACGGCGTATAAAATCACCCCAAAACCCTTTATTTTAAAAATAATAAAAAGTACCACCCATATTTTAAATAATTAAAAATAATTATTTAATGAAAATATTTTCTATTTTTCAGCCTTCGGTCTCCGTTCCTCGATCGCAACTCGAGTAACATTTAAAAATATATCTTAATGCAATCATGTAGAAGAATATAATTTAAACATGTAAATATGCACAACAAAATTAATAATGCAATTAAAACATTTAATTAAAATAGAAGAGAATTTAATAATCGCATGCATGTGGTTTGCGTGGACCTTTAAATTTTCGGGACGTTACAATCTTCCCCCCTTAAATTGAATTTCGTCCTCGAAATTCGCTTATCCTTAATAACCCAAAGTTTAGACTAAGTTCTAGTATCTCAAAAATCCACGCTTCTGCTGCGCTACTCTGATAAAACTTAAATTCTAGAATATCCTTACGTCTCCTTGATTCCAATTAAAGTTTCCTTTTAAATCTTTATTTTTGAATTGCAACTTAAAAGACCCATAATGACTTAATGTTGTTACTATTAGAACCTCGAATTTCAACTTTCCTTAAAATTCCCAATATTAAAAGATGGATGACCATACTTATCGTATATTATTTTCCTTATATTATACCCAAAATGTTTATCAACTTATCATATATTTCAATCTTAAAATCCCAAACACATCCAGAAATGTCTCGCTCATTTTTAAAATTCTACTAGACATTTTTTTTTTAAAAATAAAAGCTTCGCAATCTCGAAATAACATTTAAAAATGATCTTAAATATTTGACAATAAAAATAACGCAGTTTTAAAATTTCTAAACTACTCCAAAATCAACGAAAGTGTAAACGTGTAAAAATCGTAATATCATCAACAAATAAAAATGTCCATCTCCTCTCAAATCTCATATCATAATGCGGAAAACATGCGGTCCTCGGGTCGAGTCACCGCGCATCCCGCCTGCCTACTCAGTCTTCGGCACCTCCGGTCCCCTGATCAAAATGCTCACCTACATCACACACGCCTAGTGAGTCTAAAGACTCAACACACCTGTACCAGTAATAACAAGTACATATACGTAGCACACAGCAGTGAAAAATAGCATAATCAAAATACATTTCATGAGCTTAAAAACATGAACATAAGCGTGTCGTGTAAAATGGTAACGTGTCAAAACATGTCTCATCATGTTATCATATCGTATGCGTAACTGTGACCTGTCAAAACATGGTAATAGCATGTGTAATCGTATCAGCATATACGTGTTAAAATCTTAATTTGAATTTCGTTCATTAGCTGTGACTTTCATATTATCATGTCATCATGTCAGTCGATGGATCCATCTACGTGTAACCACGGTACGCGGCAGCGGTTGACATCAGCGACACTCTCACCCGTCAACTGAGCCCGAGCCTATCATATCATCATATCATGTCAATGAAAATACGATCGTCGGGCTCCCTCTGGGGCTTTTTTCCTCACGATATCTCCAATCATATCATCATGTCATCGTGTTAGTCACAACTAAATCACTTCCTTCAAAATGTGTCATCATATTCATCACTTAATAAAAGCATGCATATACATAATTTTTCATTTAAACCAAGCATGCACCGTATTTATCATAATTGCGTAAAAATTGTAAACATGATGCATGAACATTTAAAATATCATGAATTTGTGCTCAGGGCGCTGCCAGGAAAAAAATCTCACCCCAGGTGCGAAATGACAATTTTGTCCCTGGAAACCCAAAAACTATCGTTTCAACCCTGGACCTCTAAAATTAACCCGAAGCTTACCAAACTCCTTAAAATGTCCCAAAACATATTTAAAAGCATTCCTTGACGTAAAATCGAGCTCATACTCAAACTTAATTGATTTGTATTAAAGCTTGGACCGGGGTCCCGATTTTAACCCGATTCGATTCAACATTTATCTAAATTTTACCATATTTCATAAAACACTTAATGGGACCTAAACAAATGTCATTAAGCTGCTACCCCACGGTTGCAAACTTCCAGAATCTAAAATCCACTCTCGGTCCTATCCCATTACCCCACCTCATGTGCACATATCTCTCAAAAACTCACACCTCAAGTTACCCCCATCGTGCCAACCATGAACCAGCCTATTGTGGAGCTAGACCAGACTCCAAAGAACCTACCTTAACCACACAATCAGCCCCATGCAGCTTACCACACAACACCGATCGTGATCTCTCAAGCCACCCTACCCGAGTTCCTTTCTTGTCTCGTGTGGTCGGCTAGCCAGGAGGTTCCAGCGATGTCTTGGCCTTCCTGGGCTGTGACTCAGACCCAACAGGGTCTGGTCCATGCCCTGGTACAGCCCTCACACCACCCGTCCCGCCTCCTATCCGAACACGGCCTCCTCTCCAAACGTGCACTACCGAGAAGCAACCCATCGATCTCCCATCCTACAGCATCGGTGCTTGATCTAAACCCTCAAACCACCTCTTGACCATCACCTTGATCACTTACCAGCCCTGACATCGCAACCCTTTACACAAAACCAGAAAAATACATGAGCAGCAAAGAAATAATGCAAGAGGCATATGAAAACCGAAAACCCTTTTCACACATGCTTTAGATCTTGAGTTTCCCTGCATGAAAGCACACACAACAGATATATGATCGTGGATGATGCAGAAAGGGTGTTACAAGCGTGCCTGGTGATGGTCTTATTGAAAAACACACACGAGCCGAAAGTTTCTTTGCAAGGATGGAGAGGAAACCGATGGGGCCTCTAGCTGTAATGATGGAAAACGAGAGTGTCTGCTGCTGAGGGGAGGTGTCGGCTATGTGGGGGTATTTAGGTTTAGGTTAAGGAGTGGTTTAGGTAGATAAATAAATAGATAACAATTAGATAATGGACCCAAATTTGCTATTTAAAAGTTTTAAAAGTGTTTTAAGCCCAATAAGCTTAAAAGTGAGCCCATTACATTCAAACGCAATCCCGAAAAATATTTTGTGTTGGAACGATTTTGAAAATAATAGCCGAACCATTAAGAAGTCCCCTGATTCGATAAAATTTGCGTACCGTTAAAAATAAAATCATGTGGATAAAAATACCCAATAAAATCTCATTTTTGAAAAATACACGTAAAAACGCTTTAAATTAATTTATAAAAATAAATCGTGTAATAAAAATAATTTTCCTGAAAATTCTCCGATCTCTGTTCCTCGTTCGAGCGTGAAATGCATCTAGAAACCCTAATGCATGACATTTTAAAATTTCATGAAATAAATTATACCATGCATGAATTATGCATAAAATACATAAAAATAATTAAACATAATTTAATAAAATAAACAAGCATTTAATTCATTAAAACAATTTAATAACATACCAAAGAAATTTAATAATTTGCATGCATGTGGTTCACGTGGACTTTTCGATTTTCGGGACGTTACAATCTTCCTCCATTAAATTGAATTTCGTCCCCGAAATTTGCTTATCCTGGGTAATCACAAAATTTAAATTTAGTTCTAGTATCCCAATGGTCCACGCTTCCGCGGCGCTACTCTGATAAAATAATAAATCTTAAGATGTTCTTATGTCTTCTCGATCCTAATTATTTTTTGCCTGTCCAAATCCTCGTTTGTGAATCGTAATTTAAGAAGATTTATAGTGACTTAATTTTATTCTACAATGTCCTCGAATTTTGACTTTTCTCGCAATTCCCAATATCAGAAATGGCAGTCCAAACTTATCGCATCTTACTTTCCTTATAATATACCCAAGATGTTCATTGACCTATTATATTCCAATATTAAAATCTTAACATCATCATTTCTTAAATTTATTGAACTCAAGATATGTTAAAGCTTCAAATCCAAGTATTGGCATTCATGCAAATCGACTTAGGAGATCTTAGCACCAAAATTTACTGATCGAGTTCTATCCTTGGTAATACACTTAAAACTTATCTCAACTCCATAATAATATTAACATAAGATCCTTGAATCGAATCTTTATTTTACGGCACCAACTTAACTAACTTAATTATTTACAAGTACATCCCAAATATAAAATCGTTGCACATCTTAAATTCGAGTACGTTAATCCATAAAATCCAAAATGTACAGTACCGATTTTCCACCTAAATATTAAAACCTTTCCAACATAAGTTACATGCTTAAAATATTCTCTTCCCAATTACAATATAGTTCAGGCCTAAGACCCTTGACTTTCCTCATTGGAACAAATCTCGGATTCTTACGTATCTTTAATGCTTAATTAATTCTAGCGTATAAAACTTAATAAGTTATCTCATGGCAGCCTTAGTCTAACTCTAATAAATCAACTTCACTTATAACATATAAAATTCTAGAACCCCCATATCATGATTTTAGATTTCTTATTCGATAAAAATCTTAACATTCGTCCATTGGTAACCTATGTTGAACACCACTAATTCTTTTTTGGTTTATTTATTTATTTATTTATTATTATTTTTTTCGTACGAACACATAATTCATAAACTTAAAATTCAAGCTTACACAACCCAAATAGTATTAGATAACATAATTCCAACACACATAACCACTTATTCCCAAGTTTCTTAATGACTTACCAAAAAATTCCTCAAGACAAGATGTCTATCTCGATTCTTACATGCGTCTATCGAGTAGCCTAACCATCAATCGTACTCAACTTTCTAGAAAATTTAAATTTCAACAAAGGAATAAATTTAACTCTTAAGATCACGATTAAATTTTATGATACCTAAAACTTAAGTTCCCAAAATTTTGTATGTCTACTTTTATAAATTAACTAACTGATCAACTTCACCTTAAATTGTCATCACTTTAAATTCTTAATTTGTCACAACATTATTTCACTAACACTTAAATTTTCCAGCCCAATGTTGATTCATTCTACAATGTCCTTGATTACCATTCCTTATAACATTATAACCCAGATGTTTCAAGGTTGTAAATATCCCTTCAAGCCTAAATCATCGAAAATTCTTATCCTTTAAACCATTCAATTATCTCTTATTGCTGAACAAATCCCCAAATTTCTTAAAATTGCAACATTAATTCTTAATTTCCTCAAAAATTATCCAATTTGTCCTTAATTTTGAAAATGTCACAATTACCCATAAGTTCTTGGCGTTCCTAATTCTATTTTATAAGTTTCTCGTAACATAAAGCTCAATAATTTTAAACTTACTAAACTCAAAATCAATTCTCGTAACCTCGAAAAATTACTGATTTCACTTAAGTGTTCTTCAAAAGTTCGAATTTATTCCTCAAAAATTTCAGAATCTGCAATTTGATCCTTAAAGTTCTCGAAGATTACAATTTTGGCCCTACAACTCTTCAAAATTTTCATTTTTGTCCCCATAAAACTTCGACTTAGCCTCATTAAACCTTAAAATTCCCGAAACTCAGAATTTAACCCCAAAATCCGGTAAATTCGAAAATAGTCCCTTTGAATTTCAATTTTGTACTTAGGTCCTTAAATTATTGGTTATTACAATTAAGTCCTTAAAATTTTCAATTCATGCAATTCTATCCTTAAACCTAACCAGGTAGAGCATGCATTCTAAATAAATTCTACGCTTTACACTTCCAAAAATCATCGTAGTCTTCGAATCAATAATCCTTACATGGAATCCTCAAAAACTAACTCAAATAACAATCCCGAACCATCAGTATTTTCTTAGAAGATTTACAAGTCCCAAAAGCATTCATAATTTTCAAGTTTAACTTATGACCCACAAGTAGAATATCAGTACTACTAACCAAAAATTAATATAGACAAATCATTTCCAACCTTTCCTAATGTCCAAAAGCAAAATTCTTATTCATATCCAATTCCACCACACCAGCATGCAAGAAAATTAAATAATTTCTCATTTCATGTCGTAGCATGCATAAAATTTTTTAAAGCATCTAATCTCAAACAAAACGACAGATAAACCTTTAGTGTAAACATGTAGGTGATAGCATTAAAAACATTAAAAACATTTAAATCATAAAATCTTACAGACTTGAGGCTTGAAAACTGAGCGTCATAAGCTGGCGGTGGCATAACCCTACACAGGACCCTTGCTCTGATACCAACTGAAACGTCTCGCTCATTTTTAAAATTCTACTAGACATTTTTTTTTAAAAAAAATAAAAGCTTCGCAATCTCAAAATAACATTTAAAAATGATCTTAAATATTTGACAATAAAAATAACGCAGTTTTAAAATTTCTAAACTACTCCAAAATCAACGAAAGCGTAAGCGTGTAAAAATCGTAATATCATCAACATATAAAAATGTTCATCTCCTCTCAAATCTCATATCATAATGCGGAAAACATGCAGTCCTCGGGTCGTATCACCGCGCATCCCGCCTGCCTACTCAGTCTTCGGCACCTCCGGTCCCCTGATCAAAATGCTCACCTACATCACACACGCCTAGTGAGTCTAAAGATTCAACACACCTGTACCAGTAATAACAAGTACATATACGTAGCATACAGCAGTGAAAAATAGCATAATCAAAATACATTTCATGAGCTTAAAAACATGAACATAAGCGTGTCGTGTAAAATGGTAACGTGTCAAAACATGTCTCATCATGTTATCATAT
Organism: Primulina tabacum; assembly: GCF_025594145.1. NCBI lineage: Eukaryota > Viridiplantae > Streptophyta > Magnoliopsida > Lamiales > Gesneriaceae > Primulina > Primulina tabacum. The sequence goes on from NC_134559.1 coordinate 18,424,935, forward strand.
CGTATGCGTAACTGTGACCTGTCAAAACATTGTAATAGCATGTATAATCGTATCAGCATATACGTGTTAAAATCTTAATTTGAATTCCGTTCATTAGCTGTGACTTTCGTATTATCATGTCATCATGTCAGTCGATGGATCCATCTATGTGTAACCGCGGTACCCGGCGGCGGGGGACATCAGCGACACTCTCACCCGTCAACTGAGCCTAAGCCTATCATATCATCATATCATGTCAATGAAAATACGATCGTCGGGCTCCCTCTGGGGCCTTTTTCCTCACGATATCTCCAATCATATCATCGTGTCATCGTGTTAGTCACAACTAAATCACTTCCTTCAAAACGTGTCATCATATTCATCACTTAATAAAAGCATGCATATACATAATTTTTCATTTAAACCAAGCATGCACCGTATTTATCATAATTGCGTAAAAATTGTAAACATGATGCATGAACATTTAAAATATCATGAATTTGTGCTCAGGGCGCTGCCAGGACCAAAATCTCACCATGGGCGCAAAATGACCATTTTGCCCCTTGAAACCCAAAAACTATCGTTTCAACCCTGGACCTCTAAAATTGACCCGAAGCTTACCAAACTCCTTAAAATGTCCCAAAACATATTTAAAAGCATTCCTTGACGTAAACTCGAGCTCATACTCAAACTTAATTGATTTGTATTAAAGCTTGGACCAGGGTCCCGATTTTAACCCGATTCGATTCAACATTTATCTAAATTTTACCATATTTCATAAAACACTTAATGGGACCTAAACAAATGTCATTAAGCTGCTACCCCACGGCTGCAAACTTCCAGAATCTAAAATCCACTCTCGGTCCTATCCCATTACCCCACCTCATGTGCACATATCTCTCAAAAACTCACACCTCAAGTTACCCCCATCGTGCCAACCATGAACCAGCCTATTGTGGAGCTAGACCAGACTCCAAAGAACCTACCTTAACCACACAATCAGCCCCATTCAACTTACCACACAGCACTGATCGTGATCTCTCAAGCCACCCTACCCGAGTTCCTCCCTTGTCTCGTGTGGTCGGCTAGCCAGGAGGTTCCAGCGATGTCTTGGCCTTCTTGGGCTGTGACTCAGACCCAACAGGGTCTGGTCCATGCCCTGGTACAGCCCTCACACCACCCGTCCCGCCTCCTATCCGAACACGGCCTTCTCCCCAAACGTGCACTACCGAGAAGCAACCCCTCGATCTCCCATCCTACAGCATCGGTGCTTGATCTAAACCCTCAAACCACCTCTTGACCCTCACCTGGATCACTTACCAGCCCTGACATCGCAACCCTTTACACAAAACCAGAAAAATACATGAGCAGCAAAGAAATAATGCAAGAGGCATATGAAAACCGAAAACCCTTTTCACACATGCTTTAGATCTTGAGTTTCCCTGCATGAATGCACACACAACAGATATATGATCGTGGATGATGCAGAAAGGGTGTTACAAGCGTGCCTGGTGATGGTCTTATTGAAGAACACACACGAGCCGAAAGTTTCTTTGCAAGGATGGAGAGGAAACCGATGGGGCCTCTAGCTGTAATGATGAAAACGAGAGTGTCTGCTGCTGAGGGGAGGTGTCGGCTATGTGGGGTATTTAGTTTTAGGTTAAGGAGTGGTTTAGGTAGATAAATAAATAGATAACAATTAGATAATGGGCCCAAATTTGCTATTTAAAAGTTTTAAAAGTGTTTTAAGCCCAATAAGCTTAAAAGTGAGCCCATTACATTCAAACGCAATCCCGAAAAATATTTTGTGTTGAAACGATTTTGAAAATAATAGCCGAACCATTAAGAAGTCCCCTGATTCGATAAAATTTGCGTGCCGTTAAAAATAAAATCCTGTGGGTAAAAATACCCAATAAAATCTCGTTTTTGAAAAATACACTTAAAAAAGCTTTAAATTAATTTATAAAAATAAATCGTGTAATAAAAATAATTTTCCTGAAAATTCTCCGATCTCTGTTCCTCGTTCGAGCGTGAAATGCATCTAGAAACCGTAATGCATGACATTTTAAAATTTCATGAAATAAATTATACCATGCATGAATTATGCATAAAATACATAAAAATAATTAAACATAATTTAATAAAATAAACAAGCATTTAATGCATTAAAAAAATTTAATAACATACCAAAGAAATTTAATAATTTGCATGCATGTGGTTCACGTGGACTTTTTGATTTTCGGGACGTTACACATCCGCTAACGCTTAAATTTTTCAAGCCTAATATCGATTCGTCCTTAAAAACCCATGATCAACATTCTTTATAACACTATAACCAAGATATCTCAAGGTTCCAAATATTCTTAAAAGTCTAAATCATCAAAACTCTTATCAATTAACCCATTCAAATTACCGTTTATTGCTAAATTAGTACCCAAATTCCTTAAAAATTACAAAAATCAATTCTTAATTTCCTCAAAAATTATCTTAATTGGTCCTTAATTTCAAAAATCCTACAATTAACCCATAAACCCTTAACATTCTTAATTCTCCTCTAAGGGTTTCCCATAACATAAATTTCGATAATTTAAACTTATTTACCCAAAAATCAATTCTTATAACCAATCTTACCCTTCATCAAAAATTAAAATCCCAATTTATACATTTTCTTATTCCCAATTCCTTGCAAATTCTTGGATCATTATTTCTTATGAGTAATTCCCAAAAATTAATTCAACTAGTAACCATGTATCATCAGTATTTTCTTAGAAAAATCTACGTGTCCCATAAAACATTCATAATAATCATGATTAACTTATATCCCAAAAAGTAAAATGTCCATACTAAAACCCAAAAAGTCAACATAGTCCAATTCCACCACGAAGCCAATATGTGTTAAAATCAAATAATTTCTTATTTTATATCGTAACAAGTATAAAAATCATGAAGCATATAATCTTTTAGCATAACAAAGTCATGCCACCATGCAGGGTAAAAATCATTTGCCATGAAACCTTAAACATAACGTCAATCAACTTCAAAATGTGTAAGCACATGTAGCTTAAACATTTAAATCATGTAAACATGTAGGTAACATCACATAAATCATAAAAAGCATGTAAACTCACATATTGAGGCTTGATGACTGATCTTTCCGGCGCTGATGGTGGCACAACCCTTTACAGGACCTTTGCTCTGATACCAACTGAAACGTCTGCCATTTTTATTGCTTAAAAAAAACCAGAATTTTTTTTTTCTAAACACTCAATTTTCGGCCATGTACCTTTCCCACATGAAAATATTTTTATAAAATATTTTACCCTTTAAAATAAAACACCAACAAACTAGCATTTTTAAAAATCAAGTGCAATAGTTATAAATGAAATAGTCAACTGTTTTACCCAATCTAAAAAGTAATAAGTTTGAAAAGTATAGCTCATACTAAACCTCTCAAAAATCCTTCAAAAAGGCATAAATAATGGTCTTAAAATCTTTAACATAAATCATAAATCATAAATCGTAAATGCGGAAAAATTAGAAGCACTGGTCCTCGGGTTGTGTGCGCCTTCAGTCCAGTCAAATCATCCGTCAAGCCCTCCCTCAACCTCACCTGCATCCATCACACCTAGTGAGTCTAAAGACTCTACAAACCATAATCTTGGTAAAAAGTAATATGTAATACAGTCAACATATAATAGTGAAAAATACTTGTACTTAAAATATCGTTTTCATGGAGATGCATAAACTTCAAACATGAACATTTTCGTAAACTTTTTATGATGCATGAACTTTAAATTAAATATTTTCATAATGATGCATCAACTTTAAGCATAAACATTTTCATGAATGCATCACATAAACCTTAACATTTTCCTTTCTTTATCCTCAACATGACATAATATAAAACCTTTTTAACATGATCATAAACATTTTTTCTTTTCCCTTGTTGAATTCAGATCGTTAATTGTGAATTTCCTCAAAGCTCAAAAGTCGATGGATCCATCTACATGAAACCGCAGTACTGGGCGGCAGGGGACACCAGCGACACTCTCACCGGTCAACTCGGCCCTAGCCTATCCTCATCGAATAGAAATACGATCGTCGGGGCTCCCTCTGGGGCCTTCTTCCATAAATGGGCTCTCTCTGGGGCCTTCTTCCCTCACGGTATTCTCATTCTTACCTCAAACCTCATATCCTCATATTCGTAATAATGGAAACACGATCGTCGGGCTTCCACTGGGACCGTCGCCCTCACGATATCTCCAATATTAGCGAATTAGTCACAATCATTTCACTTCCTTCAACGTTTTACATTTCCATCACTTTTACAAAAAATCATGCATAACATAACATTTTTGTTTTTTTGAAACCAAGCATGCAACATGTCTTTTAAATGTTTTCCTTAAATCATAAAAATCCCTTAGACACTAAAAAAAGTCATATTATAATGCTGAACATTTCATAAACATTTAAAAATAATCATAATATTATAAAAACAGCATTTAGGGCACTGCCATGACGTTTACTAATTTCTAGGTGTAAAAAGACCGTTTTACCCTTGACGTAAAATTTCCCGTTTTTGCTTTTTTCTATGATTTCATGACTCTAACATGTCCCAAATATTTATTTAAGCTTAAATTAATTTTTCATAATTTTATTTAGCTTAAATATTGGACTTATTCATTTATCTTTGATTAATTGTTTTGACATTGTTTTAATCCCGAAAAATCCCAGACTCTAATATAAACTTCTTAAATTATAAATTTAGACCTTTTATTTTATTTTAGCCCTTATGAACCCCGACTTGACCTCCGTGAGCCGTTTTTCAATTTTTCTTAGTTAAAAACCCTAAATTGACACCTAAACTTCGACCCCGAGCCACCTTTCGATTTTCACGAGTTACCTCCGAACCATGTTGATCTAAAACTTGACCAACATCCTAAAGTACCCTATTGGACCCTAAGTTCACTTAGAATCCAAGCCAGAACCCAAAAACGAGCCACCCCAAGTTACCCCTATTCTGGCCGAGAACCCTTATGGACCTAGGACTCTTTGATTTGCTTCCCATCCCTTACCAAAGAGCCCAATCCTTGAACCAACAACCCGTGCACCCTCATAGGACTCTAGTGCATCACCTTGACCCGGCCCTTGAACCACAAATCGAGCCCCAAAGCACAGGAAGCAGCGCGAACCCTGCGCACTTCTTGGACAACTTCTCGAGTTGAGTCCTAGCATGGCTAGGACTCTTCCCTAGACTCCTACTCGAGTCCTAGCCTGGCTAGGACTCTCTCCTAGACTCCACCACGACCCTAGCTAGCCTCTAGACAGAAGCCAGCCCTTGCCCAGCCGGCGGGTACCAAACCCGCACCCCTTTTCCCTCATGAAAACAAAACGTACTCGTGTGTTGCTTCTTTCCTTCGACTGTGATGGGGTTTAGGCGTGTGTGTGTGTGACTCTAAAACAGGTGTAAACCACTCTTGATCTTACCTTATGTCATGGCAGTCTTTGAATTATATTGGGCCTGTTTTACTTGAATATTTTGTCAATTGCTAGCCCTTTGAGTCGAAATGTGATTGAGATGGGTGATTTGTTCTGTTTGAGTATACCCAAAAGCATGATCTATCTGTGTTTGTTGATTGGTAGACTGAAGGTAGTCTAGAACTTGGTTTGGCACTCTTCGAGGCGAGATACGGGTATTGTGTGACTTAGGGATGATTTAGGCAATTTTTAGAACGTTTGAGCCTTTCGAGCCTACCCATAACATTGTATTAGACCCTAGTGTCCCATGTTTGAGTTTAATGAAAATCAAATGAAGTGTGCCAAGGCACACAAGAGCCTCCATTCGTATCAATTCTAAATCCTTACGTCAACTACCAACTTTTGAACATATACACTAGTACATACCGAAAACTGAGAGAAAATGAATCTGTGTATCACTACAAAAGTTCTTCTCCCTTGTGCGCGTAAAATAATATCATCGAAAAAGAGGAAAAAGATGAAAAAAAAGAAATGAATTTCTATGAAAAGAAAAAAAAAGAGAAAAAGGTGAAGGAAAAAGTTGAATAAAGAATAAAAGAGTATGACGTGTTGATATGATAAAGAGGAAACAATGGTAAATATGTTGTGACAAGGCAAGTGGAAGTGAAACAAGAGAAAGCGGGAGAAGCGTGTTGAAAAATAAATTGGTTTGTTTCTCTCACTTTTGATTCCCTATCTTCATTTGTAGCCATTAGCCGCAGCCTAACGTTATAAGCTTAAAAAGCGTATTAACCAAGTCATATGTACCCAATATACTATTGGAGAAGAGTTGCCAAAGTTAAGCCTATGGACACTTGAAAAATGTCGTCGATAAACAGGGAATTTGATTGTGTACACGTGCACATCTCATGGTATTGGATTTTGTTTGGTTAATTATGTCCTTTTAATTTCCGTCTTGTTTAGCCAAATAATACCCTATAAGTCCTGTTGATCTGTGAAGGTAAATTTTATCTCAATGACTTTGTTAATTACTTGTGTGTCAAGGAGTCCAGATTTTTATGAGATAAAAAGTTATGAACTTATTTTGGCATATGGAGTGGGTAAACAAGAATAGCAAAACACACACGAACGTGAACTGTGAGTAATATAGCATATGTGATTAATATGATGGGACTGTAATCTCTGAGGCTAGTGGCTATCCTTTTATTCCACAACTCTTGTTCGTTCAGTTACATTCTTTAGGATGTGTTAAGTTTAGTCTAGCTAATGTTTTTTTTAGTTATTTAATTTATTTTGCTCTGGACTAGCAAAAGTTCAAGTTTGGGGGGATTTGATAAGTGCAATTTGTGAACTTAAATTATCCTTATATTTCGTATAGATTGTTAGTTTCTTGGGTGGAATTATGCGTTATTTGTCATTATTGATGTGATTGCAGGAATCTAGGTAAGGCTATTACATGAGTGTGAAAAGAAGCGAAAATGGCGCTTAGAAGAAATTTGTGAGGATGCCCAGTTTGAAAATCAAAGAGACCCGCGCATATGCGCAAGTCATGCCCGTCGAAAAGAAGCGAGACACAAAGCAAACCAGAGAAGGGCGCGCATATGCGTCGGACATGGGCGCGCATATGCGCACGCGAAGGAAATCCTGATGAACAAAACTGAAGACTCCGTCATATGTGCGGTTCTGGTGCGAGCATGTGCGCACGAGAAGAATCCCATCATAAAAAGAGGCACACATATGCACTGGTCTAGGTCGCACATATGCGCATGACGCGATTGCCAGATTGTTTAGGTTTCATCGTGGGCTTTATAAGGAATAAATTTGGAGAGGAAAACGGCCGACATACTAGATAGAAGGAGACTAAAAAGCTAGAGCCAGCGATGGAGCGCAGAGAACAGAGATAGAAGACGCTTAATCCGGACATGGAGACGCACTTTCATCTCTCTTCAACACGTTTCTAATTCGGTTCTTTACTTCTACGTTTTTAATGATTACAAACTGGTTTTGTATTGATTTAGATTCGAGTATGAACTAATCTTATTTTCTAGAGATTGACGTAGTCTTGCTTGAACCTATGTTATTGATGTTTTGAATTGTCATTGAATTAATTCATCTTGTTTATTTGTGATTTCTTGTTCTTAATGCTTTTGGATTACTGGCCATAATTCGTTTGAACAAATAATTAAGATCTAACACTCGAGAGAGGGTATTGAAATTAGGACAGGGAAAATCACATCGTCAGATGTTTATAACGTGAAAAAGACGGATAACTCTTGTGAATCCATAACAAGAACCTTGTTTGCATATATTACGTGTTACGTGATTTTGAATAGACATATTAAAATCGGTAATAGATAATACAGTTCTATTCATCACTTGAAAAAGGGAATAGGAAAATTGCGAGATCATGGTGATAGGATCGATTGACGTGTCAAGAGTGTTTAAAAGGGGGGGTTGAATAAACACTCTCAATTAATATTGGTCTTATCGAATTTTTGAGTTCAGTTTGGTGACAAACTGATTCTCGGAATGTTGTTGATCAATATCAATCAGTTAAACTGAGGTAGTTGCGGAAGGTAACTGACTGACAGATAGAATACAGAACTGAAATAAAATACACAAGGATTGTTTCTGGATGTTCGGAGAATTCAATTACTCCTACGTCACCCCTTCTATCACAGGGATAGGATTTCCACTAAAAGACTTTGATCCAATACAACACTTGTACAGACCCACTTCAGTTAGGACTTACCCACTGCCTAAACTGAAACTCTTAGTATTACAAAATGATCTCTGTGCGTAACTGATCTTAGCACTATTGAATTAACAAATATTACAGAGTCCTAGTTTGCTCAACTTGTAGCCTTGATTGCTACGAATAAATCAAGTAAAAGTGAGCTGAGATTTTGACAGAGTAATAGCAAGTTTTGAATGATGTATCGTTGCTTCTTCTTTTTCTTGTCCCATATTTATACTCTTCTTTTCCAACGGTAATCTTGAGATAAATTTGAATCTTTGTATCCGTTGGTTTCCACTTGATTATTCCTTCGATATTGTTTGCTTCATTTATTGTAATTCGGCGTCTTCATTGCTTTGTCCGGAATACGTTGTTTTAAGTAGTCTTGGTTGTTGTGCGGTGCTCTTGTAATCTGTTATGTCTTCTTTGTTCTTTCCCGAGACATCTTCAGTTGAGAGACTTTGATGCATTCGGCTGAATGTTTTAACTGATCAGTTCCAACTGATCAGTTTACTCTGTATCATTGTATCAGCTGATTTCAGTTGATAAGTTCATTTGCCGAATTTGCTTGCGCGTATCAGTTGATTCATATTTTGTTAATCGATTGATTCATGTTTTGTCAAACTCCAGAATCTATTTTCCAAAAATTTCCCCCTTTATGGTGTTTGACAAAACCAAGTGATTTAAGATCGAATAACTGAGCTCTTTGTAGATAATAGATTACGCAACTGAATCATAAAATAACTGGATTCCTTGTAGATAACATAAAATCTGAGAATATTTTATCAGTTGATTCTAATAATCTGATTAATTCTTCTTCAGCTGCTGTTCTTCCCCCTTTTTGTCAAACAACTCCATTTTGTCTGATAACTTTCGAACGTCAATGGAGAGAAGTTTTACATCTGATGAGATACTTGAGGCAACAGTTGTGAGGGAGGTCTGTAGCAATTCTATTTTATTTGAAACAGAGGTTTCCAGTCGCTCAACTCTCTAACTGATTACATCCTGAATTGTAAAGAGTGAGTTAACTAGCCCCTTCTTTATTTTATGCACAGTTCTGCTAAAAGAGTCCGTGTTGGCTTGGAGAGTGTTTAGTTTCGTCGAGTAAAATTCAGTCGAAGAATCTAATTTGACAGTATGAGACAGTTGTTCGAATTGAATTTTCTTGATTTCAGCGAGCATCTGCTGCATATTGTACTGTATGTTCGGGATTTCTTCAAGAACTACATCCATTTCTATGGATTGAATTGGAGGTCGCTGGCTGGGCGTTTCTGAATGCTTCGATGTTTGTCCAAAAAGAACTAATGCTTGATTAGTTTCCATTGTTCCAGCCATAGGCTGAGCTGGAATGTTTTCTTGAATTTGAGATGATGAACGTTGGTTTTGATCAAGAAATGGACTATCTGGCTGAATGATGAAGATGAATGGTTCATACATGGGGGCCTCGTGTGGAGAATTAACTGAAATTTGTTCTTGCTCCTTTGATTCAGTGAGCAACTGACCTTCTACATGTTCAGCAGTTTCTTGTTCTGAGGGTTTTGCTTGTTCATCACTTTGAATATCTTGTTCAGCAGAAGTTTCTGGCTGAACTGGTGCTTCAGTTTGAGCTTTTTCTGATTCAGTTATTTCTTTTTCTGAAGTTTGGTTTGGCATTTCAGTTTGATCTTCAGTTTGAGCAGATATAAATTTTTCAGCAATAAGTTACTCAGCTGGTGCTTCAGATGATATCTTAATGTCTTGCTCTGGTTGTTCAGCTGAATGGGTAATTGAGTCATATTGTATTTCCTCTAGCTGAGCTTCCAAGGTAACAACTTGAATGATTTTTTCAATGTTTGCCAAGGATAGTTCTGCTTCAGAATATAGCTGATGTTCTGTCCGAGAGGATTGAGGTATTCCCTGAACTGGCTTTTCAGTTGCCTGTTGTGGAGATGGTTCTTTTTGTGGAGAGGAGGATAAATCTTTTTCAATATTTGAGTTGGGGGGTTTTTCATGAAGAACTAGTTCCTGATCTTCTTCCCAAAATCTGATTTCTCTCTGCAGACTACTAAGATCTGTGTCATGTTGAGTGAACACAGCTCTATCATTGTATGCAGTTGGACTTGTGGGATTGTAGTTGGACTTTAGCTTTGCTACCATTCTTGTTAGCTTTTTGACGCGAATCTGATTAAAGAAATATTTCTGCCTTTCTAATGCATGTGGAATTGTAGCGGCTTTGACTACTTTCATCACAATTGCTTCTAGCTTGATAAACTTTTTCAGTTGAAATCTATGCTTCAGTTCTTTGGCAAAGATTTCTGTTCTGAAACTTTTCCAACAATCAAAAGATTTTAATTGTGATGTGGCAAATGCATTGACCTGTTCCCAAACTAGGTCAATGTGTGTTTGAATGACATTGGATGGCCGGGGTTCTTCAACCAGCTTGCCTTTTCCTTTGTCAGTTGAGAGAATGTGAGGAAGATCCATTCCAGAATGTGTGGAGTGCACTGGTTCCCTTAATATTACATCTTTAGATCTGGCTCTAGGCAGGATGGTAGGGCGATTTACAAGAGTCAAGGGAGCTCTTACCTTAGCTGGTGTCTTTGCTTTGATAACTGAATCATCAGGTGAGACTACTTGCAAAGGGATAGCCTGAATGGGCTGTTAAGCAGCAGATTGAATAATTTTCTCAGGTGGAATGACTTCCACTGTGGTTATTGGTTTGGTTCTTTGAGTCCTTGGTCTCTTGACAAGCTTAGGGGAAGGAGTTTTCTCTGAATCTGATTCACTGAGAATCAGTTTCCTTTTTGTTGTTTTGACCTTCTTGACTGGTGATGGCTCAACCTCTATTTTGTTTTTTGATGGCAAGGTGTTTTTGATAGTAAATACCTTGAATTTTGATGATGTTTCAGCATTTTCAGCTACCAAACCCTTCAGTTTTAATAGATAACTGATTTGGATGGCGAAGCCACATGACTGTTTGGATGACTTGAGCATATTCTTCAAGATTTTAAAAAGAATATATATCCAATTTGCTTTCTTTTTACCCATGATTATGGTCATTAGCTGGAATTTTTCGAGTGTAAGAGCATCATAAAAACCGGTTTTTGCTAATATTCCCTTTGCCACGGTATCAGCTAACAACTGAATTTCTGGTTTCAGTTCCTTCTTTGGATCGGAAACCTTGATTTTCCGCCCATTAGCAGATAGTCGAGACTGCATTTCTTCAATGTCATGAGTTTTTACTTCAGAAAAGCTGACATAACCATCAGTTGGCAAAGAGAAGATTTCTCCGAAAGCTTCTTCAGAAAGGAGTAGCAACTGATCATTGATAGTCATAGAGATAGTGTCATTAGCAGTGATAAATCCCTTCCGATAGAATTCATTGACCTCCTTGAGGTATATCTTCTGAGAAGATTGTCCCAAGAACATCCTGAGACCTGCCGACTCAAGCTTTAGAAATACATTCTTAACGTCTGCTTCTTGAATCGATAGAACCGAGTTAAAATCGATGACCATCGCATTCAAGATATAAGCTGGGATCTGGTTTGCCATTTCGGAAAGTGTAGTGATATGCAAATTGAAGAGAATAAGTTCTGAAATTTGTATACTCTTAGAAACTGATTGTAATTGTGAAGAATAGAACTGAAATGAAGCGGGCAAAATGCTTTTGTTCGTGACTGTTCAAATTCTGGACACGTGTCATCCCGGGAAAAATTTTGAATAAAAATGTGTGCACGTGTGCTGTAATCGTGTGTATATAATGATGAGCGGTTTTAAAATATGCCACGTCATAAAAATTTAGTCACCTCATTTGATTTGGAATATAATAAGTTTTTAATTGGTTAACTTATGTGAGAAGATTTGTAAAATTTTCAAGCTGAACGATCAGTTGGGAAACTGATTCAAGTCAGTTGAGAATTCAAAAACGATTGTCTTCTCAGTTAACGTCTTAAAAACTGACATTCCTCCTAAATTGGTGCATATAATAATTAAAGTAGTGCTACAAAATAATTTTAAGAGTCGGAGAGGTTATTGGTTTTGCTGAAACGTTGACGACTCTTCAGATTTCTTGATATTCTGCTATAAATAGAAATGGCTCAATTAGTTTTAGACATATCATCCAAAATATTCAAGATAAAAAATATCTGATACGGGTGACTCAAGTCTTTCTCCCTTTTCTGTGGAGGCCAGGAAGGCTGAGATAGAAAACGAAGTCTTCTATGAAAGTCTGCATTACTGGGAGCGATTGCAGGAGCTTGAGCTCTTATACAACTCTGGGGAGGCCACCACTCCTAAATTGGTGGCACAACTGAATCAAGTGCAAAAGCACTTGAATATTGCTGTGTGGGTGGACGTCTTCAAGGATGGTCACATGTATCAGCTGATGCTCTGCAAGGAATTGAAGATCCTGAGGCGCATAGCTCATTCTCACAGCTTTCTCATGACTGCTCCTTCTTCTCTATCTGTTTGGCTGAAATTTTGGATAATTGTTGTGGAAGAGAAGTATAATGATGTAATTCAGGCCAACATTTATAAGTAATGAAATATTTATCTGGTTTTAATTCTGTTTTTCTGCAAATGATATATTTCATCAGCTGTGATATGTAAACAAATGAACTGATGAGAGACTAACTATCATAAGTTGATCATGAACTGGGACTATTTAAACAACTATTAATAGAATTCAAACTGGTGTCAGTTGACAATGAACAACTGATAACTTAAAGTCCTTGGTAAATGTGAAAAACGCATTGATTAACTTGAGACTCTTCAGCTTCTCCAACGTAATTTTCCTATAAATAAGATGATAGTGATAAAAATATGATGCAATATCAGTTCAAAAATATTTCAATATGTCTGATTCTGATGCATGCAGCAGCACTCATGTTAATGTTACTGAGCGGTCAACCCCTCGTTTAAAAGATATCAAGAGAAAGATGGAGATATATGTTTTTCAGAAGGTGATTTTAACATGGGAAAAGATTCATGAGTTGAAGAGGGTGAGTGACAGTGGTGCTATTCCTACTCGTGCTCAGGAGGCAAGAGCACTGAAATACCTTGAACATTTTGAAGTGAGGCATGTTAGGGATTTGGTTGAAGACAAATGTCTTTTGGAGGCGTTGCTATGGAAGGAGTGGCATGTTGTTGATAAGATTTCGAAATCTAGGGCATTTGCTAGAGTTCGAATTTATGAGTTAAATGATTGGGTTAGGGCGTGGCTAGATTCAGTTGGTTCCATGATATCTTCTGTAAAATGGGAACGTTGGTATTCTTAATGAAGTGTTATTTTCAATTTGTTGTGTTCTTATTTTCTGCATATAATTTTGTTAGTGAAGCAATATTACTAATAATTTCTAAGATAAATCAATTAAACCAAGAATATTTCTAAAGTAAGAAAACTTAGCCTCGGGTAATGGTTTTGTGAAGATGTCAGCTGCTTGCTGTTTAGTTGAAATATATTCTAGTCGAATATCCTTCTTTAACACATGATCCCTAATGAAGTGATGTCTGACATCTATATGCTTGGTCCTTGAGTGAAGAACTAGATTATAAGTGATGGCAATTGTGCTGGTATTATCACAAAATATGGGCGATTCAGTTGACGTCACTCCATAATCCTTCAGTTGTTGCTGAATCTAGATCAGTTGTTGCACAATCGGCGAAGCCTCACGCAGGGGGCCCCATAAAGGGGCTCCCCCTAGCAACCAGTTACAAGAGAGTATCAGTTGATTCATATTTTGTTAATCGATTGATTCATGTTTTGTCAAACTCCAGAATCTAGTTTCCAACACATGGTTAGTAAACATGATGCAAGTTAATAACATGTTAATCAATTTTAATTTAGCATATGGGAGACCAGACAAAACCATATCTCTAGATTGATCTACTCAATGAATTTCAACTGCGTGCTAGAAATTAATAGGATTCATTATTTGATTTGAATTGATTATAAACTATCTATTTGAATTTTCTAAATAAAGTTGAACTATATCAATTAAGGTACTTAATATACAGTTTAAATAATTACTCCTCGTGGGATCGATATCTGTACTCATACCAGTACTAAAACTTGACACCGTACAATTGCGGTAGTGAAAATACGCAACAAGTGGATACGTCAGGTGCGGAAATGATGTTGGCCAAGAAAGCCTGACATCCCTTATGAATAAGTCTTTGTGCCTGCCTACAAGAGATCATGCGAGGTAAACTCTTCTATCTATCTTGCTTAAAGAGAAACTGCTCCATGCCCAAAGGTCTTACCAACACTGACCTTTTCTGAAAATCAATAAGAACTCAGTTCTTCGTTAACAAGTCCATTCCCAAGATTATATCAAAATCTCGCATCGACAACACAATCAGATCGGCATACACTTGGTAACCTTGCAGTTCAAGTTCGATGTCTCTGACCACGCTAGTGGCTGATAACTCTTTCCCTGATGGAACTGTCACTGAATTGTTAACACCGAGTCCAATAGACTGAACGTCCAAATGATTTGCAAACGTCTTCGAAATAAAAGAGTGAGTGGCCCCTGAATCTATCAAGGCATTCGTGGCTACCCTCTTTATGAAAATATTTCCTGAGAGAAGTTATCACAACAAACAAACTTATATCCCAAAATTCTAATATTAACCTCAAGCATAGTAGAAAAAAATCTCTACACAAGTCACCAAAAATACTAACTAGCACACTAATAATCCCAAATAAAATTTGAAACATGCGTAGCAAAAATAATGCGGTGCTGAATTAAATAAGTTACCATTCAACAGGGTTGCGTCTGGGTTCGCCTCCTCTGCCTGCATGGCAAACACTCTACCCTGAGTCGGCTGTCTCCACTGTGGGCAATCTCTCAGCATATGATCACTGGCTCCGCATTTGAAGCACTTGCCCGATCCCCATAAACACTATCTCGGATGCTCGTGATTGAACTTCGGGCACACCGGGTGCTCTCCCGGCCGCTGAGGAGCCTTCTGCTGAGGAATGGGACCCCTGGCTTTCGGTGGTCACTGAAATGACCTCTTCCCTTGCTGTCCTTGAAAATGCCTCTTGAACTGGGGCCGCTGCGGCTGCTGCTGCTGAGGTTCCTGATAGGGCCTCTTGCCCTGCCTATCGCTCTCGATGTCTCTTTGGTCCAGCTCTGCCACCAAGGCTCTAGAAACAGCCATGGCATATGTAGTAGGACCAACAACTCTCAAATCATAGCGCAAGATTGGCCCCAAACCATCCATAAAATGCCTCAGCTTCTCCCGGGCATCATTTGCAATTAGGGGCACAAAGTGACACCCCTCTTGAACATCCTCACAAACTCTGCAACGCTGTTGTCTCTCTGTCGCAGCGTCATGAACTCCCTAATCAGGCAAGAGCGTACTTCCTCAGTGAAGTACTTGGAGTAAAAGACCTCCTTAAAGCCATCCCATGACAGAGTCTGCAGATTCACCGACATAGACGCGCCCTCCCATCACATCCTGACGTCCCCTGTCAGAAAGAATGTGGAATATCTAACTCTGTCTGCATCCTGCAGCTCCATAAATGCAAAGATTACTTCGATGGAATTAATCCATCCTTCAGCTATCATCGGGTCAGTAGTCCCCGAGAACTCACTCGGATCCATCCTTCTAAACCTCCCATAAACGGCCTCTGGTCTGGGCCTCGCTCCTGTGTCCACTGCAGTCTGGTTCCCCACAAACTGTGGGAAGAACTTAGTCATTCCTGCAAGCATCTGGGCTTGCATATCTGGTGGTGGACGAGGAGGAGTGGCCCTCTCCCCATCCCGAGGCTCTCTGTCCTCATCGCCTGCACGATGAAAATATTACGTCTGGAAGGCATACTGTTCCAATATATACCCAACACGTAAACCCAATATGCATGAACATAATATCAATATCATAAGATGCACGTAATTTGAAGTTAAACATGTACATTCTGAAATCATGACTAGATGCTTAATATATAAAAGAATTTAAAACTTTAAAACTTACAGACTTCAGGTGTGGCTTCATGAGCTTCTCACAATTGGCAGTAGGCATAACCCTTTACAAGAACATCACTCTGATACCAACTATGACATACCGTACTTTTAATACCGTACTTATCAATGATTTTAAAATTTGTGGAAAAATAAAAAATTTCTTAAATAAATAGTAATCATTCAAATTGCAATAAAAATCATCTGTACGTCTAAAAGATTTTCAATAAAACAACCACAACCAAAGCTTGGAAAAGCACTTGTTTATACATCGTATACAATATAATGAAATCAGAGTATTTGAAACAAGCATAAAGTTCTTAAAAACATAGGCGGTCCTCGGGTTTAGCCTCCTACGCAGACCGAGCCGGCTCATTGGTCCCCACCCCTCGTCCCCTCATACTCGTCCTCACCTGCATCGATCAAGTCTAATGAGTCTAAAGACTCAACATGTATAAATTGGAGATAACAAGTAATGTATAATAAAACCACATGCACCTTTAAAGTAGAACGTATATACTAAAACTTGAACGTAATAACATAAACATAGACGTGCCATCATCATAAAACTTTTCATAAACATTCTTGCATCGTACATACTTGAACATGCATAAACTTCATCATTTTGCGTAGAGATATGTTTCGAAGCAAGTGACCCATATATAAATGCACCTGATAAGACTAAACCACAATACTGGGCTGGCAGAAAAAATCAACTACCACATACATGAGATCTCCGGTCATGCTTTACCGGGTGGATTGGTCCCTGGTCATGCTTTACCTCTTTTCAATCCTGATATGAACCTGGTCATGCTTTACCGGGGTAGAGAGGTCACCGGCCACGTTAACCGGCTTCTAAATCCGTTCATAATTGATCACAAGACATTTAGCATACCTCAAAAACATAAAATATTTTTCTTTGCACGTCGAACATACTTACATGGCGTTGAGGGATTCGTTGGATCTCGTTTGGGGCAACTGCTGCACATACCAACATGAGTTCATGCACCTAACTTTATAATAATTCACTTACCTGCCGTTGAAGCTCCTTGGTCTCCTCCGGATTGCTTCTATACGCTGGACGATTTGGTAATGCACTTCCGGGCACAAAATCAATTTGGTGCTCAATTCCCCTCAATGGTGGTATTCCTTGAGGTAGCTCTTCCGGAAATATATCATCAAACTCCTGCAAAAGGGAAACAACGATGCTCGGAATATTTCCGGCTATATCATTTGTGTTAAAGAGAATCTCTTTGTAAAAAATCAACACAAGTGTATCATGTGTGTGCAGCAATTGTTTCATGTCACTCTTTTGGACCATATATATTTTCATTTTGGTCTCTTTCCTCTCATTTTCTTTTTCCTCATTTTTCTTTTGTATGGCTATCTCAATTTTTTTATAACTTTTGTTTTTAGCCATTTCATTTTTCTTTTCAAAGGCCATCTCAATTTTTAATTCACTCTTTCTTTCGGCCTCATCTCTCTTATTTTTTTTCAATTGGTCCTCCAACACTTGTTTTGGGGACAAAGGAAGTAAAACAATGGGTTTTTTCTTGAGTACTAAAGAATATTTATTTCTAAACCCATCATGTGTCACTTGCCTATCATATTGCCATGGTCTTCCTAACAAAATATGACAAGCATGCATTGGTACCACATCACACAATACCTCATCAACATACTTCCCAATCGAAAATGCAACCAAAACTTGTTTGTTCACCTTCACTTCAGCACAGTCGTTCAACCACTGTAGCCTATATGGTTGAGGATGTTTCAAAGTAGGCAAGCTCAATTTTTCAACCATCTCAAGACTAGCAACATTGGTACAACTTCCTCCATCTATAATAACGTTGCAAACTTTTCCACTGACAAAACATCTAGTATGGAACAAGTTTTCCCGCTGATTCATCTCCTCTTCTTTTACTTGGGCACTCATGATACGCCTAGTCACTAATGCCTCACCCACAACTGCTTCATATCCCTCGTCAGGATCCTCTAATGCAGGCATCTCATCTTCATCCTCTCCATCATTTCCCTCACTATGAGATTCATACTCCCCATAATTACTCAACACCATCACCCTTTTATTGGGACATTGGCTAGCAATATGTCCAACTCCTTGACACCTAAAACATTTAATATCTCTAGAACGATTAATAGGAGTTTCAGGTTTACCTTGCATTCCCTGCTTAGGCGCCTCATGTATAATGTCAACTTTGGGCTTGACCACTACCTTGCTTTCTTCACGTTTAACAACGTTGGAACGCCAAGGTGTTGATGTATTCCCAGTTTGTGTGGTACGACCAACTCCTCTCCTTTTGAGTTGTTGCTCCACTTTTATCGCCATTTGCACCATTTCATCTAGATCCAAGTAATGTCTAAGCTCCACTTGGTCTTGAATTTCCCTATTCAAACCATACAGAAAACGAGCCATAGTAGCCTCACTATCCTCATCTATGTTTGCTCTAATCATGACTACTTCCAATTCTTTATAGTAGTCCTCAACACTCTTCACACCTTGTCTCAAAGTTTGTAACTTCTTAAACATTTCTCTATAGTAGTGATTTGGTACAAACCTCTTCCTCATTACGCTTTTCATCTCCGCCCAAGTTTCTATAGGCCTCTCATTGCATCTTCTCTTAGTGGTCACTAATTGATCCCACCAAATAAGTGCATAATCAACAAATTCAACCACGACCAACCTAACCTTCTTTTGTTCGGAATAATGGTGACAATCAAACACAAATTCAACTCGCTTTTCCCATTCTATATAAGCCTCTGGATCCGACTTACCATGGAACGACGGAATTTTCATCTTAATGCTATCTATGTTATTATCTTCCTTATTCCCATCATCGTACCTACCACGTAAGGCTTCTCTTCTTCCCCTACCAAATCCTCTACCTCTTCCGCTTGTACCCCAATTCTCGTTTTGGCTCTCCTCTTCTCCTTCCAAATCATAATCATTCTCTTCTTCATCCACTCTACCCAAACCTTTAGGCTTAGATTTATTTTCACTCGTACTAACTTCAAGCCTATCCAACCTCTCATATAAAGGATCCAACTCGGCCCTCAACATTCAACTAAAATGCCCAAATAACGCCTCCATTTGAACCTTAGATAACCCTTGGTTCGAACTCTCTCCTACTTCCCTCTCCATTTTAATTTCAGATTTTGTACCTGCAATAAAATGTTAGTAGAAATAAAAGATTTTCCTCACCCAAATTCTCACGATCACTCCAAAGAAATAACGCTCGCACTCAAATGTTTTTTTTTCACTAGAATTTGATAGTTCTCTCAAAGGTGTGCTCAATCTTTATATATATATATATATTTTTTATCAAACTAACAAGATTCAACTTGTGAACACTTGCAACTGTTTCACATGGATTGCACAAAAACAAGAACGACAGAATAACACAGAACAAATTTTTTTGGTAATTCTGGATTATCAAAAGATGATAGAAATAACGCAGATCTTAAAATAGAACAAAGGATAACACAAAACTTGAAACATAACACATTTTTGTTTTTGTTTTGGGTATATATGACAATAGAAACAAAAGGATACCACAGATCTGAAAACAGAATGAAATTTGAGACTGATCTGAAAAATAACAACAACGATACTTACTTGAATTCAATGAGCCAAAACTCTGATACCAAATGATACGAATCCTCGTACGAATGAAAGGCAAGCACGAATATATAAATCGCACCCTCAATTCAATAACAAACAAGGAACGATTATGTTGTCCCGATCTTTTGAAACAAGTAACGATTTTGTGATATTCACCTCTAAGCGATTATAACTTAGCAACAAATATCAACGATAAAACAATTGAATTTCAAACGAACCTTCAAAGAACTTGTTTTGACAATCCGTGCGAAGAACAATCAACAAATGCCACAAAGATGAAAATCTTTGATAAGTTTGATTTGTTTTTCTTCTTGTGAAGAACAAAGCTAAAAGCTTTGAAAATTGAGAGAACTCAATGTATTTGATATAAATCTTCAATAATCTCGTTTTTGGTCATTACAATGCATTATATAATTAATAAAACCCATAAAAAGTAGTGTAGAAAGCATTAAAGAAGATAACTAGCAACTTTGACACGGAAGTTGACAATAGACCGCGGGTGCGCTGCATACTGGATCGCGGGTGCGGTGCCGCTTTGGCGAAGTTCGGATGCAAAGGACCGCGGGTGCGCTCGCCTTCGGACCGCGGGTGCGGTATAGCTTCGGCAATATTCTCTTAAATTTGATTATTATGGACCGCGGGTGCAGTCCCTGAACTGGCGCGGGTGCGCTGTACCTTCGGCAATTGCACTTGAATAACATTCCAAAAACCTCCAATATTATTCCCATGATTCTCAACCTCCTCTAATTTAGACATCCAACTTGTAGGACTTCCTTGATAACTCATCATGAGTCCTTGAAGTGCATATTTAAACTTCTTGCTTCGTCCCCTCGTTATAGGTCCTTCGGGCAACTCCAACGACTCCCATGCTTTCTTTGGTGCTTGATCAACCACATTTGCATCAGATATCCTATGTGATATGATGTAATAATAGTGCATGAAATCTCTGGCCAGAGTATGAGATGTAAGTTGGAAAAAGAGTTCTCCAAATAGTACACGCGATGCCACTATTAAAGTTATCACATAGTTATCGAATTAATATGCAACCCTCGATGAACCAATGGTTGCAGATTCGATCGGGATATATGAGATGAAGGGACCGTACTGTACATTAATCATAATCGACTGGTTCTTGCAGGCACTATCAGTGATACCTAGGAGATCATGGGGCGATGCTACTAGACGCTCTTACCATGATCCGATGCGTGCTATCAGAAATGAGTTCTGACATTATTGATCAAGGTGTTGATAAAAAGAATGGGGCTAACTAGGGTAAGCCCGAATAAAAGATTCTGTCCTGAATCACAAAGAGTTGTGAACCCACGGCTAGCTGTATCTCTGAACCATTGAGGGTCACACAAGTACTTGATTGTTAGTTCCCGTTGAGAGAATAAATTCAAGAAGTTGAATTTATATTATATAGTAAATTCAAAGAGATGAATTTATGATAATTAAATTTTAAGAGAATAAATTCAAGGAGTTGAATTTATAAAATTTGAGAATTTAATTTATTAAACTCAAATGTTGGGTTTATTAAATATTAAATTTTGGAGGTGATAAAAATTCAAGGAGTTGAATTTATAATTTAAATAATAAATTCAAATGTTGAATTTATAATGTATTTAATTTATTAAGCTCAAAAGTTGAGTTTATTAATTAATAAATTAAATATGGTGGGTAGTATGTTTTATGGGCTTGTAGGAGTACAAGTCCAACATGGTAAATAATTAAAGTTTTAATGGGCTTTGATTAAATTAATTAAACTAGTTGGACTAGCCCAATTAATTAAATCAAACCCATTATTGTTAATTATGTAATTAGGTTATAATTTAATTATATATAATACATAAAAGGTCAAACCCTACTACCACCACCACCAACCAATTTTTCGAGAGACCCACTTCCAAAAGAAAAAAAAAATTCGGCCACTTCCTCTTGAAGGAAAATTTTGAGCCGTCTCTCTTAATTTTCTCTCCTACGCAAAATCTCTTTCACATTCTCTAGTGCAATTTGAAAGAGGAACATACTATCTAGTCGTGGACTTGATAGGAGGATTTCATCGAAGAAAAGTTCGTAGGGATTCATCAAGAGCTAATCCGTTTATACCGGATTAGTTGGAGCCACGTGATTAATTCACAAAGGTATAATTTCTAACATCCTATGTATGTTTTCTTAAAATCATACGAGCGTCCAAAGCAAATCATATTTTGATTGTCAAAATAAATAAAAATTTTAAAACTTCCGCTGCGTTTGGGCGTGTAGAAAACCAGATCCAACAAATAAATGGTTGGATCAGGATACAAGTGCACGCTTTACTATGTTGAGCTGCATGCAAGACAATCTGATAAGAGAGTTCGAGAAATATCCCACGCTAAGGAGTTATGGGAGGTATCGAAGGTTAAGTACGGTACCACATCGGCTACTTGATTGAGAGGCTTTAACTCTCAAGTTTAATGAATACGAACTTGACCCGAAGCACACGATGATCCAACATCTTGATACAATGGAGGATATGATTCGAGAGCTTCAGAACGTAGGATGTGTACTCTCAGACGAACAAGTATTGGTCGTCCTTGGGTATTTGCCTGAGCAGACTTGGGGACATGTGAAGCGCGTGATTACACATAATGAGCTAATTCAAACCTTTGATAGTGTCGCTAGTCACTTGAGGCTAGAAGCTGACCTTCGAGAGGCTGATCGTGCTCAAGCTACTACGCTTGTCGTACATGCTAGCCAACGTAGGACCAAAAGGGCAAACAGTGGGCTAAGCAAAAAGAATGCAAGACAAGGCAATAACAAAGGCCAAAACTTTGGCCCACAAGTTGACAATACTAAAAAGCTCACCGAGGTAAAAAAAAAGGGAGGAGATAAATATATGAGCAAAGCAAGGTGCAATAACTGCAAAGGATTAGGCCACTTCGCTCGTGTGATTCCACCGAACCGAAGAAGGTAATCCTCAAACCATCTCTATTTACTCATTTGTTTGCTCTCATGTTATGATTGCTAATTCTCTCCATAGATAGATTGTAGATATGGGAACAACAAAGCACGTAACTATAGATAGAGAGGGGTTTACATATTATTATCGAGTGCCGGCATGCAGCCATTACATTGCCATGGGAAATGGCATCAGTTCAGACAACTTTGTGAGGAAAGAGGAATAATCGACAGTTGACGACTCCATATACAATACAACAAAATGGAGTTGCAGAGTGAAGAAATCGAACAATTTTTGAAATTATAAGATCCATGACGACGAAACCGAATCGTCCAATATCCTTTTGGGGAGATTCAATTTCGGCTACAACCTATTTTTATACCATGTACCTTCGAAAGCAATCCCTTCGACACCTTACGTTGTACCAACTATCTGCTGAAGAGCGACGCTTCCTTATGGTGGGAGGGAGCGGAGCGAGGAGTGAATCTAGCGAGTCTATCTTGGGAGGATTTCAAGAGGATATTCTATGATAAATATTTCACTAGCAACGTTCATTCGAGGTTGAAGAGAGAGTTTATGAGTATCCATCAGGGGAACTTGACTGTTGATGAGTTTGTGCATAAATTTGATATGAGTTGTTATTTTATGCCCTTGATTGCCAATTATGCTGCAGGAAAACTACGAAATTTCTTGGATAGTTTGAGGCCGACGATCCGTCGAGACGTGATGCTGACTGATCCTATTGACTATACTAATATTGCTATTAAAGCTTTTCGAGCCAAGAAATCTTTGAAGGATAGTGACTGGGAAATGCAGTGCAAGAGGAACCGTGCCCAGCAATCAAGTCAGCAGAACAAGAAGACGTTTACGAGACCACCGAAGCGGCCAGGACAGTACAAACCACAAGGACAGCCACCTAGAGAAAACGTCCCGAAGACTTCTGAGAAGCCACTTTGCAAGGAGTGCGATCTCCATCGCTACGGCAAGTGCATGTGGGACACTTACAAGTGCTTCAAGTGCAGAGAAATGTGGCATAAGGCTTGTGATTGTCCGAAGCTTAAACAACCAATTACTGGAAGGGATTACGTAATGCCTGCCGAGCAAGCGGATCCAGACACTACGTTTATTATGGGTACTCCGACTATTTAAGCGTTTTATATTTATTTATTGCTTTGAAAAAGGGCATGGATGCTAGAATTAAATCGAGATATATTGAACTTGATTTAGAATTGCATGTTTCAAATTAAGGTACAAGCATAGAATTTTTTTGCAAACATTGGCTATAGGGATCAAATTGTAGAAGATCAAAAACTTAAGGGACTAGATGGCAATTTTTGAAAATTTATGAAGAAAAGATTGAACAAATTCGAAATTCCTAGGACTAAATTGCAAATTTTCGAAAATTAAGGGGTTGAAATGCTAATATGGGAAATTAGGGGGGCCTAGAAGATATGAAATTTCTAAATTTATGGCCTTAATAGAGTATAATGCAAATATTATGAGGACGAATTTTGTTAGTAGGCGTAGCTTCTTACGCTTTGCTAGATTCTGGAGCTAAGAATTCTTTCATATCTAAATCCTTCGTGAAGCAATTGGGAATCTTACTAGTAGACGTAGAGTCGAGATTCAGAGTTACAGTGTCTTCTGGAGAACATATGGTCTCTACAAGCGTGGTTAAGGATGTGGAACTCAAATTGCAAAAGAATGTTATGGGCGGACCTTATTGTATTACCAATGCCCGAGTTCGATATTATTTTAGGATGGATTGGCTTCACACTGAATGGGGCTACTATTGATTTTCGGTGGAGGTCAGTATCTATTAGACCGCCCAATGGGAAAGCATTCATCTTTGAGGCTGCACAAAACAATCAAATGCCGCATATCATTTCATACATTTGTGCAAAGAAGCTTATCCGAAGAGGCTGCCAAGGTTTTCTTGCTAGTAATATATCTGTACCCACTACTGACAGTCGATCAGTCGAGGACGTGGAGGTTGTCAAGGACTTTCTGGACGTGTTCCCTGACGATGTTTCTGGTATCCCACCCGAGCGAGAGTTAGAATTTTATATTGAATTTATTCTTGGTACTGTGCCGATCTCTAAGGCACCGTATCGCCTAGCACCTGCCGAGATGAAGTAATTAAAAGAGCAAATTCAAGAGCTACTAGACAAGGGATTTATTCGTCCTAGTTTCTCTCCATGGGGCGTTCCAGTACTATTTGTGAAGAAAAAATATAGGAGCATGAGACTGTGCATCGATTACAGAGAGCTGAATAGACTTACAGTGAAGAATAAGTATCCATTACCCCGAATCGAAGAATTGATCTTCGCTATTTTCAAAGATAGATTTACTGTGTGGATAAGACCAGCTGAGAGTCAAAGAGACGGATGTGCACAAGACGGCTTTCAGAACGTGTTATGGGCATAATGAGTTTTTAGTGATGTCTTTTGGATTGACTAATGCTCCGATGATCTTCATGGATGTAATGTCCGAGAATTTTGTTATTATAATCGGAAATGATTTGTTGATAATTGAGGTGATTATAGATTGAACGGATCGGACCGGGAAAGCTGAAAAGAAGAATCGATGTTGGGTGCGAGGATGAGCCCTCGCGCATATCCGCGACCCCGCCGGGGGAATATGCGCGAGGTAGGCAGAAGACCTTGCGCATATGCGCGGCATGGACCGGTGCATCTGCGCGAGGGTGGCAGAGAGTTGTGAAGAGCCTCGCGCATATGCGCTGAGTGAGGGACGCGCATATGCGCGAGTTACCGTGATGCTACGCGCCAAGACATAGTGTCTCGCGCATATGCGCCGAAGGAGGTCGCGCATATGCGCGAGACGTGCAGCGGGAAGGATGAGCCACATGGCTTGAACATGCAAGATATATATAAAAATTGTATTCAATTCCTCAAACCTTCAAAAGAAGAACGAGAAGCTCAACGAAAAAATCCTTACGCCTTTTCATATGTTAGATTTGTAATTTTGTAAAATCCATCCGTTTGATTTTTGATCCGAGCTCAGTACCGTATTCCTTGCGTTACAGGCTTTACACGGACGTAAGTTTTATTGATTTCTATTATGATTTGAAATTATGATATTGCCAGAATCAGATATGATTGATATATGGTGTTCTTGATATAGTAGACATCGTATAATCGAAACCGGATTGAAGAACAGATACCGTATGGAATTGTTATGATTATCAGAATTGATGTGATTGAGATTATATCGATTTGATATCAGATTTGTATTGCTATCGATTATGAGATGTTGGGATTGATATCTGATTGATATTGTATCGCTGGGTATACTGAGATTATGCAGTTATGCCGTTGAAACAGAATTTGATTGAGTTCTGATTATATGTAGTATTGAGTTGACTGGTGTATTGATATTATACTTCTCGATATTGTTATTACCAGATTGAGTATGGACAGATTTGAATTCGAGACATCGACTTCGTCAGACCGAGAAGAGAAAGATATAAATTAATGTTGATCTGGGATTGTACAACTCGAGTTTGATTTAACTGGAGTTTCCCAAAATCCACATACTGAATTTCCGTTGCCTCGATATGTTGCAATGTTTGAGATTGATATGTTTATTCTATTGATTTATAGTTAAGCATATGTTATGTGAGGAGTCATGGGCGGATATGCCTAGTCCTTGGGCTGATGTGCCTGATATTTGGTGGAAATGCCAATTGGCAGGATATGACAGGTCTGTGGCGGATATGCCAAGACACCGGACGTTTGGTCATATCGATGTTGTCTAGGAGTAGAGCAACTCCTATTGTCGAGATTCGATATGGACAGGACCAAAGTCCGTAAATAAGAACGTACTGCCACCGCGATCGGGAGAGTAGGTGGGAGATTGTTGCGTTCTTATTTAGTCAGGATCCCTAGACTAGGAATGAGTCGAGTCAGAGAGTATGAGTCAGAGTTTGATTTACAGACTAGAGATGAGTCGAGTCTGAGATGACGAGTCCAGAGTTTATTTACAGCTTTATATCGATTCATGTCTTTCAGATTGATACATGTTATTGATATTGGTTTCATGCTTTTATATCTGTTAAATGATTGCATATATACATGATTTATACTGGGAATGTATTTCTCACCGGACTTATCCGGCTGTTGTTGTGTCTGTATGTGTACATTACAACAGGTGGGACAGGATCGGGATCAGGAAGAGGATGAGAGATTACGGTTAGCATGGAGTTCCGGGCTCAGAGGTAGAATATGATTCAGCACTTGATGTATAGTTGTTGAACCCTAGATTGAGATAAAGAGATGTTGTGCAAGACTTGTACTTTTATGTTGACATGTATATCAGATTAAATACATTACGTTTCCGCACTTGCATTTTAGAAAAAAAATTTATGTCCCACACTACTTAATTGTTATATTTTTATCTTAATAATGCTTAAGAAAATGAATTAGCGTCCGGGTCCTCACAGCAGGTGGTATCAGAGCAGTAGGTTCCTTAGACTGAGATAGGAGCTAGTGAGCGGGGTAGAATGAGTTTTGTTTCCTTGCTTTTGATTGTTAGCATGCTTTACTGCTTTGAAATACATGTTTACCTGATTATCTGATTTGATTTGGTAATGTGTATTATTGAGAATGAATCAAAACCGATTCTTGATCAGCAGTAAGATGATCATAGGAGGACTGAAACAAGTTGGTTTGTTGTATTTGGTTACTAATACTTTTGGTAATCAGATATACCTC
Source organism: Primulina tabacum (assembly GCF_025594145.1). Classification (NCBI taxonomy): domain Eukaryota; kingdom Viridiplantae; phylum Streptophyta; class Magnoliopsida; order Lamiales; family Gesneriaceae; genus Primulina; species Primulina tabacum. The sequence continues at coordinate 18,452,383 of NC_134559.1, forward strand.
CTCGAAGAATCCCAGAACAGGAAAGTACCTCGAATAATCCGATGGATGAGACAGTAACACCGAGGGAAACACTACCGCAGAGCTCTCAGTTGTTTGAACTGTCGATTTTGAAGGGCACTGAGACATATGGTGATTTTGAGAGTGGTGATAGTAGCACTGGGAAGAAGAAAGATCATTTGAAAGTCAGAAGAAGACAGTTTAAGAAATATGGTAGTGGTTCATCCAGCTCAAGTGGTTCACGACAGAGCCAGAGTTATACAGAAGTCTGTAGCACATGCGGAGAGAGACATCCGACAGAGCAATGCTACGGAGAATATGGTAGTTGCCACATTTGCAAACAGCCAGGAGTATGTCCACAGAGAGGTTCCCGAAGATCTCAGGGAGCAGAATCAGCTGGATCAGTGGCTCAGACTGATAGACGATTACCAGTTGTTCACTCTTTCCAGCCACCATCGACTACTGCTCAATCACAGCCGAGGCCAGGAGGAAGCCAGATTATTAGCCAGCCTCCGAGACAGCAGGCCGAAGTATCTGCTTTGACTGAAGAACAGGCTCAGGAAGCACCAGATGACGTTGTTGCAGGTAACTGTTATTGTGTGATTATCCTGCTTATGTATTGATATATACAGGTGCTTCTCATACATTTATATCTGAGCGATTTCCATTGATTTATGCATTGCCTGTTGAGTTTTTATCTGCTGTAGTATTTGTCTCTTCTCTTTTGGGGGAAAGATTTGATATCGTGAATGCTGTGAAACATTGTATGCTACAGTATGACGGGCATGAGATTGAGTTAGACTGTATCGTACTTGGTTTATCTGATTTGATTGTGTTATCGATATTGATATGCTGACCAAGTACAGAGCGACCGTTGATTGTTTCCAGAAGATTGTGAAATTCAGACCTAAGATGGCTGAAGAGTGGAAATGTTACGGTAAGGATTCTGGATCGAGAATTTCTTTGATATCCGTATTGTTTATGATTCGATTATTATAGAGAGGAGCGGAGAGGTTCCCTGTGTATTCAGTTGACTTACTGAAATCTAGTCCATCATTGGCTGATTTTCCAGTGGTATATGAGTTTGCTGATGTCTTCCCAGATGAGATTTCGGGTTTGCCTCTGATTCGAGAGATAGACTTCAGCTTTGAATTGATGCCAGGTACAGTTCCGATTTCTAGAACTCCGTACATAATGGCACCGATTGAACTGAAAGAATTGAAAGAACAGTTGGAAGATTTACTGGCCAAGGGTTACATCAGACCGAGTGTTTCTCCTTGGGGTGCTCCAGTGTTGTTTGTCAAAAAGAAGAACGGGTCAATGAGACTTTGTATTGATTACGGGCAACTGAACAAGGCTACGGTAAGAATAAATATCCTTTGCCTCGTATTGATGACTTATTTGATCAGTTGCAGGGTTCTTCTGTTTATTCCAAGATCGATCTGAGATCTGGATATCATCAGCTGAGAGTCAGGGATTCTGATATCTCGAAGACAGCGTTCAAAACCAGGTATGGAAATTATGAGTTTATTGTCATGCCGTTTGGGTTGACTAATGCTCCAGCTATATTTATGGGTCTGATGAACCGAGTATTCCAGAGATATCTTGATGATTTTGTTATTATATTCATTGATGGCATTCTGATATATTCGAAGAATATGATTGATCATGCTGAGCATTTGAGGATTGTATTGAGAACTCTGAGGGCTGAGAAATTATATGCTAAACTATCGAAATGTGAATTTTGGCTGAGACAGGTTGTATTTCTTGGTCACATTATATCTGGAGATGGGATTTCTGTTGATCCTAGCAAGGTTGAGGCAGTGATCAGTTGGCCGAGACCGACATCTATATCAGAGATACGCAGTTTTATGGGTTTAGCAGAATATTATTATCGATTTATTAGATATTTTCTCGAGTATTGCTAAGCCTATTACGCAACTGACTTAGAAGAATGCTCGATTTGTTGGTCAGAAGACTGTGAGTCCAGTTTTCTTGAGTTGAAGAAGAGACTGATCAGTGCTCCGATATTGACTATCTTATCAAGTACTGGTAATTCTGTTATTTATTGCGACGCTTCTCACAAAGGATTGGATTGTGTTTTGATACAGCAAGAATATGTTATTACATATGCCTCAAGACAATTGAAGCCACATGAATCTCGCTACCCAATTCATAATCTTGAATGGGCAGCCATAGTATTTGAACTGAAGATATGAAGACACTATCTATACAGTGAGAAGTTTGAAATCTATTCTGATCACAAGAGACTAAAATATCTATTTTCCCCATCAGAATTGAATATGAGGCAGAGAAGATGGCTTGAGTTATTGAAAGATTTTGATTATGAAATCAAATACAATCCGGGGAAATCTAATACAGCAGCGGATGCACTGAGTCAAAAGATATATTCTTTATCTTTAACGACGTTTGGTGTTTCAGATATGATAGAAGATTGTTGTCTTTCTGGATTGATATTTGAGACAGATTGTCAACCGTTGAGACTATATACTATTCGAGTCAAACCCGAGCTGATTTTGAGAATTAAAGCGGCTCAGAAAGTTGATCAGAACGTTCAGAACTCGATATCGATGGTCAGATTAGGGCATTGATCCGAGTATCAGGTACGTGACAGTGTACTGTATGTGAATAATCATATTGTTGTGTCAGATGTTTCGGATTTGAAACGGCAGATATTGTCAGAAGCGCATAGCAGTCGATTTTGTATTCGTCCTGGTGGCAGAAAAATGTATTTTGATTTGAAAAGACAGTTTTGGTTGAAAGAGATGAAAGCTGATATTTCTAAATTTGTATCCAAATGTGTGAATTGCCAACAGGTAAAAGCAGAAAGAAAGAAACCAGGAGGACTGTTATAGAGTTTATCTATTCCTGAATGGAAATGGAATCACATTTCCATGGATTTTGTAACGAAGCTACCAAGATCCTCCCGAGATTGTAATGAGATTTGAGTTATTATTGACAGATTGACCAAATCAGCATGTTTTATTTCATACAGGATGACGTACAGACATGACCAGATGGCAGAGATTATGTTAGAAAGGTGGTCAGATTGTATAGAGTGCCGAAGTTGATTGTTTCAGACTATGATCCTTGGTTTACTTCGCACTTTTAGCAGAGTTTACAGCAGGCTCTAGGTACAAAGTTACATCTGAGTACCGCATATCATCCACAGATCGATGGATAGTCGGAGCGGACTATCCAGATATTGGAGGACATGCTTAGAGCTATAGTGCTTGATTTTAGCACTAGTTGGCAAGAATCTTTGCCACTTTGTGAATTTTCGTACAACAGCAGCTACTAGACGAGCATAAAGATGGCACTGTTTGAAGCATTGTACGGCAAGAGGTACAGATTCCCTCTATATTGGGATGACGTATATGAGGTACCTGAGATTGGACCTGATATGATACGAGAAATATGATAGAAAGAGTGAAGCTAATCCGTCAGGAAATGAGGATAGCTCAGAACGAAAACTATTCCGCTTGTGAAAATTCAGTGGAGTCGATGTGGCATCGAAGAAGCTACTTGGGAAACTGAATCAGATATAAGACAGAAGTTTCCAGAGGTATTTCATTGATGTGAGTCTTCTTATCTAGCTTCTATTCTTCATTCCTTATTGTATCTGATTTGTTATCTGAGTTGATTGCCTGTGATTTCGAGGACGAAATCAGATCTTAGGGGGGAGAAATGTAATGCCCAAGAATTTTGTTATTATAATCGGAAATGATTTGTTGATAATTGAGGTGATTATAGATTGAACGGATCGGACCGGGAAAGCCGAAAAAAAGAATTGATGTTATGTGCGAGGATGAGCCCTCGCACATATGCGCGACCCCGCCGGACACATATGCGTGAGGTAGGAAGAAGACCTCGCGCATATGCGTGGCATGGACCGGCGCATATGCGCGAGGGTGGCAGAGAATTGTGAAGAACCTCACGCATATGCGCCGAGTGAGGGCGCGCATATGCGCGAGTTACCGTTATGCTACGCGCCGAGACATAGTGTCTCGCGCATATGCGTCGAAGGAGGTCGCGCATATGCGCGAGACGTGCAGCGGGAAGGATGAGCCACATGGCTTGAACATGCAAGATTTATATACAAATTTTATTCAATTCCTCAAACCTTCATAAAGAACGAGAAGCTCAACGAAAAAAATCCTTACGCCTTTTCATATGTTAGATTTGTGATTTTGTAAAATCCATCCGTCTGATTTTCGATCCGAGCTCAGTACCGTAATCCTTGCATTACAGGCTTTACACATACGTAAGTTTTATTGATTTCTATTATGATTTGAAATTATGATATTGCCAGAATCAGATATGATTGATATATGGTGTTCTTGATATAGTAGACATCGTATAATCGAAACCAGATTGAAGAACAGATACCGTATGGAATTGTTATGATTATCAGAATTGATGTGATTGAGATTATATCAACTTGATATCAGATTTGTATTGCTATCGATTGTGAGATGTTGGGATTGATATCTGATTGATATTGTATCGCTGGGTATACTGAGATTATGCAGTTATGCCGTTGAAACAGAATTTGATTGAGTTCTGATTGTAACGTACCGTACTTTTTACTACTAAAATTTGCGGAAGAATTAAAATTTTTTTTCTTAAATAAAACGTGAGCATTCAAATTTCGATAAAATAAACTGTACGTCTCAACAAAGATCTAAAATAGAGTTTGACAAAAGTATTTGAACATTTTCATAAAGACTTAAAAACATGGCGGTCCTCGGGTTTAGCCTCCCGCTCAGTCCAAGACTGCTCCTTGGTCCCCACCTCCTGTCTCCTCATAAACATCCTCACCTGCATCGATCAAGTCTAGTGAGTCTAAAGACTCAACACGTATAAACTGAGAATAACGAATAATACATAATAAAATCAAATGCAGCTTAAAAATAGAACATAACGTAAAAACTTTCATAAACATGCTTGCATACTTGTACATACATAAACATACATGGCTTCATCATTTTGCGTAGAGGATGTTTTAAAGCAAGTGACCCATAACATAATTCGCCTGATCAGACTAAACCACAATACTGGGATGACAGGGGCGAACCCACTGCCACATACATGATATCCCCGTTCATGCTTTAACGGGTGGATTGGTCCCCGTTCATGCTGTAACGCTTTCCAATCCTTTTCTAAACCCGTTCATGCTTTAATGGGGCGGAGAGGTCCTCGGCCACGTTCACCGACTTCCAAACCCATTCATAATTTTGTAACAAGACATTTAGCATACCTCAAAAACTTGAAAATAATTTTCTTGCACGTCACATACTTACTTGGCGTTGAGGGATTCGTTGGACTTCGATTGGGGGCCGTTGCTGCACATACTAACATGAATTCAAATGCTTAACTTGCATAACTTAGATGTAAATATCATGCTTACTTACGAGCTCATTCAATTCCTTAGGACGTTCTAAAATTCCCATGACTGGACCTTGTAAATCATTGCACTAAACCATGACATCAAACCTCAAAGCATACTATAAATTTTTCCCAAAATAACAAACTCACGGACCCCGTGCCCAGGTCCGGCTCCGAGTCCGTGTCCGTGCGGTGAAATGTGTCGTGAACAAAAGGGGAGACACGGACCCCATGCTCTGGTCCGGGTAGGGGTCCGTGTCAGCTCGCAAAAAGGACTTTCAAGAAGGAACGAAGACACGGACCCTGTGCCAGGGTCCGTTTCCGGGTCCGTGTACTCTCGGTGGACGCGAACTCACGAAAAATTTGTACACGCCAAACTTATCATCCTAGACTCGATTGTACGGACCATGAACCGACACCCCGAGACCCATCTTAGCATGCCATAACATCGACCCAACTTCGCACAACACCCAAAGCAACGACGTCCACCCTACGACACATACAATTTAAAAACGTGGCAATTGACACCAACTCGTTTCCTACGACTTCTAATGAATTTGCGTGCCTATCGACACTAAGCGACATATCAAATAATATCCCAACACCATACTACGCATACCTAGATGCAGCAACGATCACCCGTCGATTTCCAACGAAGCCTGCAACAATAAAATCTCAAGAACACATCAATACATAATTTTCTGAAAAATGAAGTTTGAGCAGTCCCACAAAAAATGTCATAACTCACTCAATTTTAATCCAAATAATTCGAATTTACTGTCAAATCAAAGGTATCAAAAAGTTCTAAAATTTTCGTGTTGAAAGTTTTCTCAAAAACGCGAATGAAAAATCGTAGCATTTAAAAGACAGCAAAAATCGAAAATTTTAGATCTAAAATGGTTTCAAAAGTGTTCTAAACATAATTTCTCAAACTCCTACGCATCGCACATGTATTTTTACACATAAATAACAACACACGCATAATATGACACGATCGATGCAGCAATAACAGAATATACGTGCCTTTTGATATTTAAAAATACCGTAACGACGACACCGACGCGGGAAAGAAGCGAGGTTGATCCTGGACGACTTTCGGCTCGACTTTCTTGCAATAAAACTCACCAAAAAGTGCTGAAATTCTATGAAGGGAGGGGCGGCTGCTGAGTTCACAAGAACCCTAGGTTTTTTCTCTTTTAAAAATCTGAAAATAAGATGTGTAGGGTGTGTTGTGTGTTTTAATGTGTGTAAAAACGTGTAAGTGTGTGTGAGTGTATGTAACATGTGTGTGGATTTTAATTAGTAGAAATTAGTGCTAAATTAACTAATTAAAATACTAATTAAAGGTTAACACACACTAGTTTAATCGGTCTCCTCAATTAAAATAATTACACACTAATTTTAAAAGTTCTAAACTCTCAAATTATTAAATACATAAATAAGGCTTTAAAATGCTAAACTAAATGAATTATTTAAAATGCTCATTCCTAGCTTTTAAAATAAAATACCGCACTTTAAATTGACAAGAATCGTCCCCGGTATTTTCCTCGATCCCGCCTCGAATAATCGCCTGAAACATGAAACTCGAAAAATATTTTAACGTGCATCACATAAACATAATTAATTTAAAATAATGTATTTAAATAAATCATGCACTACTAAGACTCGATTTAAAATTAACTAACTGCTTTAATAATTAAATAAATGCATGGGTTATACGTGTACTGAATTTGGGCACTACAGTTCCTCCCCCACTTATAAAAATTTCGTCCTCGAAATTAAGTCTTACCGAACAACTCCGGGTAGCGAATTCTCATATCTGCTTCTGCCTCCCAAGTGGCTTCCTCCACTGATTGATTTAACCACCGAACTTTGACCAACTTGGTCACTTTGTTTCGAAGTCTCCGCTCATGTCTGTCTAGGATCTGGACGGGTTTTTCCTCATATGACAGGTCTGGAGCCAACTGCAACGGCTCATAACTCAGAACATGCGAAGGGTTAGCTAAATATTTTCTCAGCATCGAGACGTGGAACACATTGTGTACCCCGGCCAGACTCGGCGGAAGGGCAACACGATAAGCTAGTGTCCCAACTTTGTCAAGGATCTCGAACGGCCCAATAAACCTTGGACTGAGCTTGACTTTTTTCCCAAATCTCATAACACCCTTCATGGGTGCTATCTTTACAAAAACGTGGTCACCTACGGCAAACTCGAGGTCTCTTCTTCTATTATCAGCATAACTTTTCTGACAACTCTGGGCAGTCTTCATCCTGTCTCGGATCTTGACCACCACATCTGCAGTCTGCTGAACTATTTCTGGAACAAGTTCTGCTATTTCACCGACTTCATCCCAATGAATCGGAGATTTGCACTTCCTTCCATACAATGCCTCGTAGGGAGCCATACCTATAGATGCTTGGAAGCTGTTGTTGTAGGTAAACTCCACTAGAGGTAGCTTAGATTCCCAAGTCCCCTGGAAATCGATCATGCAGGCTCACAACAAATTCTCCAAAATCTGAATCACTCGCTCAGACTGGCCATCTGTCTGCGGGTGAAAAGAGGTACTGAAAAGCAACTTCGTCCCCATGGCTGCATGTAGACTCTTCTAGAAGGACGATGTAAATCTTGGGTCCCTGTCGGACACAATAGAAACTGGGATCCCATGCAATCGAACTATCTCCTTGATATAAAGCTCCACTTCTACAACTGCTCGTCTGAAGGCTGGCCCGCACGAATACGGTCTAGCAAGGAAGATTGGACTGTCAGATTTGATAGCCTCGGAGCTCTACCCTTGCGATAAACTTCTAAACCAAACCTCTGAATCTCAGACTGAAGAGGTCTCTACACTGACAACTGAGCTATGACTGCAATTTTCCTGCTCAAGGCGTCTGCGACGACATTAGCCTTTCCCGGATGGTAGCTAATCTCGCAGTCGTAGTCTTTCACCAACTCTAACCACCGTCTCTGTCTCATATTCAGTTCTTTCTGTGTGAAGAAATACTTGAGACTCTTGTGATCCGTGAATATCTGACACCTTCTCGCCGTACAAGTAATGTCTCCAAATCTTCAATGCAAAGACAACGGCGGCTTCTTCCAGATCGTGAGTCGGATAATTCTTCTCATGCACCTTCAACTCTCTTGAAGCATAAGCTATCACCCGACCATGCTGCATCAATACTGCGCCTAACCCGAGCTTAGATGCATCGGTGTATAGCACAAAATCTCCTTGCCCTGTTGGCATGGCTAACACTGGTGCTGAAATAAGAGCTTGCTTCAGAGTATCGAAGCTCTTCTGACATTCATCACTCCACACAAACTTAGCATTCTTCTTGGTCAGTGAAGTGAGTGGCACTGCTATCGAAGAAAACCCCTGAATGAACTTACGGTAGTAACCGGCTAAACCCAGAAAACTGCAGATCTCAGAAGCATTCTTCGGTTCAACCCATTCCTTAACGGCTGCTACCTTTGCTGGATCCACCTCAATTCCACTGCTAGACACTATGTGACCCAAAAACGCTACCTTTTCTAACCAGAATTCACACTTACTGAACTTCGCAAATAACTTGCGACTCTACAAGGTCATCAAAACTGTCTTCAAATGCTGGTTATGCTCCTCATGGCTCTTCGAGTAGATAAGAATGTCGTCAATGAACACTATGACGAATTGGTCTAAGTAAGGCTGAAGTACTCGGTTCATCAAGTCCATGAAAATTGCTGGAGCATTCGTAAGTCCGAACGACATCACTAGGAACTCGTAATGTCCATATCTAGTCCTGAAGGTTGTCTTAGTTTTACTTTACTATGACCTCGAATTCTAACTTTTCTCACAATTCCCAATATTAGAAATGGAGGTTCAAACTTATCGTATCTTACTTTCCTTATACTATACCCGTAATGTTCATCGATCTATTACCTTAGCATTTATGCAGTTCAACCTAAGCAATCTTAGCACCAAAAGTTACTGATCAACTTCTATCCGTGGTACTACACTCAAAAGTTAAACCTTATCTTAACCCCGTAATAATATTGACCTACGATCCTTGAATCGAATCTTTACCTTACGACACCAAACTTACGTAACTTAGCTATTTGTAAGTACATCCCAAATAAAGATTGTTGCTAATCTTAAATTTCGAGTAACGTTAATCCATAAAACCCCAAAATATACAATATCGATATTCTGCTTAGATAATAAAACCTTCCTAGCATCAAACACATGCTTAAACTATTTCATTCCCAATTATATTATAGTTGAGGACTAAGACACTTAAACCTTCCTCATTGGAACGAATTTCACACTTTGACGTATCTTCAATACTTAATTCATTCTAACGTATAAAGCTTAATAAGTTTCCCCCTGTTAATGATGGACTAATTCTAATAAATCAACTTCACTTATAACCCACATAATTCTAGAATCCTCATATAAATATTTTAGATTTCTTACTCGATAAAAATCTTAATATTCGACCATTGGTAACCTATATTAAATACAACTACTTACCTTTTGTTTTTATTTCACCCAATATCCCCGTATGATCACTAATTTCATAAACTTGAAATTAAAACATACACGACCAAAGTAGTCTTAGATAAACTAATTCCAGTACTCATATCCACTTAATCCTAAGTTTCTTAATGACTTACAAAGATTCCTCAAAACAATGTGCATGATAGGGCCTCTTGCCACGCCTATCGACCTCAATGTCCATCTGGTCCTGCCTTGCCGCCAAAGCTCTCGACACGACAACTGTAAAAGTCGTAGGACCAGCAACCCTGACACCACGGCTCAAGATCGACCCCAAACAATCCGTAAAATGCTTCAGATTCTCCCGGGCATCGTTAACAATTAGGGGCACAAAGTGACACCCCCTCTCAAACTCCCTGACGAAGTCTACCACGCTGTTGTCTCCCTGTCGCAGCGACATGAACTCCCTGGTCAGGCGGGATCGTACTTCTTCAGTGAAGTACTTGGAGTAGAAAACCTCCTTCGGATTCATCCTCCTGAATCTTTCATACACCGCCTCTGGTCTGAGCCTCTCCCCTGCATCTACTGCATTCTGATTCCTCGCAAACTGTGTGAAGAACTGCGTCATACCTGCAAGCATCTGTGCCTGCATGTCCGGAGGTGGAGGTGGAGGAGCGTCTCTTCTCTACTCTCGAGGCTCTCGGTCCTCATCCCTTGCTTAACGGTCGATCACACGTCTAGGAGGCATACTGTTCCAATAATTTACCCAACACGTAAGCCCTACATGCATGAACATGATATAAACAACATAAGATGCACGTACATTGAACTTAAAATAGGGGCATGCTGAAATCATGACTTATTTCTTAATACATAACATAATTCAAAACTTTAAAACTTACAGACTCAAGGTGTGATTTCATGAGCTTCTTGCGACTGGCAGTAGGCGTAACCCTTTCCAAGAACACCGCTCTGATACCAACTGTAACGTACCGTAATTTTTACTACTAAAATTTGCGGAAGAATTAAAAATTTTTTCCTTAAATAAAACGTGAGCATTCAAAATTCGATAAAATAAACTGTAGGTCTCAACAAAGATCTAAAATAGAGTTTGATAAAAGTATTTGAACATTTTCATAAAGACTTAAAAACATGGCGGTCCTCGGGTTTAGCCTCCCGCTCAGTCCAATCCTGCTCCTTGGTCCCCACCTCCTGTCTCCTCATAAACATCCTCACCTGCATCGATCAAGTCTAGTGAGTCTAAAGACTCAACACGTATAAATTGGGAATAACGAATAATACGTAATAAAACCACATGCAGCATAAAAATAGAACATACATACTTGAACTTGAACTTGAAGTAACTTGAACATCCATACATATCATAGATGTGCCATAACGTAAAAACATTCATAAACATGCTTGCATACTTGTACATACATAAACATACATGGCTTCATCATTTTGCGTAGAGGATGTTTCAAAGCAAGTGACCCATAACATAATTCGCCTGATCAGACTAAACCACAGTACTGGGATGACAGGGGCGAACCCACTGCCACATACATGAGATCCCCGTACATGTTTTAACGGGTAGATTGGTCCCTGTTCATGCTTTAACGCTTTCCAATCCTGATCTAAACCCATTCATGCTTTAACGGGGTGGAGAGGTCCTCGGCCACGTTCACCGACTTCCAAACCCATTCATAATTTAGTCACAAGACATTTAGCATACCTCAAAAACTTGAAAATAATTTTATTGCACGTCACAAACTTACTTGGCGCTGAGGGATTCGTTGGAGTTCTATTGGGGGCCGTTGCTGCACATACTAAAATGAATTCAAATGCTTAACTTGCATAACTTAGACGTAAATATCATGCTTACTTACGAACTCATTCAATTCCTTAGGACGTTCTAAAATTCCCATGACTCGACTTTGTAAATCATTGCACTAAACCATGACATCAAACCTCAAAGCATATTATAAATTTTTCCCAAAATAACAAACACACGGACCCCGTGCCCAGGTCCGGCTCCGGGTGTGTGTCCGTGCGGTGAAATGTGTCGTGAACAAAAGGGGAGACACGGACCTTGTGCTCTGGTCCGGGTGGGGGTCCGTGTCAGCTCCCAAAAAGGACACTCAAGAAGGAACGAAGACACGGACCCCGTGCCAGGGTCCGTTTCCGGGTTCGTGTACTCTCGGTGGACGCGAACTCACGAAAAATCTGTACACGCCAAACTTATCATCCTAGACTCGATTGTACGGACCATGAACTGACACCCCGAGACCCATGTTAGCATGCCATAACATCGACCCAACTTCGCACAACACCCAAAGCAACGACGTCCACCCTACGACACATACAATTCAAAAACGTGGCAATTGACACCAACTCGTTTCCTACGACTTCTAATGCATTTGCGTGCCTATAGACACTACGCGACATATCAAATAATATCCCAACACCATACTACGCATACCTAGATGCAGCAACGATCGCCCGTCGATTTCCAACGAAGCCTGCAACAATAAAATCTCAAGAACACATCAATACATAATTTTTTGAAAAACGAAGTTTGAGCAGTCCAACAAAAAATGTCATAACTCACTAAAATTTAATCCAAATAATTCGAATTTACTGTCAAATCAAAGGTATCCAAAAGTTTTAAAATTTTGGTGTTGAAAGTTTTCTCAAAAACGCGACCGAAAAATCGTAGCATTTAAAAGACAGCAAAAATCGAAAATTTTAGATCTAAAATGGTTTCAAAAGTGTTCTAAACATAATTTCTCAAACTCCTACGCATCGCACATGTATTTTTACACATAAATAACAACACACGCATAATATGACGAGATCAATGCAGCAATAACAGAATATACGTGCCTTTTGATATTTAAAAATACCGTAACGACGACACCGACGCTGGAAAGAAGCGAGGTTGATCTGGGACGACTTGCGGCTCGACTTTATTGCAATAAAACTCACCGAAAAGTGCTGAAATTCTATGAAGGGAGGGGCGGCTGCTGAGTTCACAAGAACCCTAGGTTTTTTCTCTTTTAAAAATCTGAAAATAAGATGTGTAGGGTGTGTTGTGTGTTTTAGTGTGTGTAAAAACGTGTCATTGTGTGTGAGTGTGTGTAACATGTGTGTGGGTTTTAATTAGGAGAAATTAGTGCTAAATTAACTAATTAAAATACTAATTAAAGGTTAACACACACTAGTTTAATCTGTCTCCTCAATTAAAATAATTACACACTAATTTTAAAAGTTCTAAACTCTCAAATTATTAAATACATAAATAAGGCTTTAAAATGCTCAACTAAATGAATTATTTAAAATGCCCCTTCCTAGATTTTAAAATAAAATACCGCACTTTAAATTGCCAAGAATCGTCCCCGCTCTTTTCCTCGATCCCGTCTCGAATAATCGCCTGAAACATGAAACTCGAAAAACATTTTAACGTGCATCACATAAACATAATTAATTTAAAATAATGCATCATGCACTACTAAGTCTTGATTTAAAATTAACTAACTGCTTTAATAATTAAATAAATGCATGGGTTATACGTGTACAGAATTTGGGCACTACACTGATTTTAATCAGTATTGAGTTGACTGGTGTATTGATATTATACTTCTCGATATTGTTATTACTAGATTGAATATGGGCAGATTTGAAATCGAGACTTCGACTTCGTTAGACCGAGAAGAGAAAGGTATAAATTAATGTTGATCTGGGATTGCACAACTCGAGTTTGATTTAACTGGAGTTTCCCAAATTCACATACTGAATTGCCATTGCCTCAATATGTTGCAATGTTTGAGATTGATATGCTTATTCTATTGATTTATAGTTAAGCATATGTTATGTGAGGAGTCATGGGCGGATATGCCTAGTCCTTGGGCTGATGTGCCTGATATTTGGCGGAAATGCCAATTGGCAGGATATGCCAGGTCTGTGGCGAATATGCCAAGACACCGGATGTTTGGTCATATCGATGTTGTCTAGGAGTAGAGCAACTCCTATTGTCGAGATTCGATATGGACAGGACCAATGTCCGTAAATAAGAACGTATCGCCACCTCCATCGGGAGAGTAGGTGGGAGATTGTTGTGTTCTTATTTAGATCGGGATCCCTAGACCAGGAATGAGTCGAGTAAGAGAGTATGAGTCAGATTTTGATTTACAGACTAGAGATGAGTCGAGTCTGACATGACGAGTCCAGAGTTTATTTACAGCTTTATATCGATTCATGTCTTTCAGATTGATACATGTTATTGATATTGGTTTCATGCTTTTATATATGTTATATGATTGCATGTATACATGATTTATGCTGGGAATGTATTTCTCACCGGAGTTATCCGGCTGTTGTTGTGTCTGTATGTGTGCATGACAACAGGTGGGACAGGATCGGTATCAGGAAGAGGATGAGAGATTACGGTTAGCGTGGAGATCCGGGCTCAGAGGTAGAATAGGATTCTGCACTTGATGTATAGTTGTTGAACCCTAGATTGAGATAAAGAGATGTTGTACAAGACTTCTACTTTTATGTTGACATGTATATCAGATTAAATACATTACATTTCCGCACTTGCATTTTAGAAAAAAAAATTTATGTCCCACACTACTTAATTGTTATATTGAATCTTAATAATGATTAAACAAATGAATTAGCGTCCGCGTCCCCACAATGGATCTCCTTAATCACCTATTTCAGCCGTACCTCGATCTATTTATTATGGTTTTCATCGATGATTTTTTGATATATTCCAAGAGCCGAGAGGAGCATGAGCAGCACTTGAAGATGACCTTGTAAGTGTTACAAGATCGGAAATTATATGCAAAATTCAGCAAGTGCGAGTTTTGGCTAGAGAGAGTGGCATTCTTAAGCCACATCGTGTCAAAAGAGAGAGTAAAGGTCGATCCATCCAAGGTCGTGTCAGTCAAGCTCAAGGGTATTTCGTCAATTGCAGTACCCTTGACATCATTGACGAATAAAAATACGAAATTTGTATGGGGACTAGAGTGTCAAAATAGCTTTGATCAGTTGAAGCAAGCACTGACAACCGCACCAGTTCTAGCGATGCCGACAGAGCAAAGGGAATATGTAACGCCCCGAAAATTTAAAGGTCCACGCAAACCACATGCATGCGATTATTAAATTTTCTTTTATTTTAATTAAATATTTTAATTGCATTAATTAATTTTGTTGTGCATATTTATAGGTTTAAATTATATTCTTCTACATGATTGCGTTAAGATATATTTTTAAAGGTTATCGAGTTGCGATTGAGGAACGGAGACCGAGGGCTGAAAAATAGAAAATGTTTTTATTAAATAATTATTTTTAATTATTTAAAATATGGGCGGTACTTTTTATTATTTTTGAAAATAAGGGGTTTTGGGGTGATTTTATACGCCGGGACATAAATTTTATCGGTGTTGGATTTTTAACAAAAATACGAACGTTTTGGCAAAATTCACAAATTTATTTAAACAAAAACTTTGAAAATATTGTATTAAATCTTAATTAGACTAATGGGCTTAATTTTATGGTTTGATAGGCCTAAGCCTAGTTAGCAAACTAATTAACTATTTAAAACTATTTAGCACATAGAAAACCCTACACTTGCAAAAAGTAAACTCACGCCTCTCACTTGCAAAATTCCGAAACTCTCCCCAAAGACACACAACACACACGGCACAACACACACAACACTTAGAAGGGTTTTCGAAGGAGTTCAAGGGAAGGTTAGCCAAGGTTTCGATCCGTTCTTCGACGTCAACGGTTTTTCGTGCTTATATAACGCAAAGGCACGCCATACATCTCCTTTTCTCACCCATCATATCATATTATTGTTTGAATTATTTCATGCCTGAAGAACATGAAATATCTTTCAGAATTTTTGGTATATGGCATGTATACATGAGGAAACATGATTTTTGAATCCAATAACTTGTGTATTATTTGGTTAAGGGGCTGCCATGACATAAGGTAAGATCAAGAGTGGTTTACACCTGTTTTAGAGTCACACACACACACGCCTAAACCCCATCACAGTCGAAGGAAAGAAGCAACACACGAGTACGTTTTGTTTTCATGAGGGAAAAGGGGTGCGGGTTTGGTACCCGCCGGCTGGGCAAGGGCTGGCTTCTGTCTAGAGGCTAGTTAGGGTCGTGGTGGAGTCTAGGAGAGAGTCCTAGCCAGGCTAGGACTCGAGTAGGAGTCTAGGGAAGAGTCCTAGCCATGCTAGGACTCAACTCGAGAAGTTGTCCAAGAAGTGCGCAGGGTTCGCGCTGCTTCCTGTGCTTTGGGGCTCGATTTGTGGTTCAAGGGCCGGGTCAAGGTGATGCACTAGAGTCCTATGAGGGTGCACGGGTTGTTGGTTCAAGGATTGGGCTCTTTGGTAAGGGATGGGAAGCAAATCAAAGAGTCCTAGGTCCATAAGGGTTCTCGGCCAGAATAGGGGTAACTTGGGGTGGCTCGTTTTTGGGTTCTGGCTTGGATTCTAAGTGAACTTAGGGTCCAATAGGGTACTTTAGGATGTTGGTCAAGTTTTAGATCAACATGGTTCGGAGGTAACTCGTGAAAATCGAAAGGTGGCTCCGGGTCGAAGTTTAGGTGTCAATTTAGGGTTTTTAACTAAGAAAAATTGAAAAACGGCTCACGGAGGTCGAGTCGGGGTTCATAAGGGCTAAAATAAAATAAAAGGTCTAAATTTATAATTTAAGAAGTTTATATTAGAGTCTGGGATTTTTCGGGATTAAAACAATGTCAAAACAATTAATCAAAGATAAATGAATAAGTCCAATATTTAAGCTAAATAAAATTATGAAAAATTAATTTAAGCTTAAATAAATATTTGGGACATGTTAGAGTCATGAAATCATAGAAAAAAGCAAAAACGGGAAATTTTACGTCAAGGGTAAAACGGTCTTTTTACACCTAGAAATTAGTAAACGTCATGGCAGTGCCCTAAATGCTGTTTTTATAATATTATGATTATTTTTAAATGTTTATGAAATGTTCAGCATTATAATATGACTTTTTTTAGTGTCTAAGGGATTTTTATGATTTAAGGAAGACATTTAAAAGACATGTTGCATGCTTGGTTTCAAAAAAACAAAAATGTTATGTTATGCATGATTTTTTGTAAAAGTGATGGAAATGTAAAACGTTGAAGGAAGTGAAATGATTGTGACTAATTCGCTAATATTGGAGATATCGTGAGGGCGACGGTCCCAGTGGAAGCCCGACGATCGTGTTTCCATTATTACGAATATGAGGATATGAGGTTTGAGGTAAGAATGAGAATACCGTGAGGGAAGAAGGCCCCAGAGAGAGCCCATTTATGGAAGAAGGCCCCAGAGGGAGCCCCGACGATCGTATTTCTATTCGATGAGGATAGGCTAGGGCCGAGTTGACCGGTGAGAGTGTCGCTGGTGTCCCCTGCCGCCCAGTACTGCGGTTTCATGTAGATGGATCCATCGACTTTTGAGCTTTGAGGAAATTCACAATTAACGATCTGAATTCAACATGGGAAAAGAAAAAATGTTTATGATCATGTTAAAAAGGTTTTATATTATGTCATGTTGAGGATAAAGAAAGGAAAATGTTAAGGTTTATGTGATGCATTCATGAAAATGTTTATGCTTAAAGTTGATGCATCATTATGAAAATATTTAATTTAAAGTTCATGCATCATAAAAGGTTTACGAAAATGTTCATGTTTGAAGTTTATGCATCTCCATGAAAACGATATTTTAAGTACAAGTATTTTTCACTATTATATGTTGACTGTATTACATATTACTTTTTACCAAGATTATGGTTTGTAGAGTCTTTAGACTCACTAGGTGTGATGGATGCAGGTGAGGTTGAGGGAGGGCTTGACGGATGATTTGACTGGACTGAAGGCGCACACAACCCGAGGACCAGTGCTTCTAATTTTTCCGCATTTACGATTTATGATTTATGATTTATGTTAAAGATTTTAAGACCATTATTTATGCCTTTTTGAGAGATTTTTGAGAGGTTTAGTATGAGCTATACTTTTCAAACTTATTACTTTTTAGATTGGGTAAAACAGTTGACTATTTCATTTATAACTATTGCACTTGATTTTTAAAAATGCTAGTTTGTTGGTGTTTTATTTTAAAGGGTAAAATATTTTATAAAAATATTTTCATGTGGGAAAGGTACATGGCCGAAAATTGAGTGTTTAGAAAAAAAAAATTCTGGTTTTTTTTAAGCAATAAAAATGGCAGACGTTTCAGTTGGTATCAGAGCAAAGGTCCTGTAAAGGGTTGTGCCACCATCAGCGCCGGAAAGATCAGTCATCAAGCCTCAATATGTGAGTTTACATGCTTTTTATGATTTATGTGATGTTACCTACATGTTTACATGATTTAAATGTTTAAGCTACATGTGCTTACACATTTTGAAGTTGATTGACGTTATGTTTAAGGTTTCATGGCAAATGATTTTTACCCTGCATGGTGGCATGACTTTGTTATGCTAAAAGATTATATGCTTCATGATTTTTATACTTGTTACGATATAAAATAAGAAATTATTTGATTTTAACACATATTGGCTTCGTGGTGGAATTGGACTATGTTGACTTTTTGGGTTTTAGTATGGACATTTTACTTTTTGGGATATAAGTTAATCATGATTATTATGAATGTTTTATGGGACACGTAGATTTTTCTAAGAAAATACTGATGATACATGGTTACTAGTTGAATTAATTTTTGGGAATTACTCATAAGAAATAATGATCCGAGAATTTGCAAGGAATTGGGAATAAGAAAATGTATAAATTGGGATTTTAATTTTTGATGAAGGGTAAGATTGGTTATAAGAATTGATTTTTGGGTAAATAAGTTTAAATTATCGAAATTTATGTTATGGGAAACCCTTAGAGGAGAATTAAGAATGTTAAGGGTTTATGGGTTAATTGTAGGATTTTTGAAATTAAGGACCAATTAAGATAATTTTTGAGGAAATTAAGAATTGATTTTTGTAATTTTTAAGGAATTTGGGAACTAATTTAGCAATAAACGGTAATTTGAATGGGTTAATTGATAAGAGTTTTGATGATTTAGACTTTTAAGAATATTTGGAACCTTGAGATATCTTGGTTATAGTGTTATAAAGAATGTTGATCATGGGTTTTTAAGGACGAATCGATATTAGGCTTGAAAAATTTAAGCGTTAGCGGATGTGTAACGTCCCGAAAATCAAAAAGTCCACGTGAACCACATGCATGCAAATTATTAAATTTCTTTGGTATGTTATTAAATTTTTTTAATGCATTAAATGCTTGTTTATTTTATTAAATTATGTTTAATTATTTTTATGTATTTTATGCATAATTCATGCATGGTATAATTTATTTCATGAAATTTTAAAATGTCATGCATTAGGGTTTCTAGATGCATTTCACGCTCGAACGAGGAACAGAGATCGGAGAATTTTCAGGAAAATTATTTTTATTACACGATTTATTTTTATAAATTAATTTAAAGCTTTTTTAAGTGTATTTTTCAAAAACGAGATTTTATTGGGTATTTTTACCCACAGGATTTTATTTTTAACGGCACGCAAATTTTATCGAATCAGGGGACTTCTTAATGGTTCGGCTATTATTTTCAAAATCGTTTCAACACAAAATATTTTTCGGGATTGCGTTTGAATGTAATGGGCTCACTTTTAAGCTTATTGGGCTTAAAACACTTTTAAAACTTTTAAATAGCAAATTTGGGCCCATTATCTAATTGTTATCTATTTATTTATCTACCTAAACCACTCCTTAACCTAAAACTAAATACCCCACATAGCCGACACCTCCCCTCAGCAGCAGACACTCTCGTTTTCATCATTACAGCTAGAGGCCCCATCGGTTTCCTCTCCATCCTTGCAAAGAAACTTTCGGCTCGTGTGTGTTCTTCAATAAGACCATCACCAGGCACGCTTGTAACACCCTTTCTGCATCATCCACGATCATATATCTGTTGTGTGTGCATTCATGCAGGGAAACTCAAGATCTAAAGCATGTGTGAAAAGGGTTTTCGGTTTTCATATGCCTCTTGCATTATTTCTTTGCTGCTCATGTATTTTTCTGGTTTTGTGTAAAGGGTTGCGATGTCAGGGCTGGTAAGTGATCCAGGTGAGGGTCAAGAGGTGGTTTGAGGGTTTAGATCAAGCACCGATGCTGTAGGATGGGAGATCGAGGGGTTGCTTCTCGGTAGTGCACGTTTGGGGAGAAGGCCGTGTTCGGATAGGAGGCGGGACGGGTGGTGTGAGGGCTGTACCAGGGCATGGACCAGACCCTGTTGGGTCTGAGTCACAGCCCAAGAAGGCCAAGACATCGCTGGAACCTCCTGGCTAGCCGACCACACGAGACAAGGGAGGAACTCGGGTAGGGTGGCTTGAGAGATCACGATCAGTGCTGTGTGGTAAGTTGAATGGGGCTGATTGTGTGGTTAAGGTAGGTTCTTTGGAGTCTGGTCTAGCTCCACAATAGGCTGGTTCATGGTTGGCACGATGGGGGTAACTTGAGGTGTGAGTTTTTGAGAGATATGTGCACATGAGGTGGGGTAATGGGATAGGACCGAGAGTGGATTTTAGATTCTGGAAGTTTGCAGCCGTGGGGTAGCAGCTTAATGACATTTGTTTAGGTCCCATTAAGTGTTTTATGAAATATGGTAAAATTTAGATAAATGTTGAATCGAATCGGGTTAAAATCGGGATCCTGGTCCAAGCTTTAATACAAATCAATTAAGTTTGAGTATGAGCTCGAGTTTACGTCAAGGAATGCTTTTAAATATGTTTTGGGACATTTTAAGGAGTTTGGTAAGCTTCGGGTCAATTTTAGAGGTCCAGGGTTGAAACGATAGTTTTTGGGTTTCAAGGGGCAAAATGGTCATTTTGCGCCCATGGTGAGATTTTGGTCCTGGCAGCGCCCTGAGCACAAATTCATGATATTTTAAATGTTCATGCATCATGTTTACAATTTTTACGCAATTATGATAAATACGGTGCATGCTTGGTTTAAATGAAAAATTATGTATATGCATGCTTTTATTAAGTGATGAATATGATGACACGTTTTGAAGGAAGTGATTTAGTTGTGACTAACACGATGACACGATGATATGATTGGAGATATCGTGAGGGAAAAGGCCCCAGAGGGAGCCCGACGATCGTATTTTCATTGACATGATATGATGATATGATAGGCTTAGGCTCAGTTGACGGGTGAGAGTGTCGCTGATGTCCCCCGCCGCCGGGTACCGCGGTTACACATAGATGGATCCATCGACTGACATGATGACATGATAATACGAAAGTCACAGCTAATGAACGGAATTCAAATTAAGATTTTAACACGTATATGCTGATACGATTATACATGCTATTACAATGTTTTGACAGGTCACAGTTACGCATACGATATGATAACATGATGAGACATGTTTTGACACGTTACCATTTTACACGACACGCTTATGTTCATGTTTTTAAGCTCATGAAATGTATTTTGATTATGCTATTTTTCACTGCTGTATGCTACGTATATGTACTTGTTATTACTGGTACAGGTGTGTTGAATCTTTAGACTCACTAGGCGTGTGTGATGCAGGTGAGCATTTTGATCAGGGGACCGGAGGTGCCGAAGACTGAGTAGGCAGGCGGGATGCGCGGTGATACGACCCGAGGACTGCATGTTTTCCGCATTATGATATGAGATTTGAGAGGAGATGAACATTTTTATATGTTGATGATATTACGATTTTTACACGTTTACGCTTTCGTTGATTTTGGAGTAGTTTAGAAATCTTAAAACTGCGTTATTTTTATTGTCAAATATTTAAGATCATTTTTAAATGTTATTTTGAGATTGCGAAGCTTTTATTTTTTTTAAAAAAAAATGTCTAGTAGAATTTTAAAAATGAGCGAGACGTTTCAGTTGGTATCAGAGCAAGGGTCCTGTGTAGGGTTGTGCCACCGCCAGCTTATGACGCTCAGTTTTCAAGCCTCAAGTCTGTAAGATTTTATGATTTAAATGTTTTTAATGTTTTTAATGCTATCACCTACATGTTTACACTAAAGGTTTATCTGTCGTTTTGTTTGAGATTAGATGCTTTAAAAAATTTTATGCATGCTACGACATGAAATGAGAAATTATTTAATTTTCTTGCATGCTGGTGTGGTGGAATTGGATATGAATAAGAATTTTGCTTTTGGACATTAGGAAAGGTTGGAAATGATTTGTCTATATTAATTTTTGGTTAGTAGTACTGATGTTCTACTTGTGGGTCATAAGTTAAACTTGAAAATTATGAATGCTTTTGGGACTTGTAAATCTTCTAAGAAAATACTGATGGTTCGGGATTGTTATTTGAGTTAGTTTTTGAGGATTCCATGTAAGGATTATTGATTCGAAGACTACGATGATTTTTGGAAGTGTAAAGCGTAGAATTTATTTAGAATGCATGCTCTACCTGGTTAGGTTTAAGGATAGAATTGCATGAATTGAAAATTTTAAGGACTTAATTGTAATAACCAATAATTTAAGGACCTAAGTACAAAATTGAAATTCAAAGGGACTATTTTCGAATTTACCGGATTTTGGGGTTAAATTCTGAGTTTCGGGAATTTTAAGGTTTAATGAGGCTAAGTCGAAGTTTTATGGGGACAAAAATGAAAATTTTGAAGAGTTGTAGGGCCAAAATTGTAATCTTCGAGAACTTTAAGGATCAAATTGCAGATTCTGAAATTTTTGAGGAATAAATTCGAACTTTTGAAGAACACTTAAGTGAAATCAGTAATTTTTCGAGGTTACGAGAATTGATTTTGAGTTTAGTAAGTTTAAAATTATTGAGCTTTATGTTACGAGAAACTTATAAAATAGAATTAGGAACGCCAAGAACTTATGGGTAATTGTGACATTTTCAAAATTAAGGACAAATTGGATAATTTTTGAGGAAATTAAGAATTAATGTTGCAATTTTAAGAAATTTGGGGATTTGTTCAGCAATAAGAGATAATTGAATGGTTTAAAGGATAAGAATTTTCGATGATTTAGGCTTGAAGGGATATTTACAACCTTGAAACATCTGGGTTATAATGTTATAAGGAATGGTAATCAAGGACATTGTAGAATGAATCAACATTGGGCTGGAAAATTTAAGTGTTAGTGAAATAATGTTGTGACAAATTAAGAATTTAAAGTGATGACAATTTAAGGTGAAGTTGATCAGTTAGTTAATTTATAAAAGTAGACATACAAAATTTTGGGAACTTAAGTTTTAGGTATCATAAAATTTAATCGTGATCTTAAGAGTTAAATTTATTCCTTTGTTGAAATTTAAATTTTCTAGAAAGTTGAGTACGATTGATGGTTAGGCTACTCGATAGACGCATGTAAGAATCGAGATAGACATCTTGTCTTGAGGAATTTTTTGGTAAGTCATTAAGAAACTTGGGAATAAGTGGTTATGTGTGTTGGAATTATGTTATCTAATACTATTTGGGTTGTGTAAGCTTGAATTTTAAGTTTATGAATTATGTGTTCGTACGAAAAAAATAATAATAAATAAATAAATAAATAAACCAAAAAAGAATTAGTGGTGTTCAACATAGGTTACCAATGGACGAATGTTAAGATTTTTATCGAATAAGAAATCTAAAATCATGATATGGGGGTTCTAGAATTTTATATGTTATAAGTGAAGTTGATTTATTAGAGTTAGACTAAGGCTGCCATGAGATAACTTATTAAGTTTTATACGCTAGAATTAATTAAGCATTAAAGATACGTAAGAATCCGAGATTTGTTCCAATGAGGAAAGTCAAGGGTCTTAGGCCTGAACTATATTGTAATTGGGAAGAGAATATTTTAAGCATGTAACTTATGTTGGAAAGGTTTTAATATTTAGGTGGAAAATCGGTACTGTACATTTTGGGTTTTATGGATTAACGTACTCGAATTTAAGATGTGCAACGATTTTATATTTGGGATGTACTTGTAAATAATTAAGTTAGTTAAGTTGGTGCCGTAAAATAAAGATTCGATTCAAGGATCTTATGTTAATATTATTATGGAGTTGAGATAAGTTTTAAGTGTATTACCAAGGATAGAACTCGATCAGTAAATTTTGGTGCTAAGATCTCCTAAGTCGATTTGCATGAATGCCAATACTTGGATTTGAAGCTTTAACATATCTTGAGTTCAATAAATTTAAGAAATGATGATGTTAAGATTTTAATATTGGAATATAATAGGTCAATGAACATCTTGGGTATATTATAAGGAAAGTAAGATGCGATAAGTTTGGACTGCCATTTCTGATATTGGGAATTGCGAGAAAAGTCAAAATTCGAGGACATTGTAGAATAAAATTAAGTCACTATAAATCTTCTTAAATTACGATTCACAAACGAGGATTTGGACAGGCAAAAAATAATTAGGATCGAGAAGACATAAGAACATCTTAAGATTTATTATTTTATCAGAGTAGCGCCGCGGAAGCGTGGACCATTGGGATACTAGAACTAAATTTAAATTTTGTGATTACCCAGGATAAGCAAATTTCGGGGACGAAATTCAATTTAATGGAGGAAGATTGTAACGTCCCGAAAATCGAAAAGTCCACGTGAACCACATGCATGCAAATTATTAAATTTCTTTGGTATGTTATTAAATTGTTTTAATGAATTAAATGCTTGTTTATTTTATTAAATTATGTTTAATTATTTTTATGTATTTTATGCATAATTCATGCATGGTATAATTTATTTCATGAAATTTTAAAATGTCATGCATTAGGGTTTCTAGATGCATTTCACGCTCGAACGAGGAACAGAGATCGGAGAATTTTCAGGAAAATTATTTTTATTACACGATTTATTTTTATAAATTAATTTAAAGCGTTTTTACGTGTATTTTTCAAAAATGAGATTTTATTGGGTATTTTTATCCACATGATTTTATTTTTAACGGTACGCAAATTTTATCGAATCAGGGGACTTCTTAATGGTTCGGCTATTATTTTCAAAATCGTTCCAACACAAAATATTTTTCGGGATTGCGTTTGAATGTAATGGGCTCACTTTTAAGCTTATTGGGCTTAAAACACTTTTAAAACTTTTAAATAGCAAATTTGGGTCCATTATCTAATTGTTATCTATTTATTTATCTACCTAAACCACTCCTTAACCTAAACCTAAATACCCCCACATAGCCGACACCTCCCCTCAGCAGCAGACACTCTCGTTTTCCATCATTACAGCTAGAGGCCCCATCGGTTTCCTCTCCATCCTTGCAAAGAAACTTTCGGCTCGTGTGTGTTTTTCAATAAGACCATCACCAGGCACGCTTGTAACACCCTTTCTGCTTCATCCACGATCATATATCTGTTGTGTGTGCTTTCATGCAGGGAAACTCAAGATCTAAAGCATGTGTGAAAAGGGTTTTCGGTTTTCATATGCCTCTTGCATTATTTCTTTGCTGCTCATGTATTTTTCTGGTTTTGTGTAAAGGGTTGCGATGTCAGGGCTGGTAAGTGATCAAGGTGATGGTCAAGAGGTGGTTTGAGGGTTTAGATCAAGCACCGATGCTGTAGGATGGGAGATCGATGGGTTGCTTCTCGGTAGTGCACGTTTGGAGAGGAGGCCGTGTTCGGATAGGAGGCGGGACGGGTGGTGTGAGGGCTGTACCAGGGCATGGACCAGACCCTGTTGGGTCTGAGTCACAGCCCAGGAAGGCCAAGACATCGCTGGAACCTCCTGGCTAGCCGACCACACGAGACAAGGGAGGAACTCGGGTAGGGTGGCTTGAGAGATCACGATCGGTGTTGTGTGGTAAGCTGCATGGGGCTGATTGTGTGGTTAAGGTAGGTTCTTTGGAGTCTGGTCTAGCTCCACAATAGGCTGGTTCATGGTTGGCACGATGGGGGTAACTTGAGGTGTGAGTTTTTGAGAGATATGTGCACATGAGGTGGGGTAATGGGATAGGACCGAGAGTGGATTTTAGATTCTGGAAGTTTGCAACCGTGGGGTAGCAGCTTAATGACATTTGTTTAGGTCCCATTAAGTGTTTTATGAAATATGGTAAAATTTAGATAAATGTTGAATCGAATCGGGTTAAAATCGGGACCCCGGTCCAAGCTTTAATACAAATCAATTAAGTTTGAGTATGAGCTCGATTTTACGTCAAGGAATGCTTTTAAATATGTTTTGGGACATTTTAAGGAGTTTGGTAAGCTTCGGGTTAATTTTAGAGGTCCAGGGTTGAAACGATAGTTTTTGGGTTTCCAGGGACAAAATTGTCATTTCGCACCTGGGGTGAGATTTTTTTCCTGGCAGCGCCCTGAGCACAAATTCATGATATTTTAAATGTTCATGCATCATGTTTACAATTTTTACGCAATTATGATAAATACGGTGCATGCTTGGTTTAAATGAAAAATTATGTATATGCATGCTTTTATCAAGTGATGAATATGATGACACATTTTGAAGGAAGTGATTTAGTTGTGACTAACACGATGACATGATGATATGATTGGAGATATCGTGAGGAAAAAAGCCCCAGAGGGAGCCCGACGATCGTATTTCCATTGACATGATATGATGATATGATAGGCTCGGGCTCAGTTGACGGGTGAGAGTGTCGCTGATGTCAACCGCCGCCGGGTACCGTGGTTACACGTAGATGGATCCATCGACTGACATGATGACATGATAATATGAAAGTCACAGCTAATGAACGGAATTCAAATTAAGATTTTAACACGTATATGCTGATACGATTACACATGCTATTACCATGTTTTGACAGGTCACAGTTACGCATACGATATAATAACATGATGAGACATGTTTTGACACGTTACCATTTTACACGACACGCTTATGTTCATGTTTTTAAGCTCATGAAATGTATTTTGATTATGCTATTTTTCACTGCTGTGTGCTACGTATATGTACTTGTTATTACTGGTACAGGTGTGTTGAGTCTTTAGACTCACTAGGCGTGTGTGATGTAGGTGAGCATTTTGATCAGGGGACCGGAGGTGCCGAAGACTGAGTAGGCAGGCGGGATGCGCGGTGACTCGACCCGAGGACCGCATGTTTTCCGCATTATGATATGAGATTTGAGAGGAGATGGACATTTTTATTTGTTGATGATATTACGATTTTTACACGTTTACACTTTCGTTGATTTTGGAGTAGTTTAGAAATTTTAAAACTGCGTTATTTTTATTGTCAAATATTTCAGATCATTTTTAAATGTTATTTCGAGATTGCGAAGCTTTTATTTTTTAAAAAAAAATGTCTAGTAGAATTTTAAAAATGAGCGAGACATTTCTGGATGTGTTTGGGATTTTAAGATTGAAATATATGATAAGTTGATAAACATTTTGGGTATAATATAAGGAAAATAATATACGATAAGTATGGTCATCCATCTTTTAATATTGGGAATTTTAAGGAAAGTTGAAATTCGAGGTTCTAATAGTAACAACATTAAGTCATTATGGGTCTTTTAAGTTGCAATTCAAAAATAAAGATTTAAAAGGAAACTTTAATTGGAATCAAGGAGACGTAAGGATATTCTAGAATTTAAGTTTTATCAGAGTAGCGCAGCAGAAGCGTGGATTTTTGGGATACTAGAACTTAGTCTAAACTTTGGGTTATTAAGGATAAGCGAATTTCGAGGACGAAATTCAATTTAAGGGGGGAAGATTGTAACGTCCCGAAAATTTAAAGGTCCACGCAAACCACATGCATGCGATTATTAAATTCTCTTCTATTTTAATTAAATGTTTTAATTGCATTATTAATTTTGTTGTGCATATTTACATGTTTAAATTATATTCTTCTACATGATTGCATTAAGATATATTTTTAAATGTTACTCGAGTTGCGATCGAGGAACGGAGACCGAAGGCTGAAAAATAGAAAATATTTTCATTAAATAATTATTTTTAATTATTTAAAATATGGGTGGTACTTTTTATTATTTTTAAAATAAAGGGTTTTGGGGTGATTTTATACGCCGTGACGTAAATTTTATCGGTGTTGGATTTTTAACAAAAATCAAACGTTTTGGCAACCCGGCTAATAAATTCACAAATTTATTTAAACAAAAACTTTGAAAATATTGTATTAAATCCTAATTAGACTAATGAGCTTAATTTTATGATTTGATAGGCCTAAGCCTAGTTAGCAAACTAATTAACTATTTAAAACTATTTAGCACATAGAAAACCCTACACTTGCAAAAAGAAAACTCACGCCTCTCACTTGCAAAATTCAGAAACTCTCCCCAGAGACACACAACACACACGACACAACACACACAAACCTTAGAAGGGTTTTCGAAGGAGTTCAAGGGAAGGTTAGCCAAGGTTTCGATCCATTCTTCGACGTCAACGGTTTTCATGCGTATATAACGCAAAGGCACGCCATACATCTCCTTTTCTCATCCATCATATCATATTATTGTTTGAATTATTGCATGCATGAAGAACATGAAATATCTTTCAGAATTTTCGGTATATGGCATGTATACATGAGGAAACATTATTTTTGAATCCAATAACTTGTGTATTGTTTGGTTAAGGAGCTGCCATGACATAAGGTAAGATCAAGAGTGGTTTGCACCTCACACACACGCCTAAACCCCATCACAGTCGAAGGAAAGAAGCAACACACGAGTACGTTTTGCTGTCATGAGGGAAAAGGGGTGCGGGTTTGGTACTCCATGGCTGGGCAAGGGCTGGCTTCTGTCTAGAGGCTAGCTAGGGTCGTGGGGGAGTCTATGAGAGAGTCCTAGCCAGGCTAGGACTCAAGTAGGAGTCTAGGGAAGAGTCCTAGCCATGCTAGGACTCTACCCGAGAAGGTGTCTAGGAAGTGCGCTGGGTTCGCGTTGCTTCCAGGGGTTTGGGGCTCGGTCTGAGGTTCAAGGGCTGGGTCAAGGTGATGCACTAGAGTCCTAGGAGGGTGCACGGGTGGTTTGTTCAAGGACTGGGCTCGTTGGTAAGGGTTGGGAAGCAAATCAAAGAGTCCTAGGTCCATAAGGGTTATCGGCCAGAATAGGGGTAACTTGGGGTGGCTTTTTTTTGGGTTCTGGCTTGGATTCTATGTAAACTTAGGGTCCAGTAGCGTACTTTAGGATGTAGGTCAAGTTTTGGATCAACATGGTTCGGGGGTAACTCGTGAAAATCGAAAGTTGGCTCGGGGTCGAAGTTTAGGTGTCAATTTAGGGTTTTTAACTAAGAAAAATTGAAAAACGGCTCACAGGGGTCGAGTTGGGGTTCATAAGGGCTAAAATAATATAAAATGACTAAATTTAGAATTTAGGAAGTTTATATTAGAGTTTGGGATTTTTCGGGATTAAAAAACCGTCAAAATAATTAATCAAAGATAAATGAATAGTCTAATATTTAAGCTAAATAAAATTATGGAAAAATTAATTTAAGCTTAAATAAATTTTTGGGACATGTTAGAGTCATGAAATCATGGAAAAAGTCAAAAACAGGAAATTTTACGTCCAGGGGTAAAACGATCTTTTTACACATAGAAATTAGTAAACGTCATGGCAGTGCCCTAAATGCTGTTTTTATGATATTATGATTATTTTTAAATGTTTATGAAAGGTTCAGCATTATAATATGACTTTTTTTAAGTGTCTAAGGGATTTTTATGATTTAAGGAAAACATTTAAAAGACATGTTGCATGCTTGGTTTCAAAAAAACAAAAATGTTATGTTATGCATGATTTTTTGTAAAAGTGATGGAAATGTAAAACGTTGAAGGAAGTGAAATGATTGTGACTAATTCGCTAATATTGGAGATATCGTGAGGGCGACGGTCCCAGTGGGAGCCCGACGATCGTGTTTCCATTATTACGAATATGAGGATATGAGGTTTGAGGTAAGAATGAGAATATCGTGAGGGAAGAAGGCCCCAGAGGGAGCCCATTTATGGAAGAAGGCCCCAGAGGGAGCCCCGACGATCGTATTTCTATTCGATGAGGATAGGCTAGGGCCGAGTTGACCGGTGAGAGTGTTGCTGGTGTCCCCCGCCACCCAGTACTGCGGTTTCATGTAGATGGATCCATCGACTTTTGAGCTTTGAGGAAAGTCACAATTAACGATCCGAATTCAACAAAGGAAAAGGAAAAATGTTTATGATCATGTTAAAAAGGTTTTATATTATGTCATGTTGAGGAAAAAGAAAGGAAAATGTTAAGGTTTATGTGATGCATTCATGAAAATGTTTATGCTTAAAGTTGATGCATCATTATGAAAATATTTAATTTAAAGTTCATGCATCATAAAAGGTTTACGAAAATGTTCATGTTTGAAGTTTATGCATCTCCATGAAAACGATATTTTAAGTACAAGTATTTTTCACTATTATATGTTGACTGTATTACGTATTACTTTTTTACCAAGATTATGGTTTCTGGAGTCTTTAGACTCACTAGGTGTGATGGATGCAGGTGAGGTTGAGGGAGGGCTTGACGGACGATTTGACTGGACTGAAGGCGCACACAACCCGAGGACCAGCGCTTCTACTCTTTCCGCATTTACGATTTATGATTCATGGTTTATGTTAAAGATTTTAAGACCATTTATTTATGCTTTTTGGAGGGATTTTTGAGAGGTTTAGTAGGGGCTATACTTTTCAAACTTATTGCTTTTTAGGTTGGGTAAAACAGTTGACTATTTCATTTATGACTATTGCACTTGATTTTTAAAAATGCTAGTTGGTTGGTGTTTTATTTTAAAGGGTAAAATATTTTCATGTGGGAAAGATACATGGCCGAAAATTGAGTGTTTGGAAAAAAAAAATTTCGGTACTTTTAAAGCAATAAAAAGAGCAGACGTTTCAGAATATGTTTTGTACATCGATACTTCTAAGCTAGGATTGGGCTCAATTCTTATGCAGCATGTAACGTACCGTACTTTTACTATTCAAAATTTGCGGAAAAATTTAAAATTTTCTTAATTGAAACGTGAACATTCGAAATTCGATAAAAGAGATAAACTGTACGTCTCACAAGTTATTGCAACAAAAGATTTGAAATTTAAAGTTTTACAAAAGTATTGAATGTTTTCATAAACTTAAAACATGGCGGTCCTCGGATTTAGCCTCCCGCTCAGTCCAAGCCTACTCCTTGGTCCCCACCTTCAGTCTCCTCAAAAACATCCTCACCTGCATCTATTAAGTCTAGTGAGTCTAAAGACTCAACACGTTTAAACTGGGAGTAACGAATAATACGTAATAAAACCACATGCAACTTTAAAATAGAACGTACATACTTGAAACTTGAACTCACACTAAACATGATCATACGTACATAACTTAGACGTGCCATAACGTAAAACTTTTCATAAACATGTTTGCATACTTGTACATACTTGAACAAACATGAACTTCATAATTTTTGCCTAGAGGCATGTTTCAAAGCAAGTGACCATAATATAAATTGCCTGATCAGACTAGACCACAGTACTGGGCTGACAGGGGCAAACCCACTGCCACATACATGAGATCCCCGTTCATGCTTTAACGGGTGGATTGGTCCCCGTTCATGCTTTAACGCTTTCCAATCCTGATCTAAACACGTTCATGCTTTAACGGGGTGGGTTGGTTCCCATTCATGATTTAACGCTTTCCAACCCCATACATACATTGGTCAGAAGACATTTAGCATACCTCAAAAACTTGAAAATATTTTCTTGCACGTCAACATACTTACTTGGCGTTGAGGTATTCGTTGGATTTCGTTTGGGGCCATTGCTGCACATACTAACATGAATTTTAAATACTTAACTTGCATAGCTTATACGTAGGAATACGTGCTCACCACCGAATTCAATAAATAACTTAGGACATTCTAGTTCCCTCGGGACTTGGCCTCTTTTAATCATCGTACTAACCCATGACATGAAACTCAAAAGACACAATTAAATTTCCCAAAAATATGGAGTACACGGACCCCGTGCATAGGTCCGTGTATGGTTCCGTGTAGGTGCGTAAAAGGAATACTCGGGAAGAAGTAGGGACACGGACCCCGTGCCCCAGGTCCGACTCTCGGTCCGTGTAGACTCGGTAAAATATGTCTTGTAGAAGGGGGAAGGCACAGACCCCGTGTATGGGTCCGTGTGGGGGTCCGTGTACATACTGGAAAAACGCACTAAGTGAAAAACAAAGGCACGGACCCTGTGCTCTGGTCCGTGTGGGGGCCCGTGTCTCCTCGGATTGATGAACCTACGGGAAAATCTTATACTGTGCCTATTCCACCCAACCAAACCGAATGGACTAAGAAGCAACACAATGATACCCGCCCTAGGACACTAAGGCATTGACTCCAACCCATACAAACCATCGGAAATTGTCCCAACATCGACAATCAACAACCAAACGGCACAACTCGAAGTTTGACACCCAATCGATTCCTACGACTCCTAACTCAACCTGGTGCCTAATGACAAGAAAAGAGACACCAAAATAATCCCAACATCATTCTTGACTTACTTAAACGCAGCAGCGATCACCCGTCGATTTCCAATGAAGCTTGCAACAATAAAACTCAAGAACACGTTAATAAACATATTTTCTGAAAACGCAGTTTGAGCAGTCCCACGAAAAACACCATAACTCTACTAAATTTTTATCCAAATATTTCGAGTTTACTGTCAAATCGAAGGTATCGAAAAGTTATACAATTTTTGTATTGAAAGTTTTCTCAGAATCACGATCGAAAAGTCACAGTATTTGAAAAGACAGTAAAAACGAGTTTTAAGATCTAAAACTTATTTCAAAACTGATCCAAACAATTTTCCACTCAAACAACGGACGTCATACATGAATTATTTTCGCATAAAAATAACACAACACATAATATGACGAGATCGATGCAGAAATAACAGAATATACGTGCCTTTTGATGATAAACTTTATCGAAACGGCGACACCGAAGCGGAGAAAGAAGCGAGGTTGATTCGGGACGAACGTGGCGCAATTTTCTTTGAAGAAACTCAACAAAACTTGCTGGAAATTTATACAGAGGGGCGGCTGCTTATGATTGAGGAACCCTAGGTTTTTCTTTCTTTAGAAAGATAATAAAATCTGAATGTGTGTTAGTGTGTGTGTGCATGAGCTAAGGGGTAAAACGTGTGTGTGTGTGTTTTAATTAGGAGAAATTATAGCTAAATTAACTAATTAAAAAACTAATTAAAGGTTAACACACACTAATTTAGTCAAGCTCCTCAATTAAAATAATTACACACTAATTTTATAAAATTTTCCTCCTTAACAAAATAAGATACATAATGCTAACTTGAAAAGTTTTAAACTCTTAAATCACTAAATACATAAATAAGGCTTTAAAATACTAACAACTTAATAAATTAGTTAAAATGCTCCAACCTCAACTTAAAATAAAATACCACATTTTAAAAATTTTCAAACTCGTCACCGGTCTCTATTCCTCGATCCCGCCTTGAATAATCGCCTGAAATATGAAACTTGAAAAACATTTCAACGTGCATCACATAAACATTAAAATAATGCAATTTAAATAAATCATGCATCACTAAAAATCATTTTAAACTGAATAAATGATTTAACAATTAAATATATGCATGAGTTATACGTGTACTGAATTTGGGCACTACAGTTCCTCCCCCACTTTTAAAAATTTCGTCCTAGAAATTAAATATTACCGAACAACTCCGGGTAACGAATTCTCATCTCTGCTTCGGCTTCCTAAGTGGCCTCTTCTACTGATTGGTTCAGCCACCGGACTTTGGCCAGCTTGGTCACCTTGTTCCGAAGTCTACGCTCCTGTCTGTCTAGGATTTGAACAGGTCTTTCCTCATGTGACAGATCTGGAGCAAGCTGCAACGGCTCATAACTCAGAACATGCGAAGGGTTAGCTAGGTACTTCCTCAGCATTGAGATGTGGAACACATTGTGCACCCCGGCCAGATTCAGCGGAAGGGCAACATGATAAGCTAGTGTCCCAACTCTGTCAAGAATTTCAAACGGTCCAATAAACCTCGGACTGAGCTTGCCTTTCTTCCCAAATCTCATAACACCTTTCATGGGTGCTATCTTCACGAAGACGTGATCACCTACGGCATACTCCAGATCTCTTCTCCTCTTATCGGAATAACTCTTTTGGCGACTCTCGGCAGTCTTCATCCTGTCTCGGATCTTGACCACCACATCTGCAGTCTGCTGAACTATTTCTGGAACAAGTTCTGCTCTTTCACCGACTTCATCCCAATGAATCGGCGATTTGCACTTCCTTCCATACAATGCCTCGTAGGGAGCCATACCTATAGATGCTTGGAAGCTCTTCTGACATTCATCGCTCCAAACGAATTTAGCATTCTTCTTGGTCAGTGAATTGAGTGGCACTGCTATGGACGAAAATCCCTGAATAAACTTACGGTAGTAACCGGCTAAACCCAGAAAGCTGCGGATCTCTGAAGCATTCTTCGGTTCAACCCATTCCTTAACGGCTACCACCTTTGCTGGATCCACCTCGATTCCACTACTAGACTCTATGTGACCCAAAAACGCTACCTTTTCCAACCAGAATTCACACTTACTGAACTTCGCAAATAACCTGCGACTCTGTAGGGTCTGCAAAACTGTCCTCAAATGCTGGCTATGCTCCTCATGGCCTTTCGAGTAGATAAGAATATCGTCAATGAAAACTATGACGAATTGGTCCAAGTAGGGCTGGAATACTCGGTTCATGAGGTCCATGAAAATTGCTGGAGCGTTCGTCAATCCAAACGGCATCACTAAGAATTCGTAATTCCCATATCTGGTTCTGAAGGCCGTCTTGTGAACATCTGCGTCTTTCACCTTCAGCTGATGATACCCCGATCGAAGATCTATCTTAGAGAACACTGTAGCTCCCGGCAACTGATCGAACTAGTCCTCGATCCTTGGTAATGGGTATTTATTCCTGATCGTTACCTTGTTCAGCTCCCGGTAATCGATGCACAGTCTCATGCTCCCATCTTTCTTTTTTATAAAAAGCACTGGTGCGCCCCACAGCGAGAAACTGGGGCGGATGAATTTCTTGTCGAGAAGCTCTTGAATCTGCTGCTTGAGTTCTAAAATCTCAGCTGGAGCTAATCGATACGGTGCCTTGGATATTGGCACTGTGCCTGGCATGAGATCAATCGCAAACTCCACCTCTCTCTCTGGTAGAAGACCTGTTACGTCATCAAGAAAGACGTCTGGGAAGTCTCTGACTACTGGCACATATGATATTGACGGGGTGGGCATGTCAGGTGTTGAAATGAAGCTGGCCAAGAAAGCCTGACACCCCTTGGAAATAAGTTTTCGCGCTTGCATGCAAGAGATCATGTGAGGAAAACTCCTCCATCTTGATGGTTCAATTAAAAAATGCTCCATGCCCAAAGGTCTAACCAATACTGATCTCTTCTGAAAATCAATCAGGACTCGGTTCTTCGTCAGCCAGTCTATACCCAAAATAATATCGAATTCCGGCATTGGCAACAGTATCAAGTCTACATACACTAGATGGCCCTGCAGCTCGAGATCGATGTCCCTGACCACGCTAGTAGCTTATATTTCTTCCCCTGATGGGACTGTTACTGAATAATTCACATCGAGTCCAATGGACTTGATATCCAAGTGACTAGCGAATGTTTCTGAGATAAATGAATGGGTGGCCCCTGAGTCTATCAGGGCCTGAGTAGCTATTCTCTTAATGAAGATATTTCCTGAGAGACGTTAGCACAACACAAAACTTATATCCCCAAAATTTCTAACATTAATCTCAAGCATAGTAGAAATTAATATCCCAAATCACTCAAAAATTTTACTAGGACCCTAATAATCCCAAATAAAATTCCAACACGCAAGGCAAAAATTTAATATTGTGCCGAATTAAATAAGTTACCAGTCAAAAGTGTCGTGTCTGGGTTCGCCTTTTGTGCATGCATGGCGAATACTCTGCTATGAGTTGGCTGCTTCCATTGTGGGCACTCCTTCAGCATGTGGTCACTGGCGCCACATTTGAAACATTTGCCTAACCCATACAAACACTGTCCCGGATGCTGGCGGTTGCATTTCGGGCACACCTGGTACTCTCCTGGCATCTAAGGAGCTTTCTGCTGCTGAATTTAACCCTTGCCCTTTGGCGGTCCCTGATATGGCTTCTTCCCTCGCGGCCCCTAAAACGGCCTCTTAAACTGAGGTCGTTGTTGCTGTTGCTGCGCTGGAGCCTGATAGGGCCTCTTGCCCTGCCTGTCTGCCTCAACATCCCTCTAATCCTGCTCTGCCGCCAAAGCCCTAGACACGGCAACTGCATAGGTAGTGGGACCAGCTACTCTCACATCACGGCGCAAGATTGGCCGCAATCCATCCATAAAATGCCTCAGCTTCCCCTGGGCATCATTAGCTATCAGGGGCACAAAGTGACACCCCCTCTCGAACTTCCTCACGAACTCCGCCACGCTGCTATCCCCTTGAAGCAACGTCATGAACTCTCTGGTTAGGCGAGAGCGTACTTCCTCATTGAAGTACTTAGAGTAGAAAACCTCCTTGAAACCATTCCAAGGCAACACCTGCAAGTTGACTGCCACTGACTCACTCTTCCACCACAGTCTAGCGTCCCCTGTCAGAAGGAACGTGGCACACCTGACCCTATCTGCATCGGTGAGTTCCATAAAATCAAAGATTACCTCGATGGACTTAATCCATCCCTCCACTATCATCGGGTCAGTGGTACCCGAAAAATCCTTCGGATTCATCCCCCTAAATCTTTCGTACACAGCCTCCGTTCTGGGCCTCTCCCCTGCGTCTACTGCAGTCTGGTTCCTCGCAAAATGTGCAAAGAACTGCGTCATACATGCAAGCATCTGTGCCTGCAAGTCCGGAGGTGGAGGTGGAGGAGCGTCTCTTCTCTCCTCTCGAGGCTCTCTGTCTTCCTCCCTTGCTTCACGGTCGATCACACGTCTAGGAGGCATACTGTTCCAATAATTTACCCAACACGTATACCCCACATGCAGGAACATGATATAGACAACATAAGATGCACGTACTTGAACTTTAAAATATGCACATGTTGAAATCAGAACTTAATGCTTACTACATAACATAAATTTGAAACCTTAAAACTTACAGACTTGAGGTGTGACTTCGTGAGCTTCTTGCGACTGACAGTAGGCATAACCCTTTACAAGAACCCCGCTCTGATACCAACTGTAACGTACCATACTTTTACTATTCAAAATTTGCGGAAAAATTTAAAATTTTCTTAATTGAAACGTGAACATTCGAAATTCGATAAAAGAGATAAATTGTACGTCTCACAAGTTGTTGCAACAAAAGATTTGAAATTTAAAGTTTGACAAAAGTATTGAATGTTTTCATAAACTTAAAACATGGCGGTCCTCGGGTTTAGCCTCCCGCTCAGTCCAAGCATGCTCCTTGGTCCCCACCTTCAGTCTCCTCAAAAACATCCTCACCTGCATCTATCAAGTCTAGTGAGTCTAAAGACTCAGCACGTATAAACTGGGAGTAACGAATAATACGTAATAAAACCACATGCAACTTTAAAATAGAACGTACATACTTGAAACTTGAACTCACACTAAACATGATCATACGTACATAACTTAAACGTGCCATAACGTAAAACTTTTCATAAACATGTTTGCATACTTGTACATACTTGAACAAACATGAACTTCATAATTTTTACGTAGAGGCATGTTTCAAAGCAAGTGACCCATAACATAAATCGCCTGATCAAACTAAACCACATTACTGGGCTGACAGGGGCGAACCCACTGCCACATACATGAGAGCCCCGTTCATGCTTTAACGAGTGGATTGGTCTCCGTTCATGCTTTAACGCTTTCCAATCCTGATCTAAACCCGTTCATTCTTTAACGGGGTGGGTTGGTCCCCGTTCATGATTTAACGCTTTCCAACCCCTTACATAAATTGGTCACAAGACATTTAGCATACCTCAAAAACTTGAAAATATTTTCTTGCACGTCAACATACTTACTTGGCGTTGAGGGATTCGTTGGATTTCGTTTGGGGCCGTTGCTGCACATACTAACATAAATATTTTAAATACTTAACTTGCATTGCTTAGACGTAGGCATACGTGCTCACCACCGAATTCAATAAATAACTTAGGACATTCTAGTTCCCTCGGGACTTGACCTCTTTTAATCATCGTACTAACCCAAGACATGAAACTCCAAAGACACAATAAAATTTCCCAAAAATATGGAGTACACGGACCCCGTGCATAGGTCCCTGTATGGGTCCGTGTAGGTGCGCAAAAAGAATACTCGGGAAGAAGAAGGGACACGGACCCTGTGCCAAGGTCCGGCTCTGGGTCCGTGTAGGATCGGTAAAATATGTCGTGCAGAAGGGGGAAGGCCCAGACCCCGTGTATGGGTCCGTGTGGGGGTCCGTGTACATACTGGAAAAATGCACTAAGTGAAAAACAAAGGCACTGACCCTGTGCTCTGGTCTGTGTGGGGGTCCGTGTCTCCTCGGATTGATGAACCTACGGGAAAATCTTATACTGTGCCTATTCCACCCAACGAAACCTAATGGACTAAGAAGCAACACAATGATACCCGCCCTAGGACACTAAGGCATTGACTCCAACCCATACAAACCATCGGAAATTGTCCCAACATCGACAATCAACAACCAAACGGCACAACTCGAAGTTTGACACCCAATCGATTCCTACGACTCCTAACTCAACCTGGTGCCTAATGACAAGAAAAGAGACACCAAAATAATCCCAACATCAATCTTGACTTCCTTAAACGCAGCAGCGATCACCCGTCGATTTCCAATGAAGCTTGCAACAATAAAACTCAAGAACACGTTAATAAACATATTTTCTGAAAACGCAGTTTGAGCAGTCCCACGAAAAACACCATAACTCTACTAAATTTTTATCCAAATATTTCGAGTTTACTGTCAAATCGAAGGTATCGAAAAGTTATAAAATTTTTGTGTTGAAAGTTTTCTCAGAATCACGACCGAAAAGTCACAGTATTTAAAAAGACAGAAAAACGAGTTTTCAGATCTAAAACTTATTTCAAAACTGAACCAAACCATTTTCCGCTCAAACAAGTAGTGAACAACGATGTCATACATGAATTATTTTCGCATAAAAATAACACAACACATAATATAACGAGATCGATGAAGAAATAACAGAATATACGTGCCTTTTGATGATAAACTTTACCGAAACGGCGATACCGAAGCAGAGAAAGAAGCGAGGTTGATCCAGGATGAACGTGGCGCGATTTTCTTTGAAGAAACTCAACAAAACTTGCTGGAAATTTATACAGAGGGACGGCTGCTTATGATTGAGGAACCCTAGGTTTTTCTTGCTTCAGAAAGATAATAAAATCTGAATGTGTGTTAGTGTGTGTGTGCGTGAGCTAAGGGGTAAAAAGTGTGTGTGTGTTTTAATTAGGATAGGATAAATTATAGCTAAATTAACTAATTAAAATACTAATTAAAGGTTATTACACACTAATTTAGTCAAGCTCATCAATTAAAATAATTACACAATAATTTTATTAAATTTTCCTCCTTAACAAAATAAGATACATAATGCTAACTTTAACATTTTTAAACTCTTAAATCACTAAACACATAAATAAGGCTTTAAAATACTAACAACTTAATGAATTAGTTAAAATGCCCCAACCTCAACTTAAAATAAAATACCACATTTTAAAAATTGCCAAACTCGTCACCGGTCTTTATTCCTCGATCCCGCCTCGAATAATCGCCTGAAATATGAAACTTGAAAAACATTTGACGTGCATCACATAAACATCAAAATAATGCAATTTAAATAAATCACGCATCACTAAAAATCATTTTAAACTAAATAAATGATTTAACAATTAAATATATGCATGGGTTATACGTGTACTGAATTTGGGCACTACACAGCATGAGAGAGTCATCTCGTAAACATCTAAGCAGCAGAAGGTACGTGAAAATAATTATCTGACGCATGATCTTGAGCTTGCAGCTGTCGTATTTGCATTGAAAATTTGGAGGTAATATTTGTACGGCGAGAAATGCAAGATCTTTACGGACCACAAAAGCCCAAGTATTTCATTACCCAAAAAGAGCTGAACATGAGACAAAGCAGATAACTAGAACTTGTAAAAGACTACGATTGCGACATTAGTTATCATTCTGGCAAAGCTAATGTAGTGGCAGACGCTTTGAGTAGGACATGGTAAGTCCTGGCCCATTTATCAGTACGGAAGCCTCTACAAGTGGAAATTCTGCGGTTTGATCTTGAAGTTTATACTATGGGAAAGACCCCTAATCCCGTTACGTTGACAGTACATTCCACTCTACGAGATAGAATTCGAGTTGGACAGTCTAATGATGAGCAATTACAGAAATGGAGACAGCGAGATGAATTTAAAGGAAACATGTTATATTCTGTCAAGGATGGCATTGTTAAGTATCGAGTTCGACTATGGGTTCCTAGTGGAGATTCACTTAGAGTTGACATTATGACAGAGGCTCACAGTACCCCTTATTATATTCATCCTGGAAGTACAAAGATGTACAAAGACTTACAACTATTATATTGATGGCTGGGAATGAAACATTATATTATGCACTTTGTATTTGAATGCTCGACATGTCAACAAGTGAAGGCAGATCATCAAAGACAAGAGATAATGCTTAGACCAGTTCCCATTCGCGAGTGGAAGTGGGAGAACATTACGATGGATTTCGTGGTAGTATTGCCAAAGACGGTGAAAGGACTCAATGCCATTTGGGTAATAGTGGACCGCCTTACTAAATCAGCAAATTTCCTACTAGTGAAGACGACTTTTTCCATGACGCATTATGCGGAGCTATATTGTAAGGCTCGAGATTTATGAGTCTTCATTGATGTGATATTCGGAAGATATGAGTATGCATGACATGTAATGAGAAGCACTAAATGAGATTATGAAGTGGTGCATGAAATATAGACCGCACCCGCGGTAAGGAAAGGACCGCACCCGCGGTTGAGCTCATGAATTGTGGAAGAATTACAGTAGCATGAGCGCACCTGCGCTACGAACAAGACCGCACCCGCGGTTGATGGACAGAGAGTTGGAGATTAATTACGGAAGTGACACCGCACCCGCGGTGTTGTACCAGTGAGGTCAGCGCACCCGCGTTACAGGACTGAGCGCACCTGCGGTCGAAGCTTTCGGAAAAGTTGATGTATATCATTACACTGAGCGCACCCGCGGTTACTGAATGAGCGCACCCGCAGTGCGACGTGCAGCTTGAAAAATAAGCCACGTTTCCTGGTGTTGCATGCAGTATATATATAGATATTCAAGCGATTCATTCTTCACAATTCAGAAAGGAATCAAGAAAAGGCTCCGAGGAAGGATTCCAATTTGTGATTGAAGATTTTGGAGATCCATCCGTCCGATTGTGAATCCGACTTCAGTACTGTGTTCCTATCGACGCAGGCTACAACTGGACTTAAGTTTTGTTACGTTTAGACATTATTTGAATTTATGATATTGTCAGAATTGAATATGAATCAGATATGATGTTTCTGCTACAGTAGACATGATATAACTGAAGTCAGATTAAAGAATAGACTGTTTATGAAATTGTTATGAATTTCAGAGTTGATTTAGTTGAGATTTTATATCAGAGTTGTGTTATTATTCAGATTATGAGTTGTACTGATACTGGTTATGAATTCTGGTATTATATCTGTGATGTTGAGATAGAAGGGGTTATCGTGACTGTATTGTTATGCCGTCGAAACATCAATAGATTGATATTGATCAGATTCAGTAATGATTTCGATTGTATCATGATATCATTGATATGAATTAGATTGTACCTTGTTCAGATATGGATCAGATTATATATCGATTTGAGTATTGATAAGAACAGGTCTTGAATTGAATTATATACTGATATTGTATTTATACGATTGTCATTGCCAGACTGGTTATGGACAGATTGGAATACAAGACTTCGTCTTCATCAGACCGAGAAGAGAAAGGTATAAATGGATGTCAATTGGGAGATCGACTTGAGTTAGATTTAACTCGAGTTTCCCTAAACCACATACTTGTATGGTATTGCTTTTATACCTTTGTGTTTTAATGAGTATGTTTATTCTATTGAATTAGAAGTAGAAAGCAGAGAGCTATTAAGTAAGAGTCACTGACAGAGGGGTTAGATTTTGACAGACTTGTCACTGACCCATTGCACATTGTCAGAATAGGCTTAGTCTTGGTAGATACGCCAAGGCACTGGACGTTTGGTATATCGTTATGCTTCAGATACAGATAGCATTCTATTCGATATAGATTAGACCAAAGTCCAGAAATAAGAACCTACCGCCACTGCGACTGGTAGTAGTAGGTGTGAGACTTGTTACGTTCTTATTCACCGGGATCCCTAGATTAGAATGAGAGATGAGTCGAGTTTTAGATATTGAGACTAGAATTTGATTTACAGATCCGTATTGATTTATGTTTCGTAGACTACGATTTAAGTTTTATTTACAGACTGGTATGGATACATGTTGCTTGATTATGCTACATGTGATAAGATATAATTCATGCTTTTATGTTAAGTCAGTTAACTGCATGTATAGATTATTTATACTGGGATTTATTCTTACCGGAGTATCCGGCTATTGTCTTGTTTTGTATGTGTGCATGACAACAGGTGGGACAGGATCGGGGTCAAGAAGATGATGAGAGAAGATGAGTTAGAGTGGTGATTCTGGACTTATTGTCGACTTTGTTTAATACTTTAAATTTAGTAGTTGAACCTTAGACTAGTTTGAATAATTGTTGTACATTATTGTACTTTTATAGAAAGGAACAGATGGTATCCTTATGTATTCAGTAGACATACTGAAATCGAGCAAGTGATGTACGAGTTAGTTGACATCTTCCTAGATAAGATTTCAGATTTTCTTTATATCAGAAAGATAGATTTCAGAATTGAATTGATACCAGATACTAGTTGTGTTTTAGAATTCAGTACAGAATGATATTGAATGTGCAGAATGTCACTGAATGAAGTGAAAGAATTGAAAGATCAGTAGAAGAGTACGGGCCAGGAGTTACATTTGACTTAGTGTTTCCCGGTGACAT
This sequence comes from Primulina tabacum, assembly GCF_025594145.1. Taxonomy (NCBI): domain Eukaryota; kingdom Viridiplantae; phylum Streptophyta; class Magnoliopsida; order Lamiales; family Gesneriaceae; genus Primulina; species Primulina tabacum. The sequence continues at coordinate 18,495,509 of NC_134559.1, forward strand.
ATTTCAGTATGTTCAGAGATATTCTGATGATTTCATGCTCGTTGTATCTATGACATTTTGATATATTTGTAGCATCTGATTGACTGAATCGATTATCTGAAGATTGTATTGAATACTCTGAGAACTGTGATTAGTGTATACAGAAATTATTCAGATATGAATCCTGCTTGAAACAGATTGTATTCAGAATATGCGATATCTGAAGTTAGTATACCGATTGATTTTGACACAGTTGAGATCAGAATCAGTGACTGAGAATGATACCGATATCGGTATATCAGAAATTTCAGAAATGTCATAGATGTCAGAAATGTATGTTTGGTCTGAATGGACAGATTTTCGTATACGATTGTTGTTTTGTGTCTGCCTGAGTATTGTCATATTTCTACAGCCGTATTTGATGCAGATCAATGTGAACCGTTGAGATTATATACAGTTCAATCTGAATCAGAGTTGAATTCGAGAATTTCAGTAGATCATAAATATAATCAGAATGTTCAGAGCTTAATTTCAATAATCAGAACAGAGCATCGATCAGAGTGACATATATGTAATTTTACGGTATGAGAATGATTATCTTGTGATGTCAAATGTTTCAGAATTGTACAACAGAATTTGATATCGACAATCAGAACCGAATACCAGGTAGGTATTTTTCCTTAATTTATATCATTAACTGATTGTTTATACCAAATAGTTCGAATTGGAAATGATAGATAGGGTCAGAAGCGCACAGAAATAGATTCAGTAGTCATTCCGGTAACAGAAAGTATATGATAATTCGAACAGATAGTTTTGATATAGACAAATTAAATCAGTTATGGCAGAATTTATGCTGAAATGTTGGCAGAATTGTACTGAAATGTCTGAACCGCCAATAAATGAAGATAGAAAGATAGAGATCAGAAGATTTATTACAGAATTTGTATATTCTTGACTAGACATGGGGAGGATATTTCGATGAATTTCGTAATGAGATCACTATAATACTTTCCAGATTGTGATATAATATGATTGTGATTGACAGATTGTTCAATCTATATCTATTAGTTTGTATAAGATGATGTACAAACATGACCAGATGACAAAGATCGATGTCAAAGAAATGGTCAGATTGATCAGAATGAGAACTAGACTATATCAGATTGTGACTTTAATTGAGTTTGTAACTGTGGCAGAACGTACCATGAACTCATTCATATATTATCGACAGACTGACAGATAGCCAGAGCGTACTATTCGGATATTGAGAGATATCCAGGGAGTGGCAGTGCTGGATGCTAGTACCAGTTAATTTGACATATTGTCATCCTATGAATTATAGTATGATAATAGCCATCAGAAGAGTAATGAGATAGTTACAGACGATATATTGTACAGTGAGTACTGCAGATTTCGTTGGTATAAAAATAATATCTCGAAGATACCTGAGATAGAAGCTGATACAGTCAGAGATATGACAAAGAAAATGTAGCTAATTCAGAAGAGAATGAAAATAGCTCAGACCAGACAGACTTAATATGCCAACGTCGGATGATGACGATTGGTATTTGGGGCCGAAGATTCAATATATCCTTGACTGGGATAAACAGATCTGATATCAGCTGATGATATTGATTTGGTATGAGCCGTTGATTGATATATACGGATGTGGTATAGACAGGATGGTGAGATTGATTCTGTCAGAGTTATTTCGATGGGTATTATGATATTATGCTCTTGAATTATTATTCCAATTTAGAATCACAGATCCGTACAAGAAAGATATTTCAGAATGAAGACTATTCTATTATTAAAAATACAGTAAGTGACAGGGCCTCAAAGAGACTATCTGAAAGATAGAACTTGTCATGAGATTAAGATTTCAGAATGGATTCACTGAGATGAATTTTGATTTAAACTCTGTATACATTTCTTATGATATGTCTGAATTGATTACTTGTGATTTCGAGGACGAAATCATTTCTTAGAGGGGGAGAAATGTAATGCTCGAGATTTATTAGTCTTCATTGATGTGATATTCGGAGGATATGAGTATGCATGACATGTAATGAGAAGCACTAAATGAGATTATGAAGTGGTGCATGAAATATAGACCGCACCCGCGGTTGAGCTCATGAATTGTGGAAGAATTACAGTAGCATGAGCGCACCCGCGCTACGAACAAGACCGCACCCGCGGTTGATGGACAGAGAGTTGGAGATTAATTACGGAAGTGACACCGCACCCGCGGTGCTAGACAGACCGCACCCGCGGTGTTGTACCAGTGAGGTCAGCGCACCCGCGTTACAGGACTGAGCGCACCCGCGGTCGAAGCTTTCGGAAAAGTTGATGTATATCATTACACTGAGCGCACCCGCGGTTACTGAATGAGCGCACCCGCGGTGCCACGTGCAGCTTGAAAAATAAGCCACGTTTCCTGGTGTTACATGCAGTATATATATAGATATTCAAGCGATTCATTCTTCACAATTCAGAAAGGAATCAAGATAAGGCTCCGAGGAAGGATTCCAATTTGTGATTGAAGATTTTGGAGATCCATCCGTTTGATTGTGAATCCGACTTCAGTGCTGTGTTCCTATCGACGCAGGCTACAACTGGACGTAATTTTTGTTACGTTTAGACATGATTTGAATTTATGATATTGTCAGAATTGAATATGAATCAGATATGATGTTTCTGCTACAGTAGACATGATATAACTGAAGTCAGATTAAAGAATAGACTGTTTATGAAATTGTTATGAATTTCAGAGTTGATTTAGTTGAGATTTTATATCAGAGTTGTGTTATTATTCAGATTATGAGTTGTACTGATACTGGTTATGAATTCTGGTATTATATCTGTGATGTTCAGATAGACGGGGTTATCGTGACTGTATTGTTATGCCGTCGAAACATCAATAGATTGATATTGATCAGATTCAGTAATGATTTCGATTGTATCATGATATCATTGATATGAATTAGATTGTACCTTGTTCAGATATGGATCAGATTATATATCGATTTGAGTATTGATCAGAACAGGTCTTGAATTGAATTATATACTGATATTGTATTTATACGATTGTCATTGGACAGACTGGTTATATCGATTTGAGTATTGCTTTTATACCTTTGTGTTTTAATGAGTATGTATATTCTATTGAATTAGAAGTAGAAAGCAGAGAGCTATTAAGTAAGAGTCACTGACAGAGGGGTTAGATTTTGACAGACTTGTCACTGACCCATTGCACATTGTCACAATAGGCTTAGTCTTGGTAGATACGCCAAGGCACTGGACGTTTGGTATATCGTTATGCTTCAGATACAGATAGCATTCTATTCGATATAGATTAGACCAAAGTCCAGAAATAAGAACGCACCGCCACTGCGACTGGTAGTAGTAGGTGGGAGACTTGTTACGTTCTTATTCACCGGGATCCCTAGATTAGAATGAGAGATGAGTCGAGTTTTAGATATTGAGACTAGAATTTGATTTACAGATCCGTATTGATTTATGTTTCGTAGACTACGATTCATGTTTTATTTACAGACTGGTATGGATACATGTTGCTTGATTATGCTACATGTGATAAGATATAATTCATGTTTTTATGTTAAGTCAGTTAACTGCATGTATACATTATTTATACTGAGATTTATTCTCACCGGAGTATCCGGCTATTGTCTTGTTTTATATGTGTGCATGACAACAGGTGGGACAGGATCGGGGTCAAGAAGATGATGAGAGAAGATGAGTTAGAGTGGTGATTCCGGACTTATTGTCGACTTGGTTTAATACTTGAAATTTAGTTGTTGAACCTTAGACTAGTTTGAATAATTGTTGTACATTATTGTACTTTTATACTGAGATGTATAATAGATTGATTCCATTACCTTCCGCATTTTAAAGAAAAAATTTTAGACCCTGTTTATCTTAATTGATAATTAAATCCCAAAGATGATTAAGAAGATGATTAGCGTCCGGGTCCCCACATATATATTCGAGAGATAGTCAGAATGCATGGAATTCCTGTCTCTATTGTGTCAGACAGAGTGATGAAACTTAAAATTAATAATTTATTATATGTTAAAACCTATATTTTAAAATTTAAGTTTCATTAAAATTATAAAATTATTGATCATCTATATTTGATCTGATATGACAAAATTAAGCGGTGGTACTACTGATGATTAAGCTCTACTTAACTCATCAGTTTCAGCTGGTAGTTGGGTTTCATCTGATGATCAGTTGAACTGGTAGGCTAGCAACTGAAATCTCATCTGTAGAGCAGTTTAGTGTAGAGCAATTTAGTTGAACTGCTGTTAACTGAACTCAAAATCCTGCAAGCAACTTAAAAAAACAATGTTAATGAGTTGAGAGAAGTAACTACAATGTTAGTTCAGAAGTTAATAACCTTCTCTCTTCTCATAACAAATACATAAAATATTTAAGCGGATTTTGAAATCTATTTTAAATAACATTTTAAAATATATTTTAAAATATCAGTTTTCAAATGTCCTTCTTAGAACAACTAGCTCTGATACCATTTGAATGACCGTTTTCCAAGCACCTTGAGGTGCTTCAAACAAAATATTCTCCAAGAGCTGCAATAGTTTGTGTTTTAAGAGTGTATACACCGATGAATTAGATCGAGCTAGGAATTAAAACCAAGCGGAAACACTCGAAATAATCCTACGTTAAGAAACACTAATATATTTTAAAGCTTTTAAACTTGTGTAACTAATTAACTGAACAAAAGAGGGATCAGTTCTCGCATGTATTAGTTCAGTTATGGTGAGAAATGAACTAATAGATACTCAAACTGATCAAGTCAGTTTAAAGCAAGGAGTTAACAGTTAAAGTACACAAGATATGTTTATGGATGTTCGGAGACTTCAACTACTTCTATGTCACCCCTTCTACCACCTCGGGTAGGATCACTAGAAGACTTTGATCTATACGACACTTTGTACAAACCCACCCAGCTAGGACTTATACTACTGCCTAAACTGAACTTCTAGAGTAGACTGAAGGCAGCACCTTCCAGTCAACACTTATTTAATGTCTATTTGAGAAAGACTACATACACAAGTTTAACGTCTTTGTGCAAGACTGTATTTTAGTGGTGGTGTGTGTGTGTGTGTGAACTGATCTTTAAAAACTATCCGAAAGTATTCTCACACACTGAGAGAAATATGCTTCTAATATAAGCTGATAACACGTTGAAGTGTTCCCTCGATTGGGTTGAATGCTTATCTCTTAAGCTGATATGACTTTGAAGCTTGCCCTTCTCTTTTCTCTCTTGTGTTGTATATATTGTTGTATGTGTTCTTCACTGATTTTCACCTTCTATTTATAGGCACGAAGTATGATTGTACAATGAGACTCAATTATTTTATTCGTTGCATTTTGAATCTATTCTTCGAAATTTGTGTTGTTCTTTCTAGAACATTTTTGTCTTTAAGCTGTGATACAACGTCCATTATTGTCCTTTGACTGTACAAAAGTATATGTAGCTTTGCGCACAGCTGTATTCCACTTAGTTCAGCTTGTCTTGATCTGCAACTGATTGCTCCTAACTGATGTTCTGAACTGGTCAATTGAACTGGTCTTCAGTTGTGCTGGTGAAATCAGTTGACTCGTCTGTTGAACTGATTTCACACTTGTTCAGTTGGGCTCTTCATCAGTTGAACACTCCTTCGGCTGGCCAGGCTTCTGAGGTTCTCCTGCTGAATCCACCTATCAACTGAACAATCAGTTGAACTCATTTACGACTCTTCAGTTGAACTAGTTCAGTTTGCATCAGTTGATGCTTTCAGTTGGCGTCTTCAACAGCTTCAGTTTTGGCTCGTAATTGATTATTTCAGTTTCAGCTATCTGCGCACTAAGGTAGATTATTTAAAACAAACAAACAAGTTTTGTTAACATCAAAATTAAGATTGCGAACATGAAATGTTCCAACACATTTTGAATCCAACAAGTACGCTGCCAATACATCATAAAATTTGATTAATTTATGGACAAAACATAAATAATAATAGAGGAAACAGAGCTGCATAAAACGTGGGAAATTCAGGAAGAAGCGTGAGTTTTGTTGGGTTGTGCAAAGTCAAGGGCTCGGCTATGTACGCATGGGGGCAGGCGGCTCAACCAGGTCTTGAGGTTGGGTCCTGAGGGTCATGGTTAGGTCCTAGGAAGAGTCCTAGGAGGGCTAGGGCTCGCACTAGTAGGTGGAGAAGAGTCCTCAGTTGATAGGACACTTCTCGAAGGAAATTTCTGGTGTGGCCGAGAGTTCAGAGGGTGGCTCAGTTTGGGACTGGGCTAGGTGGTCCATCAGGGTCCTATGGTGATGGGTAGGGGTAGGGCCAGGGGTTGGTGCGGCTTGGATCACTGCTGGCTCGACTAGAAGTGGAAACGTGAGATATGTTCCTTTTGCACGCAGGTGCTATTCTATTTCAGGTGGCTTGCTGCGCAGGGTTTAGGGCTTGGGTGAAAGGGATCGATTTTAGGTGCCCGAATCCGCAACGAAAGCAACAAAATTTTCCAAAATGATATTTTCTAAAATAAAATTTTCGAGCACCTCTAGTACTAGTGTGTAACATATACAAAACACAAACTATGACATTCATAGGGTGTTATGAAATATACCTATCAACCTCTTGAGGTTGATGATGGCTCCAACCAAGTTGTAAACAACTTGGCTCTTCAAAGGCAAGACAATCTTCAAGCTCTCCTTGCTCCAAAATTAGGCCCACCACCAACTAGCTAGAACCCCTCTTATTTTGCACTAGAAAAATAAGAGGATTTTTCAAAGAGAAGTGTAGGATTTCCTCAAAAATTGAAGAACCAAAGAGAGAAAAATTGAGGGAAAAGACACACAAAATTTCGGCCATTCCTTGCAAGAATGGGGAGAAGGATGACTTGTCTTGGGGTTGCAAAAGCTAAAAGCAAAAGTTGCATGCATGCCATGCGAATTTTTTTAATCAAAAGTATTCCCCAACTCTTCACCTCCCAAGCATGCAAAACCTAGTGGGCTTGTAACATTTACAAAGGGCCCATGGACTTTTAATTTAAATTGTCTCAAACATATTTGAGCCCAATTAAACTTTACTTGATTTTACTCAAGTCCACTAGTCAAATAATTATTTACAATTGGGCTCTACAAGGCCCAATGTTATTTAATTAATTCAACACTTGAATTAATTTAATTATTTAGACTCTACTAGGCCCACTAGTGTTAAATTAATTCAACACTTGAATTAATTTAATTTAGTCCATAATAATGTTTATGAAAATCACAATTTTCAAATACATTATTTACTTGGCCAACTTTTAGTTTTAGGAACACATTCATAAATTAAAAGTTACATTTCTCTCATAGAAGTCATACTTCTATTTTTTCTTACGCTTATAAACTCATTTATAAGCCGTTCAACACATTGAACTATTTTTACTTCTCAACGAGATTTAGAAAGCTAGTACTTGTGTGGCCCTCAATGGTTAATTGATACAACTAGCCGTGGGTTCACATCTCCATGTGATTCGGACTAAACATGTCCTTATATGAACATACCCTAATTGCTCCATTCTTACTTATCAACTCCTTGATAACAAGAATGTCAGAAATCAAGTCTGATAGTACCCAACCAATCATGTTAAATGCCTAGCAGCATCGCTTACATGATTCCCTAGGTATCAAATGATAGTGCATGCAAGAACCATTCAATTATGGTGAGCGTACTACGGTCCCTTCAACTCATATATCCCTACCGATTCGACAACCATTGGTATATCGAGAGTTGTCAATGAATCGATACTATGTGTCATGTCGTAGTTGCATCGATGGTGTAATCTATGAAACCCCTTTCATAATTACCATCATACTCTGATCAGAGATTTCAACCTACATACACATGAGAACACATAGGATATCCATACCCGAAGGTAAGCGGTGAATCCCCGACTACAATGCATCGACTTCTATATGTTTTCACAGAACACCCAACCTTGCCACCTGATGAACCCATGAGAGTCGGTACACAAGTTAAAGTGTAATTCTAGCACATAGAGTCTCAATGTTGTCCCGGGTCATAAGGACTAATGGTGTACAACCATAAACTAGGACTTTTCCACTCGATAAGTGAGAACCACTTGGAAAGTCTTTTATGGAGGGTTGTTCTGAAACGTCCTGCACTTTTTATTGCTTTAAAAGTACTAGAAATTTTTTTTTATAAACACTCGATTTTCATCCATGACATATAACAAATGAAAATATTTTTATAAAATATTTTTCCCTTTTTAAAATAAAACATCACCCAACTAGTATTTAAAAATCAAGTGAAATAGTAATAAAACTGAAATCGCCAACTGATTTACCAACCTAAAAAACAATAATTTGAAAAGAATATCCCATACTATACCTCTCAAAAATCTCTCAAAAGCATAAATAAATAGTCTTAAAAATCTTTAACATAAATCATGAGTCATAAATCATAATGCGGAAAAAGCAGAAGCGCTGGTCCTTGGGTTGTGTAAGCCTTCAGTCTAGTCAAATCACCCTTCAAGTCCTCCCTCAAACTCACCTGCATCCATCACACCTAGTGAGTCTAAGGACTTAACACACCATCATCTTTATAGCAAGTAATACGTAATACAGTCAACATATAACAGTGAAAAATATTTGTACTTAAAATATCGTTTTCATGAAGATGCATAAACTTCAAACATGATCATTTTCATAAATATTTTCATGATGCATAAACTTAAGCATAAACATTTTCATGACGTGCATTTCAAAAACCTCAACCTTTTTCCTTTTTCCTCAACATGATATAAAACATTTTTCATGATCATAAACATTTTTCCTTTTCCTTTTTTTTTTCCTTTGTTGAATTCAGATCGTTAATTATGACTTTCCTAATCATGACATGAAGATCGATGGATCCATCTACATATAACCACAGTACTGGGCGGCTGGGGACACCAGCAACACTCTCATCGGTCAACTGGGCCCTGGCCTATCATTATTCGAATAGAAATACGATCGTCGGGGCTCCCTCTTGGGCCTTTTCTCATAAATGGGCTCACTTTGAGGCCTTTTCCCCTCACGATATTTTCATTCTTCCGTTACCACAAAACCGTTACCACATATTCGTAATGATGGAAACACGATCGTCGGGCTCCCACTGGGACCATAACCCTCACGATGTCGCCAACATTAACGAATTAGTCACAATCACTTCACTTCCTTCAACATTTACATTCTCATCACTTTATAAAAATCATGCATAACATAACATTTTGTTTTTGAAACCAAGCATGCAACATGTCTTTTAAATGTCTTCTTTAAATCATAAAAATCTCTTAGACATTTAAAAATCATAATTTAATCATGAACATTTCATAAACATTTAAAATGACATTTTAACCTCAAAATATTTAAAATAACATTTGATATATTAAATCATAAACATATAAAATTCCCTAAACATTTAAAATATCATTTTAACATATAAAATCCCATAAACATTTAAAATATCATTTTAACATAAAAAATTCTATAAACATCCATAACTATAGAAAATAATCATATTAGCACATAAAACAGCATTCAGAGCACTGCCATGACGTTTACTAATTTCTAGGTGTAAAAAGACCGTTTTACCCCTGGACGTAAAATTCCTCGTTTCTGACATTTTCTTAATTTCATTGACTCTAACATGTCCCAAATAATTATTTAAGCCTACATGAATTTTCTCCTATTTTTATTTGTCTTAAATCGATGACTTTTAAATTATTCTTTAAATATGGCGTATTAATGCGTTTTAATCCCGAATTAAGCCAAACCTTAATATAAAATTTCCAAATTAAGAAGACTTATAATAATTATTTAAGCTTAAACCTAATTTTCCATAATTTTATGAAGCTTAAAACTAGGCTTTTCTATTAACTCGTTAATTAGCGTTTCGTGTGGCGATTAAATCCCGAATAAATCCAAAACTCATTATTTTGATCTCAAATTTTAAACATAGTATTTTTAAGATTTATTCTACCCTTCCAAGTCGTGAGCCACCCCCGTGGACCCTTGGATTTAATTTTAGCTTTATTATTTTCGTTTTTGACACCTTATCGCACATACCGAGCCATCTCTTAATTTACTCGAGCCACGCCCAAGCCACCTTGAGCCAAAACCTAGCCAACTCATCTAGGGACCCTACCGTGCAAGCCCAGCCCTAAAACATGAACCTAACCCGCTCAAATTCTTGCTGGAAGTCGACCCATGTTTCTGCATGTGTGTGAGTGTAGTGTCCTTGAACCATTGAACTCCTATCTAGGCTAGGACTCCTCCAAACCCTTAACCATCGAGCCACCCTGACCCTAACTGACCCTGGACCATGCATGGACCATAACCAGACCAACCCAAGCCCCTGGACGTGAGCAGCAACCCACTGAACATGGACAGCAACCTCTCGCCTACTTGCTGTCATGAGCCTCAATCTCACGTTTTTGATGCTAGGCTTCTACCCATCGAGCCACTCCTTGAACCATCCCCTCAAGAACCCTCCTAGGACCCTAAGGACCTAAACTAGCCCAGCCGAGACCCCCTGTCCGAGCCCCTCTTCCCTGCACACGCCGATCCACCTGCGCTGACCATAGAAGCTCTCGGGTGGAGTCCTCCTTGATAAGGACTCCTCCCCAACCCATGGTCTTGAGTCCTAGAACGGCTAGGACTCTTCCCCTGACCCATAATCGTCCCTAGCTCGCCCTGGCCCCAAGACCAGACCGAGCCAAGCCCTCAAGCCCCAAAGCCGAACCCCCTTGAACAACAACCCACACTCACGGTTCTTCCTAGTTGCTGCCTACGTATTTTTTTTTGTCCAGCTTTTGTTATTCAAGTTTGCAGCTTATTTGGTGTGTTTCTAGGACCCTAAACTTTGTGTAAAACACCCTTAATCCATTCCCTAACCATGGCAGCCCTTTAACACAAATCAAACATGATTTTTGAACCAAAACACAAGAGTTTACCACACACATAGACATAGTTACAAAAATATCATGATGTGCAATTTGTTTTTCATGCAAAACACAATTAAATAAATACTATGGTGTGATGGATGAGTAAAAGGAGAATTATGGCGTGCCTTTGCGTTTTAAACGCACGAAAAACCGTTGACGATTGCGAAGAACGGCGACAAAAACCCTAGGATGAATTTTCCCCTTCGAAATTCTCGACTTTTCCTTTCAAATTGTGGTATGTGGGTGCCGTGTACTTGAGGGAAATTTTGGAGAATAGAATTCTGAAAAGTGGCGTACACAATGAGGGCTTATGGGGAGGTTTTGGCTATTTTATAGCTAATTAAGCATTAATTAAGTTTAGGCCCATTAAGAATATAAATTAGGCCCATTAGTGATTAATTAAAATGTTAAAAATAGCTTTCTTAAAATAAGTCTGTGAATTAAATAGCCGGGTTGCCAAAAAGCTCGTATTTTAGTTGAAAAACCAACACCGATAAAATTTACGCCCTAGCGTATAAAATCACCTAAAAACCCCATATTTTCAAAAATAATAAAAAGCATCTCCCAAATTTTAAATAATTAAAAACAACTATTTAATAAAAATCATTTTCTATTTTTCAGCCCTCGGTCTCCGTTCCTCGATCGCAATTTGAATAACCTTTAAAAATATATTTTAATGCAATCATGTAGAAAAATATATTTTAAACATGTAAATATGCACAAAAAAATTAATCCATGCAATTAAAACCATTAATTGAAATGCACAAGGAATTTAATAATTTGCGCATGTGGTTTGCGTGGACCTTTAAATTTTCGGGGCATTACATGTTTAGTGCACTCTACAAGGAGCACCTATCTGCATGCTCGGACATCACAATGTCCCCTACCAATGAAACATGGTACTCACATCGCAGATACTAGTCTCGAACTCGAGCGGCCTATATCCTTCTTAGCGGCGGCTGAATCGACTAGTAAATGTTTAGAATATACAGTATTCCAAATATGAGTTTCATGATACTCATCATATGAGCATCTCATATTCTTTCTACTATTTGTATATTCAAGGGCTTTATCTATGCAACTAGCATGGGTATACAGATAAAGATGTGCCAAAATAATAATTTCAAATATTATTAAAATAAAGATTGTTTATACATAGAGTTTCATTGTGAACACTCGGCCAACACTTGGCTCGACGGGCACCTACTCTAACAATCTCCCACTTGCACTAGAGCCAACTACCCATATGCTTCAAACCCATCAATTCGCGATGCTACTCGAATAATGGTCCAGGTAAAGGCTTAGTTAGTGGATCAGCAACATTATCTGCGGAGCCGACTTTGTCAATCGTGACATCTCCTCTTTCCACGATCTCTCTGAGGATGTGGTACTTTCTCAATACGTGTTTGGACTTCTGATGAGACCTTGGCTCCTTTGCTTGAGCTATGTCTCCCGTGTTGTCACACAACACCAGGACAAAAGCAACTTCCATAGGAACGACGTCCAATTCTTGGACGAAATTACTTATCCAAACAGCCTCCTTTGCTGCATCTGATGCAGCAATGTATTCGGCCTCAGTGGTGGAATCCGCAGTACTGTCTTGCATGGAACTCTTCCAAGAGACAGCAACACCATTGAGCACGAATACGGACCTAGAGGTTGACTTCGAGTCATCGATATCGCTTTGGAAGCTAGAGTCGGTATAGCCTTTCAATTTCAGTTCTCCACCCCCATAGACCAAGAACAACTTATTGGTCCTTCTCAAATACTTGAGGATATCTTTCACAGCTTTCCAGTGTGGAAGACCAGGGTTGGATTGATATCTACTCACTACACTTAGTGCAAAAGCCACGTCAGGACGTGTAGATATCATCTCATACATGATGCTACCAATCGCAGATGCATAAGGAATGCTTGTCATCGTCGCTATCTCTGCATCAGTCTTGGGAGACATAGACTTGGATAGGGACACGCCATGATACATTGGTAGATGTCCTCTCTTGGACTCGTCCATCGAGAACCGCTTCACGATGGTATCAATGTATGTGAACTGGGTGAGACCAAGCAATCGTTTTTATCTATCTCTATAGATCTGTATTCCCAATACAAAAGATGCTTCACCCAAGTCCTGCATCGAGAACTTACTCGCTAACCATATCTTAGTTGATTGCAACATCCCTACATCATTTCCAATGAGTAGAATGTCATCAACATAAAGCACAAGGAATGTCAGAGCACTCCCACTGACCTTCTTATACACACAGGGTTCCTCAGGATTCTTAGTAAAACCAAACTCTTTGATTGTACTATCGAATCTAAGGTTCCAACTCCTAGATGCCTGCTTTAGACCATAAATAGATCTCTGAAGTTTGCATACTATATGCTCACTTCCGACAGATGTAAACCATTCGGGTTGAGACATGTAAATTTCTTCCTTAATATCCCCATTAAAAAAGGCTGTCTTAACATGCATCTGCCATATCTCATAGTCATACCATGCAGCTATGGCTAGCAAAATCCTTACGGACTTGAACATTGCAACTGGAGAAAAGGTTTCCTCAAAGTCAACTCCTTGTCTTTGAGTATATCCTTTTGCCACCAATCGCGCCTTGAAGGTCAATATCTTCCCATCCGCCCCAAGTTTCCTCTTGTAAATCCATTTACACCCTATGGGATCAATTCCCTCAAGTGGATCCACGAGATTCCACACTTGGTTCGAATGTATGGAATTCATCTCAGATTCCATTGCTTCAAGCCACTTGGATGAATCGGCATCAGATAATGCTTCCTTGAAGGTCCTTGGATCACATCCATGGATAGGCTCATCATGGCCTTCTTCAAGAAGCAGACCATACCTCATAGGTGGTCTCGAGACTCTCTCGGATCTTCTAGGAGCTTGTATCTCCTCTCTTGGCTCTTCGGGTGTGGGTTCTATAATTGTGGGTGTCTCTCGAACCTCTTCGAGTTCTATCATCTCCTCTTTTCTATCCAATAGAAATTCCTTTTCCAAAAAGGTTGCATTCCTAGAAACAAACACTTTTGTTTCTTGGGGATGATAGAAGTAGTATTCAACTGAATTCTTTGGATATCCTACAAAGTAACATAAAATGGATCGACTATCCAATTTATCTCCCACTACCTGCTTCACATAAGCAGGGCACCCCCACATTCTAAGATAAGAATATTTTGGAGGCTTACCCATCCATATCTCATATGGTGTCTGCCTTTGAATGGACATTTAGTGGAATATCTTTCAATTTTAAGTTATAGAGATCGTTTTCAAGTTCACCAGTACCAATTAAACATTCATTCTTGTAAAAATTGCAAACACCTTTGCTAAAGAAACAAGAATATCCATCTTTATCAACATAGAAATTGAAACAATGTTTTTTCAGCAAATCAGGTACAAACAAAACATCTCTTAAAAATTAACTTAAAATTATTGTTCAACAATAAGTTAACATCTCCCAGGGCCTTGGCAGCAACTCTTGCTCCATTGCCCATCCTTAAGAAGGTCTCACCTTCTGTAAGCCTTCTACTTTTTCCCATCACCTGTAACTCATTACAGAGATGTGAGCCACAACCGGTATCCAATACCCAAGAAGTAGAATTAATTGAAATGTTTAAAATCAAAGTAGAACATACCATTTTCAGAACTTTTCTGAGTAAGATATTCTTTGCAATTACGCCTCCAATGTCCAGGCTTCTTGCAGTGATGACAAACATCACTAGTCTTGTCAGCCTTAACTGGTTTGGCTGCCACGACGGGATTCGGAGATTGCCTCAACAAGGGCACGTTCTTCTTGGGACATTGGAAAGAAAGCTTCTTTCCCTTCCCATGTGGATCAATATTCGTACCAGATGAAGAACCCACATAAAGAACCAACTTCTCTTTCTTGATGGTGGATTCAAACGTAACAAGCATGTTAACCAACTCCTTAAGGGTCGGCTCTAGTTTGTTCATGTTGAAATTCACTACAAAAGGATCAAATGAGCTAGGCAGCGATAAGAGCAACACGTCGGTGGTCAACTCCGAAGGCAACATCAGATCCATGCAAACGAGCTTGTCCACGAGCCCAATCAACTTCAGGCCATGCTCATGGATCGAGGCCCCATCTCGCATGCGCAAAGTGATCAGCTCCTTGACGGTAGCATGCCTAAGAGGCCGTGTTTGCTCACCAAAGAGCTCCTTGAGATGCAAATGAATGTCAGCAGCACTCTTTGCATCCTCAAAACGCCTCTGCAGCTCATCATTCATAGAAGCCTGCCTATAACACCTGGCTTTCGAGTCATGGTCACACCATTCCTTGTAAGTCTGCAATTCCTCAGGAGTGCAGTCAGTCGGAGCCTCAACAGGGCGCGACTTAGTCAGTGTATATGCTATCCTTTCCGAATTCAAGACGATTTTCAAGTTTCTTAGCCAAGTGAGGTAATTAGGTCCAGTTAATATGTGTTTTTTGAGTATTGCAGATAATGGATTGCGTATCGAAGACATTGTCAATTTGTACTGAAAAGTAAAACAGATAAATGGTGATAACTATTTTAAAATATTTAGTAAGATATAAAGTATGGACTTTTACTTTATAAATGTTTACTCCCACTGTTTTGACATCTTTCACTACCCTCTAGTGAAAACGGGAAACTCCTTTCCTCAGTAGGTACGTAAGGTCCAATTAGCGAATTACGATCCCGAATAATATCAGCCAATCACAATTCCTAAAAGGTAGTTTCCAATTGCATCTCCATGCAACCCTCTACGTAAAATTTTGTCTCACGTTTGATTAGGACCCAATAATATGACGTCGTTCATCTTCACGTGTCAAGCCTTACCCATCGATGTTGAACCTTAATGGACGGTCGCCATGAGTTCCCTCAATAATATGAGCCGAAATCATGGGAGTTCCACGTAGTTCACATCACCATGTCAATGAATGTCACAGCTTTCCGGCACCCAGAGCCCCCCCAATAATATGAGCCGAGCCCCGAGTTCGGGTAGCGTTCATCATGCACCCATTGTCGATGGAAAACATGGAAATTATAAACAAATTTATAATTCCCCTTTTCGGGCTTGATATTAATTTTGAATCTTATTCAAAATGAGAGTTTTTAATATTCAAAGGTCTCATCATTAATTTTATTTAAAAATTGCCATGTTTGATCGTATGTTTGCCGGATTCATGCAACTTTGTTATTATCATAATAATAACGCACATGCTCATTATTTATAACATATCATGCATATATTATAAACAGTAAACAAAACAAGGATGATCAATCGCCCCAATACTAATGGCCCGTGTGAGCTAAACACGGGCCTAGGTCCAATCCTAGGGAAATGCATGGGATGCAAATGCAACTATTACATTAGCTTCCAATATTTACATGTCTTCGATCTTCATAATCATCAAGGCCATCATCTTCCAATCTTGATCTTCCACTATACTAATATTTACAAATAAATATCCATGGCAAATAGGAATACATCTCATGGGGTGGGAATGGGCCATAAACCAAGCCCACTTGAAATTTGATAATTATTACAATCATTCAACACAAAATATCCTAGCATACACCTAGCAAATTGGGCTTGGGCTTTTGATCATCCTTCATGCATAATATCACATATCATACACCATCAATTAATTATCACAATAATTAATTGATCCAATATTATATATCTTGATCCAATCACTAACCGTCACGATTATAAACTAAATTAACAAAGTATACAAACACCTTTGTCTACTTTCTAATTAATTTATTTATAACCGAATTTCTTGTAAATCACAATTTACTATAAATAATTAAAGTCCAACTTCAATTATTTATTTCATGAAAAAATATTCGCAACTTTTGTAAATTTAAACTTAAGGGCCCAAAAAAAATCATTTTTCACCAAAAACATTTTGGCCCATTTAAATTTCACAAATATGTTAGTCATCTCATGGCCCAACAACTTCAAGGTCCATGACACTTTGATAATCCAAAACACTTTTGGAAACCCTAACCGTCATCGCCATCGCCAGATTCCGGCAAATAAATTTTTTTTTTTATTTGAAAATAGGGGCTGTTCGGGCAACTCCTTGGGCTGCCCTTGCTGCCCGAAATGGGCAGCCCCTTGGGCAGCCCGAGGTGCCCGAAATAGGCAGCAACTTGCTGCCCAAAACCCGCCCCAATTTGGCCTTGAATTCGTTGCAACAAATCATCTCATGCGGTTAGAAATCGACCTCAATATAATATCATGTATATGCTACAAAAACTAGTGCCCTTAGCTCTGATACCACTTGAAAGGGATCGATTTTAGGTGCCCGAATTCGCAACGGAAGCAACAAAATTTTCGAAAATGATATTTTCTAACATAAAATTTTCGAGCACCTCTAGTACTAGTGTGTAACATATACAAAACACAAACTATGACATTCATAGGGTGTTATGAAATATACCTATCAACCTCTTGAGGTTGATGATGGCTCCAACCAAGTTGTAAACAACTTGGCTCTTCAAAGGCAAGACAATCTTCAAGCTCTCCTTGCTCCAAAATTAGGCCCACCACCAACTAGCTAGAACCCCTCTTATTTTGCACTAGCAAAATAAGAGGATTTTTCAAAGAGAAGTGTAGGATTTCCTCAACAATTGAAGAACCAAAGAGAGAAATATTGAGGGTAAAGGCACACAAAATTTCGGCCATTGCTTGCAAGAATAGGGAGAAGGATGACTTGTCCTGGGGTTGCAAAAAGCTAAAAGCAAAAGTTGAATGCCATGCGAATTTTTTTAATCAAAAGTATTCCCCAACACTTCACCTCCCAAGCATGCAAAACCTAGTGGGCTTGTAACATTTACAAAGGGCCCATGGATTTTTAATTTAAATGTCCCAAATATATTTGAGTTCAATTAAACTTTACTTGATTTTACTCAAGTCCACTAGTCAAATAATTATTTCCAATTGGGCTCTACAAGGCCCAATGTTATTTAATTAATTCAACACCTGAATTAATTTAATTATTTGGACTCTACTAGGCCCACTAGTGTTAAATTAATTCAACACTTGAATTAATTTAATTTAGTCCATAATAATGTTTATGAAAATCACAATTTTCAAATACATTATTTACTTGGCCAACTTTTAATTTTAGGAACACATTCATAAATTAAAAGTTACATTTCTCTCACAGAAGTCATACTTCTATTTTTCCTTACGCTTATAAACTCATTTATAAGCAGTTCAACACATTAAACTATTTTTACTTCCCAACGGGATCTAGAAAGCTAGTACTTGTGTGGCCCTCAATGGTTCATTGATACAACTAGCCGTGGGTTAACATCTCCATGTGATTCGCACTAAACATGTCCTTATATGAGCATACCCCAATTGCTCCATTGTTACTTATCTACTTCTTGATAACAAGAATGTCCGAACTCAAGTCTGATAGTACCCAACCAATCATGTTAAACGCCTAGCAGCATCGCTTACATGATTCCCTAGGTATCAAATGATAGTGCCTGCAAGAACCATTCAATTATGATTAGCGTACAGTACGGTCCCTTCAACTCATATATCCCGACCGATTCGACAACCATTGGTATATCGAGAGTTGTCAATGAATCGATACTATGTGTCATGTCGTAGTTGCATTGATGGTGTAATATATGAAACCCCTTTCATAATTACCACCATACTCTGATCAGAGATTTCAACCTACATACACATGAGAACACATAGGATATCCATACCCGAAGGTAAGCGGTGAATGCCCGACTACAATGCATCGACTCCTATATGTTTCGACAGAACACCCAACCTTGCCACCTGATGACCCCATGAGAGTCAGTAAACAAATCAAAGTGTAATTCTAGCACATAGAGTCTCAATGTTGTCCCGGGTCATAAGGACTAATGTTGTACAACCATAAACTAGGACTTTTCCTCTCGATAAGTGAGAACCACTTGGAAAGTCCTTTATGGAGGGTTGTTCAGTGCACTCTACAAGGAGCACCTATCTGCATGCTCGGACATCACAATGTCCCCTACCAATGAAACATAGTACTCACATCGCAGATACTAGTCTCGAACTCGAGCGGTCTATATCCTTCTTAGCGGCGGCTGAATCGACTAGGAACTACTTAGAATATACAGTATTCTGAATATGAGTTTCATGATACTCATCATATGAGCATCTCATATTCTTTCTACTATCTGTATATTCAAGGGCTTTATCTATGCAACTAGCATGGGTATACAGATAAAGATGTGCCGAAATAATAATTTCAAATATTATTAAAATAAAGATTGTTTCTATATAGAGTTTCATTGTGAACACTCGGCCAACACTTGGCTCGACGGGCAGCTACTCTAAGATTGGGCTGGTCTGAGTAGGGTCTAGGCATGGTCCAGGGGTTGTCAGGGTTAGCTGGGCTCGGGGGTGGCTCGGCTAGAGGTGACCTAGGCTGACTAGGAGTCTACTAGCTTGAGTTTTAGAAGAGTGCAGTTCGGGTCTGGTTCCAGGAGGTTTGTGAGTGGGTTAGGGGCATGTTCTTTGGGCTGGCCTTGGTCAAGAGGGTGCCTAGTTGTGTTGGCTCAGGTTTGGCTTGAGGTGGCTCGACCATGGCTCGAGTATTTTGGTAGATGGCTCGGTGTGTTCGGTTATGTGTCAATTTCAAAAATATAAGGAGGAAAATTGAATCCATGGGTCCACGAGTGTGGATCATGATTTGGAAGGGTATAATAAATAATAAAAATATTATGTTCAATATTTGGGATCAAAATAATGAGTTTTGGATTTATCCGAGATTTAATCGCCTCACAAAACGCTAATTAAAGATTTAATTGAAAAGTCTAGTTTTATGCATTATAAAATTATGAAAAATTATATTTAAACTTAAATAATTATTTAAGGTAAGCCCATGCCATTAAAAGTGATAAAAAGATAAATTCGAAAATTTTTACGTCCAGGGGCAAAACGATAATTTTACACTTAGGAAAATACGTAAACGCTTGGCAGCGTCCCGAAGGATCATAACGCATGTTAAATCATATTATATGATTTTAAATGATGATTTTTATTATAATATGTAGTTTTATGATTTATGGTAAAGCTGTGCAATTTTTACTGTCCAAAATGATATTTTTTGGAAAGTTATGCTATTTTATGACTTTAAAAGGAAATGAAAAATATTTTGGGGGATGTGAATTGACTGTGACAAAAGATATGATTTATGATATATGACTTTATGAAAAATATTTTGAGGGATGTGAATTGAATGTGACAAAAGATATGATTTATGATATATGATTTTATGGGGATGTCGTGAGGAAAAAAGACCCCAGAGGGAACCCATTTACGGGAAAAGGCCCTAAAGGGAACATATTTGTGGGAAAAAGCTCCCGAGGGAACCCGTCTATTGGAAAAGGCCCCCGAGGGAATCCCGAAGATCGTATTTTCATGGTGGAACCTAGTGCACACCCCCATGGGCCATGTGGAGCTGAAGGCTGATTAGTCGACCGAGAATATAAGCAAGTCACTTTCAAGGATCAAACTTCACCCAAAATGATATATGATTGAAATCTTATAATAAAAATGACTCTTATGATATATGATTTATGATGACCATTAAATCTATTTTTAAAATGATTTATTTATGCTCAAAGCTTATTTTAAATGATTTTTGAAGGATTTTTTTATGCTTAAAGTTATTTTAAAATGATTTTACGATTTATGATTTAATTATGCTTAAATGATTTTTAAATGGTTTATTTATGTTCAAAAGTTATTTTAAATAAAAATATGATTTTTATGGATGTGAATGTATATGTATTATTTGTTATCCATGTTTAGAACATGTTGAGTTTTTAGACTCACTAAGCTTGTATGATGCTGGTTTGGATGATTTATGGGAGGTGCTGACGCTTGAGTGGATCGAGTGCAGCAGTACACACCCGATGGTCTTTATGTTTCCGCACTAGCTTGATAGAATAATGATTTAAAGATCATGATAATGGTTTTTATTAGAGATATTTTTATGCTTAATTTTATTGTTATCCGATTTTTTAAAGGTCGATTTAGGAATTTTGGTTAGTCGATTATTTAGGATTTTATTTTTTGCACTTGAGATTTAAATTATTAATTTATTATGATACATGATTATGTTAAATTATTTTATTAGAATTTATGATTTAAGATTAGAAAAAAAATAGATGTCGTTTCATTGATGGTATGAGCCATACCTTTTGAATAATGTTTTTAAGTTTGGTGAAACGTTTGATAATTTTACGATTTGAACTACTTCCATTGATTTTTAAATTTTAGTTGGTTGTTTTATTTTAAAATGGTGCTAAGGTATTTTAAAGTATATATATGTATATTTCGAATTATGGAGATTAAGGAGAAAAAAAATTCTAGTAATTTTTAAGAAAACGAGTAGTGGACGTTTCGGTTGGTATCAGAGCAATGTTCCTTTAAAGGGTTGTGTCACTGTCAGTGCCGGGAAGCTCAGTCGTCAAGCCTCAAATATGTAAGTTTAAATGCTTTATATGATTGATATGATGATACCTGCATAAGTACATGAACCATATGTGTGTCACATGTTTAATAGCTTTATGAGGATATATGTTTTATGCGCTTTAGAATTTCTATACGTGTGTTTAGCCCAATTAATTGGCCAATGACCCAACTTGGCTAGGGGGCAGTTTGTTTAGCCAAAATCCTTGAAGCCCACGAGCCATAGCCCAACGGATAAAGCCCAAGAAGAGTTGCAGTTTGGTCCAAAAAAATCACGATGCCGGGAGTTGAGCCATGACCCAATGTGAGTGATCGTGGAATGCGGTTGAAACTTCCCTGTGGAGGGCGACAAAAGCAGAAGGACGAATCAGAAAGAAAGCACGACAAAAATGCAACAAATCTACAGTAAAAACTCTGCAGAATTCTATCATTAATTGTTCGCTCATTTCCCATTTTCCAAGCAGTGTATTTTCTCATTTCTTCAACTTTACAGTACAATGTTAATCAAAATTCATAACAAAATATTTAAGTTTGATGTTGTCCATGGATTCTCTCAATAATTACTTTTTTTTACTCAGTTTATACGTTTAGTTTTGAAGCCATATCGAAGGAACTATAACTAACGGTGGAATCGAGACTCGCAACGTTTGATAAACGAAGTCGGATCATTCACGTTTGGCACGAACACGTGCCTAGCACGCCCGTAATTTTCGTGAGAAAAAAATTGGCACGCCCGGTGGCACACAATGCCTCCAAAGCGTACTGAGAAGAATGAAGGAATTCTCCCATCATAGGGGAAATGTCATCATTCACTGGAGGAAGAGACCGATGCAGATGGAAGATCAGTGGAACGACTGGCACACAAGTTCGAAGAAGAGGCTGTGAATGAAGGAATCTCATTTTCTGGTGGTGAGAGACTTCCAACAAACATTATGCTTTCCATGGAGAAAAATATCCATGGGGATCTCAACGAAATGACCAATGCCTTTACTGCTGTTATGATGGAATTTATGGCAGAAATTAGGAAATGGAGGAAGTCTTTGAAGGAACAGAATAAGTCACCAAAAGATGATAAACCTAAGGAAACTGGAACTAAACTGCCTGAAGACCAAGGCCAGGGATCGGGGAGTTCTCAAGCAGGTGAAAATCGTCGCTTGGAGGAATCACCAACTCTGGGATCTGTTGAGGAAAGAAAGTATACTCCTCCACATAGGAGGGAAGATGAGTTGGGTCCGAAACGCCAAAGTTACAGCAATGGTAAACAAGTAGCTGGTAATATGTTCGCTGTGACTTCTCCTAATATGCATCCGGGGATGTGTGGTGATGGGGGAATGCATGTGTATTCAGTTCCAACTTCGGGGAATAACACTCGGGGGGCAAGTTATTCCCCATAACCATTACGACGAACTCCAGTCTTAGACTTCGAGACTATACATGATGTCATCCAAGAGTTGTATGGCCCAGGGGTGAGGCCAATCAACCGACTAGAGTTCCACAAACCATACCCCGATGTGGTTGATCGTGAAAATCCTTACCCACGAAGATATCGTATTCCAGACTTTACTTTGTACTTGGGAGAAGACGATCAATCTAGCGTGGAACATGTGGCGAGGTTTACAATAGAGTGTGGGGAACTAGAAAATTTGGATAATTTTTCCAACTACAAGCTACGTTTGTTTCCCAATTCATTGACTAGTATTGCGTTTACTTGGTATGCCACACTACCTCGGAATTCTATTATGATTTGGCATGACATGAAACGCCAGTTCCATACATAGTTTTTCAGAACATTACCTGGGATAAGTATAGCGGAATTGTCGAGAGTGGTCCAGAAGCTGGGAGAATCTGCTAATGATTTCATCTGCGAATTCAAAAGAATGAGGAGTAGGTGCAAAGTTTTCATTCCAGAATCAGAATATGTGAAAATGGCACAGCGAGCACTTGGCTTTGAGTTGAGAAAGAAATTCCAAGGGATGGGATTCCGCGATTTATATGAGCTCGCTGCCAAGGTATCAGAGTATGAGGAATTATTACGTGAGAAAAGTCATAAAAGAAAGTCTAGTGTTGGCTCTTACTTCCATGAAGTTGAAGAAATCACCTTGGCAGAAGTGGTGAATTTTGGATCATGTACAGTCCCGTTGTTAAAGCACAAGAATGAAGAATTTCCCAGAAAAAATGCTTCTCCAGTTCAAATGCCTTATACCTTTGATGCATCAAAGACAGAAGAACTTTTTGATCATTTGGGGAAGGAAAAATTCGTAACCTTCCCCCCAGATCATAAAGTACCAACTAGAGAGGATATTAAGGGAAGAGACTACTGTAAGTATCATAATTTCTTCAACCATGATACTAATGATTGTTTGGCTCTTAAAAATGTTCTGCAAGAGAGAATCAACAAGGGAATCCTGATATTCCCTGAGGAAAAAGAGACAATGATAGTAGATGAAGAACATTTTCCACCTGTAGCCGACGTGAATGTGAATAATACCGACTTGCGATTTCTAATCAATGAGAAGTGTAATGTAGTTGGAAACCGATCCTTCCGGCCAAGAGTTACTATAAAGAAATATTGGGTACCCAGTAAGATGATATTTGATGTCAAAGACAGAAGGAAAAAGATCATCATTACAGCAGGGGGAGTATGTCTTACAGAAGGGGGAATGAAGGTGTGATAGACAATCCATGGCCAAGAGGCCGTGAACCTTTACTTTGAGGGAAGCTCTTCTACTAAAGTCAAGAATGGTGAAAGAAAATATGACCAGCAGTCATCCCAAAAGATACTTCAGGGATCCCCATTCCTAAATGATCATCAACAATATGAAAGGAAGCCCTGTTTTGTTGTTCCTCCAGAGCAACCCCCGACGGTATATGGAAGAGGGTAGAACATCCAAAGGTCCAAAAACCTCTTTCTCGGAGCAAAAAATGACACGTGTTGAGAGAGAAAGATGCTGAGCACAGATTTAAGATGGAGGAGTCATTCAAAGAGAAGAAAAAATTTGAAAGGAAGGCTACCGAGGATAACGAGGAGGAAGATGATGACTTGCTGTCGGAGGAAGACAATAACGTTGTCAAGAAAGCCACCTTCAAGGTGGGGCAGATTCTTGTCTCATTTGAGTGTGCAACATGCTCTTTAATGTTACCAGATGAGTTCAAACACAAAAGATTGTTTGTGAAACGTCTGCTTATTCGTTTTCTTAAAAAGTACTAGAATTTTTTTTTTAACCTCACATAGCATCGGCCGAAATGCATACACAAGCATAAATATTTTTGACATCATTTTAAAATAAATCAACCAACTAACATTTGAAAAGTATAGCACATACTATAACCTCTCAAAACTCACTCATAATAAAACATCGTAAAAATATCTTTAACATAACTCAAAATCATAAATCATAACTAGTGCGAAAAACTAGCGTCGGTCCTCGGGTTATGTGCACCTCCAGTCCAGTCAGATCAACCATCAAGACCTCCATTAACATATTATCATAATCACCTGCATCAATCACACCTAGTGAGTCTAAAGACTCAACACATCATATTCTTGATAACAAGTAATACGTAATACAGTTAACATATAACGGTGAAAAATACTTGTACTTAAAATATCATTTTCATGAAGATGCATAAACTTAAACATTTTCGTAAACATTTTCATGATGCATAAAAACATTTTCATAAAAATATAAACATATTCATATTCATATTCGTATTCATATTCATATGTATATCCATATTCGTATCCATATTCATATTCGTATTCATGTTCATGTTCGTGTTTGTTGAATTCAGATCGTGATTGTGACTCGTATTCTTAAACGTATAGGGCGATGGATCCATCTACATGTAACCACAGTACTGGGCGGCGGGGACAACAGCGACACTCTCACCCGTCAACTGGGCCTTGGCCAACGTATTAACATATTCGTATTCGTATCACGTATTCGTATCTGTATCCAAAGAAACACGATCGTCGGGCTCCCACTGGGACCATAACCCTCACGATATTTCCAACATATTTAGTCACAATCCTTCACATCCTTCAACATTTTTCATTCACATCACTTTATAAAAATCATGCATAACATAAAATTTTGTTTTCGAAACCAAGCATGCAACATGTCTTTTAAATGTCTTCCTTAAATCATAAAAATCCCTTAGACATTTAAAAATCATAATTTAATCATGGATACATCATAAACATTTAAAAATAATCATAATATCATAAAAACAGCATTTAGGGCACTGCCATGATCTTTACTAATTTCTAGGTCTAAAAAGACCGTTTTACCCCTAGACTCGACATTTTACGTTTTCGACTTTTATCTTGATTTCATGACTCTAACATGTCCCAAATAATTATTTAAGCCTACATGAATTTTTACATATTTTTATTTAGCTTAAATCGAGGACTTTTAATTTAATCTTTAAATGTGACATATTAATGCGTTTTAATCCCGAATTAAACCAAAGCTTAATATAAAATTCCAAAATTAAAAACTTAGACTTATAATAATTATTTAAGCTTAAATATAATCTTTTATAATTTTATAAAGCTTAAAACTAGTCGTTTCAATTACCTCGTTAATTAGCGTTTCGTGCGGCGATTAAATCCCGATTAAATCCAAAACTCGTTATTTTGATCCCAAATTTTAAAGATAACATTTTTAGTATTTATTCTACCCTTCCAAGTCATGATCCACCCTCGTGGACCCATGGATTCAATTTAAGTTCTTAAATTTTCGTTTTTGACACACTAACGAACCCACCGAGCCATCTCCCGATTTACTCGAGCCACGCCCGAGCCACCTTGAGCCAAAACCTAGCCAACTCATTTAGGGACCCTACTGTGCAAGCCCAGCCCGAAAACCAGCCCTGGACCGCTCCCAAAACCTGCTGAAACCTGAGCCACTATTCTGCATGTGTGTGTGAGTGCCTTCCCGCTTGTGTTATGTTTCCTAGTTGCCTAGGACTCTTCCAACCATCTAACCACTGACCACCCATGACCCTTACTGACCCTATACAACGCTCAAACCCGTGCCAGCCCAGCCCAAGCCCCTGGACCAGCGCACAAGTCGCCTGAAAAGTTCAGCAGCCTGCGCGCACAAGCTGTCCTCAAGGTGCCTCTCTCCTCAAGGTGCCTCTCTCACGTTTTCTGATGCTATGCCTCTAACCCTCGAGCCAACCCTTGAACCATCCCCTCAAGCACCATTTTAGGACCCTAAGGACCTAACCTAGCCCCTGCCCAGACCCCCTGGCCGAGCCTCTTCCTTCCTGCGCAGCAGCACACCCTGCGCTACCCCTAGCTGTAATCTCTCGGGTGGCTTGGGGAAGAGTCCTTGTGCTCTTGGGCTCTTCCCTAGCCATCTAACTCGAGTCCTGGCGTGGCTAGGACTCCTCTCATGACCCAACCACGTCCTAGCCCAGCTTTGGTCGAGCCAAAACCAAGCCATGCAGTGGTTCCCCTCATAAACCGCACCTTGGTCTTTAAATCATGCAGCTTAGGTTCCAGCTTATTTCTCTTCACGTTTGCAGCGTATTGGGGTGATTAAGGACTCTCTAAAACATGTAAAAACATCCCTTAACCCTTTCCTAATCATGGAAGCCCCTTTTACACATATAAAACATGATTTTGGAAATAAAAAACACAAGTTTGGAACACATAGACATGTAGTTACGAAAATTCAACTTGTGTGCTATGTTTTTTTTAAAAATTATGCATAAACAATTACTATGGTGTGAGGATGAGTAAAAGAAGAATATGGCGTGCCTTTGCGTTATATACGCTCGAATAAACGTTGACGACGAAGAACGGAGAGACACCTTGGCTTGAACTTGCTAGCACCTTTGAAAATCCTTCCCAAATTGTATATGTGCCGTGTGTGTGTGTGAGAGAGGGGTGGGGAGAGTTTTCCTATTTTTGAAAGAGAGTGACCGATTGTTTTTGGTTTCTAGAATAGGGTTTTTGATTAATTGATACTTTAAATACTAATTAATCAACCTCAAGGCTTTTAGGCTTATTAAGCCTCCAAATTAAGCCCATTAGTCTAATTAGGATTTAAATAAAATATTAGCAAAGTTTTTTTTTCTTTAATTAAATATGTGAATTTATTAGTCGGGTTCCCAAAAAGCTCGTATTTTAGTTGAAAAACCAACACCGATAAAATTTACGTCCCGGCGTATAAAATCACCTCAAAACCCTTTATTTTCAAAAATACTAAAAATCATCAACCATATTTTAAATAATTAAAAATAATTATTTAATAAATACATTTTCTAGTTTTTTTTTCCAGCCCTCGGTCTCTGTTCCTCGATCGCAACTCGAATAACCTTTAAAAATACGTTTTAATGCAATCATGTAAACAAATATATTTTAAATATGCTAATATGCACAACATAATTTATTCAAGCAATTAAAACTGTGGAGGACCGAAAATCCTTGCTTTGAAAATTTGCGAAAAATTAAAAATTTTTCTTTTAAAATAAATGGAGTGCCTCATCCATAAAATCAACTGATGAATCAAGTTCAATGTTTTAAAAAAAAAATATAGCAGCGGAAGAAAATAAAGTTTGCCAAAAATAACAATTCAAAGAATGTCCAATAACTGGTAAAAATGTTTGAGCATAAAATGACATGTGCTGAAACTGAGGTCCTCGGGTGCCACTACTGCCGACCCAAGCTGGCTCACTGGTCCCCGCCCTCGGCCCTGGCCTCATCAGTACCTACAACAATCAACTCTAGTGAGCCTAAAGACTCAGCATGCAAATATCGTAGGTAACGAGAAAATGTAAATTGCATTGATAAAATATCATGTCATGAGGCATACTTAAAATAACTTGTACTGAGAATTATAATACGCACATAACTGAACTGAAAATCATAGTGAAAATGTTTGCTCCTTGGAGCCCTGTACTGAAATAACTGATAAAAATTTTCTGTTGAGATTATGGTCTACGCCTGTGGCCCCTGCACTGAACTGAACTGATCGGTAACTGGCTACCGGGGAGTATCAAACTGAACTGAGCTGATCGGTCACTGGCGACCGGGTGGTACCAAACTGAACTGATCGGTCACTGGCGACCGTATAAAATAATGTTCCCATAATAGTGAATTGATCACAAGCAATATCGCATAAATCTCAAAAATAAGTATTTTCTATTTTCATGCACGTAATATAATTCAATGACATAATGAAAATATCCTGTATATTTTACCAACTGGATTGGATCGTTTCCAGGCTCGCTGCAACCTAAATATGCCATGAAAAATATGCAATAACTTATACTTGACCAAACTATGCAATTAAGTTTGAAAATGTGACAATTACGTCTCACGACTTCGTATTTAATCATAACTCCGAACCAACACTGAACTGACGTATAGTCATGATTAAAATACGCTTAAAATTATGAGCTAATGCTCCTAAAATGATGAGGGTCGAAATCTAGGTGAAATGGAGGCCAAAACAAGAAACGCTCTTTCGAGAGTCAATTTGGCACATTGCACCGTAAATTCTCGTGTGACCTCAAAAATGATCCGAATCACGAACGGTCAAAAACATGACCTTTCTAACTCAAAGGGACACTTTACAGTCCAAGGCCGTAGGCTAAACACCGACCGAGAACTCGAACGAGCCTCCGAACCGTCAGAGCAAGTTGCTGTCAAATTCCAGCAGCAGCAACTTCGCTTTCATCGCGTCGTTTGCGAGACTTTTGGCCATTGGGGCTTGAACCACCGACCATAGCCTCTCAACAACATCCCAAGGAATGATTTGAACCATGGCTAAGGGCCCTAGGCCAGCCACAATTTGCCTCATTCCAGCAACCAACCGAAAGTTCTTACCGAGGGCCCTCATGCGTGCGTGTGTGGTGTTGTGCTTCGCTTGCTGTCTCGACTCGTTCCAATGGCCATTGATTGACCATGGCACGATCTAGACATCTAGGGGCATGGTATGAACCGTGGCTAAGGGCCACAGGCCAACCAAGATCCATACCAACCCAACCAAAGCCGAACTCATACATGCTGTCAAAACCGAAGGGGCCGAGAGGGGAGGGGGCTGTTCTTGTTGTTTTATTAAAAACCGATTCACCATGGACCAAGCCACCAAAAGGGCGACTTAGTCACGTCTTAGACATGCTAGGGAAGTGATCTAACCATGGCTATAGGCCCTTAGGGCAGCCAAGATCAGATCCTTTCCCTTGGACAACAAAACTGAATTTCTGAAGCTCAATATGACACTCATGGGGGATGTGCTGTCATTGACGAATTCTCATGTGTATGGGGCTGGAACCAACGTTCTATCATGACCCTAACATGTCGTAGTACATGTTTATATGCAGCTTTGAGCCCCTGGAACGAGCCATCCCTGAAATCGAAACAAAACATACCAATCGTGAAGCATGGTAGAACAGAAAATCTGTGCAGAATTATTCCTTGTTCTAGTTGCTTAAAATTTCGGTTTTTTGCTCATTAAAACATGATCATGTACTGAAAAATAATTGATAATAGGACTTGATTGAGGTTTGAAAGAATCTAGACATGCCTTGGTTTTCGTTTGAATGAAAAACGAAAGAATACGACGACTCGGCGCGGAGGAGGTGGAGCGCTTCTTTCCTTTTCTTTCTTGCTCTCGACTTTTCTCTCTTGTTCTAGGCTATGAGGGTCACGATTTTTAATCTGAAATGGATGCTGATTTCGGTGATGGAGGAGGGGATTAAGTGGTTGGGGGAGTGAGGGGAGATCCCATAATAAAGGGATACAAAGGGTGACCAAGTCTACCATTTTTTTTTTTTGAATTTTGAATTCTAGTTGATATCAAATGATTTGTTGGTGCATGTTGGGGTGAGGTGGCCGATCAATTACCATCTAGACTAGGTGAGGATAAGGTTGATCATTAATTAAATGGTGCTCAAAAGATTGAAGAATTATCCTACTTATTAAATAACAAAGAAAGGGTCAAATGAGTTGAGTTGGCAAGGGATAATCTAGCAACTAAGGGGGCCGAAAATTCACTAATAAATGGAAGAAAAAAAATGTTTTCTAGCTAGTAAATTTATAACCCTTAAAAGCCTCACTAATCCTTTAATTAATTTAGTGAATTAATCCCTTAATTAAGTAACTTAAATGAGCTTATTTCTTAATCACTTCAAGTAACTTAAATTAAATCCTCAAACCTCCTTATTAGCTTAAATTAACTTACTTGCTAGCTAAAAAATAAAGTCTGGAAATATTTATTGGATCTTAAATTCTATCTCAAAGCTCCAACTCCAGTCCGGCCTCACTGAAATAACTTAAAAATCAAACTACTGCATGAAATAATAAAATAATTAACTTCAAACAAATGCATTTAAAATAATCATGTGATGAAGTCAACTAAATTTAAAATACTAGAATTATGCATGGCTTATACGTAGACTGATTTACGGGTTCTACAATCCTTCCTCCCTTAAAAGAAATTTCGTCCTCGAAATTAAAACTCACCGAATAACTCGGGGTATCGATCTCTCATCTCCGGCTCAGACTCCCATGTAGCTTCCTCCTCTGAATGATTGAGTCATTTGACTTTGACTCGCTTAACCAACTTGTTCCGAAGTTTCTTCTCCTGACGGTCTAGGATCTGCACTGGTCTCTCCTCATAAGATAAGTTCGGAGTAAGCTGCAACGGCTCGAAATTCAGCACATGCGAAGGATTTGCCATATACTTCCTCAGCATGGAGACGTGGAACACATTGTGTACTCCGGCCAGATTCGGCGGAAGAGCAACACGATAAGCTAGCGTCCCAACTCTGTCAAGGATCTCAAACGGTCCAATGAATCTCGGACTGAGCTTCCCTTTTTTCCCAAATCTCATGACACCCTTCATAGGTGCCACTTTCACAAATACATGATCGCCCACTGCAAACTCTAAATCTCTCCTCCGCTGATCGGCATAACTCTTCTGTCGGCTCTGAGCAGTCCTCATCCTATCACGGATCTTGACTACTACATCGGCTGCCTGCTGAACAATCTCTGGATCCAACTCTGCTCTCTCTTCTACTTCATCCGAATGGACAGGAGATCTGCACTTGCGGCCATACAGTGCTTCATACGGAGCCATACCAATAGAGGACTGGAAGCTGTTGTTATAGGTGAACTCAACCAATGGTAAGTTCGACTCCCAACTCCCTGAGAAATCAATGACCCAAGCACGGAGAAGATCCTCTAAGATCTGAATAACTCGCTCTGACTGCCCATCTGTCTGCGGATGGAAAGCTGTGCTAAACAGCAACTTCGTACCCAAAGTCGAATGCAAACTCTTCCAAAATGAGGAAGTAAATCTGGGATCTCTGTCAGATACAATCGAAACTGGAATACCATGGAGTCGGACTATCTCTCGGATATACAGCTCTGCATACTGAACCATGGTGAAAGTCGTCTTAATAGGCAAGAAGTGCGCTGATTTGGTAAGGCGATCTACAATCACCCAGATAGCATTCGATCCTCTGGCTGACCTCGGCAATCCGGTCACAAAGTCCATGGTAACATTCTCCCACTTCCACTCGGGAATAGGTAGAGGCTTGAGCAATCCTGCTGGTCTCTGATGCTCGGCCTTCACTAACTGGCAGGTCAGACACTCGGACACAAAACGTCTGATGTCCTTCTTCATACCAGGCCACCAATACAATAGCTTCAGATCCTTGTACATCTTCGTACTCCCTGGATGAATAGAGTACGGCGACGTATGGGCTTCTGATAAGATATCTGCTCGGATAGAATCACTGCTAGGAATCCATATCCTGTCTCGGTATCTCACAATACCATCACTGACTGAATACAAGACACTGCCCTTGGCTTCATCTCTCTTCTTCCACTGTGCCAATTGCTCATCTGCTGACTGACCACTGCGAATACGGTCCATAAGGGAAGACTGAATGGTCAAGGTAGATAGACGAGGAACTCTACCTTGAGGATAAGTCTCGAGATCAAACCTCTCTATCTCAAACTGAAGAGGTTTCTGACACTCCTCACTCCAAACAAATTTCACATTCTTCTTGGTCAGTGCTGTGAGTGGAACTGCAATCGAAGAGAATCCCTTAATGAACTTCCGATAATATCCTGCTAAGCCAAGAAAACTGCGGATCTCTGATGAATTTTGCGACACAACCCAATCTCTGACTGCTGCAACTTTCGCTGGGTCTACCTCAATACCACTGCTGGATACAATGTGGCCTAAGAACGCTACCTTCTCTAACCAGAATTTGCATTTACTGAACTTTGCGAATAATTTGTGCTTTTGCAATGTCTGCAACACTGTGGTCAGATGTCTGCTGTGCTCCTCCCGACTCTTGGAGTAGACGAGAATGTCATTTATGAACACTATCAAAAATTGGTCGAGGTATGGCTGAAATACGCGATTCATGAGATCCATGAAGATCGCTGGCGCATTCGTCAAACCGAACGGCATCACTAGGAACTCGTAGTGACCATAACGAGTCCTGAAAGCTGTCTTCGAGACATCAGCATCTCTCACCCTCAACTGGTGATAACTGGAACGCAGATCTATCTTAGAGAAAATCGAAGCTCCCTGCAACTGGTCAAAAAGATCCTCAATCCTCGGAAGTGGGTATTTATTCTTCACTGTAACCCTGTTCAACTCCCGATAGTCAATGCAAAGCCTCATCGATCCATCCTTCTTTTTCACAAATAAGACCGGCGCGCCCCATGGTGAAAAGCTCGGGCGAATGAACTCCTTGTCGAGAAGTTCCTGAATCTGCTTCTTAAGCTCTGCCATCTCTGTCGGTGCTAGTCGGTACGGTGCTTTGGATATCGGAGCCGTACCTGGCATAAGCTCAATGGAAAACTCCACCTCTCTCTCGGGTGGCATACCAGAGACATCTTCGGGAAAAAAGTCTAAGAAATCTCTGACAATCGGAACATTTGAGGCTGACTGGCTGGGTTCCTCGGGGACAGATAAAAAGGTCGCTAGAAATGCCCGACACCCTCTATGCATGAGCTTCCTAGCCTGAACATTAGGAATAATGCGCGGTAAAGGAAAGTACCTGTCCGGCTCAAATAAGAACTGCTCCATTCCAGGCGGTCGGACAAGAACGGATCTCCGCTGGAAGTCTATCAACACTCTGTTCTTCAATAGCCAGTCCAACCCTAGGATAATGTCAAATTCCGGCATCGGTAGCACAATCAGATCCGCATAAACAAGATTAACGTGCAGCTCAAGGTCTATATCTCGTATAATATTGGTAGCTGCCATCTCCTCGCCTGACGGCAACACTACTGAAAAGGCTGTATCTAGCCCAATGGTCTGGATCTTGAAAAAGTTTGCAAAGACCTCCGAAATAAACGAGTGAGTGGCCCCTGAATCTATCAAGGCCTTGGTAGCGGAACCAGATATAAAAATTCTCCCTGAAAGAGCGGAGCTCTAAGTTGAATCCAGTAGTTACAAGAACTAAACTTATAGACATGCAATGGTCAAAGTTCTTCTAACTTAAATCCCCAAAATACTACTGAGTAGAGCATGCAATCCTATCACAGTTCTAAGTTCAATCTTAATCCTTATTCCCAAAACACGAAATTCAAATAATAACTTAAAGCTTAAAGGTACCTGTCAACAACATAGTCTCCGGGTTGGTTTCCGCGGCATGGAGAGCAAAAACTCTGCCTTGGGTAGGCAGATTCCTCTGAGGATATTGCAGCAACATGTGGTCTGGACTGCCACACTTAAAACACTTTCCTGAGCCAGACATACATGCTCCAAGATGGCGGCGTGAGCACCTGGGGCAGACTGGGTGCTCATAAGTCCTCGGGGCTGGGCGTCCCCGCTGCTGCTGCTGCTGCTGCTGACCTCTGATTCTAGGCGGTCCATGAAAAGGCCTCTTGTTCTGCTGCTGATGCTGATGAGGAGAAGGGCGGTGTGGTACCTGAACTGGGCGCTTGCCCTGGCGATCCCTCTTGATATCCCGCAGATCCTGCTCTGCGGCTAGGGCCTTGGAGACAGCAATCTCATAAGTAGAAGGGTCAGACACCCTAACATCCCGGCGCAAGATCGGTCGTAGACCCACCAGGAAATGCATCAACTTGGCTTTGGCATCATTCGCGATCAGGGGCACAAAATGACAGCCCCTCTCGAACTTACGGATGAACTCCATAACCGTCATGTCTCCCTGTCTCAGGCTCATGAACTCAGTGGTCAACCTGGTGCGCACTTCCTCGGCAAAATATTTGGAGTAGAAAACCTCCCTGAAGCGTGTCCATGAAAGTGTAGCCAAGGTCAGGGCTACTGACGCTCCTTCCCACCATAAGCGGGCGTCTCCAGTGAACAGATAGGTGGCACATCGGACTCGGTCTTCGTCTCCCAGCTCCAGAAACTCGAAGATAACCTCGAGGGATTTGATCCATCCCTCGGCAATCATGGGGTCAGACGTCCCAGAAAACTCCTTTGGACGCATCTTCATGAATCGCTCGTAAACAGCCTCTGGCCCTGTCGGCCTAGTCACCACCGCATTGTTCCCCGCAAACTGTGCGAAGAACTGTGTCATCCCAGCTAGCATCTGGGCACTCATGTCAGGTGGGGGCGGTGGTGGAGGTGGAGGTGGAGGAGGAGGAGGAGGTGTCTGCCTCTCTTGTCTCTGATCGTCATCGTCCTCGCGACGGTGCTCGTCACTACCTCTCGGGCGTCCTACTTGACGTCTAGGGGGCATACTGTTCCAACATAACCCATACGTAACTAACATGCATAATTTCATAATTTATGAACACTGAAATGTTGAAATTCTGGTCGAAATTATTTCATGGAAGAATGCTGTCAAAATAATTCATGCTATAAATAAAATGCTGAACTGTAAAACTTACAGACCGAAGGCGTGGCTTCGTGAGCTTCTCGTGGTCAGTAGTAGTGTAACCCTATACAGAACCACCGCTCTGATACCAACTGTGGAGGACCGAAAATCCTTGCTTTGAAAATTTGCGGAAAATTAAAAATTTTTCTTTTAAAATAAATGGAGTGCCTCATCCATAAAATCAACTGATGAATCAAGTTCAATGTTTAAAAAAAAAATATAGCAGCGGAAGAAAATAAAGTTTGCCAAAAATAACAGTTCAAAGAATGTCCAATAACTGGTAAAAATGTTTAAGCATAAAATGACATGTGCTGAAACTGAGGTCCTCGGGTGCCACTACTGCCGACCCAAGCTGGCTCACTGGTCCCCGCCCTCGGCCCTGGCATCATCAGTACCTACAACAATCAAGTCTAGTGAGCCTAAAGACTCAGCATGCAAATATCGTAGGTAACGAGAAAATGTAAATTGCATGGATAAAATATCATGTCATGAGGCATACTTAAAATAACTTGTACTGTGCAATTATAATACGTGCATAACTGAACTAAAAATCATAGTGAAAATGTTTGCTCCTTGGAGCCCTGTACTGAAATAACTGATAAAAATTTTCTGTTGAAATTATGGTCTACGCCTGTGGCCCCTGCACTGAACTGAACTGATCGGTAACTGGCTACCGGGGAGTATCAAACTGAACTGAGCTGACCGGTCACTGGCGACCGGGTGGTACCAAACTGAACTGATCGGTCAGTGGCGACCGTATAAAATAATGCTCCCATAATAGTGAATTGACCACAAGCAACATCGCATAAATCTCAAAAATAAGTATTTTCTATTTTCATGCACGTAATATAATTAAATGACATAATGAAAATATCCTGTATATTTTACCAACTGGATTGGATCGTTTCCAGGCTCGCTGCAACCTAAATATGCCATGAAAAATATGCAATAACTTATACTTGACCAAACTATGCAATTAAGTTTGAAAATGCGACAATTACGTCTCACGACTTCGTATTTAATCATAACTCCGAACCAATCCGAACCAACACTGAACCGACGTATAGTCATGATTAAAATACGCTTAAAATTATGAACTAATGCTCCTAAAATGATGAGGGTCGAAATCTAGGTGAAATGGAGGCCAAAACAAGAAACGCTCTTTCGAGAGTCAATTTGGCACATTGTACCGTAAATTCTCGTGCGACCTCAAAAATGATCCGAATCACAAACGGTCAAAAACATGACCTTCCTAACTCAAAGGGACACTTTCCAGTCCAAGTACGTAGGCTAAAAGCCGTCCGAGAACTCTAACGAGCCTCCGAACAGTCAGAGCAAGTTGCTGTCAAATTCCAGCAGCAGCAACTTCGCTTTCATCGCGTCGTTTGCGAGACTTTTGTCCATTGGGGCTTGAACCACCGACCATAGCCTCTCAACAACATCCCAAGGAATGATTTGAACCATGGCTAAGGGCCCTAGGCCAGCCACAATTTGCCTAGTTCCAGCAACGAACCGAAAGTTCTTACCGAGGGCCCTCATGTGTGCGTGTGTGGTGTTGTGCTTCGCTTGATGTCTCGACTCGTTACATTGGCCATTGATTGACCATGGCACGATCTGTACATCGAGGGGCATGGTATGAACCGTGGCTAAGGGCCATAGGCCAACCAAGATCCATACCAACCCAACCAAAGCCGAACTCATACATGCTGTCAAAACCGAAGGGGCCGAGAGGGGAGGGGGCTGTTCTTGTTGTTTTATTAAAAACCGATTCATTATGGACCAAGCCACCAAAAGGGTGACTTAGTCACGTATTAGACATGCTAGGGAAGTTATCTAACCATGGCTATAGGCCCTTAGGGCAGCCAAGATCAGATCCTTTCTCTTGGACAACAAAACTGAATTTCTGAAGCTCAATATGACACTCATGGGGGATGTGCTGTCATTGACGAATTCTCATGTGTATGGGGCTGGAACCAACGTTCTATCATGACCCTAACATGTCGTAGTACATGTTTATATGCAGCTTTGAGCCCCTGGAACGAGCCATCCCTGAAATCGAAACAAAACATACCAATCGTGAAGCATGGTAGAACCGAAAATCTGTGCAGAATTATTCCTTGTTCTAGTTGCTTAAAATTTCGGTTTTTTGCTCATTAAAACATGATCATGTACTGAAAAATAATTGATAATAGGACTTGATTGAGGTTTGAAAGAATATAGACATGCCTTGGTTTTCGTTTGAATGAAAAACGAAAGAATACGACGACTCGGCGCGGAGGAGGTGGAGCGCTTCTTTCCTTTTCTTTCTTGCTCTCGACTTTTCTCTCTTGTTCTAGGCTATGAGGGTCACGATTTTTAATCTGAAATGGATGCTGATTTCGGTGATGGAGGAGGGGATTAAGTGGTTGGGGGAGTGAGGGGAGATCCCATAATAAAGGGATACAAAGGGTGACCAAGTCTACCATTTTTTTTTTTGAATTTTGAATTCTAGTTGATATCAAATGATTTGTTGGTGCATGTTGGGGTGAGGTGGCCGATCAATTACCATCTAGACTAGGTGAGAATAAGGTTGATCATTAATTAAATGGTGCTCAAAAGATTGAAGAATTATCCTACTTATTAAATAACAAAGAAAGGGTCAAATGAGTTGAGTTGGCAAGGGATAATCTAGCAACTAAGGGGGCCGAAAATTCACTAATAAATGGAAAGAAAAAAATGTTTTCTAGCTAGTAAATTTATAACCCTTAAAAGACTCACTAATCCTTTAATTAATTTAGTGAATTAATCCCTTAATTAAGAAACTTAAATGAGCTTATTTCTTAATCACCTCAAGTAACTTAAATTAAATCCTCAAACCTCCTTATTAACTTAAATTAACTTACTTGCTAACTAAAAAATAAAGTCTGGAAATATTTATCGAATCTTAAATTCTATCTCAAAGCTCCAACTCCAGTCCGGCCTCACTGAAATAACTGAAAAATCAAACTACTGCATGAAATAATAAAATAATTAACTTGAAAGAAAAGCATTAAAATAATCATGCAACGAAGTCAATTAAATTTAAAACACTAGAATTATGCATGGCTTATACGTAGACTGATTTACGGGTTCTACAAAAACAATTAATTAAAATACACAAAGAATTTAATAATTTATATACACGTGGTTTGCGTGGACTTTAAATTTTTGGGGCATTACAATCTTCCCCCCTTAAATTGAATTTCGTCCTCGAAATTTGTTTATTCTTAATAACCCAAAGTTTAGACTTAGTTTTAGTATCCCAAAAATCCACGCTTCCGCTGCGCTACTCTGATAAAACTTAAATTCTAGAATGTTCTTACGTCTCTTTGATCCCAATTAATTTTACCTTATAAATCTTTATTTCCCAATCGCAACTTAAAAAGACCAAAATGACTTAGTGCTATTACTATTACAACCTCGAATTTCAATTTTTCTTACAATTCCCAATATTAAAAGATGGATGACCATACTTATCGTATTTTGTTTTCCTTATTTTAAACCCAAAATATTTATCAACTTATCAAATTTCAACCTTAAATTCCCAAACGCATCCACTAACACTTAGATTTTCAAGCCTAATATTGTTTCATCCTTAAAAACCCATGATCAACATTCCTTATAATACTATAACCAAGGTATCCCAAAATTTCAAATATTATTAAAGGTCTAAATCCTCAAAATTCTTATCATATAACCCATTCAATTATCGCTTATTGCTACACTAGTCCCCAAATTCCTTAATATTTGCAAAATAAATTCTTAATTTCCTCAAAAATTATCTTAATTGGTCCTTAATTTCAAAAATCCTACAGTTAACTCATAAATTCTCGATATTCTTAATTTTCTTCTACAGTTTTCCCATGACATAATTTCGATAAATTTAACCTTATTTATCAAAAAAATCAATTCCTATAACCAATCTTACCTTTCATCAAACTTAAGATCCCAATTTATATATTTCTATACTCCCAAATATCCTTGCAGTCTTCGAATCATTATTCCTTACGTCTAATTCCCAAAAATTAATTCAACTAATAACCACGAATCATAAGTATTTTCTTAGAAAATCTACGTGTCCCAAAAGCATTCATAGTAATCACGATTGACTTATTGCCCCAAAAGTAGAACGTCAATACTAAAACCCAAAAATCAACATTGTCCAATTCCACCACGTAGCCAACATGCGTTAAAATCAAATAATCGCGTATAAAAGTTCTAGAGCATATAAAACATTTTTCATCATAATGCTATTAAACATGAGACGTGAGCATATAAGCCATGTACTTATGCAGGTAACATCATAAAATCATATAAAGCATGTAAACTTACAAATTGAGGCTTGACGACTGATCTTTCTGGCGCTGATGGTGACACAACCCTTTACAGGACCTTTGCTCTGATACCAACTGAAACGTCTGCTTATTCGTTTTCTTAAAAAGTACTCGAATTTTTTTTTAACCTCACATAGCATCGGCCGAATTGCATACACAAGCATAAATATTTTTGACATCATTTTAAAATAAATCAACCAACTAACATTTGAAAAGTATAGCCCATACTATAACCTCTCAAAACTCACTCATAATAAAACATCGTAAAAATATCTTTAACATAACTCAAAATCATAAATCATAACTAGTGCACCTCCAGTCCAGTCAGATCAACCATCAAGACCTTCATTAACATATTATCATAATCACCTGCATCAATCACACCTAGTGAGTCTAAAGACTCAACACATCATATTTTTGATAACAAGTAATACGTAATACAGTTAACATATAACGGTGAAAAATACTTGTACTTAAAATATCATTTTCATGAAGATGCATAAACTTAAACATTTTCGTAAACATTTCATGATGCATAAAAACATTTTCATAAAAATATAAACATATTCATATTCATATTCGTATTCATATTCATATGCATATCCATATTCGTATCCATATTCATATTCGTATTCATGTTCGTGTTCGTGTTCGTGTTTGTTGAATTCAGATCGTGATTGTGACTCGTATTCTTAAACGTATAGGGCGATTGATCCATCTACATGTAACCACAGTACTGGGCGGCGGGGACACCAACGACACTC
The DNA here is from genome assembly GCF_025594145.1 of Primulina tabacum. Taxonomy (NCBI): domain Eukaryota; kingdom Viridiplantae; phylum Streptophyta; class Magnoliopsida; order Lamiales; family Gesneriaceae; genus Primulina; species Primulina tabacum. The sequence continues at coordinate 18,535,957 of NC_134559.1, forward strand.
TCACCCGTCAACTGGGCCTTGGCCAACGTATTAATATATTCGTATTCGTATCACGTATTTGTATCCGTATCAAAAGAAACACGATCGTCGGGCTCCCACTGGGACCATAACCCTCACGATATTTCCAACATATTTAGTCACAATCCTTCACATCCTTCAATATTTTTCATTCACATCACTTTATAAAAATCATGCATAACATAACATTTTGTTTTCGAAACCAAGCATGCAACATGTCTTTTAAATGTCTTCCTTAAATCATAAAAATCCCTTAGACATTTAAAAATCATAATTTAATCATGGATACATCATAAACATTTAAAAATAATCATAATATCATAAAAACAGCATTTAGGGTACTGCCATGATCTTTACTAATTTCTAGGTCTAAAAAGACCGTTTTACCCCTAGATTCGACATTTTACGTTTTCGACTTTTATCTTGATTTCATGACTCTAACATGTCCCAAATAATTATTTAAGCCTACATGAATTTTTACATATTTTTATTTAGCTTAAATCGAGGACTTTTAATTTAATCTTTAAATGTGACATATTAATGCGTTTTAATCCCGAATTAAACCAAAGCTTAATATAAAATTCCCAAATTAAAAAATTAGACTTATAATAATTATTTAAGCTTAAATATAATCTTTTATAATTTTATAAAGCTTAAAACTAGTCGTTTCAATTAACTCGTTAATTAGCGTTTCGTGCGGCGATTAAATCCCGATTAAATCCAAAACTCGTTATTTTGATCCCAAATTTTAAACATAACATTTTTAGTATTTATTCTACCCTTCCAAGTCATGAGCCACCCTCGTGGACCCATGGATTCAATTTAAGTTCTTAAATTTTCGTTTCTGACACACTAACGAACCCACTGAGCCATCTCCCGATTTACTCGAGCCACGCCCGAGCCACCTTGAGCCAAAACCTAGCCAACCCATCTAGGGACCCTACTGTGCAAGCCCAGCCCGAAAACCAGCCTTGGCCCGCTCCCAAAACCTGCTGAAACTTGAGCTACTATTCTGCACGTGTGTGTGAGTGCCTTCCCGCTTGTGTTATGTTTCCTAGTTGCCTAGGACTCTTCCAACCATCTAACCACTGACCACCCATGACCCTTACTGACCCTAGACCACGCTCAAACCCGTGCCAACCCAGCCCAAGCCCCTGGACCAGCGCACAAGTCGCCTGAAAAGTTCAGCAGCCTGCGCGCACAAGCTGTCCTCAAGGTGCCTCTCTCACGTTTTCTGATGCTATGCCTCTAACCCTCGAGCCAACCCTTGAACCATCCCCTCAATCACCCTTCTAGGACCCTAAGGACCTAACCTAGCCCCTGCCCAGACCCCCTGGCCGAGCCTCTTCCTTCCTGCGCAGCAGCACACCCTGCGCTACCCCTTGCTGTAATCTCTCGGGTGGCTTGGGGAAGAGTCCTTGTGCTCTTGGGCTCTTCCCTAGCCATCTAACTCGAGTCCTAGCGTGGCTAGGACTCCTCTAATGACCCAACCACGTCCTAGCCCAGCTTTGGTCGAGCCAAAACCAAGCCATGCAGTGGTTCCCCTCATAAACCGCACCTTGGTCTTTAAATCATGCAGCTTAGGTTCCAGCTTATTTCTCTTCACGTTTGCAGCGTATTGGGGTGATTAAGGACTCTCTAAAACATGTAAAAACATCCCTTGACCCTTTCCTAATCATGGCAGCCCCTTTTACACATATAAAACATGATTTTGGAAATAAAAAACACAAGTTTGGAACACATAGACATGTAGTTACGAAAATATTTTTTTATATATTGGCAGCCCCTTTCCTAATCAATAAATATTTTTTTTAGGGGAGTTATATTCCTGTAATTAACCATTTTTTAATAATCAATAAATGTTTATTAATTGTTTTCTCATTTCTCACCACTCACTCACAAAAGATGTGAGAGTATATATTATACTTTTAGAAAAGAATTATTTCAATTATACATGTTAACAACCATACAAACCATATCTTTTAACTATATTCTCATAAAAATTTTAGAAATTATTTTATTTGAAAACACATACAATTATATATATATATATGAACACATCTATTATATATTTTATATTAATTGATCAAAATATATATATAAATTGGTACATATGAAAAACTAATTTTTCTTTTACTCTGTATTTTGAATATAATGAATATTAAAATCTAGTGTATTGTGATTTTTCAATAATTATTAACTAATGCGTCTCAGGTGCATTTTACTGACACCTTACTCGACATTGAACTAAAAATTATTATTATTATTACTATATATAAGTATATATTTTAATTTTTATATAAAAAAACTAAGAGGAGAAGAAGAAAAAATTATTCATACTTTAAAGAAAAACATTAAAACATACCGTTGAATCCCAAGTTTAGCATCACATGAATTTTCTTTTCTTACTTTTGGATGTTGGCCAATTAAGTTGAGATAAGGATGGATCTGGTTCATGACTAAATCCTTGCAGTAAATCAATAAGTTCACCTTCACTTGTAGCAAAAACTAACATCCTTCGCGAAGCTAATGAAATAAATCCCTGTTCCACAACATCATCAAGAAACGATAACAGTTTATCATAATAATTGTTAACATTTAACAAACCAATTGGCTTATTGTGGATATTTAATTGTGCCCAACAAACAGTATGAAATATTTCTTCCAAAGTACCGAAACCTCCTGGCAAAGCAATGGAAGCATCTGAATGTTCAATCATTTGAGTAATTCGTTCATACATGTTGTCCACTTTCATTTCTTCTCCTATTGTTTGTCCTGTAAGATTGGCTAAGGTAATCGGAATAATGCCTAAAACTTCACTTCCACCTGCATGCGCAGCTTTTGCAACTTTTCCCATGAGGCCAACTTCACCACCACCATATATCAAATGAATCTTTTTTTTAGCAAGTGTTATTCCAAGATTTTCTGCTACTTCTTCATAAATTGAATCTTTTCCTGCACTAGATCCACAAAATACACAATATTTTTGATTTTACTTGCCGTGGACGTTGACATGTTGAGAAATATGTTTTTTTTGTAATTTTTAGATCACAGCATATGAATTTATAAGCGTAACATGCCAAAAGTCAATATTTGAACATGAAATTATTATTATTAAAAGAAAATAAAAATGACAAAATTAAAACAAATATATACAGCGAGTTGTGATTGTGGCTCACATCTTCCTCTGATTTTACGTTCAGTAACGGCTTCAACGCCTTCTATGAGTCGAGGATATGCTTCCCATCCAATTTTCTTATAAATTGGCAAACATGATCTTTTAACGTCAGATTCCCAAGACGAAATTGTGTATAAATATTTACTTATCTAAATAGATATGCGTTACTACAGTAGGATCTTTGTAAGGCTGATTCCACCGTCCATATTGATATTCCTCCTGTTGAAATTGCCACCATAGTTTAAGAAGTTCATTTTGCACGTACCCACTAGAATGCGTATCAAGAACCTCTAGAAAATTATCCAAAGGCTCTTTACTCAGACCATTCTTAATGAATAAAATTTTATCTTCTCTATTCATTGATGTCATTCCAACATTTTTGCATTTTCCCTTACAAGTCCACCTTGCACATTTATGACATCCACCTATACGTTTAGCTCTTCACTTTTTGGCACATGTGCTTTTACCAAATCCTGGCATATGTCTTATTATTAATTCACTTGCTTCCCCAACCAATCGGACTTTTGCTTCAATTATCAAACGGACATCATTCGGTATGCCATATGACATCATCAACCTTAGCCGCTCACATCTAGCTTTATAAATTTTTTTCAACGCATTATCAGGTAAACAAGCAAAATATTTACGAAGATTCATAATACACGCATCCATATTATTATTATTATATATATTTCAATTATTTTGGAAAAACTGAAGAAACCAACTTAAACAGTCACGGAGTACCGTTATCCGCCACTTAACCGGGAAATGAACTAGAATCTGCAAAACAAAATGAAAATATCAAACAACTATTGTGTGGGGACCCGGACGCTAATCATCTTCTTAGTCATCTTTGGGATTTAATTATCAATTAAGATAAACAGGGTTTAAAAATTTTTCTTTTTTAAAAATGTAAGTGCGGAACGTAATGGAATTTAACTAATATACATCTCAGTATAAAAGTACAATAATGTACAACGATTATTCAAACTAGTCTACAATAAGTCCAGAATCACCACTCTAAACTCGTCTTCTCTCATCATCTTCTTGACCCCGATCCTGCCCCTCCTGTTGTCATGCACACATACAAAACAAGACAACAGCCGAATACTCCGGTGAGAATAAATCCCAGTATAAAACATGTATACATGCATGTCATGCTGTTTAATACAAATCATAACACATAATTAGTAATTATGACACATCAGTAAATACAGATAAAACAATCTGATTCTCTCTCTTTAACTTGACTCGTATCTAAGTCTAGGGATCCCGGTGTGAATAAGATGTAACAGGTCTCCCACCTACTCTCCCAATCGGGGTGGCGTTACATCTTATTCCTAAACTTCGGTCTGGTCTGTATCGAAATCTACAATCGGAGTGAATCTGATCCGAAGCATCGATATCACCGAATGTTTAGAAAATCGGCGTATCTACCAATGACGCTCCTATCTCAGTACATATATATAAATCAATATAAAGTACAAACAGAACAAGTATGTGATTTTGTTGGGAAACTCAAATTGAATCTCATTTGAGTTGTGTCTTCCCCAAACAAAACATGAATTATACATTTGTTTTCCCGGTCTAACGAAGACGAAGTCTTGTATTCCAATCTGTCCATACCCAGTCTGGCAATGACAATCGCATAAATACAATATCAGTATATAATTCGATTCAAAACCTGTTCTGATCAATACTCAAATCAGTATATAATCTGATCCATATCTGAACAAGGTACAATCTAATTAATATCAACGATATCATCGAAATCATTACTGAATCTGATCACTCTAAATCAACTGATGTTTCGACGGCATAACAATAAAGTTTCGATACCCCCGTCAATCTCAACATCACAGATATAATACCAGAACTCCTCATCAGTATCATTAGAACTCATAATCTGAATAATACTACAAATCTGATATTGTATCTTAATCAAATCAACTCCGAAAATCATAACAAATACATACACAGTCTGTTCTTCAATCTGACTTTAGTTATACGATGTCTATTATATCAGAAATACCATATATGATTCATATTCAATTATGACAATATCATAATTTCAAATCATGTCTAAACGTAACAAAACTTACGTCCAGTTGTAGCCTGCGTCGAGAGGAACTCAGAACTAAAGTCGGATTACAAATCGGATGGTTAATTCTTGTACAAGCACAATATCAAGATACCAAAGAATTTGAAGCTTTCAAAGGTTTTTTTGAATGGTTCTCTCGAGTTCTGCTGTTAGGAATGAAAGCCACAACACCTTATATTGCATGGTTAGGCCAAGTGTCTTATTTTTCAATAAACACGTTGCACCGTGGGTGCGGTGGCTTCTTGACCGCAGGTGCGGTCTGCTCTCGGCAGCCCTATCCAAAATGCAGAGCCATCGACCGCGGGGACGCTCTGGTTTACACCGCGGGTGCGCTCAACCTACTGTAGCAGCACCGCGGGTGCGCTGCCTCTGGAACCGCGGGTGCGGTGTTGCTACTGTAATTCTATTCAAATTTCTGTCCATGCACCGCGGGTGCAGTCTTTCTTTAGGCGCGGGTGCGGTCTATATCTCATGCAACACTTCATAATCTCATTTAGTGTCTCTCATTACATGTCATGCATACTCATATCTTCCGAATATCACATCAATGAAGACTAATAAATCTCAAGCCTTACATATTGTGGATCATATAAAGGCATAAACTCATTATTAAGAATTTCATTTTCTATAAAAGGCTTAAGTCTTTGCCCATTAAGTTTAAACACGTCATTATTCTTAGGATTTTCAATATCAACAGCACCATGAGGAAAAACAAATTTGACTATAAATGGTCCTGACCACCTCGATCTTAGTTTACCTGAAAAGAAATGCAAACGAGAATTATAAAGCAAAACTTTTTGTCCAATTTCAAATGACTTTCTCATAATATTTTTATCATGAAAGGCATTAGTTTTATCTTTATAAATCTTTGAATTTTCATATGCATCATTTCTTAATTCTTCAAGTTCATTTATTTGCAATTTTCTTAATTTAGATGCATCATCTAAATTAATATTAAATGCTTTAATTTCCCAATAAGCTTTATGTTCAAGTTCAACCGGTAAATGACAATGCTTACCAAAAACTAACCTATATGGTGACATCCCTAATGATGTTTTAAATGCAGTTCTATATGCCTATAATGCATCAGTTAATCTTAAAGACCAGTCTTTTCGATTTGGATTAACTGTTTTTTCTAATATTTGTTTTATTTCTCTATTTGCAAGTTCAACTTGACCATTACTTTGAGGATGATATGGGGTAGAAACTTTATGTGTAATGCCATATTTTCTTAACAAAGAAGAAAATGATTTATTTATAAAATGACTTCCCTCATCACTAATTATTGCTCTAGGTATTCCAAATCGGCTAAAAATATTTTCTTTTAAAAATTTTATAACAACTTTATGATCATTAGTTCTACATGCAATTGCTTCAATCCATTTTGAAACATAATCAACAGCGACTAAAATGTACGTATATCCAAAAGATAATGGAAATGAACCCATAAAATCTATCCCCCAACTATCAAATATTTCAATAATTATGATTGGATTTAAAGGTATCATGTTTCGTTTTGAAATTGATTACATCTTCTGACAGGTTTCACAAGATTTGCAAAATAAATGCGTATCTTTGAATAAAGACGGCTAATAAAATCCACATTGTAAGATTTTTGTAGCTGTTTTATTGGATGAAAAATGACCTCCACATGCTTCAGAATGACAAAATTTAATAATATTATTTACTTCATTGTCGGGTATGCATCGTCGAAAAATTTGGTCAGGACAATACTTAAATAAGTAAGGATCATCCCAATAAAAATTTTTAACTTCTATCAAGAATTTATTCTTATCCTGTGAATTCTAATGAGAAGGCATTTAATTTGTCACAAGAAAATTTACAATGTTAGCAAAGCAGGGCATAATAGTAGCATAAAACAACTGATCACCTGGAAAATTTTCATTTATTGGTATTTTATTATGAGATGATTCAATCATTATTCTAGATAAATGATCGGCTACAACATTTTCTTTTCTTTTTTTATCTTTAATTATAATATGAAATTCTTGTAAGAATAAAATCCACCGTATTAATCTTGGCTTAGCATCTTGTTTATTTGATAAATATTTTATGGCAGAATGATCGATGTAAACAATAGTAGTAGAACCAATTAAATAAGATCGAAACTTATCTAATGCAAATACTACTGAAAGTAATTCTTTTACAGTAGTTGAGTAATTTATTTGGGCACTATTTAAGGTTCTACTAGCATAATAGATTGCATAAGATTTTCCTTCTTTTCTTTGTCCTAACATAGCTCCTATAGCATAATCACTTGCATCACACATTAATTCAAATAGTAAAGATCAATCTGGAGGTTGTAAAATAGGTGATGTAACTAAAAGATTAATAATTTTTTTAAAAGCATTTTCACATTTCCGAGTCCATTCAAATTGTGTATCTTTTGTTAAAAGATTTGAAATTGGTTTAGATATTATGCTAAAATTTTTTATAAACCTTCTATAAAATCCCGCATGACCCAAGAATGATCGAACTTCTTTGACCATTTTTGGTGATGTTAAATTAGCAATAACATCAACTTTGGCTTTATCAACTTCAATTCCTTTTTCAGATATCACATGTCCTAAAACAATCCCAGATTTAACCATATAATGACATTTTTCCCAATTTAAAACAAGATTTTTTTCTTCACATCTTTTTAATACTTCTTCTAAATTTTTAAGACAATTTTCAAATGAGTTTCCAAAAACAGTTATATCATCCATAAAAACTTCTACATATTCTTCAATCATATCACTAAAAATACTTAACATGCATCTTTGAAAAGTAGCCGGAGCAATACATAAAGCAAATGACATTCTTTTAAATGCAAAATTCCGAAAGGACAAGTAAAAGTAGTTTTTTCTTGATCTTCTAATGATATAGATATTTGATAATACCCCGAATACCCATCAAGAAAACAGTAATAAGAATTTTCTGCTACTTTTTCTAGAATTTGATCTAAAAATGGTAGTGGGAAATGATCTTTTCTAGTTGCATCATTTAATTTTCTATAATCAATACACATACGCCAACTAGATGGAATCCTAGCTTGTAATAACCCTCCCTTTTCATTTTTTATAACAGTGATGCCGGACTTTTTAGGTACTACTTGTGTTGAATTTACCCATTTACTATCTGAAATTGGATAGATAATTCCAGCGTCTAATAGTTTTAATACTTCATTCTTAACAACTTCCTTCATATGTGGATTTAACTTTCTTTGTGGTTGTTGATATGTTTTAGCATTTTCTTCCAAGTGAATTTTATGTGTACAAATTAAAGGATTCATACCTTTTATATCTTTCAAAGTCCATCCAATTGCATTTTTATATTTTTTAAGTAATTTAATCAAATCTTCTTCTTGATTTGGCAAAAGAGTGGAAGAAATTACAACAGGAAATGTTTTATTTTCACCAAGAAATACATATTTCAATTCTAATGGTAAAACTTTTAATTCAAGTTTTGTATTATCATCTTCTTTAAAATTATTTTTAGACTCAAAACTTTCTATTGAAAAAACTTCAGATTGTTGATTTAAGTTTTCTTCTTGTATATTTTCTTCCACAATTGTTTCAATTTCATTATCATATTCATTTTCATTAATACTTGGTTGTTTACATAAATTGAACACATTAAGTTCTAGAGTCATATTTCCAAAAGACAATTTCATTATTCCATTTCGACAATTAATTAAAGCATTTGAAGTTGCTAGAAATGATCGTCCCAATATTACTGGAATTTCATTATGTACTTCTATTGGTTGTGTATCCAAAACAATAAAATCTACAGGATATATGAATTTATCAACTTGAACCAACACATCTTCTACAATACCTCTAGATATTTTGATTGACCTATCCGCCAGCAAGAGAGTAACAGAAGTGGGTTTTAATTCTCCTAAATTAAGTTTTTCATAAATTGAATAAGGAAGTAAATTCACACTAGCTCCCAAATCCAACAAAGCTTTTTTAATTTTATTTTCTCCAATAATACATGAAATTGTTGGACAACCAAGATCTTTATATTTTAAACTAGAATTATTTTGAAGAATAAAACTTACTTGTTCAGCCAAGAATGCTTTTTTCTTCACATGCAATTTTCTCTTTACAGTACATAAGTCTTTTAAAAATTTTGCATAAGAAGGTACTTGTTTAATAGTATCTAATAATGGAATATTTATCTTCACTTGTTTAAAAACTTCATAGATATCAGAATCACTTTTTTGTTTTTTATGATTTGTTAATGCATGAGGAAATGGTAGAGGTTTATTTGACTTATTTACTATTTCAGATGATTTATCATTCACCATATTATTCTTAAAATTTAAGGTATCATCATTCTCAAAAGTATCAGGATTATCATCCTTACTCTTTAATTTTAAATGATCCTTGTTTTCATTACTATATGGATCATTAACTATTTTACCACTTCTAAGGGTAATAACAGATTTTAGTTGATCAATTTTTTCATTTTTTAATTCTTGATTTTGATTTTTAGGATTAGGTTGAGGTTGAGATGGAAATTTACCTTTTTCATGAATATTAATTGCAGATGCAAATTTTGCAAGAGTTTCTTTCAAATCACTCATAGATTGACTGTTTTGAATATTGATAGACTCTTGATTTTGGATAAATGCATGAATTACATCTTCAAAGTTTTTTCTTGGAGGTGTAACATAAGGAATATAACCTTGATGATTTTGGTTATTTTGAAAATATTGTTGTGACGGTTGTGCATTATTATCATTCCTCTAACTAAAATTAGGATGATTTTTCCATCCAGGATTATACGATGGTGAAAAAGGATCTAGTATTGTTTTTTTATAATTGTTAACATAATTTGCTTGTTCATGTAGACATTCTTTAAATGAAGGTAATGTTGGACAATCTTTTGTAGAATGATCATGTGTATCACATATATGACAAAAAATTTCTTGAATACTTTTTAATTGATCACTCTTTTTCATTTCTAATGACTCAATTTTTCTTGATAAAGATGCAAGTTTAACTTGAATATCTATATCATCTTTAAGATTATAGATAACACCCCAATTTGTTGAATTATTATTTTTAGTTGTTGGTGTTTCTATTGTGCATATATTATCCCAATTTTTAGCATTTTCTGCTAATGAATCCAAATATTCCATAGCTTCATTTGGGTTTTTATCTTCAAATGTTTCATTACACATGAATTCTATCATTTGCCTATCTTTAGGTATTAAACCTTCATAAAAGTGAGAAACTATTCTCCATGTTTCAAAACCATGATGTGGGCATGTATTAAGTAATTCTTTACATCTATCCCAACATTGATAAAACGTTTCTTCTTGTTTTTGAGAAAAAGTTGTAATTTGTCTTTTAAAAGAGTTTGTTCTATGGGAAGGGAAATTTTTTTTGAGAAATTGTTGTTGCATTTCTTCCCATGATCTTATTGAACTTGATCTTAAATTTTGTAGCAATGTTTTAGGTTTATCTTTTAAAGAAAAAGGGAAAAGCTTTAATCGAACTATATCCATGCTACAATTTTGATAATTATAAGTGTTACAAACTTCCTCAAATTCTCTTAGATGCAAATATGGATTTTCAGAATCTAAGCTATGAAAATTTGGTAAAAGTTGAATAATTTGAGGTTTGAAGTTGAAATTAGATGCATCAGGAGGAAAAACTAAACAAGATGGGGCACTAGTTCTAATGGGGTTCATATGGTGCCTAAGTGTTCTTAATTGATCATGTTCTTGATTATTATTATTATTATTATTATTATTATTATTATCATTATCTTGATTATTTGAATTATCATCCATATTTAAAATATTTTCAGATACTCGAATAAGTCTACCACTTTTTTTTCGACTCCAAATACTCACACAAAAAAAAAAAAACAACACAATACTTCTAAATAAAACATAATTAACAAATATAAACTTAATTTATACCTCCCCGGCAACTGCGCCAAAAACTTGCTACTACTTAAATAATAATTCACCCAAGTGTAGGTTGTCTGCAAGTAATATATTTCGTAAGTACGAGATCGATCCTCAGAGAGGTTATTTTGAGTTTAAATTTATTAATTTATAGATTACCAAATGCAAGAATGAAGTTTACAAATTATAAATTTTGTCAAGGCTTGAGGATTTATTTTTGGTTTATGTAATATTTTTTAACTAAAAGTAAAACAAAAGAAACCACCATAAATAATGGTTCCAAGAAAATTAAACACACACATAATATAATATAGTTCCCACTATAGAAAATACCGAATTAACTGATATTTTATATATGGTACCTATGATTATTATAACTATATAAATAAATAATTGCATAAAGTAAATGTTAAATTAAATCATTATATTTCATTTAGAACAACTGGCAGAGCCACGCTATTGCCTAAATGAAATATATTGATTTAATAAGTTAGTTGCGGTAAAGTAAAAGTTAGTTGCGATAGAGTAAATGTTAGTTGCGGAAAAGTAAAAGTTAGTTGCGAGAAAGTAAAAGTTAGATGCGAAAAATAAAAGTTAGTTGCGATAAAGTAAATGTTAGATTGTTAGATGTTAGTATTAAATCATAATATTTCATTTAGAACAACCGGCAGAGCCACGCTATCGTCTAAATGAAATATTATGATATTATTATTATATATATATATATATATATATATAATAAGTTATGAAATATTTATTGTATTAAAATTAAACAACAAATCAAGATAACCACTTTAATGGTATCAAGTATTTGATGTAAATTGATAACAACAAATAATTCATTTTTATACCTACAATAAAAATAAGTTAGCTAAATGAAAAGAAATAAAGAAAGAATATACAAAATATAAACAATCTTACTTCACCAAGAATGCATCCTCTTCACCTTGACATAATAGATTTAGCTTGCCATAAGCTTACTTTTGATCAACAATAAAATATCACTCATAGTTGAGAACATGAAATAAATATATTGGAACTTAGAACTTTGATACACACTCACACTATATTTTACAATGAGATAGAATGATCCTCAAGCTAGCACAAGGCCTCTATTTATAGGCCAAATGAGAGAAAGGGTCAAAATTTTTATTAATGCCATGTAGTTGCAATAGTATTCTTTGTCTCCTCCAAGTTCAATTCCATGTCCCTTCCTTCAATGCTTTGTTCCACGACTTTAATAACCGAATTTGACTCTGCTCAAAATGGCAAACATGTGGGGAATTGTCTGTAGATGAATTTGGCCACTTGGTTCACCTCATTTTGTTAAATATTGAAATAGTTATGATTTTTTTACTATATGCTGGTCATAGCAAAAGTAAATTTGTCATCCTTTTGATATTTACACAATTTGATCATCTTAATGAACTTTTTAGGCAATCATGTCTTCTGCAAAGTTGTAGATAATTTCTCAAGGATTCCAAACATGTTTGAGTCACCTCCATTTGAATTTTTTAGCTTGAGTTATTATTATTTTACCAACACGTAGAAAACTTGAAAATAAAACATATTTAGTAAGACAATTAAATACAAACAATACTAAAATAACATAATTTTATAATTTTAATGAAACTTAAATTTTAAAATACAGGTTTTAACATATAATAAATTATTAATTTTAAGTTTCATCACACGCTCGCAATTTTCATGAGAAACAACATGATACATTATGAAATACGAAATTATATGATTTCAACGCATGTTAAATTTGTGGTGCAATTAGACTATGTTGATTTTTGGGTTCTAGTATTGACGTTCTATTTTTTGGGTCATAAGATAATCATGAAGATTGTGAATGCTTTTGGGACATGCAGATTTTTCTAAGAAAATATTTATGATTCGTGGTTACTAGTTGAGTTAATTTTTTGGAATTACACATAAATATTAATGATACGAAGACTGTGATGATCTTTAGAAGTAAAAAAATGTATAAATTGGGATTTTAAGTTTTGATGAAAGGTAAGATTGGATATGAGAATTGACTTTTGGGTAAATACGTTCAAAATTTTCGAAATTTATGTTATGGGAAACCCGTAGAAGGGAACTAAGAATGCTAAGAATTTATGGGTTCATTGTAAAACTTTCGAATCTAAGATCAATTGAATAATTTTTGAGAAAATTAAGAATTTACTTTGCAATTGTTAAGGAATTTGGGGACTAGTTTAACAATAAGTAAGAATTGAATGTGTTAAACGATAAGAATTTTTGATTATTTAGGCTTGTAAGAATATTTAGAACCTTAGGATATCTTAGTTATTATGTTATAAGGAATGTTAATCAAGGGTTTTTAAGAACGAATCAATATTAGGCTTGAAAATCTAAGCGTTAGTGGATGCGTTGGATATTATAATGTTGAAATATGATAGGTTGATGAACATTTTGGGTATAAAATAAGGAGGTTATAATAACATAACACTAACTCATCACGAGTCGTTTTAAGTTGCGATGCGCAAATGAGGATTTAGAAGGTAATTTAATTGGGATCCAGGAGACGTAAGGGCATTCTAGAACTTAATTTTTATCAGAGTAGCGCAGCGAAAGCGTGGATTTTTGGGATACTAGAATTAAGGCTAAATTTTTGGGTTATCAAGTATAAGTGAATTTCGAGGACAAAATTCAATGTAAGGGGGGAAGATTGTAACGCCCCGAAAATTCGAAAGTCCACGTAAACCACATGCATACAAGTTATTATTTCAATTAATTGTTTTAATTTCATAAATTAATTATGTTGTGCATATTGACATATTTAAAATATACTTTTCTACATGGTTGGATTAAAATGTATTTTTAAAGGTTATTTGAGTTGCGATCGAGTAGCAGACACCGAGGGCTGAAAAATAGAAAATGTTTTATTAAATAATTGTTTTTGATTATTTAAAATATAATTGATGCTTTTTATATTTTTGAAAACAAGGAGTTTTGAGTGATTTATATGTCCGAACGTAATTTTTATCGGTGTTGGATTTTCAACAAAAATCCGAACGTTTTGGCAACTTGGCTAATAAATTCACCAACTTTTCTACTCAAAATTAAGCACTAATGGGCTATTTGAGACTAATTAACTTTTTTAATGGGCCTAAGCCATGGTTAGTGTTTTATTAATTATTTAAAGTACAAAAACCACACCCCATATCAACTAAATCACACGCCCACCTCTCCTTCTCCTTTCAAACTCCTAACACTTCAATTCACGGCACACACACCATCAAAATTAAGAGAAAAGTTTGAAGGGTTTCAAGGATTCTTCAAGCCATCGTCTTCGTGCCATCGTTCTTCGATTCTTCAACATTTACTCGTGCGCAAAGGCACGCCATATTCTTCCTTCACTCATCATCACACCATATTATGTAATTATGTATGAAATTGCATGAAAACATGGGTCACCTTTGAAGATTCTCATACATGCATATTATATGATTTTTAAAACTTGTGTTTTGATTTAAAAACATGATTATTATGTTATTAAAGGGGCTGCCATGATTATGACTTGTCAGGGGCATTTTTTATACGTTTAAAAGAGTCCTATAACACCACAACAGGTTGCACATGTAGAGAAAAAAATCTGGAACCGTTTTGAACACTATTGAGGCATAGAGGATTGGGTTGTAAGGAATTGTGGCTAGGCTTGGTCTCGGCTGGGTCCAGGGCTGGCTAGGGTCATGTGTGGGTCAAGGGAAGAGTCCTAGCCACGCTAAGAATCGAGTACCAGGGCTGGGGAGAGGTCCTAGCAAGCTAGGACTTCACCCGAGAACAAGCCAAGGGAGACGAGCGGTACAGCAATTGTGCAGGGCAAGATAGCTCTTCCAGGGGGCTTTGGACTGGGCTAGGTTAAGTCCTTAGGGTCCTAAGATGGTGCACAAGGGTCAGGGTTCGGGGCTGGCTCGTTGGTTAAGTGGCTAAGCAAGAAAACATGGAGTCCTAGGCTAGGTGGGTTTCTCGGCCATGACTTGTTCTGAGTGGTGGCTTCGGTTTTGTGGCCAGGATCGAGTCCTATGGGTTCTAAGGGTCCAAGAGGGTTCCTAGTGGGGCTGCTCATGAGTTGGTGCAGGATTGCTCGACGTGGCCCGAGCCAAACACAGAAAACGTGAGGGAGGCACCCTGGAGTCACGCGCAGGCTGTTTCTTTCTTCAGATGGCTCGCTGCTCGGGTTCAGGGGCTGGGCTAGGCTTGGTTGGGTCTGGGCATTGTCTAGGGATGGTTAGGGTTAAGTGGGATCGGTTGTGGCTCGGCTGGAAGTGTCCTAGTTGGGATAGGAGTCCTAGAAATTCTAGGAGACTCACATATACACATGCATGCAATCGGGTGTGGGGCCATAAGTGTTCTGAGTGAGCTAGGGTCGGTTCCATGGGCTGGGCTTGGTCAGTAGGGTTCCAATGTGGGTGGGCTAGGTTTTGGCTTGAGGTGGCTTGATCATGGCTCGAGTATTTTGGGAGATGGCTCGGTGTGTTCGGTTATGTGTCAATTTTGAAAATAAAAGGAGGAAAATTTAATCCATGGGTCCACGGGTGTGGCTCATGATTCGGAAGGGTAGAATAAATAATAAAAATATTATGTTTAAAATTTGGGATCAAAATAATGTGTTTTGGATTTATCCAGGATTTAATCGGCTCACAAAACGCTAATTAAAGAATTAATTTAAAAGCCTAGTTTTAAGCTTCATAAAATTATGAAAAATTATATTAACGTAATCCCATGGCATTAAAAATGAGAAAAAAATAAATTCGAGAATTTTTATGTCCAGGAGCAAAATGGTAATTTTACACTTATGAAAATACGTAAACGCTTGACAGCGTCCAGAAGGATTATAATGCATGTTAAATGATATTATATGATATAAAATGATGATTTTTATGATAATATATATTTTTATGATTAATGATAAAGCTGTGCAATTTTTACTATCTAAAATGCTATTTTTTAGAAAGTTATGCTAATTGATGACTTTAAAAGAAAATGAAAAATATTTTGAGGGATGTGAATTGACTGTGACAAAAGATATGATTTATGATATATGATTATTTGGGGATTTCGGGAGGGGGAAAAGGCCCCAGAGAGAACCCATTTACGGGAAAAGGCCCAAGAGGGATCCCATTTGTGGGAAAAAGCACCCGAGGGAACTCGTCTATTGGAAAAAGCCCCCGAGAGAACCCCAAAGATCGTATTTTTATGGTGGAGCCTAGTGCACACCCCCATGGGCCATGTGGAGCTGAAGGCTGATTAGTCGACCGAGAATATAAGCTAGTCACTTTCAAGGATCAAACTTCACCCAAAATGATATATGATTGAAATCTTGTGATAAAAATGATTCTTATGATATATGATTAATGATGACCATTAAATCTATTTTTAAAATGATTTATTTATGCTCAAAGCTTATTTTAAATGATTTTTGAAGGATTTATTTATGCTTAAAGTTATTTTAAAATGATTTTACGATTTATGATTAAATTATGCTTAAATGGTTTTTAAATGGTTTATTTATGTCCAAAAGTTATTTTAAATAAAAATATGATTTTAATGCATGTGAATGTATATGTATTATTTGCTACCCATGTTGAGAACGTGTTGAGTCTTTAGACTAACTAGGTTTGTATGATACATGTTTTGATTATTTATAGGAGGTGCTGACGCTTGAGTGGATCGAGTGCAGTAGTACACACCCGAGAGCCTTTATGTTTCCACACTAGCTTGATAGATTAATGATTTAAAGAATATGATAATGATTTTTATTAGAGATATTTTTATGCCTAATTTTATTGTTAACCGATCTTTTTAAAGGTCGATTTAGGAATTTTGGTTAGTCGATTATTTAATATTTTATTTTATGCACTTGACATTTAAATTGTTAATTTATTATGATACATGATTATGTTAAATTATTTTATTAGAATTTATGATTTAAGATTAGAAAAAAAAAACGATGTCGTTTCATTGATAGTATGAGCTATACCTTTCGAATAATGTTTTTAAGTTTGGTTAAAAGTTTGATGATTTTACGATTTGAACTACTTCCATTGATTTTGAAATTTTAGTTGGTTGTTTTATTTTAAAATGGTTTCAAGGTATTTTAAAGTATATATATGTATATTTCGAATTATGGAGATTAAGAAGAAAAAAAAAATTCTAGTACTTTTTAAGAAAGCGAGTAGTTGACGTTTCGTTTGGTATCAGAGCAATATTCCTGTAAAAAATTGTGCCACTGTCAGTGCCGGGAAGCTCAGTCGTCAAGCCTCAAATATATAAGTTTAAGTGCTTTATATGATGATACCTGTATAAATACATGAATTATATGTTTATGTCACATGTTTAAAAGCTTTATGAGGATATATGTTTTATACGCTTTAGAATTTCTCTACGTGATACGTTATGAAATACGAAACTATATGATTTCAACGCATGTTGGATTTGTGGTGGAATTGGACTATGTTGATTTTTGGGTTTTAGTATTGACGTTCTACTTTTTGGGTCATAAGATAATCGTGAAGATTATGAATGCTTTTGGGACATGCAGATTTTTCTAAGAAAATATTTATGATTTGTGGTTACTAGTTGAGTTAATTTTTGGGAATTACACATAAGTAATAATGATACGAAGACTGCGATGATCTTTAGAAGTAAGAAAATGTATAAATTGAGATTTTAGGATTTGATGAAAGGTAAGATTGGTTATGGGAATTGACTTTTATGTAAATAAGTTCAAAATTTTCGAAATTTATGTTATGAAAAACACATAGAAGGGAACTAAGAATGCTAAGAACTTATGGGATAATTGTAAAATTTTCGAATCTAAGATCAATTGAATAATTTTTGAGGAAATTAAGAATTTACTTTGCAATTGTTAAGGAATTTGGGGATCAATTTAACAATAAGTGAGAATTTAATGTGTTAAACGATAAGAATTTTCAATTATTTAGGCTTGTAAGAATATTTAGAACCTTAGGATATCTTGGTTATTATGTTATAAGAAATGTTAATCAAAAGGGTTTTTAAGAATGGAATAATAGTGCATGGAATATCTGGCCAGAGTATGAGATGTACGTTAGAGAAGGAGTTTTCAAATAGTACACGCGATGCCACAATTATAGTTATCACATAGCTATCGAATTATTATGCAACCCTCGATGAACCAATGGTTGCAGATTCGATCGGGATATATGAGCTGAAGGGACCGTACTGTACGTTTACCATAATCGACTGATTCTTGCAGGCACTATCAGTGATACCTAGGGGATCATGGGGCGATGCTACTAGACGCTCTTACCATGATCCGATGGCTGCAATCTGAAATGAGTTCTGACATATTTAATCAAGGTGTTGATGAAAAGAATGGGGCTTAGTAGGGTAAGCTCGAATAAGAATAAATATTATTCTGAATCACAAAGAGCTGTGAACTCACGGCTAGCTGTATCCCTGAACCATTGAGGGTCACACAAGTACTGGATCATTTGTTCTCATTGAGAGAATAAATTCAAGGAGTTGAATTTATATAGTAAATTCAAGGAATTGAATTTATGATAATTAAATTTTGAGAAAATAAACTCAAGGAGTTGAATTTATGAGATAGTAAATTCAAGAAGTTGAATTTATGAAATTTGGAGAGAATAAATTCAAGGAGTTGAATTTATAAAATTTGAGAATTTAATTTATTAAACTCAAATGTTGGGTTTATTAAATATTAAATTTTGGAGGTGATGAAAATTCAAGTAGTTGAATTTATAATTTAAATATTAAATTCAAATGTTGAATTTATAATTGATATAATTTATTAAACTCAAAAGTTGAGTTTATTAAATATTAAATTAAATGTATTGAGAATATGTTTAATGGGCTTGTAGGAGTACAAGTCCAACATATTAAATAATTAAAGTTATTAATGGACTTTGATTAATTAATTAAACTAGTTGGACTAACCCAATCAATTAATCAAGCCCATTAATGTTAATTATGAAATTTAGGTTAAATAACTTGTTTTTAAGGAAATAAAAAGTTGACCTAGCCACCACTACTATTACACAAGTGTGATAATCGAGAATCACACAAAAATCTCTCCAAAAATTCTTTTGGCAATTTTTCAAAGAAAAGAATTTTGAGTCCTCTCTCAAAATTTTGATCTCAACGTAAAAACTTCTTTCAAATATTCTAGTGCTATTTGAAAGAGGAAGAAATCTTCTGGTCGTGGACTTGATAGAAGGAGACTTGAAGAAAGTTCGTAGGGAATTCATCAAGAGCTATCTCCGCTAACCCCGGAATAGTTGGAGCCGTGTGAATCGTTCACCAAAGGTATAAAATTTTAACACCATATGAATGTTTATGATAAAATTATACGAGCGTCTAAAGCAAAACATATTTTGATTGTCAAAATAAATAAAAATTTTAAAACTTCCGCTGCGTTTGGGCGCGTAGAAAATCGAGATCCAACAGTGATATCAGAGCCAAGGTTTTTTCTAAATCGTATGGTTTTGATATTGAATAATTTATTTCTAACCACACAAGAAATTTTTTTCAGAAAATTGTAGCACCATAAAATTTATTTTTTCCAGAAATTTTTTTTTTAAAAAAAAAAATTTATTTGAGGCTGCCCGGAACTTTTCCGGGCAGCGCACTGTGCGCACCTGCAAGAAGTCCGGACATAAGAAATTATATGTACCAGAAATGTTCTGGAAATGATAAGTGAATGTCCAAGTAAACATGATTTTAACAACAAACAAAAGAAAGTTAGATGATCCAAAACACACACAAATATGGCACGCTAGACTAGGTCACATTTCCCAAAGAAGGATGCACAAACTAGTGGGAGAAGGCATGTTTGACTTGTCAAACATAAGTTCTCTACTTACTTGTGAGTTCTGTCTAAAAGGAAAAATGACCAAGACTCCATTCGATGGAAACGTGGAACGTGCGCATGGTCTATTGGATTTGATCCACACAGACATTTGTGATCCGCTAAGTGTTAGCACAGAATATGGGCAATCCTACTTCATTACCTTTACTGATGACCATTCGAGGTATGGGTATGTTTATGAAACACAAATCTGAAGCATTTGAAAGGTTCAAAGAATTCAGATCTGAAGTAGAAAAACTGCTAGAAAGGAGTATTAAGACACTTCGATCTGATCGAGATGGAGAATACTTGAGTGCTGAATTTTTGGGTTATCTAAAAGAAAATGAGATTCTCTCACAGTGGACTCCACCAGCAACACCACAATTGAATGGTGTTTCTGAACGTCGTAAGCGAACCTTGTTGGACATGGTTCGATCGATGATGGGATTCACTAAATTGCCTACATCGTTTTGGGGCTTTGCGCTTGAAACCGCGGCAATGTTGTTGAATAATGTCCATATTAAATCAGTGGATAAAACACAATATAAGATATGGATGGGAAAAACTCTCAAATATTCTTACGAGAGAATATGGGGATGTCATGCTTACGTGAAGCAGATAGTAGGAGACAAATTGGATTGTAGATCCACTTTGTGCTACTTTGTAGAATATCCAAAGAATTCTGTTGGATATTATTTCTATCATCCCAATGAAGCAAAAGTGTTTGTTTCAAGAAATGCCACCTTTTTGGAAAAGGAATTTCTATTAGATAGAAAAGGCAAGATGATAGAACTTGAAGAAATTCAAGATACTCCCTCAACTATAGTAGTTGAACCTAATTCCCAAGAACCAGTAGTTGAAGTACAAGCTCCTAGAAGGTCTGATAGGGTTATTAGACCACCTGCAAGATATACGCTTCTTCATGAACAAAGCCCTGATGAGCATTGTGTTGGATGTGATCCAATTAATTTTAAAGAAGAAATATCTGATACTGATTCAACCAAATGGCTTGAAGCCATGCAGACAGAAATGGACTCTATGTATTCAAACCAAGTCTTGACATTGGTGGATCAACCTGAGGAAATCATTCCCATAGGGGGCAAATGGATCTACAAAAGAAAGCTTGGGGCGAATGGGAAGGTAGTGACCTTCAAAGCAAGGCTAGTTGCAAAAGATTATACTCAAAGGCAAGGAGTTGACTATGAGAAAACTTTTTCACCAGTTGCTATGTTTAAGTCCATTAGAATACTACTAGCCATAGCATCATGGTATGACTATGAGATTTGGCAAATGGATGTAAAGAATGCATTCCTCAATGGAGACATCAAAGAAGAAATTTATATGTCTCAACCTGAGGGATACACATCAGTAGGAAGTGAGCATAAGGTATGCAAACTTCAGATATCAATATATGGTCTCAAGCAGGAGTCAAGGAGTTAGAACCTCAGATTTGATAGCACTATCAAAGAGTTTGGTTTTGCTAAGAATTCTGAGGAACCGTGTGTGCACAAGAAAGTTAGTGGGAGTGCAGTGACATTCCTAGTACTTTATGTTGATGATATTCTGCTCATTGGGAATGATGTAGGATTACTGCAATCAACTAAGGTATGGTTAGCCAGTAAATTCTCCATGAAAGACATGGGTGAAGCATCCTACGTATTAGGAATACAAATCTATGGAGATAGATAAAAAAGGATGCTCGGACTCACCCAAGCCACCTATATCGATACCATTATAAAACTATTCTCTATGGAAGAGTCCAAGAGAGGATACTTACCAATATGTCATGGTATTACTCTATCTAAAGCTTTGTGTCCCAAAACTGATGAAGAGATAGAGATGATGACACGTATTCCATATGCGTCAGCCATTGGTAGTATCATGTATGGTGTGATATAGACACGTCCTGATGTTGCTTACGCTCTGAGTGTTACAAGCAGATATCAGGCAAACCCTGGTCCAATGTATTGGAAGGCCTTGAAAGATATTCTTAAGTACTTGTGAAGGACTAAGAACTTGTTCATGGTCTATGGGGTGGAGAATATAAATTGGAAGACTACACTGATTCTAGCTTTCAATGTGACGTAGATGATTAGAAATCGACCTCTGGCTTTGTATTCATGCTTAATGGTACGGCTGTCTCTTGGAAAAGTTCCAAGTAAGACACCGTTGCGGATTCCACCACTGAAGCTGAATATATTGCCGCATTTGATGCAGCCAAAGAAATAGTTTAGATGAGGAATTTTCTCCAAGAGTTGGGCGTTATTCCTAATGGAGTTGATCCAGTCCATTTGTACTGGGACAACACTGGTGTCGTTGCGCAAGCAAAGGAACCAAGGTCTCATCAGCGATCCAAACATGTACTGAGGAAGTTCCACATCATACGGGAGATAGTGGGAAGAGGAGACATATCAGTGGAAAGAGTCCCCTCTGCAGATAATGTTGCTGATCCACTTACAAAGCCCTTGCCAGGACCATTGTTTGAAAAGCATTGCGAAGCAATGGGATTAAGGGTAGTTGGCTATAGGGCAAGTGGGAGATTGTTAGAGTAGATGCCCCGCAAGCCAACGGTTGGCTAGGGAATTTATTGACTCAAGTGAAATAAACTATCTTTTTTTAATATAATTTAACTTTTTATGGTCTTATTATACTTTATCTGTATACCATGCAAACAGCATAAATAAAGTCCTTGATTATGCTTTAATACAAATGAATCGTAATTCGATGTTGAAACTCATTTGTAAACACTGCATATTCTAAATTCGTTCCTAGTCGGTTCACCCGCCTAAAACAGGGATAAAGGCCGCTTGAGCTCGGGACTAGCATCTGTAATGTTGTGTACTGCGTTTCTTGGTAAGGGCATAGAGATGTCCAAACATGCAGATGGGTAGTCATATGATGATTATATCGAACAACCCTCCATCGGACTTTCCAAGTGGTTATCATTCATCGAGAGGATAAGTCCGTGGTTATGATTGTACACCATTAGTCCTTACGACTCGGGACAACACTGAGGCTCTATATGCTAGGGCTGTGCTTTGACTCGTTTACCGGCTTCAGGAGAGTCATCAGGTGGCAAGGTTGGGTACAATTGCGACACATATAAGAGCCAGTGCATTGTAGTCGGGGATTCACCGCTCACCTACGGGTGTGGATATCCTATGTGATCTGATGAAATAATAGTGCATGGAATATCTGGCCAGAGTATGAGATGTATGTTAGAGAAGGAGTTCTCAAATAGTACACGCGATGCCACTATTATAGTTATCACATAGCTATCGAATTATTATGCAACCCTCGATGAACTAATGGTTGCAGATTCGATCGGGATATATGAGCTGAAGGGACCGTACTGTACGTTAATCATAATCGACTGGTTCTTGCAGGCACTATAAGTGATACCTAGGGGATCATGGGGCGATGCTACAAGACGCTCTTACCATGATCCGATGGGTGCAATTAGAAATGAGTTCTGACATTCTTAATCAAGGTGTTGATGAAAAGAATGGGGCTAACTAGGGTAAACCCAAATAAGAATAAATATTATTCTGAATCACAAAGAGTTGGGAACACACAGTTAGCTGTATCCCTGAACCATTGAGGGTCACACAAGTACTGGATCACTTGTTCCCGTTTAGAGATTAAATTCAAGGAGTTGAATTTATATAGTAAATCAAGGAGTTGAATTTATGATAATTAAATTTTGAGAAAATAAACTCAAAGAGTTGAATTTATGAGATAGTAAATTCCAGAAGTTGAATTTATGAAATTTGGAGAGAATAAATTCAAGAAGTTGAATTTATAAAATTTGAGAATTTAATTTATTAAACTCAAATGTTAATTTTATTAAATATTAAATTTTGAAGGTGATGAAAATTCAAGTAGTTGAATTTATAATTAAATATTAAATTCAAATGTTGAATTTATTATTTATTTAATTTATTAAACTCAAAAGTTAAGTTTATTAAATATTAAATTAAATGTATTGGGAATACGTTTAATGGGCTTGTAGGAGTACAAGTACAACATATTAAATAATTAAAGTTATTAATGGACTTTGATTAATTAATTAAACTAGTTGGACTAGCCTAATTAATTAATCAAGCCCATTAATGTTAATTATGGAATTTTGGTTAAATAACTTGTTTTTAAGGAAATAAAAAATTGACCTAGCCTCCACTAATATTACACAAGTGTGATAATCGAGAATCACACAAAAATCTCTCCAAAAATTATTTTGGCAATTTTTCAAATAAAAGAATTTTGAGTCCTCTCTCAAAATTTTGATCTCAACGTAAAAACTTCTGTCAAATATTCTAGTGCTATTTGAAAGAGGAAGAAATCTTCTGGTCGTGGACTTGATAGAAGGAGACTTGAAGAAAGTTCGTAGGGAATTCATCAATAGCTATCTCCGCTAACCCCGGAATAGTTGGAGCCGTGTGAATCGTTCACCAAAGATATAAAATTTAAACACCATATGAATGTTTATGATAAAATCATACGAGCGCCTAAAGCAAAACATATTTTGATTGTCAAAATAAATAAAAATTTTAAAACTTCCGATGCGTTTGGGCGTGTAGAAAACCGAGATCCAACAATACGTTGGATATTTTAATATTGAAATATGATAGGTTGATGAACATTTTGGGTATAAAATAAGGAAAGCAATATATGTTAAGCGTGTGCATCCATTCTGTTATATTGAAAATTGTAAGAAAAGTTGAAATTCGAGGTTATAATAACATAACACTAAGTCATTATGGGTAGTTTTAAGTTGCGATGCGCAAATTAGGATTTAGAAGGCAATTTAATTAGGATCCAGGAGACGTAAGGATATTCTATAACTTAATTTTTATCAGAGTAGCGCAGCGGAAGCGTGGAATTTTGGGATATTAGAACTAAGGCTAAATTTTTGGGTTAACAAGGATAAGTGAATTTCGAGGACAAAATTCAATTTAAGGGGGGAAGATTGTAACGCCCCGAAAATTCGAAAGTCCACGTAAACAACATGCATACAAGTTATTAAATTCCTTGTGTATTTCAATTAATTGTTTTAATTGTAGAAATTAATTATGTTGTGCATATTGACATGTTTAAAATATATTTTTCTACATTGTTGCATTAAAATGTATTTTTAAAAGTTATTTGAGTTGCGATCGAGTAACAGACACCGAGGACTGAAAAATAGAAAATGTTTTATTAAATAATTATTTTTAAATATTTAAAATATGATTGATGCTTTTTCATATTTTTTAAAATAAGGAGTTTTGAGGTGATTTCGGGATGTAATTTTTATCGGTGTTAGATTTTCAAAAAAAATACGAACGTTTTGGCAACCCGATTAATGAATTCACAAACTTTTCTACTCAAAATATTTTAATTAAGCACTAATGGGTTATTTGGGCTTAATTAAGTTTTTTAATGGGCCTAAGCCATGGTTAGTGTTTTATTTATTATTTTAAGTACAAAAACCCCACCCCATATCAACTAAATCACACGCCCACCTCTCCTTCTCCTTTCAAACTCCTAGCACTTTAATTCACGGCACACACACCGTCAAAATTAAGAGAAAAGTTCGAAGGTTTTCAAGGGTTCTTCAAGCCATCGTCATCGTACCATCGTTCTTCGATTCGTCAACGTTTACTCATGCGCAAAGACACGCCATATTTTTCCTTCAATCATGATCACACCATATTATGTAATTTTGTATGAAATTACATGAAAACAAGGGGCACCTTTGAAGATTTTCGTACATGCATATTATATGATTTTTAAAACTTGTGTTTTGATTTAAAAACATGATTATTATGTTGTTAAAGGGTCTGCCATGATTAGGACTTGTTAGGGGCTTTTTTTATACGTTTAAAAGAGTCCTAGAACACCACAATAGGCTGCACACGTAGAGAACAAAAGCTGGAACCGTTTTGAACACTATTGAGGCATAGAGGATCGGGTTGTAAGGAGTTGTGGCTAGGCTTGTTCTCGGCTGGGACCACGGCTCGCTAAGGACATGTGTGGGTCAAGGGAAGAGTCCTAGCCACGCTAGAAATCGAGTACCAGGGCTGGGGAGGGGTCCTAGCAATCTAGGACTCCACCCGAGAACATGCCAAGGGAGACGCGCAGGTACAACAATTGTGTAGGGCGAGATGGATCGGCCAGGGGGCTTTGGGCTAGGCTAGGTTAAGTCCTTAGGGTCCTAAGATGGTGCACAAGGGTCAGGGTCAGGGGCTGGCTCGTTGGTTAAGTGGCTAAGCAAGAAAACATGAGGCTAGGTGGGTTTCTCAGCCATGACTTGTTCTGAGTGGTGCCTTCGGTTTTGGGGCTAGGATCGAGTCCTATGGGTTCTAAGTGTCCAAGAGGGTTCCTAGTGGGGCTGGTCATGAGTTGGTGCAGGGTGGATTGACGTGGCTCGAGCGAAGCATAGAAAACGGTAAGGAGGCACCATGGAGTCACACACAAGCTATTTCTTTCTTCAGGTGGCTCGGTGCTCATGTTCAGGGGCTGGGCTTGGTTGGGTCTGGGCGTGGTCTACTGTTGTTTAGGGTTAGATGGGATTGGTTGTGGCTCGGCTGGAAGTATCCTAGTTGGGATAGGAGTCCTAGATATTCCAGGAGACTCACATACACACATGCATGCAATCGGCTGTGGGGGCAGAAGTGTTTTGAGCAAGCTAGGGCTGGTTCCATGGCTCGAGTATCTGGGAGATGGCTCGGGGAGTTCGATTATGGGACAATTTCGAAAATATAAAGACTTAAATAGGAACCATGGGTCCACGGGTGTGGTTCATGGCTCACAAGAGTAGAATAAATAATAAAAATTTATATTTAAAATTTGGCATCAAAATATGGAATTTTGTATTTATCCGGGATTTAAACGCATCACGAAATGTTAATTAAAGAATTAATTGAAACGCCTAGATTTAATCTTAATAAAATTATGAAAAAATAGGTCTAAGTTTAAATAATTATTTGGGATAAGCCCATGTTATTTAAAGTGAGAAAAACATATATTCGAGAATTTTTACATCTAGGGGTAAAACGGTAATTTTACACCTAGAAAATAGTAAATGTCATGGCAGTGTCACGAATGTTGTTTACATATGCTAAATTTTTTGTTTTAAATGTTTATGTATTTTCATGATTTAATATGCTAAATATTTATTTTAAATGTTTATGGATTTTTATGATTTAATATTTTAACATGTTTATTTTAAATGTTTATGGATTTTTATGATTTAATATGCTAAAATGTTTATGGATTTTTATGATGAAACGATGATGTTAAAAGATATGTTGCATTCTTGGTTTAAAAGGAAAAAAACGTTATATGCATTTTTAATTTTTATTAAGTGATGATGAAGGATCGTTTGCAGAGCACCTTAAGGTGCTTCAAACAAAATATTCTCGAAGAGCTGCCATAGCTCGTATTCTAAGAATGTATACACCGATGAATTAGATCGAGTTTGGTATTAAACTAAGCGGAAAACACTCGAAATAATCCTTCGTTAAGAAACACTGATATATTTTAATATCTTGTAACTAATTAACTGAAGAAAAGAGGGATCAGTTCTCGCATGTATCAGTTTAGTTATGGTGAGAACTGAACTGATAGATACTCGAACTGATCAAGTCAGTTTAAAGCAAGGGGTTAACAGTTAAAGTACACAAGATATGTTTATGGATGTACGAAGACTTCAACTGCTCCTACGTCATCCCTTCTACCACCTCGGGTAGGATTCACTAGAAAACATTGATCTATACAACACTTTGTACAAATCCAACCAACTAAGACTTACACCACTGCCTAAACTGAACTCCTAGACTAAACTGAAAGCAGCACCTTCCAGTCAACACTTCTTTAATGTCTACGTGAGAAAGACTACATTCACAAGTTTAATGTCTTTGTGCAAGACTGTATTTGAGTGGTGGTGTGTGTGTGTGAGAACTGATCTCTGAAAACTACTCGAAAGTGTTCTCACACACTAAGGGAAAAATGCTTCTAATCTAAAGCTGATAACACCTTTAAGTGTTCCCTCGACTGGGCTGAATGCTTCTCTCTTAAGCTGATATGACTTTGAAGCGTGCCCTTTTCTTTTCTCTCTTGTGTTGTATCTTCACTGATCTTCACCTTCTATTTATAGGTGCGAAGTTTGATCGTACAGTGAGACTCAATTATTGTATTTGTTGCATTTTGATTTTGTTCATCGAAATTTGTCTTGTTCTTTCTGGAACACTTTTATCTTTAATCTCTGATTCAACGTCCATTATTGTCCTTTGACTGGACAAAAGTTTTTGTACCTTAGCGCACAAATGTATTCCACTAAATTCAGCTTGTCTTGATCTGCAACTAATTGCTCCTAAATGATGTTCTGAACTGGCCAGTTGAACTGGTCTTCAGTTGGGCTGGTGAAATCAGTTGACTCGTCAGTGGAACTGATTTCACTTTTGTTCAGTTGGACTGATCTCAGTTGCGCTCTTCATCTGTTGAACACTCCTTTGGCTGGCCGGGCTTATGAGGTTCTCCTGCTGAACCACCTATAAACTGAACAATTAGTTGAACTCATTTACAATACATCAGTTGAACTGGTCTAGTTTGGTTAATGAGTTGATGCTTTCAGTTGGCATCTTCGACAGCTTCAGGTTTGGCTCGTAACTGATTATTTCAGTTTCAGCTATCTGCGCACTAAGGTAGATTATTAAAAACAAACAAACAAGTTTTGTTAACATCTAAATTAAGATTGCGAACATGAAATGTTCCAACAATCTCTCCCTTTTTGATGATCACAAAACTTGAACAATTGAGGTTTAAAAAGAAATTCTCCAAAAAGAGAATCAAAGAAATAAACAAAAGTTTTTTAAAGAATGGTTTTTCAGTTCGAGGAATAACAGAAAGAATTGCTCCCCCTCAACAACTGAATGAAATAATTTGAAAACAGTCAGTTTGTGGGATAATTCTAAACAAAACTCTCCCTTAGAAACTGAATGAAAACTCTTCTTCAAAAATATAAACATTTACGCGATTAATGAAGTTTTGGTATCAATCAAGCATTTTAGGCAACAAATCTTAAGATAGCAGTTCAATTATCTAAAGGCTAACTGGATGAATAAGATGTTTATTTAATCGAATAAGCGTCCCTTGTATTATACATTTGCGCATATCAACCAATGTAAGGGAAATTGCTACTTCACTAGCAGACTTAATCAAATAAGCGTCCCTTGTATTATACATTTGCGCATATCAACCAATGTAAGAGAAATTTCTACCTCACTAGCAGACTTTAAATAACATCAAACATCAGTTAATTTGCACATAATAGAACTGAATATACTAACAACTGGTTGCCTTGAATGCTTTGAAAGTTGCAAAGACTTTGAGTTACTTTTTCCAGAAGGTCAGCTAATTTGCCTTTGGACTTAATCTCCATGTTGGCCAACTGGTCGAGCTGACTCAAACTTGATTCAATTGGTGCTGAACCGCATTGATCATCTATATTTGATCTGATATGGCAAATAAGCGGATGCACTGCTGATGATTAAGCTCCATTTAACTCATTAGTTTCAGCTGGTAGTTGGGTTTCGTCTGATGATTAGTTGAACTGGTAGGCTTGCAACTGAAATTTTGTCTTTAGAGCAGTTTAGTTGAACTGCTATCAACTGAACTCGGAAATCCTGCAAGCTACTTAAAACAACAATATTAATGAGTCGAGAGAAGTAGCTATGATGTTAGTTCCAGAGTTAAGAACCTTCTCTCTTCTCATAACAAACGCATAAAATATTTAAGAGGATTTTGAAATCAATTTTAAATAAAATTTTAAAATATGTTTTAAAATATCAGTTTTCAAATGTCCTTCTTAGAATAACTAGCTCTGATACCAATTGAAAGATCTTTTAC
Source organism: Primulina tabacum (assembly GCF_025594145.1). Lineage (NCBI taxonomy): Eukaryota > Viridiplantae > Streptophyta > Magnoliopsida > Lamiales > Gesneriaceae > Primulina > Primulina tabacum. Next base: position 18,565,955 of record NC_134559.1, read on the forward strand.
AGAGCACTGGAGGTGCTTCAAACAAAATATTCTCCAAGAGCTGCAATAGCTCATGTTCTAAGAATGTATACATCGATTAATAAGATCGAGTTTTGTATTAAACCAAGTGGAAAATACTCGAAATAATCCTTCGTTAAGAGACACTGATATATTTTAATCTCGTGTAACTAATTAACTGAAGAAAAGGGGGATCAATTCTCGCATGTATCAGTTCAGTTATGGTGAGAACTGAACTGATAGATACTCGAACTGATCAAGTTAGTTTAAAGCAAGGGGTTAACAGTTAAAGTACACAAGATATGTTTATGGATGTTTGGAAACTTCAAATGCTCTTACGTCACCCCTTCTACCACCTCGGGTAGGATTCACTAGAAGACTTTGATCTATACAACATTTTGTACAAACCCACCCAGCTAAGACTTACACCATTGCCTAAACTGACTTCCTAGACTAAAATGAAGGCAACACCTTCCAGTCAACACTTATTTAATGTCTATGTGAGAAAGACTACATACACAAGTTTAACGTCTTTGTGCAAGACTGTATTTGATTGTTGGTGTGTGTGTGTGTAAGAACTGATCTCTTAAAACTACTTGAAAGTGTTCTCACACACTGAGAGAAAAATGCTTCTAATCTAAAGCTGATAACACCTTTAAGTGTTACCTCGACTGGGCTGAATGCTTCTCTCTTAAGCTGATATGACTTTGAAGGGTGCCCTTTTCTTTTCTTTCTTGTGTTGTATTTTCACTGATCTTCACCTTCTATTTATAGGGGCGAAGTTTGATAGTAGAGTGAGAATCAATTATTGTATCCGTTGCATTTTTAATCTGTTCCTCGAAATATGTCTTGTTCTTTCTGGAACACTTTTGTCTTTAAGCTTTGATGCAACGTCCATTATTGTCCTTTGACTGGACAAAAGTTTTTGTATCTTTGCACACAGCTGTATTCCACTTAGTTCAGCTTGTCTTGATTTGCAACTGATTGCTCCTAACTGAAGTTCTGAACTGGTCAGTTGAGCTGGTCTTCACTTGGGTTGGTGAAATCAGTTGACTTTTCAGTTGAACTGATTTCACTCTTGTTCAGTTGAACTGATCTCAGTTGGGCTCTTCATCAGCTGAACACTCCTTCGGCTGGCCGGGCTTCTGAGGTTCTCCTGCTGAACCACCTATCAACTGAACAATCAGTTGAACTCATTTACATGACATCAGTTGAACTGGTCTAGTTTGGTTGATCAGTTGATGCTTTCAGTTTGCGTCTTCAGCAGCTTCAGTTTTGGCTCGTAACTGATTATTTCAGTTTCAGCTATCTGCGCACTAAGGTAGAGTATTAAAAACAAACAAACAAGTTTTGTTAACATCAAAATTAAGATTGCGGACATGAAATTTTCCAACAGATGAAAATATGAAACGTTGAAGGAATTGAAGTAATTGTGACTAATACAATGATACGATGATATGAATAGAGATATTGTGAGGGAAAAGGCCCCGAGAAGGAGCCCATTTACGGATGAAGGCCCTAGAGGGAGCCCATTCGTGGGAGAAGGCCCCAGAGAGAGCCCGTCTATGAGAGAAGGCCCCAGAGGGAGCCCGAAAATCGTATTTCCAATGACATGATATGTTAATACGTAAGGCCAAGGCACAGTTGACGGGTGAGAGTGTCGCTGGTGTCCCCGCCGCCCAGTACTGTGGTTACATGTAGATGGATCCATCGCTCAATACAAATACGAATATGAAAGTCACAATTAACGATCTGAATTCAACAGAAACAAATATGAATATGAATATGTTGATATGTATATGAAAATGAATACGTATATGAATATGAATATGGATATAAAAATGAATACATATATGGATATGTATACGAATACGAATATGTTGAATATGAATATGGATATAAAAATGAATACATATATGGATATGTATACGAATACGAATATGTTGAATATGAATATGTTTATGTTGATATGAAAATGTTTATGAAAATATTTATGCTTAAAGTTGATGCATCATTATGAAAATGTTTTTGTTTAAAGTTTATGCATCTTCATGAAAACGAGATTTTAAGTACAAGTATTTTCACAGTTGCATGTGTTCTGTATATGTATTACTTGTTATCAAGATTATGGTGTGTTGAGTCTTTAAACTCACTAAGTGTGATTGATGCAGGTGATTACGATAATAATGATAATTGAGTCTTGATGGTTGATCTGACTGTACTGAAGGTGCACATAACCCGAGGACCAGCGCTAGTTTTCCGCACTAGTTTATAATTCATGATTTTAAGTTATCTTAAAGATATTTTATGACTTTTATTTATATTTATGAGTGGTTTTGAAGATGTTGATAGTATGATTTATACTTTCGAATAATGTTTTTAAGTTTGATAAAACATTTGACGATTTGAACTACTTCCATTGATTTTTAAATGTTAGTTGGTTGTTTTATTTTAAAATAGTGTCAAGGTATTTTAAAATATATACATGTATATTTCGAATTATGGAGATTAAGGAGGGAAAAAAATTCTAGTACTTTTTAAGAAAACGAGCAGTGGACGTTTCACATATTATCATCAAAATCATCATTTTAAATCATATAATATCATTTAACATGTATTATGATCCTTCAGGATGCTACCAAACTTTTAGGTATTTTCCTTAGTGTAAAATTACAGTTTTTCACCTAGACGTAAAAATTCTCGATTTTATCTTTTTCTCACTTTTAATGACATGGGCATATTCTTAATAATTATTTAAGCTTAAATATAATTTTCCATAATTTTAAAAGATATAAAACTAGGCTTTTCAATTAATTCTTTAATTATACTTTCGAATAATGTTTTTAAGTTTGATAAAACATTTGACGATTTGAACTACTTCCATTGATTTTTAAATGTTAGTTGGTTGTTTTATTTTAAAATAGTGTCAAGGTATTTTAAAATATATACATGTATATTTCGAATTATGGAGATTAAGGAGGGAAAAAAATTCTAGTACTTTTTAAGAAAACGAGCAGTGGACGTTTCACATATTATCATCAAAATCATCATTTTAAATCATATAATATCATTTAACATGTATTATGATCCTTCGGGATGCTACCAAACTTTTAGGTATTTTCCTTAGTGTAAAATTACAGTTTTTCCCCTAGACGTAAAAATTCTCGATTTTATCTTTTTCTCACTTTTAATGACATGAGCATATTCTTAATAATTATTTAAGCTTAAATATAATTTTCCATAATTTTAAAAGATATAAAACTAGGCTTTTCAATTAATTCTTTAATTAGCATTTCGTAAGGCGATTAAATCTCGGATAAATCCAAAACTCATTATTTTGATCCCAAATTTTAAACATAACATTTTTATTACACATTTTACACTTCCAAATCATGATCCACCCTCGTGGACCCATGGTTCGAAATTTCTTCCTTTTAATCTTGTTTTTGACACACGGAAGGACACACCGAGCCATCTCCTAAAATACTCGAGTCATGGTCGAGCCACCTTGAGTCAAACCCAAGCCAACCCACCTAGACACCCTCTTGAGCAAGCCCAGCCCAAAGATCTGAAAGGAGATCGATTATGGTGTCCGGAAGCGCAGCATAATTTCGAAAATCATATTTTTAAACATGAAAACCGAGCACCCCTTTAGTGTGTAGCAAATACCAAAATAAACACAAACATATTGTGTTAAGAATGTACCTATCAATCACAAGGATTGATATTTTTTCTCAAACTAAGTTGTAAACAACTTAACTCTTGAAGGTAGACAATCTACAAGCTTCCGAGACCACTCCTTGTTCAAATGGACTTCTTCCTTCAAAATTAGGTGAACCACTAACAAGGTAGATCTACTCTAATTTGCACTAGAAAAATTAGAGCATTTTTCTTTGAGAAGCGTATATTTTCTTCAAAAAAATGAAGAAAAGATTGGAGAGGAATTTTTAAGAAAAATTTCGGCTGAAACTAGCTTGGAGGAGAGAAGGACGAGTTATCTTGGTTGTGCAAAAAGTTAAAAGTGTATCCCAAAGGCATGCATTCTATTAACTCAAAAGTTGCCTCCAATCCTTCACCTCCCAAGCATGCAATTTTATTTGGGTTTGTAACAATTATAAAGCCCATGGACTTTAATTTAAATGTCTCAATCAAATTTGAGGCAAATTAAAACTTACTTGAATTTACTCAAGTCCACTAGTTGAATAATTATTTCTAATTGGGCTCTACAGGATCCAATGTTATTTAATTAATTCAGCACTTGAATTAATTTAATTATTTGAACTCTAGTAGATCCACCAGTGTTTAATTAATTCAACACTTGAATTAATTTAATTTAGTCCATAATAATGTTATGAAAATAAAAATTTTCAAATACATTATTTATTTGGCAAACTTTTAATTTAGGAACACTTCCTCAAATTAAAAGTCACATTCCCCATAATTCTCTTATAGAAGTTATACTTCTATTTTTCATTGCGCTTATAAACTCATTTATAATCCGTTCAACACATCGAACTATTTTTCTTCTCAACGAGATATAAAAAGTTAGCACTTGTGTGACTCTCAATGGTTCAATGATACAACTAGTCATGAGTTCATATCTCAATGTGATTCGGGACTAAACATGTCTTTATATGAGCATACTCCAGTTGCTCCATTCTTACTTATCAACTCCTTGATAATAAGAACGTCAGAAGTGAAGTCTGATATTACCCAACCAATCATGTTAAACGCCTAGCATAATCGCTTACATGATTCCCTAGGTATCAAATGATAGTGCCTACAAGAGTCATTCCATTATGGTTAGCGTACAGCACGGTCCCTTCATCTCATATATTCCGACCGATTCGACAACTATTGGTATATCGAGTGCTGCCAAAGGATCGATAACATGTGTCATGTCGTAGTTGCATTGATGGTGTAATCTAAGGAACCACTTTCTTAATTACCACAAACACTCTGATCAGAGATTTCAAACTACATACACATGAGATCACATAGGATATCCATATCCGAAGGTAAGCGGTGAATCCCCGACTACAATGCATAGACTCCTATATGTTTTGACAGAACACCCAACCTTGCCACCTGATGACCCCATATGAGTCGGTAAACAAGTCAAAGTGTAATGCCAGCATATAGAGTCACAATATTGTCCCGAGTCATAAGGACTAATATTATAAACTAGAACTTTTCCATTCGATAAGTGAGAATCACTTGAAAAGTCCTTTATGGAGGGTTGTTTAGTGCACTCTACAAGGAGCACCTATCTGCATGCTCGGACATCACAATGTCCCCTACCAATGAAACATGGTACTCATATCGCAGATACTAGTCTCAAAATCAAGCGGTATTTTATCCTTCTTAATGGCGGTCGAATCGACTAGGAACTGTTTGGAATATACAGTATTCCAAATATGAGTTTCATGATACTCATCATATGAGCATCTCATATTATTTCTACTATTTTTATATTTAAGAACTTTATCTATGAAACATGCATGGGTATACAGATAAAGATGTGCCAAAACAATAATTTCAAATATTATTGAAATAAAGATTGTTTATACATAGAGTTTCGATAAGTGAGAATCATGATGTGCCATTCGATAAGTGAGAATCACTCGGCCAACACCTTGCTCGACGGGCACCTAATCTAAAAATCTCCCCCTTGCACTAGAGCCAACTACCCATATGCTTCAAGCCCATCGATTAACGATGCTTCGAATAATGGTCCGGGTAAAGGTTTAGTTAGTGGATCAACAACATTATCCACGGAGCCGACTTTGTCAATCTACACTTCTCCTCTTTCCACAATCTCTCGGAGGATGTGATACTTTCTCAATATATGTTTGGATTTCTGATGAGACCTTGGCTCCTTCGCCTGAGCAATGGCTCCCGTGTTGTCACAAAACACCAGGACATGAGCAACTCCATTAGGAATGACATCCAACTCTTGGACAAAATCCCTTAACCAAACAGCATCCTTTACTGCAGCTGATGCATCAATATATTTGGCCTCAGTGGTGGAATCCACAATACTGTCTTGCTTGTAACTCTTACAACAGACAGCAGCACCATTGAGCATGAATACAAACCTAGAGGTTGACTTTGAGTCATCGATATCGCTTTGAAAGCTAGAGTCAGTATAGCATTCCAATTTCAATTCTTCACCCCCATAGACCAAGAAAAACTTATTGTTCCTTCTCAAATACTTGAGGATATCTTTCACAGCTTTACAGTGTTGAAGACCAGGGTTCGATTGATATATACTCACTACACTTAGTGCATAATCCACGTTAGAAAGTGTAGATATCATCCCATACATGATACTACCAATTGCGGATGCATACGGAATGAGTTTCATCGCCGCTATCTCTGCATCAGTCTTGGGAGACATAGACTTGGATAGGGACACACCTTGACGCATTGGTAGATGTCTTCTCTTGGACTCAACCATCGAGAACCGCTTAATGATGGTATCAATGTATGTGGACTTGGTGAGACCAAGCAAACTTCTTGATCTATCTCTATAGATCTGTATTCCCAATACAAAAGATGTTTCACCCAAGTCCTGCATCGAGAACTTACTCGCTAACAATATTTTAGTTGATTCCAACATCCCTACATCAATCTCAATGAGTAGAATGTCATCAACATAAAGCACCAGGAACGTCAATGCACTCCACTGACCTTCTTACACACACAGGGTTCCTCAGGATTCTTAGTAAAACCAAATTCTTTGATTGTTCTATCGAATATAAAGTTCCAACTCCTAGATGCCTGCTTTAGACCTTAAATATATCTCTGAATTTTGCATACCATATGCTCATTTCCGATAGATGTAAACCCTTCAGGTTGAGACATGTAAATCTCTTCCTCAATATCCCTATTAAGAAAGGCTGTCTTTACTTTCATCTGCCATATCTCATAGTCATACTATGCAGCTATGGCTAACAATATCCTTATAGACTTGAACATTGCAACTTGAGAAAAGGTTTCCTCAAAGTCCAATCCTTGTCTTTGAGTTTAGCCTTTTGCTACCAATCACGCTTTGAAGGTCAATACCTTCCCATCCACCCCAAGTTTCCTCTTGTAAATTCATTTACACCCTATGGGAACAGTTCCCTCAAGTGGATCCAAAAGATTCCACACTTGGTTGGAATGCATGAAATTCATCTCAGATTCCATAGCTTCAAGTCATTTGGATGAATCAGCATCAGATAACGCTTCCTCGAATGTCATTGGATCACATCCATGGTTAGGCTTATCATGGCCCTCTTCAAGAAGCAGACCATACCTCATAGGTGGTCTCGAGACTCTCTCGGATCTTCTAGGAGCTTGTATCTCCTCTCTTGGCTCTTCGGGTGTGGGTTCTACAATTGTGGGTGTCTCTTGAACTTCTTCGAGTTCTATAATATCATATTTTCTATCCAATAGAAATTCCTTTTCCAAAAAGATTGCATTCCTAGAAACAAACACCTTTGCCTCTTGGGGATGATATAAATAATATCCAACTGAATTCCTTAGATATCCCGAAAAGTAACATAAAATGGATCTACAATTCAATTTATCTCCCACTGCCTGCTTCACATAAGTAAGGCATCCCCATATTCTAAGATAAGAATATATGGGAGGCTTACCAATCCATATCTCGTATAATGTTTTATCAACTGCTTTTGAATGGACATTATTCAACAATAGTGCGGCTGTCTCAAGCACATATCCCAAAAAGGATGGCAGCAACTCCGTGAACCCCATCATAGACCAAACTATGTCCATCAAAGTCCGGTTACGACGCTCTGAAACATCATTCAGCTGCGATGTAGCAGGCGGAGTCCACTGCGAGAGAATCTCATTCTCCCTAAGATACTCTTGGAACTCGTAACTCAAGTACTTACCACCACGATCTAATCGAAGTGACTTGATGCTTCGTACCAACTGCTTCTCTACTTCAGTTCTGAATTATTTGAATCTTAAAAAGGCTTCAGATTTGTATTTCATCAAATAAACATACACATACCTTGTAAAGTTATCGGTAAAGGTGATGAAGTAGGCATGTCCATTCTTAGTGGTGATGCTAAGTGGACCGCACACATCGGTATGGATCAAATCCAATAATTCTTTGGCTCGCTCCACGTTGCCCTTAAAGGGAATTTTGAACATCTTTCCTTTTAGACAAAATTCACAAATCGTGAGAGAATTAATATCAGACATATAAAAAATGCATACTCCCACTAGCTTGTTCATCATTTTTAGGTAAATATGTCCTAATCGAGAATGCCATAATTGCGCCAAATTTAGTGTATCTTGTTTTAACTTATTTGTTGTTGTTATTGCTTAGACATTGTTTAGTAGATATCTTTCAATTTTAAGTTGTAGAGATCGTTTTCAAGTTCTCTTGTACCAATCAAACATTCATTCTTGTAAATGTTGCATTCATTCTTGTTTTTCACCAAATCAGGTACAAACAAAACATCTCTTAAAATCAACTTAAAATAATTGTTCAACAATAAGTAAACATCTCCTACGGCTTGGCATCTTTCTCCATTGCCCATCCTTAAGAAGCTCTCACATTCCCTAAGTCTTCTACTTCTTCCCATCACCTGCAAATTATTAGAGAGATGTGAGCCACAGCCGGTGTCTAATACCCAAGAATTAGAGTTAATTGAAATGCTTACTTCAATGTAGAACATACCATTTCCAGAACCATTTTGGGCAAGATTTTCTCTGCAGTTACGCCTCCAATGTCTAGGCTTCTTGTAGTGATGACAGATATCAGTAGTCTTGTTAGCCTTGACTGGTGTGGTTGCCAAAATGGGATACGGAGCTTGCCTCTTGAAGGGTACATTCTCCTTGGGACATTGGAAAGAACGCTTCTTTCTCTTCCAAGTGGACTAGTCTTTGTACCAGATGAAGATGTTAGGATCGGGAAATAGTTTAGGGGGGGGGGGGGGGGGGGGGGGGTGAATGAACTCTTTCAAATTTTTGCTTTTAAAACTTTGATTTCAACAATTTTGAGGCGGTTGAAAATTCTTCTCAAACGGTTGGAAACGTGAACCACTGGTAAGTGTGGTAAATGGTTCACAATTTCCAATGACAGTATAAAAACGTTGACAAGCTTAACAACAAAATGAAGATGGAAAAGTATGTGCTTTAGAGAAATAAATGACACAAGGTTTTATGGATGTTCGGAGATTGAATACTCTATGACACCCTTTCTTCCTCTTCAGGAAGGATTCCACTAAAAGACTTTGGCTTTACAAACTTTTTGCAACAGCCCACTCCAATCAGAACTTATCACACTGTCTGTTTTGGAACTCTTTGTGATCACTTTAAACACCTGGATTTTAAGAACACTTTGTTCACCAGACACCACAACTTAACCAAATAACCAAAAGGTTACTGATATGAATAATCTGATTTAAGTAGAACAAAAATGATCCTTGAATGATCGAGTATCTTTCTGTTCAATGAGTGATAATTGAGCGATGAATCAAGTAAGCTTTGAGTGCGCTCTGAATCTTCAAAGTATGCAAGCAGATTGTAATTTTAAAGCTGTGAAATTGAGTGGTGTTTCTCTCTTGCTACTTTTCTGTTAATACAGCCGATTGTTCCAACGGTCGGGAAGGACAAGCAACGTTAACCTGAGCCCCTGACCAGATGTGTCACAGTAAACTTTAAGAGCATTAATTTTTCTTTAATTGATGCATTTAATGTTCTTTTTGCTCAGCGTAGTTCTGAATCACATTTCTTGAGGAGTTCCTTTTTATGGTAACTGTTTCCAATACCAGAACTTTGTAGTCTATACTTGATCTCCCTTTTCTAGGATTTGGAAATAAATGCAGATCATTCTTGGGACTGGTGCAGATATAAGTTGATTTTTGAGGTGGTGTAATTCTTTGAATGTCTAGAACCGGTCAGAGAATGTCTTTCAATAATTGATCAACAAATAGCTCTCTTTAATGCTTCGATTTTGAGAAAGATCATTTAAGTCCACACTTCTTTTTATCCAAACAGTTGAATTTGTAGGCGGTCTAAAATTCCAGCGGTTAGTCTTCTTGTGCCTCTTGTGCTTTAGCCGGTTGAAATATATTCGAGTTGCTGAGCTGGGCGGTTGAACTGATACCTGTTACATATACAAAAAACATATGTTTTCTGAAACAGTGAAGTGTTGTCTTGATTTTGTCATACACCAAAATTCTTGGGTAATAATGATTTCTTAACAATTTCCACCTTTTTGGTGATTACAAAAACCAGCTGCAAAACTATTCAATACAGTGATATTTAAAGAGATAAGTAAGAACAAAACATTGTATTTCATTAAGTAAATGAAATTACAATTTAAAACAAAATAACTAACTAAATGGATACAACAATTAGTGTTTCATTTGACATGAAATTTGTTCTGCTTTGGCCCTTTCTTCTTTTTCTCTTAATTCTTTCATCACAGATAATTCTGCTTCTTGAATCTCCCTTTGTCGCTCTCTTTCCCCCTTTTTGACATCACCATAAATAAGAAAAGTCCATAATTTCCGTGAGTTGAGCTCCTTGGGCATTCATACGTTGGTCGACATGTTCTTGCAGACGATTCATTTAGCTTGAGAGCTCAAGACATACACATGTTTAGATGTGGGGAATTATGATTTTCTTGACGTAGGGAGATGCTGGAATTCATGGCGGAGAATTCTTTACAAACATCCAACTTCATCATTTGAAAAACATCTTTGAGATCAAAATGTTTGCGGTTTAGAGCAAGAATTGAATGGTCTAAATTGACAAGTTTTGATAGAATCTCTTGTTGGCCATCTTTTTCTGATTGGTCTACCTTTTCATAGGCATCCTGATCATCATGTAATCTGGCTTTGAAAAAGGCTAGTTGAGAAGATGATGCTTTTCCAACAAATTTTGAAGGCTGAGACTCGTCGAGTTCCACGTTTATGTCTTCAATAATGTTGTCAATATCAGCAGGAGAGGTAGATGGTGACTTGTTGGTGTCAACCTTAGCATCTAGAGCTACAGATGTAGGAAAATCTGTATGTATGCATGATATATTGACCTCATCATTCTGAAGATCTTTGGAAGATGAAATTTACGGTTCTGGGAGAGTAACTAGAGGAAGGTCTATAATAGGGAGGGTTCTTGGATACGGGGTTTGTTCCTTGTAGGTTGTGTTTTTATCAAAATCAAATAAAAACTGCACAGCCTCCTCGAGAGACAGAGGCTGATCTTCATAGATGTTGACATGGATTGGCTGATTTGGTATTTCGATCTCACAGATCGTGTGAGATGCAGGCAGAGAATCTGAGACATCCTGGGGGCAAGGTTGTACGGTAATGGGATTATTCTCTGGCATGAGTATCTCAGTTGGGGGAATATTTTTTTCCTCATTCTTCAGTAGAGAAGTTTCGATAGGCACTTCTGGTGATGAAGGCTTAATGACATACCGGATGATGTAGATGAATGATCATGAATTGTGGATTTTTTTTTGAGCTTTTCAGGGCTCGGTTCTTCATGTAGTTTGAATGTAGAGTCAAGCTTACTATGTTCTGCAATTGCTGAAAGGTGAAGGTCCTGTCGTATTAGAGCAACGATGAGGCATCCATCTCAAGTTGGGAGATAACTGCTGAGTCATCCTTTGCAGTAGGGCTGGTGGGATCAAAGTTGTTCCTTCTTAATTGAATGAGGGCTCGGAGAGTACTTTCATTCATCTGAAGTTCCACAAAGTCTCGACGAAGTAAAGCAGTTTGAATATCAGATGTTTCTTTCCATTCCAAGATGGACCGTTCAAGCTTGGCAGCTGCTTTGATCTTACCAGTTTGAATAAATGAGTCAAAAGTTACAACGGTTCGAAATTGGACCCATTGATCAAACATTTCCATCTTCTTCTGAACGACCTCATTGACGCATTCGCTGGTAAGGATAATGGCTGTATGTACCGAATTGGTTTTTGGTGGATTTTCGATCATGGCTTGTTTGCCCTTGTCTGTTGAGAGAATAATAGAAACTCCTGAGTAAGAGGTCTCAATTTCTGTTTCAGTAATTTGAATTCCTTTGAGCATCGTGGCTGAAGTTGCGGGGGTCGGGGCAGGAATCAGTGGTGCAGAAATATGTTTAATCAGTTTGATCTTCGTTGTTTTTGGTTTTTCGGACCGTTTCTTCTTGAAAACTTGAGAGACTGGAATTTCGTCTTTGGATTCATCATCGGAACTGGATTTTAGGATCAGGTTCCTCTTGGTTTCTTTGGGAGTCGAAACCATGTTTTTTTGCTTCTTTTGTTTCACAAATTCTACCCCGGTCTCTGTTTTGATGAGACTATCTCCTCATCAGTTGGTCGATTCTTCTTGATAAAGTTTTCAATCGTTGGCCAATTGAACAACTTGGTCTTTCCAACTTCAGTCATATCAACCGGTTGAACTCCTACATTAATCAGTATGTGGCGAATTTGAACCGCAAACCCTTGAGATTGGTTCTCTTTCTTTATCATAGCTATCAGTGTCTTGAACAGAACATCTGACTAGTTGATCTGCAGATTTGATGAAACGGTGGCCATGAAAAGAAATTTTTCAAGAGTTATTTTGTCATATGCACCAGCTTTGGCAAGAACTTCTTTTGCCACAATATCCGCCAACAGCCTGAATTCGATCTTTAGATCGCGTTTCTGACTAGTTGGAGAAGAAATCGGAGACTCGGTGATGGAAAAATTGCTTCTCCAAAGTTCAATATTACCTTATGAAAGTGTGGAGAAATTAGTAATTCCAGCAGCAGGTAGTTGGAACAAATCAGTAAACATCTTTTGGGTGAGTTGAAGATGTTTTCCTTGAACAGCACATTCAATTTCTCCGATCTTCATGTATGCAGATTCGAAGAATTCCTTCAATAGAGTCTCAGGAGTATCTGTTATTGCAGCCTAGAAAGAAGCGAAGCCCAAAAGATTCAAGCATACGAAAAATTTCTTGCATCGGCTTGTTTTTCATAGCAAGTACGGATGCGAAGTTGACAGCAAACGTATTGTGAGTAATTGAAGCGGACATAATATTGATTGAAGGAGAGAGATCGACGTAAACACCTACAAGATGAGCTTAAACGCAATTTCCTATGAAAGTAGCAAGGTAAGATAAGAACGAATCAAACTTTGAATGTGTATTTCCGGTTCAGAGAGCCACAAATCAGTCCACGTGGAGAAAGTCATTGGAGGGATTTTTTAAAATTTTGAAAAATTTTGGACGGCGGTAAATTGATTGATTTCAAATTTCGAAGAGATAACCGTCACGTCAAGCAGGGCAGACGAAGAGTTTGAGTAATTTTTACGAAATGACGTGGAGATATCGTGTCCCCCAAAAACTGAACCGGATGAATAATATGATTTGAGGAAGCGGTTGAGAAGTCTATTAAATTATTGACTTAACCAATATTCCCCCTAAACATGTGCATACAAAGTATTCTTGGGAGATGAACCGGTGGTAGCTTGACAAAGAACTCTTCATATCCTCGTGTCAGGCATAAAGATAGAGACTTTTTGGATGGTTCTTATCTATAAATACAAGTAGAGGGGTTAGTTACACAATCACTCGAAACATAACACAGGTAAAGCAAGATTAAAGCAAGATGGATAAGGAAAGCAGTTCAAGGCATCCAGATTTAGCTGAGACGTTCATGAAGTCCATCGTCGAGGCTCGAAAAGCTGCAATAGAGGACTTTGTCTTGGAGAAGACGTTATCAACCTGGACGAAAGTCCAGAAACTTCAGTCCTCCCATGGGGAGGGACTTGTTGCTACCCTCAAAGGGTGGCAACTTTGAAAAAATATCAGCGACGCCTTCAAGTTGTTGATGCTGCAGATGCCTTCTCTGAGGAAGGTGTCTATCTCCTTATGCTCCTGAAGGAGTAGAAGACCCTGAGACGGATTGTCGCCTCAGAGGATTTTTTGCGCACCTCCATCGGAGGGTTGACCACCTGGTTGGCCTTTTAGAGGAGGGCGGTTAAGAAGGAAATATCTGTTGTACGCTCCCGTCTTCATTAATGAAATTTCATTTTATGTATTACTGGTTGTCTATTTTGTCTATCTCTTTTATTTCCTGCATAGCAAACTAGACACACAAAAATAATCATATCAAGATAAATCGATTAAACCAATCATATTTTTGAAATGTGAAAACTTAGCCTCGGGTAATTGTTTTGTGAATATATCTGTTACACCCTTACTCTATAATTGACATAATTACCATAATCAAAATAGGGTTTGTATGATATATCTATATTAATGAAGCAATTCAAATAAGGGGCATCAATTTGACGGTTTATAAAAATTTTGGCATGATGTCCCTATATTTTTTATATACCAACAACTCAATCAACAACAATAACACGTACATATAATCGTATTTTGACATACAAAATAGATTCTGTATCATTATATACATAGACATAAACATCGTAAAACTTGTTTCAAACCTTGACATCAAATTCATTATAATACATATGCGAAAGCTATACAATAAGAAGTCCCGGTTCTTGTCGAGGTGAGGCACATCACAAGCATCCATTGGCAAACCGGCATCTTATGTATCTTCATTACCTGATCCTGTAATACATGAGCTACATGAGTTTATAAAACTCAATAAGTTGGCACTTATACGTATCAATATGCGTAGAAGGAACATACATATCAAGTCGTGAACAACAATGAATCTTTAAACCATGTCATATCATAGCATATATTCATGTTCATTTTTGTACTTGGGCCTCATTAGTTGACCTGTACTACCGTGCTTGCTTTATTATATAGCTACTACTGTGTTGGACGTCAAGGAGCAAACTTTGGCAACCCCACGCCCCATGAACATATATTGACCAATAGCTTTGGTGGACTTAAAACCACCCATGATGTCAACAAGCTCTATATCATGTAAAAAAATCAATCCTTTTCCTTTCATGTTCATGTTCATGTTCATTACATAGTACCCATCTTCAATATTCATGAGTTCCTTTCATATTTAGTACATAACAATGGAATATGGTGCTATGTTTTCAACAATAAGATACTAACAATGTACATATAGCAATAAACAATGAGAAGTATTTGAAATCATAATATTACTCATGTATTACTTCAAGAACATGCCAACTTACAGTCCAAGCGTACGAATACTTGTTTGAGACGATGTTTATCAGTCCTATGCTGTCAATAAACCAATAGTTCAGTTACTATTTCTATACAAGGTGAAAGTTACCCCTATATATAGAACAACTAAAGGAGAAGAAAACTTACATCCTTAGGAAGTTCTTGTGATGGAGAACTTAGTTCTAACTTCAAAATGATGAAAGTAATGAAGAAGAAAGCATTTGGAGTATGTTTTCTAGGTTTTCTTTCGAGTTTATGTTGTTGGAGAAGGTGAGAATAGTGGAAAGTGCTTAGAAAAGTCGATCCTTATCTTTTTATACATCAGGCAGCGCCAGGGCGGACGTCTTTTACCGCCCGGGCGGGTAACTCTCGGCCCTAACATGTTTATTTTTTGTGCAAGTCCGCCTGGACGAACATTCACATCGGCCCGGGCGCGCAAGTTTCGGCTAGGCACACTGTTTCATCAAAAATCGATCTGAGAACGTTTCTTTCTTTTATAACTTGAAAAAGTGGTAAGCATGAAAGTTGTAGCCCTATGTCTTGGCTTCAATCTCCAACTGGTTTCATGTCATTTGGAGGTCTGAGGAAAAGGTTATGCTTATTCTCCCAACATGTGTCAGTGAAAGAATGACGATACACACGACACACTTCGGGGCACTTTTGGCTTGTCTTCCACAATGATTTGGACAAAACCCAAAGCATGAAAGTTGTAGAATTACATCTTAGCTTTCTAATGGTTATGGCCATACATAATTTGGATGCATATTCTAATCATTATGCTAAAACTCTTAAACACTGCCATATTTTCTTCTCATTTCCTACAAATTTCATTACACTACTTCTACCTACACATCTTACTATCACTATTTAGACACATATTCATTCTCAATACACCATGGACAATCTAGAAATCATGTTCAATCTCAGTATCGATACCTCAATCAACATGTAAACATAATGAGCTAAATAACTACATATTAAATGACATAAACGCATTATTATCATTTGTACGAGTAACCGGGCATTACAATTCTCCTCTCCTTCAAAGAATTTCGTCCTCAAAATTTTACATACCATATAGTCCAGGATATCTTTGTTGAATCTCGTCTTCTCGCTCCCAAGTTGCTTCTTCAATTGCATGATTGCTCCATAACAATTTTACCAAGGGTATTTCCTTGCCTCGTAACACTTTTGATTTCCTATCGAGGATTTGGACCGGTCGTTCTTCATACGAGAGATTCGATGCAAGCTCCAATGGTTCGTAATGAAGAATGTGAGAAGGATTGGCCAAATATTTTTGTAGCAAGGAAACATGAAAAACATTATGAACGTTGGATTAACTCGGTGGTAATGCAACTCGGTCGGCTCTGTCTCCTATTCTTTCCAAGATTTCAAATGGACCGAAATATCTTGGACTCAATTTTCCTTTCTTATTAAAACACAAAATGCCCTTCAATGGTGATATCTTTACAAATACATGGTCATTAACCTGAAATTCCAATCGACGACATCGCACATCAGCATAACTTTTCGTCGGCTCTGGGCAGTGTGCATTCTTTATCTGATCTTGGTTACCAATTCAGCTGTCTCTTGTACCAATTCAGGGCCTAATACCTTTCTTTCTCCTATTTCATCCCAATGTACTGGAAAGCAAAATTTTCTACCATATAATGCAGTATACAGTGCCATTCCAATGCTTGACTGATAGTTATTGTTATATGTAAACTCAGCTAACGGTAGTTTACTGTCCCAACTACCTGGAAAGTCAATAGTACAGGCCCTCAACATATCTTCTAAGATCTGATTCACTCGTTCTGATTGTCCATCAGTTTGAGGGTGAAATGTTGTACTGAATGCTAATCGAGTTCCCATAGCATGATGTAAACTTTTCCAAAATTCAGACGTGAATTTTGTATCTCTATCAGATACAATGGACACTGGGATACCATATTGATTCATCGTGTATGTGGTCTTCACGAGAAGAAAGTGAGCTGATTTCGTAAGTCGATCCACAATAACCCATATAGCATTGAACCCTTTTTGTGTTCTTGGCAACCCAAGAATGAAATCCATCGTGATGTGTTCCAATTTCCACTCAGGAATGGGTAGTTGTAAGGCCCGAGATTTCTATCCTGTTAATCTGAAATGATTTGGTGAAAATGGATGTTATTATAAACGGAAGGGGATCAGACCGGAGATGCCGGAAAGAAGTAGGAAATATGTGCGAGGAAAAGACCTCGCGCATATGCGCGACCCCGCCGGTCGCATATTCGCGAGGCAGGCAGAGGACCTAGTGCATATGCGCGACAAGGAACCGCGCATGTGCGCGAGAGTACCCGAGAGTTGTGAAAAAATCCTCGCGCATATGCGCGGCGCATATGCGCCAGGTGTTGTGTGTAGAACCCGTAACTTAGACTACGTATAAGCCATGCATAATTCTAGTATTTAAATTAAAATAATTTTATTGCATGAGTATTTAAATTTAATTATTTTCCGTAGCAGTTTAAATTTTTAGCATTTCAGTTAATTCAGTGAGGCCGGACTGGAGTTGAAGTTTTGAGATAAAATTTAAGATTCAGAAAACATTTCCAGAATTTATTTTAGCTAGCAAGTAAGTTAATTTAAGTTAAAAGGAGGTTTAAGGAATTATTTAAGCAACTTGAGGTGAGTAGGAAATAAGTTCATTTAAGTTCCATAATTAAGGGGTTAATGAACTAAATTATTTAAAGGATAGGTAAGGCTTTAAAGGTTTAAAAATTTACTAAATAAACAACATTTTCCCCTTCATTTTATTGCTAATTTTCGGCCCTTAGATGATTAAGCAACATTTCTATGCCAACTCACCCTTTGACCCATTCCTTGTCACTCCTTCACATGATAATCTTATCAACCTTAATTAATTAATTAATAACCAACATCCTAGCCTTGTATACATGTAGGAATCGTTCATCTTCACCCAACAAACACCCCAACAAATCATATTTGATATCAAACAAAAATTCAAATTTCAAATAGGAGACTTGGTATTGCATGTTTCCCCTTATATTGCAACCGTTCCCTCACTCCCCTAACCACCATTTCTCCCCCCTCTCCACAGAAATCTGAGAGCCATTTCAGAGTAGGAAATTGTGAGTTTCATAGCTAGAAACAAGAGGGAAAAATCGAGTAGAAGCAAGGTAGCAAAAGCGCTCCATCTCCTCCGCTCCGAGTCGTCTTATTCATTCGTTTTTCTTTCAAAACGAACCAGGCATGCATATGTTCTTCCTTGACTCTTCAATCAAGTCCTATTATCATTATTTTTACATTACATGATCATCATTTCCATGCAAAAACCGAATCATACCAAGGAAATTTCAGAAAATAAAAGATACAGATTTCGGCCTTCATGATGCTCTTCACGGGTTCACTTGTTTTGATGGTTTCAGGTATTGGCTCGATTCCAGGCTCCCCAAGGCTGCTCCTAGAAATGTAATAGGACATGTTAGGACATATTTGTCCATTGGTTCGAGTCCCATGCTAGCCGAAATCAAGGAATGACAGCAACACCCCATTTTGGCCACTTGAGTTTTCGAAAGTTTCTGTTTTGCTGTCAACAAGGGAATGGATCTGATCTTGGCTGCCACGAGGGCTATAGCCATGGTTAGAACATCTCCCTAGCATGTCTAAGACGTGACTAAGTTGCCCTTTTGGAGGCTTGGTCCATGGTGAATCGGTTTTTAATTAAAAACTCAAGAACAGCCCCATCACCCCTTCGGCTTCTCATTTTGACAGCATGTGTTGTTTCGATTTTGTGGAATGGTGTGACTCTTGGTTGGCCTATGGCCCTTAGCCACGGTTCATACCATACCTCTAGATGTCTAGATCATGCCATGGTCAATCAAATGGCCACTGGAACGACACGAGACAGCAAACGAAGCACAACACCACACACGCATGCAAGGGTGTTCTGGGTTGGAACTTTCGGGTTACTTCTGGAATGGTGCGAATGGTGGCTGGTCTAGGGCCCTTAACCATGGTTCAAATCATTCCTTGGGATGTTGGTAAGAGCCTCTGGTCGGTGGTTCAAGTCCCAATGGCCGGTAGTCTCGAAAATGACATAAGGAAACGCAAGCATGCTGCTGTATTTTGTGGACAGCAAGTGATGCGTTGGTTCAGTGGCTCGTTCAAGTTCTCGGTTGGCTTTCAGCCTATGACCTTGGACTGGACAGTGCCTCATTAAGTTAGGAAGGTCATGTTTTTGAACGTTTGTGATTCGGATCAATTTTGAGGTCGTACGAGAATATACGGTGCGATGTCCCAAATTGACTCTCGAAAGAGCGTTTCATGTTTTGGCCTCCATTCACCTAGATTTCGGCCCTAACTATTTTAGGAGCATTATTTCATCATTTTAGGCGTATTTTAATCATGACTACTTGATGGTTCGATGTTGGTTCGGGTTGGCATGGAGTCATGATTAAATACGAAGTCGTTAGGCGCAATTGTCTCAGTTTTCGGATTTAATTGCATAGTTGGTCAAGTAAAAGCTATTGAATATTTTTCATGGCATATTTAGGTTGCAGCGAGCCTGGGAGCGATCTAATCCAATCAGTAAAATTATTACAGGATATTTAATTATGTTAATTATTTATATTACGTGCAAAAATATTCATTTTGAGATTTATGCGATATTGCTTGTGGTCACTTTACCATCAGTACTTCACCCGGTCGCCAATTACAGGTTTCGATCGCCAGTTACCGGTCAGTTCAGTTGTACCACCCAGTATACTGTGGCATTAGTCTGATAAGACAAACATTATTAAACTCGGTCGCCAGTTACCGGTCCAGTCGCCAGTTACCGGTCAGCTCAGTTTAGTTCAGTTCAGGGACCACTTGCGTAGACCATAATCTCACCAGAAAATTATTACAAGTTATTTCATGACAGGGCTCCAAGAAGCAACCATTTTTATTTATGATTTCCCAGTTCAGTGATGCACGTATTATAATTAATCATGACACGACATTTTTACGATATGACTCATGACATGATATTTTCACTTGGATGCAATTTTACTATTTATTTACTTGTTATTTACGATATATGCATGTTGAGTCTTTAGACTCACTAGAGTTGATTGTTGTAGGTGCTGATGATGTCGGGATCGAGGGCGGGGACCAGTGAGCCAGATCGAGTCGGCAGTAGTAGGACCCGAGGACCTCAGTTCAGCATTTATTATTATTTGATTGCTCAAACATTTTAATTATCGTTGGATAAACTTTTACCGTTATTTCGAAAATGTTAATTTCTTCCGCTGCCATTTTGAACATCAAATTTTATTTATCAGTTCATTTATGATTGAGGCAATTTTAATTATTTTAAAGAGAAAATTTTTAATTTTCCGCAAATTTTCAAACACGGATTTCTTAGGCCTCTACAGCTTGTATCAGAGCAATGGTTCTGTATAGGGTTGTACCACTACTGATCTCGAGTAGCTCACGAAATCACGTTTTCGGTCTGTAAGTTTTACATTTACGCATCTTATTTAAAGCATGAATTATTTTCAACAGCATGATTTCATGAGATATGTTACGCCCAGATTTTTATTGCTCAGTATTTAAATTTAAATAAATGATGGAATTATGCATGTTAGTTACCTATGGGTTATGTATGGAACAGTATGGCCCCTAGACGCATCCTTGAGCGTTCGAGAGTTGACGAGCCTCGCCAGGAGGGTCGGGAGGAGCAGAGGCAGGAGAGATACGGACCTCCACCCCCTCCACCAGACATGAATGCCCAGATGCTAGCTGGGATGACGCAGTTCTTCGCACAGTTTGCGGGGAACAATGCCGTGGCGACCAGGCCAACAGGGCCCGAGGCTGTATATGAGAGATTTATGACGATGCGTCCGAAGGAGTTTTCAGGGACGTCGGACCCCATGATTGCCGAGGGCTGGATCAAGTCCCTCGAGGTTATCTTCGAGTTTATGGAGCTTGGGGATTCAGATCGAGTTCGTTGTGCCTCTTATCTGTTCGGAGGAGATGCCCGCTTATGGTGGGAAGGAGCTTCAGTAGCCCTTAACTTGGCTACACTGTCTTGGGTACGTTTCACGGAGGTGTTTTACTCCAAGTACTTTACGGATGAGGTGCGTTAGCGTTTGATCAGGGAGTTCATGACCCTGAGGCAAGGGGAGCTGACTGTTGCGGAGTTCATCCGTAAATTTGAGAGGGGCTGTCACTTTGTGCCCTTGATTGCAAACGATGCCAGTGCCAAGCTGAGGCACTTTCTGGATGGTCTGCGGCCGATCTTATGCCGCGATGTTAGGGTTGCTGGCCCTACTACCTTTGAGGTTGCTGTTTCTAGGGCTCTGGCTGCAGAGCAAGATCTGATTGATATAGAAAGGGATCGCTTGTGAGAGCGACCGGTTCAGGTACAACACCGTCCTCCTCCTCCTCAGTTGTTTTGACACATCATTATCTGTATACCCATGGTAGTTGCATAGATAAAGCCCTTGAATATACAAATAGTAGAAAGAATATGAGATGCTCATATGATGAGTATCATGAAACTCATATTTGGAATATTGTATATTCTAAACAGTTCCTAGTCGATTCAGCCGCCGCTAAGAAGGATATAGGCCGCTCGAGTCCGAGACTAGTATCTGCGATGTGAGTACCATGTTTCATTGGTAGGGGACATTGTGATGTCCGAGCATGCAGATAGGTGCTCCTGGTAGAGTGCACTGAACAACCCTCCATAAAGGACTTTCCAAGTGGTTCTCACTTATCGAGTGGAAACATCCTAGTTTATGGTTGTACACCATTAGTCCTTATGACCTGGGACAACATTGAGACTCTATAAGCTAGAATTACACTTTGACTTGTTTACCGACTCTCAAGGGGTCATCCGGTGGCAAGGTTGGATGTTTTGTCGAAACATATAGGAGTCGATGCATTGCGGTCGGGGATTCACCGCTTACCTTCGGGTATGGATATCCTATGTGTTCTCATGTGTATGTAGGTTGAAATCTCTGATCAGAGTATGGTGGTAATTATGAAAGGGGTTTCATAGATTACACCATCGATGCAACTACGACATGACACATAGTATCGATTCATTTACAACTCTCGATATACCAATGGTTGTCGAATCGGTCGGGATATATGAGTTGAAGGGACCGTACTGTACGCTAACCATAATTGAATGGTTCTTGCAGGCACTATCATTTGATACCTAGGGAATCAAGTAAGCGATGCTGCTAGGCGGTTAACATGATTGGTTGGGTATTATCAGACTTGAGTTTTGACGTTCTTGTTATCAAGGAGTTGATAAGTAAGAATGGAGCAATTGGGGTATGCTTATATAAGGACATGTTTAGTCCGAATCACATGGAGATGTGAACCCATGGCTAGTTGTATCACTGAACCATTGAGGGCCACACAAGTACTAGCTTTCTAGATCCCGTTGAGAAGTAAAATAGTTCAATGTGTTGAACGGCTTATAAATGAGTTTATAAGCGTAAGAAAAATAGAAGTATGACTTCTATGAGAGAAATATAATTTTTAATTTATGAAAGTGTTCCTAAATTAAAAGTTGGCCAAATAAATAATGTATTTGAAAATTGTGATTTTCATAAACATTATTATGGACTAAATTAAATTAATTCAAGTGTTGAATTAATTAAACACTAGTGGGCCTAGTAGAGTCCAAATAACTAAATTAATTCAAGTGTTGAATTAATTAAATCTTATTGGGTCTTGTAGAGCCCAATAGTAAAATAATTATTTAACTAGTGACTTGAGTAAATTCAAGTAATGTTTAATTAGTCTCAAATTTGTTTGAGATAATTAAATTAATTTCATGGATTTTTAATTGTTAAAAATCAAATAAAATTGCATGCATGGGAGGTGAAAAGTTGGGAGACAACTTTTTGTTTAACCAAGGCATGGCATGCAAAAGTTGGACACTACTTTTTCACATACCAAGACAAGTCTCCCTCCCCTTCAATCCATCATGCAATGGCCGAAATTTGGTGGCTACTCTCCCTCATTTTTCTCTCCATTTTTTGTTCTTCAATTGTTGAAGAAAGAAAATACTTCTCAAAGAAAAATCCTCATATTTTTCTAGTGCAAGATATGAGGGGATCTACCTAGTTGGTGGTGGGCTTTATTTTAGAGCAAGGAGTGCTCTTTGGAAACTTGTAGAAGTTCTTGTCATACAAGAGCTAAGGTGTTTACACCTTAGTTGGAGCCATCATCAACCTCAAAAGGTTGATAGGTATGATTTCTTTACACCCTATGAATGTCATAGTTGTGTTTTTGTATATGCTACATCCTAGTACATGAGAGGTGAGAAAATTTCTCTTTAAATTTCGGTTTTCTTGTATTGAAAACATTTTGTTGCTTCCGTTGCGCATTTGAGCACCTAAAATCGAACCCTTTCAAGTGGTATCATGAGCTAAGGGTACTAGTTTTTGTAGCATGTACATAATATTATATTGAGTTCGATTTCTAACCGCATGAGATGAAATTTTTGCAACAAAATCAAGGCCAAAACAAAGGGGTTTTCGGGCAGCTCGGGCTGCCCGAGGGGCTGCCCATTTCGGACAGCAAGGGCAGCCCTCCCGAGGGGCTGCCCGAATCCCCCCCTTGAAAATAATAAAAAAAAAATTTTGCATGTTGGCCGGAATCCGGCGACGGAGCTCCGGTGACGGCGATGACGACTAGGGTTTCCAAAAGTGTTTTGGATTATCAAAGTGTCATGGGCCTTGATGTTGTTGGACCATTAGATGGCAACATATTTGTGAAATTAAATGGGCCAAAATGTTTTTGGTGAAAAATGATTTTTTAGGCCCTTAAGTTTAAATTTACAAAAGTTGCAAATATTTTCTCATGAAATAAATAATTGAAGTTGGATTTTAATTATTTATAGTAAATGGTGATTTACAAGAAATTCGGTTATAAATAAATTAATTGGAAAGTAGACAAATGTGTTTGTATACTTTGTTAATTTAGTTTATAATCGTGGCGGTTAGTGATTGGATCAAGATATATAATATTGGATCAATTAATTATTGTGATAATTAATTCATGGTGTATGATATGTGATATTATGCCTGAAGGATGATCAAAAGCCCAAGCCCAATTTGCTACGTTTATGCTAGGATATTTTGTGTTGAATGATTGTAATAATTATCAAATTTCAAGTGGGCTTGGTTTATGGCCCGTTCCCACCCCATGAGATGTATCTCTATTTGCCATGGATATTTATTTGTAAATATTAGTATAGTGGAAGATCAAGATTAGAAGATGGTGGCCGTGATGATTATGAAGATCGAAGACATGTAAATATTGGAAGCATATGTAATAGTTGCATTTGCATCCCATGCATTTCCCTAGGATTGGACCTAGGCCCGTGCTTAGCTCACACGGGCCGTTAGTTTTGGGGCGATTGATCATCCTTATTTTGTTTACTGTTTATATTATATGCATGATATGTTATAAATAATGAGTATGTGCGTTATTATTATGATAATAACAAAGTTGCATGAATCCGACAAACATACGATCACACATGGCGAGCTTTTAAATAAAATTAATGATGACACCTTTCAAAATTAAAAACCCTCATTTTGAATAAGATTCAAAATTAATATCAAGCCCGAAAAGGACAATTATAAATTTGTTTATAATTTCCATGTCTTCCATCGAGAATGGGTGCATGATGAACGCTACCCGTACTCGGGGCTCGGCTCATATTATCGGGGGGGCCATGGGTGCCGGAAAGCTGTGATATCCATTGACATGGTGATGTGAACTACGTGGAATTCTCAAATATATACACTGTAAATTTCGAATTCTAGGGATTTTATTATCCTTTGCCTGATTTTTATCTCGGTATCTCCATATCAACTCAAATCTTAGGCATTTATCTGCGAAATTTCAAATAATAATATACACGATATTATTATTCACTCAATCTTGGTAAAATCTTACAAATCTCACATCCTCAAATGAGATAAATCCTGGTATCCAAAATATACTATCGTGATAAAACTTAAATGATAAAACTTAAAATTCTTGGATTTTACATCCCTCCCTCCTTATGGGAAGTTTCGTCCTCGAAACTTGGGTTGACTTGGTCTCCGAAGTGGTACGGGTATTGGTCCCTCATCCTTTCTTCTAGCTCCTACGTGGCTTCTCTTTCCGTGTGGTTAGACCATTGTACCTTGACGTTGGGAATGATACGTCGCCTTAGTACTTGGTCCTTGGTGTCCACAATTCTGATGGGAACTTCTTCGTACTTCAGCTCTTCTCCCAAGTTACTTTCGATCATGAGCGGTTCTGCTTCCAACACGTGGCTTGGGTCCGAGATGTATTTCCGTAGTTGGGACACGTGGAAAACGTTGTGAATTCTAGGCATGTTTGGTGGCAGCGCCAATCTATATGCTAATGTGCCCACTTTTTCCAAAATCTCAAAGGGTCCCACATAACGAGGGTTCAGCTTCCCGGCTTTACTGAATCGGACCACTCCTTTCATAGGCGAGACTTTTACGTAGGCCTTCTCGCCGATATTGAATTCCACTGGCCTTTTTTTCAGATCTGCCCAACTCTTTTGTCGATCTTGAGCTGCCTTGAGTTTCTCTCGGACTACTGTAACCTTGCCTATTGTTATCTGTACGAGTTCGGGTCCTACTATTGCTTTTTCTCCCACTTCATCCCAATATAAGGGTGATCGGCATTTTCTCCCATACAGGGCTTCGTATGGAGCCATCCCAATACTGCTGTAATAGCTGTTATTATAAGCAAACTCGATCAATAGTAGATGATTGCTCCAATTGCTACTGAATTCTAGAGCGCAGGCTCGCAGCATGTCTTCCAGGGTTTGAATTGTTCTCTCGGTTTGGCCATCGGTTTGTGGGTGATAGGCCGTACTAAGAGTCACTTTAGTTCCCATGGC
The DNA here is from genome assembly GCF_025594145.1 of Primulina tabacum. Lineage (NCBI taxonomy): Eukaryota > Viridiplantae > Streptophyta > Magnoliopsida > Lamiales > Gesneriaceae > Primulina > Primulina tabacum. Next base: position 18,592,007 of record NC_134559.1, read on the forward strand.
CCCCTGAAAGCTCTTCCAAAAACGTGAGACGAATCTTGGGTCTCTGTCAGACAGTATGCTCACTGGTACTCCATGAATTCGCACAATATTATCCATATACAGTGCAGCCAACTTGTCCAGATTATAGTTCATACGGACGGGTAGGAAGTGTGCAGATTTTGTAAGTCTATCTACAATTACCCATATTCCGTCTTGACCTTGCCTCGACTTTGGTAACCCCACCACAAAGTCCATGGAGATGTGTTCCCACTTCCACTCAGGTATCTCCAACGGTTGCAATAATCCTCCAGGTTGTTGGTGCTCTGCTTTGACCTGTTGACACACTTGGCATTCAGAGACAAATTCTGCCACGTCTCTTTTCATTCCATTCCACCAAAAATTGCTTTTAAGATCTCTGTACATCTTCGTACTCCCTGAATGGACTGAAAACTTGGATTTGTGTGCTTCTGACAGTATTTCTTGGCGAAGGTTATCGCATTCTGGTACACACAGTCGCCCTTTCATCCACAGGACTCCTTTGTCACCAGTTTGTAGATCTTGAGACTTCCCGCTTTCGACTTGTCCCCTATGTTTCTTTAGCTCAGGGTCTCGATCCTTGTTTAACTTGAGGGTCTCTTGCAGACATGGTCTCGCGGAGAGTGAAGCCAGAGTAATTTTGCTCTCATTTTTTCCGACTCAGAGCATCGGCCACCTTGTTCGCTTTACCCGGGTGGTAACTGATTGTCAGGTCGTAATCCTTCAGGAGTTCGATCCACCGTCTTTGCCTCATGTTAAGTTCCTTTTGGGTGAACAGGTATTTGAGTAGAGTAGAGAATTTAGCAACATATCCTTCAATATTCAGTTGACCTTGTCTCAAATTCTCAAACTCTGCTTTCTTGTCCTCCCGGTACGAAATTGGGAAAAATCTTCGATAAAATTCAGTTCTGAATATTTCCCACGAAATCACTGTACCTCTCTGTTCTAGCATTCTTTTACTTGTAATCCACCAACTCCTGGCAGTCTCTCGTAACTGGTGGAATATCAGTTTAATTCTCTGCTAATTTGAATAATCAAGTAAATCAAACAGTATTTCTATATCATCAAACCAGTTCTCACACTCTTCAGACGTCTCGATACCACTCAGAATCGGCGGCTGAAATAACTGAAACTCTTCCAACTGTATTTCCATCTGAGTTTCTGATACATCTATCTGTTCAGTCGAAGTACCACCCCTTTCTGGAATTCTCCGTGGAGGTATATCTGCTTATCAAAACATTAGTACTCAAATACTACAAATCTGTTCCAATCTTTCTCTGATCATCTTACTGCTGATCATGAATCAGATCTGATTCATACTCAATAATACATATTACCAATTCAAATCAGATAATAAGGTAAACATGTATTTCAAAGCAGTAAGGCATACTGTCATGCTAGCACACACAATGTAAGTCAACATTAAAATAAATCTCATGCTAGCAATCACATGCAAGGAAAGAAAACTCACTCTACCCCGCTCATTCTCTTCTATCTCAGTCTAAAGGATCTATCGCTCTGATACCACCTGTTGTGGGGACCCGGACGCTAATCATCTTATTAATAATCTTTGGGATTTAATTATCAATTAAGATAAACAGGGTCTAAATTTTTTTTTTAAAATGCGGAAGGTAATGGAATCAATCTATTATACAAACCAGTATAATAATACAAATCTTGTACAACATGCTTCTAGTTCAAACTAATCTACGGTTTAACTACTAAATTTCAAGTATTAAACCAAGTCTACATCCAAGTCCGGAATCACCACTCTAATCTCGATCTCTCATCATCTTCTTGGCCCCGATCTTGTCCCACCTGTTGTCATGCACACATACAAAACAAGACAACAGCCGGATCCTCCGGTGAGAATAAATCCCAGTATAAAACATGTATACATGCATATACACAATATAAATCATAAAGCATACTATCATGCATAAAATTTATAACAAAGGGTTTCATAGTCTATGAAACTAAATCAAAATAAGCATGCAGTAACAATGGGTTCCATAATCAGCGTGCAGTAACAATGGGTTCCATAATCTCTGAAACCAAAATAACATAAGCATGCAACTCAATGCAGTTCATGTCTTGACTCGACTCAATTCTAACTCTAGGGATCCCGGTGTGAATAAGACGTCACTGTCTGTCACCTACCCTCCCAATCGGGGTAACTGTACGTCTTATTCCTAGACTTCGGTCATGTCTGTATCGAATGTCTACAATCGAAGTGAATCTGATCCGAAGCGTCGATACCACCGAACATCTAGTTTAGCAAGTCTGCCAATGACTCTCCTATTTCCATGCTTGAATATAAATCTATAAACAAGACATAATCATAATCAAATATAAATAATAAATCTAGTATGTGATTTAGGGAAACTTCAACCAAGTATGATTCGAGTCGTATCTCATGAATTCACATGAATTATACCTTTCTCTTCTCGGTCTGATGAAGACGACGTCTTGTATTCCAATCTGTCCATATCCAAATCTGATAATGTCAATCATATAAACACCATATCAGTATACAACTCAATTCGAGACTTGTTCTGATCAATACTCAATTCGGTATATAATCTGATCCATATCTGAACAAGGTACAATCTAATTCATATCAATGATATCACGATACAATCGAAATCATTACTGAATCTGATCAATATCAATCTACTGATGTTTCGACGGCATAACAATACAGTCACGATAACCCCGTCTATCTCAACATCACAGAGATACTAACAGAATTCATAATCAGTATCAATACAATTCATAATCTCAATATCGGTACACTTAACATCAGTAACAACACTACTCTGATATCAAATCTCAATCAATATCTTTCGAAAATCATAACAATTGTATACACAGTCTGTTCTGCGATCTGACTTCAATTATGCGATGCCTACTATATCAGAAACACCATATCTGGTTCATATTCAATTCGAACAATATCATGTTTCCAAATCATCTCAAAACTTAATAAAACTTACGTCCTTGTACAGCTCGTAGCGAGAGGAGTACGATACTGCATTCGGATTCGACTTCTGATACACGGATATCTCAAAATCACTATTTGAAGATATGAAAGGCTTTAAGAAATTTGTTGAAGGAAAACCCACGATTTTTTATGCTGAAATCGTGAGAATCAATACATATATATATATCTCAATTGCATGTCAAACAAATGGCTAAACCTTCACACTGCACGTCGCACCGTGGGTGCGCTCACTTTTGCACCGCGGGTGCCCTCCATGTATTGTTATGCATCAACTTTCTCCGAAGCATGGACCGCGGGTGCGCTCTGTCTTTTAACGCGGGTGCACTGACCCTACTGGTACAACACCGCGGGTGCGGTCTGTCTAGCACCGCGGGTGCGCTTAATCTCCAGTAGCAACTTTCATAACTTACTAGCCATGCACCGCGGGTGCGGTACGTCTTCACCGCGGGTGCGGTGTCACTTCTGTAATTAATATCCAACTCTCTGTCCATCAACCGCGGTTGCGGTCTTGTTCGTAGCGCGGGTGCGGTCTATATTTCATGCACCACTTCATAATCTCATTTAGTGCTTCTCATTACATGTCATGCATACTCATATCTTCCGAATATCACATCAATGAAGACTAATAAATCTCGAGCCTTACAAGAATACATCCTATCCCTCTGTGAGATGCATCACAATATACAACGAAATCACCAGTACCTAAAGGGATTGTCAACACTGGAGCACTAGTTAACCTTTTCTTCAACTCCAGGAAGCTAGACTCACAAGCCTCTGACCACACAAACGGAGCATTTTTCTGAGTTAGCTGCGTAATCGGCTTTGCAATACTAGAAAAATCTCTGATAAATCCCCGGTAATAGCCTGCTAGACCCATGAAACCGCGTATCTCTGGCACTGATGTCAGTCTAGGGCAACTGATCACAGCCTCGACCTTACTAGGGTCAACAGAAATACCCTCTCCCGATATGATATTGTTAGAGTAGGTGCCCGTCGAGCCAAGTGTTGGCCGAGTGTTCACAATGAAACTCTATGTATGAATAGTCTTTATTTTAATAATATTTGAAATTATTATTTGGCACATCTTTATCTGTATACCCATGCTAGTTGCATAGATAAAGCCCTTGAATATACAAATAGTAGAAAGAATATGAGATGCTCATATGATGAGTATCATGAAACTCATATATGGAATACTGTATATTCTAAACAGTTCCTAGTCGATTTAGCCGCCGCTAAGAAGGATATAGGCCGCTCGAGTTCGAGACTAGTATCTGCGATGTGAGTACCATGTTTCATTGGTAGGGGACATTGTGATGTCCGAGCATGCAGATAGGTGCTCCTGGTAGAGTGCACTGAACAACCCTCCATAAAGGACTTTTCAAGTGGTTCTCACTTATTGAGTGGAAACGTCCTAGTTTATGGTTGTACACCATTAGTCCTTATGACCCGGGACAACATTGAGACTCTATGTGCTAGAATTACACTTTGACTTGTTTACCGACTCTTATGGGGTCATCAGGTGGCAAGGTTGGGTGTTCTGTCGAAACATATAGGACTCGATGCATTGTAGTCGGGGATTCACAGCTTACCTTCGGGTATGGATATCCTATGTGTCCTCATGTGTATGTAGGTTGAAATATCTGATCAGAGTATGGTGGTAATTATGAAAGAGGTTTCATAGATTACATCATCGATGCAACTACGACATGACACATAGTATCGATTCATTGACAACTCTCGATAAATCAATGGTTGTCGAATCGGTCGGGATATATGAGTTGAAGGGACCGTACTGTACGCTAACCATAATTGAATGGTTCTTGCAGGCACTATCATTTGATACCTAGGGAATCATGTAAGCGATGCTGCTAGGCGTTTAACATGATTGGTTGGTTACTATCAGACTTGAGTTCTGACATTCTTGTTATCAAGGAGTTTATAATTAAGAATGAAGCAATTGGGGTATGCTCGTATAAGGACATGTTTAGTTCGAATCACATGGAGATGTGAACCCACGGCTAGTTGTATCAATGAACTATTGAGGGCCACACAAGTACTAGCTTTCTAGATCCCGTTGAGAAGTTAAAATGGTTCAATGTTTTGAACGGCTTATAAATGAGTTTAGAAGCATAAGAAAAATAAAAGTATGACTTCTATGCGAGAAATGTAACTTTTAATTTATAAATGTGTTCCTAAATTAAAAGTTGGCCAAATAAATAATGTATTTGAAAATTGTGATTTTCATAAACATTATTATTGACTAAATTAAATTAATTCAAGTGTTGAATTAATTTAACACTAGTGCGCTTAGTATAGTCCAAATAATTAAATTAATTCAAGTGTTGAATAAATTAAATAACATTGGGCCTTGTAGAGCCCAATTGGAAATAATTATTTGACTAGTGGACTTGAGTAAAATCAAGTAAAGTTTAAATGAGCTCAAATATGTTAGAGACAATTAAATTAAAAAGTCCATGGGCCCTTTGTAAATTTTCAAGCCCACTAGGTTTTGCATACTTGGGAGGTGAAGAGTTGGGGAATACTTTTTCATTAAAAATTGTTTGGCATGCAAAAGGTTATGACTACTTTTCCCACAACCAATGCAACTCTTCCCCCCTCATTCTAGAAGCATGTGGCAGAAATTTTGAGGGAGTTTTTCTCTTCAATTTTTCTCTCCTTTTGTTCTTCAATTGTTGAGGAATTCATATACTTCTCAAAGAAAAATCCTCCTATTTTTCTAGTGCAAAATATGAGGGGATCTACCTAGTTGGTGGTGGGCTTGATTTTGAAGGAAGGACAAGGAGAGCTTGTAGATTTGTCTTGCCATGAAGAGCCAAATTGTTTACAACTTGGTTGGAGCCATCATCAACCTCAAGAGGTTGATAGGTATAATTTCTTAATACCCTATGTATGACAAAGATGTTTAGTATATGTTACACACTAGTACAAAGGTGTTCAAATTTTAATTAAAATTTTGGTTTTATGCCCTAAAAAAGATTTTTGAACTTCCGTTGCGCATTTGAACACCATAAAATCGATCCCTTTCAACTTGAAGCATGAGCTAAGGGTACTAGTTTGTGTAGCATATACATAATATTATATTGAGGTCGATTTTTAACCGCATGAGATGAAATATTTGCAACAAAAATCAAGGTTTTTGAGGGGGGATTTCGGGCAGCTTGTTGCTGCCCATTTTGGGCAGCTCGGGCTGCCCGAGGGGCTGCCCATTTCAGGTAGCAAGGGCAGCCCGAGTGGCTGCCCGAATCCCCCATTGAAAAAAAAAAATTTGCATGTTGGCCGGAATCCGGCGACGGTGATGACGACTAGGGTTTCCAAAAGTGTTTTGGATTATCAAAGTGTCATGGACCTTGAGTTGTTATGCCATTGGATGGCTAACATATTTGTGAATTTTAAATGGGCCAAAATGTTTTTGGTGAAAAATGAGTTTTTTGGGCCCTTAAGTTTAAAATTACAAAAGTTGCAAATATTTTCTCATAAAATAAATAATTGAAGTTGGACTTTAATTATTTATAGTAAATTGTGATTTACAAGAAATTCGGTTATAAATAAATTAATTGAAAAGTAGACAAAGGTGTTTGTAGACTTTGTTAATTTAGTTTATAATCGTGGCGGTTAGTGATTGTTCAAGATATATAATATTGGATCAATTAATTATTGTGATAATTAATTGATGGTGTATGATATGTGATATTATGCATGAAGGATGATCAAAAGCCCAAGCCCAATTTGCTAGGTGTATGCTAGGATATTTTGTGTTGAATGATTGTAATAATTATCAATTTATAAAGCGGGCTTGGTTTATGGCCCGTTCCCACCCCCATGAGATGTGTCCCTATTTTCCATGGATATTTATTTGTAAATATTAGTATAGTGGATGATTAAGATTGGAAGATGGTGGCCATGATGATTATGAAAATCGAAGACATGTAAATATTGGAAGCTAATGTAATAATTGCATTTGCATCCCTTGCATTACCCTAGGATTGGACCTAGGCCCGTGTTTAGCTCACACGTGCCATTAGTATTGGGGCGATTGATCATCCTTGTTTGTTTACTGTTTATAATATATGCATGATATGTTATAAATAATGAGTATGTACGTTATTATTATGATAATAACAAAGTTGCATGAATCCGGCAAACATACGATCAAACATGGCGAGCTTTTAAATAAAATTAATGATGAGACATTTCAAAATTAAAAACCCTCATTTTGAATAAGATTCAAAATTAATATCAAGCCCGAAAAGGAGAATTATAAATTTGTTTATAATTTCCACGTCTTCCATCGACAATGAGTGCATGATGAACGTTACCCGTACTCGGGGCTCGGCTCATATTATTGGGGGGGCCCTGGGTGCCGGAAAGCTGTGACATCCATTGACATGGTGATGTGAACTACGTGGAACTCCCATGATTTCGGCTCATATTATTGGGGGAACTCATGGCGACCGTCCATTAAGGTTCAACATCGATGGGTAAGGCTTGACACGTGAAGATGAACGACGTCATATTATTGGGTCCTAATCAAACGTTAGACAAAAGTTTACGTAGAGGGTTGCATGGAGATGCAATTGGAAACTACCTTTTAGGAATTATGATTGGCTGATACTATTCGGGATCATAATTCGCTAATTGGACCTTACGTACCTACTGAGGAAAGGAGTTTCCCGTTTTCACTAGAGGGTAGTGAAAATGTTAAAATAGTAAGAGAAAAAATTTATAAAGTAAAAGTCCATACTTTATATCTTACTAAATATTTTAAAATAGTCATTAACATTTATCTGTTTTACTTTTCAGTACAAAATTTGACAATGTCTTCAATTCGCAATCCGCTTTCTGCCATACTCGAAAAACACGTATTAACCGGACCTAATTATTTCACTTGGCTAAGAAACCTAAAGATCGTCTTGAACTCGGAAAAGATTGCATATACACTGACTTAGTCGCCCCCTGATGAGGCTCCGACTGACCGCACTCCTTAGGAATTGCAGACCTACAAGGATTGGTGTGACCATGACTTGAAGGCCAAGTGTTATATGCAGGCTTCTATGAATGATGAGCTGCAGAGGCGTTTTGAGGATGCAAAGAGTGCTGCTGACATTCATTTGCATCTCAAGGAGCTCTTTGGTGAGCAAACACGGCCTCTTAGGCATGCTACCGTCAAGGAGCTGATCACTTTGCGCATGCGAGATGGGGCCTCGGTCCATGAGCATGGCCTGAAGTTGATTGGGCTCGTGGACAAACTCGTTGGCATGGATTTGATGTTTCCTTCGGAGCTGACCACCGACGTGTTGCTTTTGTCGCTGCCTAGCTCATTTGATCCTTTTGTGGTGAACTTCAACATGAACAAGATAGAGCTGACCCTTGAGGAGTTGGTGAACATGCTTGTGACCTTTTAGTCCACCATCAAGAAAGAGAAGCCGGTTCTTTTTGTGGGCTCTTCATCTTGTACGAAGACCGGTCCACCTGGGAAGGGAAAGAAGCGTTCTTTCCAACGTCCCAAGAAGAACGTGCCCTTGAAGAGGCAGACTCCGGGTCTCGTTGTGGCAGCCACACCAGTGAAGGCTGACAACACTGTTGACATCTAACATCACTGCAAGAAGCCTGGACATTGGAGGCGTAATTGCAGGGAATATCTGGCCCAGAAGAGTTCTGGAAACGGTATGTTCTATATTGAAGTAAACATTTCAATTAACTCTAATTCTTGGGTATTGGATACCGGATGTGGCTCACATCTCTGTAATGATTTGCAGGCGATGGGAAGAAGTAGAAGGCTTAGGGAAGGTAAGACCTTCTTGAGGATGGGCAATGGAGCAAGGGATGCTGCCAAGGCCGTAGGAGATGTTTGCTTGTATTTGAACAATGATTTTAAGTTAATTTTAAGAGATGTTTTGTTTGTAGACTTGGTGAAAAACATTATTTTCATTTCTATGCTTGATATAGATGGATTTTCTTGTTTATTTAGCAAAGGTGTTTGCAACATTTACAAGAATGAATGTTTAATTGGTACTGGAGAACTTGAAAACGATCTCTATAACTTAAAATTGAAAGATATTCCACTGAACAATGTCCAAACAATAACAACAAAAAACAAGCGAAAACAAGATACTCTAAATTCGGCACAATTATGGCATGCTCGATTAGGACATATTTCCCTAAGAAGGATGAACAAGCTAGTGGGAGTAGGCATGTTTGATATGTCTGATATTAATGCTCTCACGACTTGTGAATCCTGTCTGAAAGGAAAGATGACCAAAATTCCCTTTAAGGGCCATGTGGAACGAGCCAAAGGGCTATTGGATTTGATCCATACCGATGTGTGCGGTCCGCTTAGCATCACCACTAAGCATGGACATGCCTACTTCATCACCTTTACCGATGACTTGTCGAGGTATGGGTATGTGTATTTGATGAATACAAGTCTGAAGCCTTTGAAAGGTTCAAAGAATTCAGAAGTGAGGTAGAGAAACAGTTGGGACGAAGCATCAAGACACTTCGATCGGATCGAGGTGGTGAGTACTTGAGTGTCGAGTTCCAAGAGTATCTTAGGTAGAATGGGATTCTCTTGCAGTGGACTCCGCCCGCTACACTGCAGTTGTATGGTGTTTCGGAGCGTCGTAACCGGACTTTGATGGACATGGTTCGGTCTATGATGGGGTTCACGGAGTTGCCGCCATCCTTTTGGGGATATGAGCTTGAGACAGCGGCACTGTTGTTGAACAATGTCCATTTAAAGGCAGTTGACAAGACACCATATGAGATATGGATGGGTAAGCCTCCCAAATATTCTTATCTTAGAATATGGGGGTGCCCTGCTTATGTGAAGCAGGTAGTGGGAGATAAATTGGATAGTCGATCCATTTTATGTTACTTCGTGGGATATCCAAAGAATTCGGTTGGATACTACTTCTATCATCCGAAAGAAACAAAGGTGTTTGTTTCTAGGAATGCAACCTTTTTGGAAAAGGGATTTCTATTGGATAGAAAAGGCGAGATGATAGAACTCGAAGAGGTTCGAGAGACACCCACCATTATAGAACCCACACCCGGAGAGCCAAGAGAGGAGATACAAGCTCCTAGAAGATCCGAGAGAGTCTCGAGACCACCTATGAGGTATGGTCTGCTTCTTGAAGAGGGCCATGATGAGCCTAACCATGGATGTGATCCAAGGACCTTCAAGGAAGCGTTATCTGATGCCGATTCATCCAAGTGGCTTGAGGCGATGGAATCTGAGATGAATTCCATGCATTCGAACCAAGTGTGGAATCTCGTGGATCCACCTGAGGAAATTGTTCCCATAGGGTGTAAATGGATTTACAAGAGGAATTTTGGGGCGGATGAGAAGGTATTGACCTTCAAGGCACGATTGGTGGCAAAAGGATATACTCAAAGACAAGGAGTTGACTTTGAGGAAACCTTTTCTCCAGTTGCAATGTTCAAGTCCATAAGGATATTGCTAGCCATAGCTGCATGGTATGACTATGAGATATGGCAGATGGATGTCAAGACAGCCTTTCTTAATGGGGATATTAAGGAAGAGATTTAAATTTCTCAACCTGAAGGGTTTACATCTATCGGAAGCGAGCATATGGTATGCAAACTTCAAAGATCTATTTATGGTCTAAAGCAGGCATCTAGGAGTTGGAACCTCAGATTCGATAGTACAATCAAAGAGTTTGGTTTTGCTAAGAATCCTAAGGAACCCTGTATATAAGAAGGTCAGTGGGAGTGCTGTAACATTCCTTGTGCTTTATGTTGATGACATTCTACTCATTGGGAATGATGTAGGGATGTTGCAATCAACTAAGATATGGTTAGCGAGTAAGTTCTCGATGCAGGACTTGGGTGAAGCATCTTTTGTATTGGGAATACAGATATAGAGTGATAGATCAAAAAGATTGCTTGGTCTCACCAGGTCCACATACATTGATACCATCGTGAAGCGGTTCTCAATGGATGAGTCCAAGATAAGACATCTACCAATGTGTCATGGCGTGTCCCTATCCAAGTCTATGTCTCCCAAGACTGATGCAGAGATAGCGGCGATGACAAGCAATCCTTATGCATCTGCGATTGGTAGCATCATGTATGGGATGATATCTACACGTCCTAACGTGGCTTTTGCACTAAGTGTAGTGAGTAGATATCAATCCAAACCTGGTCTTCCACACTGGAAAGCTGTGAAAGATATCCTCAAGTATTTGAGAAGGACCAATAAGTTGTTCTTGGTCTATGGGGGTGGAGAACTGAAATTGGAAGGCTATACCAACTCTAGCTTCCAAAGCGATATTGATGACTCGAAGTCAACCTCTGAGTTCATATTCATGCTCAATGGTGCTGCTGTCTCTTGGAAGAGTTTCAAGCAAGACAGTACAGCGGATTCCACCACTGAGGCAGGATATATTGCTGCATCAGCAGCAACAAAGGAGGCTGTTTGGATAAATAATTTCGTTTAAGAGTTGGGCGTCATTCCTAATGGAGTTGCTCCTGTCCCGGTGTTTTTTGACAACACGGGAGCCATTGCTCAAGCAAAGGAGCCGAGGTCTCATCAGAAGTCCAAACACGTATTGAGAAAGTACCACATCCTCAGATAGATCGTGGAAAGTGGAGATGTCACGATTGACAAAGTCGGCTCCGCAGATAATGTTGCTGATCCACTAACTAAGCCTTTACCTGGACCAATATTCGATAAGCATCGCGAATCAATGGGTTTTAAGCATATGGGTAGTTGCCTCTAGTGCAAGTGGGAGATTGTTAGAGTAGGTGCCCGTCGAGCCAAGTGTTGGCCGATTGTTCACAATGAAACTCTATGTATGAACGGTGTTTATTTTAATAATATTTGAAACTATTATTTGGCACATCTTTATCTGTATAACCATGCTAGTTGTATAGATAAAGCCCTTGAATATACAAATAGTAGAAAGAATATGAGATGCTCATATGATGAGTATCATGAAACTCATATTTTGAATACTGTATATTCTAAACAGTTCCTAGTCAATTCAGCCACCACTAAGAAGGATATAGGCCGCTCGAGTTCGAGACTAGTATCTGCGATGTGAGTACCATGTTTCATTGGTAGGGGACATTGGGATGTCCGAGCATGCAGATAGCTGCTCCTGGTAGAGTGCACTGAACAACCCTCCATAAAGGACTTTCCAAGTGGTTCTCACTTATCGAGTGGAAAAGTCCTAGTTTATGGTTGTACACCATTAGTCCTTATGACCCGGGATAACATTGAGACTCTATGTGCTAGAATTACACTTTGACTTGTTTACCGACTCTCATGGGGTCATCAGGTGGCAAGGTTGGGTGTTCTGTCGAAACATATAGGACTCGATGCATTGTAGTCGGGGATTCACCGCTTACCTTCGTGTATGGATATCCTATGTGTTCTCATGTGTAGGTAAGTTGAAATCTCTGATCAGAGTACGGTGGTAATTATGAAAGGGGTTTCATAGATTACACCATCGATGCAACTACGACATGACACATAGTATCGATTCATTGACAACTCTCGATAAACCAATGATTGTCGAATCGGTCGGGATATATGAGTTGAAGGGACCGTACTGTACGCTAACCATAATTGAATGGTTCTTGCAGGCACTATCATTTGATACCTAGGGAATAATGTAAGCGATGCTGCGTGGCGTTTAACATGATTGGTTGGGTACTATCAGACTTTAATTCTGACGTTCTTGTTATCAAGGAATTGATAATTAAGAATAGAGCAATTGGGGTATGCTCGTATAAGGACATGTTTAGTCCGAATCACATGGAGATGTGAACCCACGGCTAGTTGTATCAATGAACTATTGAGGGCCACACAAGTACTAGCTTTCTAGATCCCGTTGAGAAGTTAAAATGGTTCAATGTATTGAACGGCTTATAAATGAGTTTATAAGCAAAAGAAAAATAGAAGTATGACTTCTATGCGAGAAATGTAACTTTTAATTTATGAATGTGTTCCTAAATTAAAAGTTGGCCAAATAAATAATGTATTTGAAAATTGTGATTTTCATAAACATTATTATTGACTAAATTAAATTAATTCAAGTGTTGAATTAATTTAACACTAGTGCGCTTAGTATAGTCCAAATAATTAAATTAATTCAAGTGTTGAATAAATTAAATAACATTGGGCCTTGTAGAGCCCAATTGGAAATAATTATTTGACTTGTGGACTTGAGTAAAATCAAGTAAAGTTTAAATGAGCTCAAATATGTTAGAGACAATTAAATTAAAAAGTCCATGGGCCCTTTGTAAATTTTCAAGCCCACTAGGTTTTGCATACTTGGGAGGTGAAGAGTTGGGGAATACTTTTTCATTAAAAATTGTTTGGCATGCAAAAGGTGATGACTACTTTTCCCACAACCAAGGCAACTCTTCCCCCCTCATTCTAGAAGCATGTGGCCGAAATTTTGAGGGAGTTTTTCTCCACAATTTTTCTCTCCTTTTGTTCTTCAGTTGTTGAGGAATTCATATACTTCTCAAAGAAAAATCCTCCTATTTTTCTAGTGCAAAATATGAGGGGATCTACCTAGTTGGTGGTGGGCTTGATTTTGAAGGAAGGTCAAGGAGAGTTTGTAGATTTGTCTTGCCTTGAAGAGCCAAGTTGTTTACAACTTGGTTGGAGCCATCATCAACCTCAAGAGGTTGATAGGTATAATTTGTTAACACCCTATTTATGACAAAGGTGTTTAGTATATGTTACACACTAGTACAAAGGTGTTCAAATTTTAATTAAAATTTCGGTTTTATGCCCTAGAAAAGACTTTTCAACTTCCGTTGCGCATTTGAACACCATAAAATCGATCTCTTTCGGATATGCCCTAGAAACACAACTTGCTTCAGCCAGAACTCACACTTCGACAGTTTGGCGTACAATTTTTCTGCTCTCAAAGTTTTTAACACTGTCCTCCAATGATTAGCATGATCAGTCCTATTCTTTGAATATATCAGAATGTCATCAATGAATAAAATCACAAAATCGTCAAGGTACTTCTGGAAGATACGGTTCATCAGGCCCATAAATACAGCTGGAGCATTCGTTAAACCAAATGGCATGACAATAAATTCATAATGTCCATACCTGGTTCTAAATGCTATCTTCGGTATATCAGAATCTCGGACCCTCAGCTGGTGATGCCCAGATCTCAGATCGATCTTGGAATATACAGAAGAACCCTGCAACTGATCAAATAAATTGTCGATACGAGGCAATGGGTACTTGTTCTTTACCGTTGCTTTATTCAGTTGTCGATAACCATCCTTCTTCCGGACAAACAGTACCGGAGCACCCCAAGGAGACACACTCGGTCTAATGTAAACTTTGGCCAATAATTCTTCGAGCTGTTCTTACAATTCTTTCAATTCAATAGGTGCTATTCTATAGGGAGCTCGAGATATAGGAACGGTACCTGGTATGAGATCGATGCTGAAATCTACCTCTCGGACTGGAGGTAACCTTGGAATCTCGTCTCGGAATACATCGGCAAACTCACATACCACTGGCAGGTCTGCCAAGGACGAGCTCGATTTCAGTAGATCTACTGAATATACAAGGAACTCCTCTGCTCCTTTCTGCAAGAATCGACTCATAGACAACACAGATATCAAGGGAATCCGAGCTCTGGAACCCTTACCGTAGAATTTCCACTCATCAGCCATCTCTGGTCTGAATCTGACAATCTTCTGGAAACAATCTACAGTGGCTCTGTGCTTGGTTAACATATCGATACCGACAATACAATCAAAATCAGACAACCCAAGCACAACACAGTCTAACTCAATCTCATTACCCTCAAACTGTAGCATGCAATGTCTAACCGATGTCACTGATATCAAACCACTCCCCAAAAGAGAAGAAATAGACACTACGGCAGATAATGACTCGATAGGTAAAGCATGCATTAATGCAAAGCGCTCAGAAATGAAGGTATGAGATGCACCTGTATCTATCAATACATAAGCAGGATAACCGCAAAGAAAACAGTTACCTGCTATCACATCGTCTTGTGCATCTTGGGCCTGCTCTTCTATCAATGCAAATACTCGAGCCTGCTGTCTTGGAGGTTGGCTCACTATCTGGCTCCCTCCTGGCCTCGACTGGGATTGTGCAGGTGGCGGCTTGAAGGAATGGACAGATGATGCTTGCCTCTAGGGCTGAGATACTGATGCAGATGATCCTGCACCCTGAGATCGCTGTGACCCTCTCTGTGGACAGACTCTGGCGAAATGTCCTTGCTGTTTGCAGATATTGCATCGCCCAATCACTCCCTGACACTGATCTGTAGGATGTCTGCCTCCACAAGTACTGCAATACACCCCTGTATAATCTGAACTCTGGCCAGGACCCCTCTGTCGTGACCCACCTGAGCTTGATGAACTGCTACTCGACTTCTTGAACTGTTTTCCTCGGGCTTTCAGTTGATCTTTCTTGGCACTGCTACTACCACCACTCTCGAATCTAGGAGGAGGTTGAAATGAGGGCTGTGGTGGTCTTGGAATCGGAGCAGCATAAGAAAGTCCTCGTTGCTTAATCAGTCCCGCTTCCGCTCCCTTGGCTCGGTTCAAGGCATCTGCAAAGTTGTTCGGTCTGCGGGTATTCACTAGGGTAAAGATATCAGGATTCAAGCCATTGATAAACTGATCTGCAATGGCCTCGTCATTCTCTGCAACGTGAGGAGTAAATCGGAGCAATGTCGAAAATTTTGCCACATATTCTTCGATGTTCAGCTGTCCTTGTCTCAGATTGGCAAACTCGGCACCTTTATCCTTTCGGTATGACACAGGAAAGAAGCGTTGATAGAACTCTGCTTTAAACACTTTCCAAGTGATCTATGTGCCACGATGCTCCAATGCTCTCTTTGTGGTAAACCACCAATTCTTCGCGACTTTATGCAGTTGATGGCCAATTAACTTCACTAGTCGCTCATCGGTATAATCAAGGGACTCAAATAACATCTCGATGTCATCTAACCAGCTTTCGCAGTCAATAGCGTTCTCAGTACCTTTCAGTGTCGGCGATTTAAAGGATTGAAACCATTTCAGTAGTGTCTCCATCGGTGTTGCAGTAACATCCATCGGATCATTAGAAGTACTGCTCTGTTCTGGTACCGGACGCACATGCACTGCTGCTTTTCGAGGAGGCATATATGATTATCAAACGGATTAGTACACAATCTATACAATCTGTTTCAGTTCTCCTCTGATCATATACCTCTGATCCAGAATCGGTTCTGATTCATTTCATTCTTAATACATGTCGCAATCAATCAGATAAGCAAGTAAACATGTATTACCGCAAGAAACATGCTTTCATATATAACATATGTAAATCAACATACAATTAATAGCATGCTAGCATCCTCAAAGCAACGAAGACGACTCGATCTACCCCGCTCATTCACTTCTATTCCAGTCTACAGAACCTACTGCTCTGATACCACCTGTTGTGGGGACCCGATCTGTAATTCAGTTATCTTTGGGATTAAGAGGATCTTTGCTAGAAAATGGGTCATAAAAAAAAATTTCTTTTAAACATTATAAACTATGGTATATAATCATACACATGTGATAACTCTATTTATTTCATTAAAAGTATGTACATGTCTTGTTCCATTTCATTTATACAAACCAGTGTTGGTAACAAACTACATATCACATGTAGAACATCTAGTTGTCTTCTACGCCCGAAATCACCACGCTATCCAATCTCAGTCACGCTCTCCTTGACCCTGATCCTATCCCTTTTCCACCTGTTGTCATGCACACATACAGACACAACAACAGCCGGATACTCCGGTGAGAACAAATCCCAGTATAACACAATGTATCATGCAAGCATATGTAAGATATAAAGCATAAATCAAGAACATGCATCTAATCTAGAACATAGATCAAAACAATGCTATACATCAAATCTTGAACTTCAAATCTTTGACTCGACTCCAATCTAAGTCTAGGGATCCCGGTGTGAATAAGACGTAACAATCTCCCACCTACTCTCCCAATCGGGGTGGCGGTACGTCTTATTCCCGGACTTCGGCCCTCTCTGTATCGAATATCTACAATAGGAGTCGATCTTCTCCTACGTACCTCGACACTACCGAACATCCGGTATCTTGGCATATCTGCCAACGACTCACCTATCTCATGTGCACTGTTATAATTCTATAAACAAGGCATAACCATATCAAATTATAAAAAATCTAGTATGTGATTTTGGGAAACTCAAATAAGATCTAATTTGAGTTGTGTCTTCCCGAATCAACATTGAATTATACCTTTCGTGTCGTAGTCTCGGTTTGAACAAGTCGAAGTCTTGAAATCTCGATATCAAATCTGTCAATACCAATATGAATTAACATATACATAGTGTACTAGATCAACCTCTAACTCAAAGGAATACCTATACGGATCAATATTCAATCTCGGTACATTTCGACGGCATAACGGCAAAATTTCGCGATATCGGCAACTCAAATAGCAATGTGATATCAACAAGTCACAATTCTTAATAACCATCAACCATAAGACTCAAAATCTGCATAATTTCATACACATATATGCTGAAAAATCGCAATAATCGCATATGGTATCATTACTTCGATCCGGTTTCGAATATACTATCACCGACATCACCATAACAAATAATAGCAATCAAAATCTGATTCCCCCAATCATCTCAACTTCAAAACATGCTGAAATGTAGTAATACTTACATCCTTTAGTAGCTTGTAACAAGAGGAGCAAGAATATGTACTCGGATTGAAAATCGGGCGGTTGGATTTTGCCTAATCACTTTTCTAGTATGACTTGAAGCTTGAGGAATTTTATTTCATGGATTCTCGGGAGGTTCTTGGCTATTGAAGTCTGAAAGAATGAATCAAATTCATGTTAAATGGTGCCCAAGACAAGTGTCAAATTCATATGCATGCTGGACTTCTCGCGCATATGCGCGTCCTCAGCTCGCGCATGTGTGCGAGAAGTTCTGTCCCGGCACATTGAAAATTCTGCCGCTCGCGCATGTGCGCGCCCAACGCTCGCGCATGTGCGCGAGACTCTCTGTCTCGGCACTTTAACATATCAGCCCCTCGTGCATATGCGCGCCTCATCTCGCGCATATGCGCGGGGTCTTTTGGACTCCGTGCGCATGTGCGCGTTCATCTTCCGCGCATGTGCGCCATTTGTTCTGTCCTCCACACTATAATTCATACTCTTCCATGGCTTTTACTCCACTTCATCAATTCATGCATTAATAAGTTTTGATCACCAACTTAAATTTTCGGGCATTACATAATGCGAGCTTGTGATGATCGATTTCCAAGGAAGTTTGGAATCAAAATTACCTCTAGTGGAGTTCATTTACAATAATAGCTATCAATCATCTATTGGGATGACTCTTTTTGAGGCACTTTATGGAAGGAAATATAGATTTTCTATTCATTGGGACGAGGTTGGCAAAAGAAGGGAGATTTGTCCGGACTTGATAGAAGATACAGCCGAGCTAGTAGTCAAAATTTGAGATAGAATGAAGACTGCACAAAGCCGACAGAAAAGTAATGCTGACAAGAGACGAAGGGACCTAGAGTTTGTAGTGGGAGACCACATATTTGTGAAAATAGCATCTATGAAGGGTGTTATGGATTTGGAAAGAAAGGCAAACTTAGTCCAAGATTTATAGGGCCGTTTGAGATTTTGGAGAGAATTGGAACACTAGCCTATAGAGTGACATTGCCACCGATGCATTCTGAAGTATAAAATGTGTTTCATATCTCGATGCTGTGAAAGTACACGTCAAACACATCACATGTACTAAATCATGAACCTCTACAATTGACTCCAAATATGACTTATGAGAAAAGGCCTGTGCAAATCTTAGGAAAACAAGAAAGAACACTCCGAAACAAAGTCATTTCAATGGTCAAGTTCAAGTGGCTGAATAACTCGGAAGAAGAAGCTACTTGGGAAACTGAGAGGGACTGGAGGAGTCGCTACCCGGAGCTATTCGGTAAGTTCTAATTTCTAGGACAAAATTTTATTTAAGGCGGAAAAGAATTGTAAGGTCCAAAATTAAGACGACGTAATCCAAATGCATGCAAATATATGATTTGAATTGCTAAATTGATTATGCTGATATGTTTATATGATGTTTTAGTAGTTTTCTACTTGGATGCATTAAAATGTATTTTTAAAGGTTATTCGAGTTGCGATCGAGGAACGGAGACCGAGGGCTGAAAAATGAAAAATGTATTTATTAAATAATTGTTTTTAATTATTTAAAATAAAGGTGATGCTTTCTATTAATTTTGAAAATAAGGAGTTTTGAAGTGATTTTATAAGTCGGGACGTAATTTTTATCGGTATACAATTTTCATCAAAAACACGAACGTTTTGACAACCCCGCTAATAATTCATGAACTTACCTAAACGAAATAATTTTTAAATGCACAATTGGGCTTAATGGGCCTATTATACCATACTAATGGGTCCTAAGCTTGCACACACAATTTAATTAGTATAATTAAGCTACACGCCACCCCATAACAATAAAATCACACGCCTCACTCCCCTAAACCCCTCAAACTCTTTCCTCTCAAGCAACACATGACACAAAAAATTACTAGGAGATGAAAGCTTTGGTTTTGTCAAGAAAATTCAAATCAAGGTCGTTCGTCACCGTTCTTCGCAATCGTCAACGTTTATTCGTGCGTAAATTACGTAAAAGCACGCATATTCTTTCCTTTACTTATCATCACACCATAATATGTATTTAATTATTTTTTGTATGGAAAACAAGTGATGATTTAATTAATTTTCGTTTATTCATCAAACATGAATTTTTAAAGCATGTTGTTGATCCCAAAATCATGATTTTTTTGTTCATAAGGGGCTGCCATTATTCGGGGTTGAACTTGTGTTGTTTTTACACTTTTTTAAAGGGTTCTAGGATGTACAAACACGCCACACATGAAGAAGAAACAAGCTGGAAACGAAAACTAATATTTTGTTGATCAAGGGCTCGAGTTCAAGGAAATCCCTGCATGGCGTGGCCTTGGCTAGACCAGGGCTGGGCTAGGGTCACGTATGGGTAAGGAAAGGAGTCCAAGCCACGCTAGGACTCGAGAGGAACGGCTGGGGAGGAGTCAAAGCAAGCTAGGACTCCACTAGAGAGCCAACGCGTAGGGGTGCGCTCATGCAGCAGCCGCAAAGGGAAAAGGCCCGGCCAGGGGGCTTAGGGCTGGGCAAGGTTGAGTCACTAGGGTCCTAAGAGGGTGCACTAGAGTCTGGGCTCGGAGCTTGTCCTGTGGCTAGAGTCCTAGGCGTGAACATAGAGTCCTATCGCATAGGGTTTTCTCGGCCATGGCATGTTATGAGGGTCCAGGAGGGTTCCTAGATGGGCTGGTTAGGGATCGGCTCCGGGTGGTTCAGGCATGGTTCATGGAAATCGCAAGATGGTTCACGGTGTCTTAGTGTGGTTCGAAACTTAGGGTTCTAAAGGCTAAAGTTTGAAACATGGCTCAACAGGAGTCAAGTCCTGGTTCACGAGGGTCAAATAAATATTAAAAGTCTAAGTTTTAAGTTTGGAAATTTTATATTAAAGTTTGATTTAATTTGTGATTAAAACATATTAATAAGTTATCATTAAAGAATAAATAAAAAGTCATCGATTTAAGCTAAATAAAAATATGAAAAAATTAATGTAAGCTTAAATAATTATTTGAGATGGTCTAGAGTCAACAAAATTAAGAAAATGTCAAAAACGTGAAATTTTACGTCTAGGGGTAAAACAATAATTTTACACTTGAAAATTTGTAAACGTCATGGCAGTGCTCTGAATGCATTTTTATATGCTAATATGATTATTTTACCTGTTTATGGAATTTTATGATAAAACGATAACGTTAAAAGATATGTTGCATGCTTGGTTGAAAAGAAAAACGTTATATGCATGTTTAATTTTTATAAGGGATGAAAATACGAAATGTTGAAGGAAGTGAAGCAATTGTGACTAATATATTGATAAGATGATATGTTAATACGTAGGCAAAGCTCAGTTGACGGGTGGGAGTGTCGCCGATGTCCTCGCAGCCCTGTACTGTGGTTACATGTTGTAGATGGATCCATCACCCCAATACTAATAGGACAGTCAAAATTAACGATCTGAATTCAATGAAAGGAAACTGAAATACGTATATGAATATGAAGAATATATGTGAATATGTTGATATGGAAATGTTTATGTTTAAGTTTATGCATCATTATGAAAATATTATTTTATGTAAAAATATTTTCACTGTTGCATGTGATATGTATACGTATTACTTGTTATCAAGATTATGGTTTGCTGAGTCTTTAGACTCTCTAGGTGTTATTGATGCAGGTGATTATGATAATAATGATAACAGAGGTCTTGATGGTTGACTTTGCTGGACTGAAGGTGCACATAACCCGAGGACCAGCGCTAGTTTTCCGCACTAGACTTGTGTTTATGATTTATGTTAAAGATATTTTTACGACTTTTATTACGCTTTTGAGTGGTTTTTGAGAGGTTGTTAGTTTTAGCAATTTTGCTAAGTTAGAATATGGAAACGTTTGACGATTTTATGTTCTTAAACTATTTCATTTGATTTTCAAATATAGTTGGTCATTTTATTTTTAAAATGGTGTCAAAAATGGTCTATATATATATATATATGTATCTATCGGCCGATTTATGAGAGGTAAAAAAAAATTCTAGTACTTTTAAAAAAAACGAGTAGTGGACGTTTCAATCAATATGTGCGTTATTATTAATATAATAACAAGAGTTGCATAAATCCATAAATCATATAAACAATAACGGCACGAGTTTTAAAATTAATAATGTGAAATTTTTTTTAGAATTAAAATCCCTCATTTTGGATAAGATCCAAAATTTAATTCAAGCTCATTAAAAGGATAATTAAAAGAAAGTTTAATAATTCCATTACTTCCATCGATAGTGGTTGCATGATAAACGCTACATGTGGTCAGTGTCTGGCTCATATTATTCGGGAAGCCTAGACGCCGAAAAATGTTAGAGTAGGTGCCCGTCGAGCCAAGTGTTGGCCGGGAGTTCATGTTGAAACTCTATGTATAAACAATCTTTATTTTAATAATATTTGAAATAATTGTTTTGGCACATCTTTATTTGTATACCCATGCTAGTTGCATAGATAAAGTACTTGAATATACAAATAGTAGAAAGAATATGAGATGCTCATATAATGAGTATCATGAAACTCATATTTGCAATACTGTATATTCTAAACAGTTCCTAGTTGATTCAGCCGCCGCTAAGAAGGATATAGGCCGCTCGAGTTTGAGACTAGATCTGCGATGTGAGTACCATGCTTCATTGGTAGGGGACATTGTGATATCCGAACATGCAGATAGGTGCTCATCGTAGAGTGCACTGAACAACCCTCCATAAAGGACTTTCCAAGTGGTTCTCACTTATCGAGTGAAAATGTCCTAGTTTATGGTTGTACACCATTAGTCCTTATGACCCGGGACAACATTGAGACCCTATATGCTAGCATTGCACTTTGACTTGTTTACCGACTCTCATGGGGTCATCAGGTGACAAGGTTGGGTGTTTTGTCGAAACATATAAGAGTCGATGCATTGTAGTCGTGGATTTACCGCTTACCTTCGGTTATGGATATCCTATGTGATCTCATGTATATGTAGCATGAAATCTCTGATCAGAGTATGGTGGTAATTATGAAAGGGGTTTCATAGATTACACCATCGATGCAACTACGACATGACACATAGTATCTATTCTTTGACAGCTCTCGATATACTAATAGTTGTCGAATCGGTCGGGATATATAAGATGAAGGGACCGTACTGTACGCTAACCATAATTGAATGGTTCTTGCAGGCACTGTCATTTGATACCTGGGGAATCATGTAAGCGATGCTGCTAGACGTTCAACATGATTGGTTGAGTACTATCATACTTGAGTTCTGACGTTCTTATTATAAAAGATTTGATAATTAAGAATGGAGCAATTGGGATATTCTCATATAAGAACATGTTTAGTCCCGAATCACATTAAGATGTGAACCCACAGCTAGTTGTATCAATGAATTATTGAGGACCACGCAAGTGCTAACTTTCTAGATCCTGTTGAGAAGTAAAATAGTTCAATATGTTGAACGGCTTATAAAAGAGTTTATAAGTGCAAGGAAAATTAGAAGTGTGACTTCTATAAGGGGAATGTGACTTTTAATTTGAGAAAGTGTTCCTAAATTAAAAGATGGCTCTAACAAATAATGTATTTGAAAATTGTGATTTTTATAAACCTTATTATGGACTAAATTAAATTATTTCAAGTGTTGAATTAATTAAACACTAGTGGACCTAGTAGAGTCCAAATAAATAAATTAATTCAAGTGTTGAATTAATTAAACAACATTGGGCCTTGTAGAGCCCAATTAGAAATAATTATTAAACTAGTGGGCTTGAGTAAAATCAAGTAATATTTAAATGGTCTCAAATGTGTTTGAGACATTTAAATAAAGTCAATGAGCCTTGTAATTGTTACAAGCCAAAGTAAAAAGCATGCAAGGGAGATGAAGAGTTGGAGGTAATTTTTTCATTAAACAATGCATGGCTTGCTCATGCACTTTATCACTTTTTCAAGCACCAAGAAAAATCCCTCCCCATCTCTCCTCAAGGTTTTTGGCCAAAATTTTGGAGCTTTATTCCCTTCAATTTTTCTTCTTCAATTTGTTGAGGAAAGCTTAGTCTTCTCAAAGAAAAATGCCTTACATTTTCTAGTGCAAGTGTAAGATGGATCTTCCTTGTTGGTGGTGGGCTTAATTTTTAGCAAGGAGTGCTCATTGGAAGTTTGTAGATTTGTCTTGCCATTGAAGAGCTAAGTTTTTTACAACTTAGTTGGAGCCATCATCAATCTTTTAAGATTGATAGCTAATTTTTCTAAAACACTCTATGAATGTCATTTTGTGTTTTATTGTATTTTCTACACACTATAGTTTAGGGTGCTCGGTTTTCTTGCTAGAAAATAATTTTGAAACCTCCGTTACGCAAGCGGGCACCTTAACCGATCCCCTTTCAAGTGGTATCATGAGCTATGGTTACTATTATGTGTAGCATATACATGATATTATATTGAGGTCAATTTCTAACCACATAAGACAATCAAAACAACAAATCGAAGGCCGGATTTTGGCGGCATTTTTGGCAGCAAGTTGCTGCCCATTTCGAGCAACTTGGGCTGCTCGAGGAATTGCCCGAAAAAGGCAGCAAGGGCAGCCCCGCCTTCCTTTTAAAATATTAAAAAAATTTTGCATGTGGGCCGTTTTCTGGCAACGGCGATGACGACTAGGATTTTCAAAAATGTTTTAGAATATTAAGTGTCATGGGCCTTGAGTTGTTGAGCCATTAGATGGCTAACACAATTTGTGAATTTAAATGGGCCAAAATATTTTTGTTGAAAATTGACTTGATGGGCCCTTAAGTTTAAATCCACAAAATTTGTGTATATTTTTTTCTCCTAAAATAAATAATTGAATCCGGCAAAACTTGTTTAGTTTACTGTTTATAATATATCCATTATGTTATAAATAATGAGTATGTGCATTATTATTATGATAATAACAAAGTTGCATTAATCCGGCAAATATACGATCAAACATGGTGA
The DNA here is from genome assembly GCF_025594145.1 of Primulina tabacum. NCBI lineage: Eukaryota > Viridiplantae > Streptophyta > Magnoliopsida > Lamiales > Gesneriaceae > Primulina > Primulina tabacum. Next base: position 18,616,757 of record NC_134559.1, read on the forward strand.
CGTTTTAAACAAAAATAATGATGAGACCTTTCAAAATTAAAAACCCTCATTTTGAATAAGATTCAAAATTAATATCAAGCCCGAAAAATGGAATTAGAAAGTTGTTTATAATTTCCATGTCTTCCATCGACAATGGGTGCATGATGAACGCTACCCGTGCTCGGGGCTCGGCTCATATTATTGGGGGGGCCCTGGACACCGGAAAGCTATGACATCCATTGACATGGAGATGTGAACTACGTGGAACTCCCATAATTTCGGCTCATATTATTGAGGGAACTCATGGCGACCGTCCATTAAGGTTCAACATCGATGGGTAAGGCTTGACACGTAAAGATGAACGACGTCATATTAATGGGTTCTAATCAAACGTGAGACAAAAGTTTACGTAAATGGTTTCATAGAGATGCAATTGGAAACTACCTTTTGGGAATTATGATTGGCTGATATTATTCGGGATCATAATTTGCTAATTGGACCTTACGTACTGAAACGTCTGCTATTCGTTTTCTTAAAAAGTACTAGAAATTTTTTTTAAAAAAAATACCTCACAAAGCATTCGGTCGAATCATAAAATATTTTGGAACCATTTTAAAAGTAAAACAACCAACTATTTTATCAACCCAAAAATATTATTTGAAAAGTATAGCCCAAGAGAGGACATCTACCAATGTGTCATGGCGTGTCCCTATCCAAGTCTGTCTCCCAAGACTAATGCAGAGATAGCGGCGATGACAAGCATTCCTTATGCATCTGCGATTGGTAGCATCATGTATGGGATGATATCTACACGTCCTGACGTGGCTTTCGCACTAAGTGTAGTGAGTAGATATCAATCGAACCCTGGTCTTCCACACTGGAAAGCTGTGAAAGACATCCTCAAGTAGTTGAGAAGGACCAATAAATTGTTCTTGGTCTATGGGGTGGAGAACTGAAATTGGAAGGCTATACCGACTCTAGCTTCCAAAGCGATATCGATGACTCGAAGTCAACCTCTGGGTTTGTATTCATGCTCAATGGTGCTGCTGTCTCTTGGAAGAGTTCCAAGCAAGACAATACTGCGGATTCCAGCACAGAGGCCGAATACATTGCTGCATCAGATGCAGCAAGGGAGGCTGTTTGGATAAGGAATTTCGTCTAAGATTTGGACGTCATTCCTAATGGAGTTGCTCCTCACCCGGTGTTGTGTGACAACACGAGAGTTTTAGCTCAAGCAAAGGAGCCAAGGTCTCATCAGAAATCCAAACACGTATTGAGAAAGTACCACATCCTCCGAGAGATTGTGGAAAGAGGAGAAGTGTCGATTGACATAGTCGGCTCCGCAGATAATGTTGCTGATCCACTAGCTAAGCCTTTACCTGGACCATTATTCGAGATGCATCGCTAATCAATGGGTTTGAAGCATATGGGTAGTTGGCACTAGTGCAAGTGGGAGATTGTTAGAGTAGGTGCCCGTCGAGCCAAGTGTTGGCCGAGTGTTCACAATGAAACTCTATGTATAAGCAATCTTTATTTTAATAATATTTGAAATTATTGTTTTGGCAAATCTTTATCTATATACCCATGCTAGTTGCATAGATAAAGCCCTTGAATATACAAATAGTATAAAGAATATGAGATGCTCATATGATGAGTATCATGAAACTCATATTTGGAATACTCTATATTCTAAACAGTTCCTAGTCGATTCAGCCGCCACTAAGAAGGATGTAGGCCGCTAGAGTTCGAGACTAGTATCTGCTATGTGAGTACCATGTTCATTGGTAGGGGACATTGTGATGTCCGAGCATGCAGATAGGTGCTCCTGGTAGAGTGCACTGAACAACCCTCCATAAAGGACTTTCCAAGTGGTTCTCACTTATCGAGTGGAAACGTCCTAGTTTATGGTTGTACACCATTAGTCCTTATGACCCGGGACAACATTGAGACTCTATGTGCTAGAATTACACTTTGACTTGTTTACCGACTCTCAAGGGGTCATCAGGTGGCAAGGTTGGGTGTTCTGTCGAAACGCATCGGAGTCGATGCATTGTAGTCGGGGATTCACCGCTTACCTTCGGGTATGGATATCCTATGTGTTCTCATGTATGTGTAGGTTGAAATCTCTGATCAGAGTATGGTGGTAATTATGAAAGGGGTTTCATAGATTACACCATCGATGCAACTACGACATGACACATAGTATCGATTCATTGACAACTCTCGATAAACCAACGGTTGTCGAATCGGTCGGGATATATGAGTTAAAAGGACCGTACTGTACGCAAACCATAATTGAATGGTTCTTGCAGGCACTATCATTTTATACCTAGGGAATCATGTAAGCGATACTGCTAGGCGTTTAACATGATTGGTTGGGTACTGTCAGACTTGAGTTCTGACGTTCTTGTTATCAAGGAGTTGATAAGTAAGAATGGAGCAATTGGGGTATGCTCATATAAGGACATGTTTAGTCCGAATCACATGGAGATGTGAACCCACGGCTAGTTGTATCAATGAACCATTGAGGGCCACACAAGTACTAGTTTTCTAGATCCCGTTGAGAAGTAAAAATAGTTCAATGTGTTGAACGGCTTATAAAGGAGTTTATAAGCGTAAGGAAAATTAGAAGTATGACTTCTATAAAGGAGAAATTAGTTCAATGTGTTGAACGGCTTATAAATGAGTTTATAAGCGTAAAGAAAAATAGAAGTATGACTTCTATGAGAGAAATGTAAATTTTAATTTATGGAAGTGTTCCTAAATTAAAAGTTGGCCAAGTGAATAATGTATTTGAAAATTGTGATTTTTATAAACATTACTATGGATTAAATTAAATTAATTCAAGTGTTAAATTAATTAAACACTAGTGGACCTAGTAGAGTCCAAATAATTAAATTAATTCAAGTGTTGAATTAATTAAATTATATTGAGTCTTGTAGAGCTCAATTTAAATAAATTATTTAACTAGTGGACTTGAGTAAATTCAAGTAATGTTTAATTAGTCTCAAAATGTTTGAGATAATTAAATTAAGTCCATGGGTTTTTAATTTGTTAAAAACCATATAATATATATGCATTCATGGGAGGTGAAGGGTTGGAGACTACCTTTTTGGGTTATCAAGGCATGGCATGCAAAAAGATGTTTTTGCTTTTAGCTTTTTGCAAGTCCAAGACAAGTCTCCCTTCCCCCCATTACTCTCCCTCCTTGGCCGAAACTAGCAAGTGAATTCTCTCCAAAATTTTTCTCCATTTTTCTTCTTCAAGTGTTGAGGAAAGAAAATAATTCTCATTGAAAAATCCTCTTAGTTTTCTAGTGCAAATTAAGAGGGGATCTGCCTAGTTGGTGGTGGGCTTAATAGTTGAGAAAGGAGTGCTCAAAGGAAGCTTGAAGATAGTTTCTACCATTGAAGAGCTAAGGTGTTTACACCTTAGTTGGAGCCATACATCAATCCTTGTGATTGATAGGTAAAATTCTAAACACACTATGAATGTCATTTTTGTGTTTTATTATATTTGCTACACATTATAAGGGGTGGCCGAAAATTTTGATGAAAATTTGATTTTTTAAACTTCCGTTGCGCTTCCGGTTACCGTTACTGATCCTCTTTCAAAAAATACTTGTTCTTTAAAATATCGTTTTCATGAAGATGCATAAACTTAAAACATAACATTTTCGTAAACATTTTCATGATGCATAAAACTTTAAACAAAATTATTTTCATAATGATGCATCAACTTTAAACATAGACATTTTCATAAACTTTTTCGTAAAACTTTTCATATTGTCCTCAATATATTCATATGAACATGCATAACATAAACCTCAACATTTTCCTTTTCCTTATTTCATAACATGTATCCTTTCATCATGATCATAAACATTTTCCTTTCCTTTATTGAATTCAGATCGTTAATTGTGATTTTCCTCAAACCTCAAAAAGTCGATGGATCCATCTACATGAAACCGCAGTACTGGGCGGCGGGGGACACATGCAACACTCTCACCGGTCAACTGGGCCCTGGCCTATCCTCATCGAATGAAAATACGATCGTTGGGGCTCCCTCTGGGGCCTTTTCCCATAAATGGGCTCCCTCTGGGCCTTCTCCCCACGATATTCTCATTCTTACCTAAAACATCATAACCTCAATAGTCACAATTACTTCACTTCCTTCGACGATTCACATTTTCATCACTTTATAAAATCATGCATTTAATATCGTTTTCCTTTTAAAAAAAGGCATGCAACATAATTTTTTTAACGGTATCGTTTCTTCGTAAAAATCCATAAACATTTTAAAAGAAACCTTTTAACATGTACAAATCCATAAATCTTTTAAATAAACATTTCAACATCATAAACATTTAAATCATAAACATTTAAAATAAACATTTTAACATATTAAATCATAACCTTTTAAAATAACATTTTGACATAATAAATCGTAAACATTTAAAATCCATGTCATAAAAATTCATAAACATTCGAAATAATCATATTAACATGTAAAATAACATTCAGGACACTGCCATGACGTTTACTAATTTCTAGGTGTAAAATGACCGATTTACCCCTGGACGTAAAATTTCACGTTTTTGACTTTTTCATAATTTCATTGACTCTAAAATGTCCCAAATAATTATTTAAACCTACCTGAATTTTCTCATATTTTTATTTAGCTTAATTCGATGACTTTTAATTTATTTTTTAAATAAGACGTATTAATGCGTTTTAATCCCGAATTAAACCAAACCTTAATATAAAATTCCCAAATTAAAAAATTAGAGTTTTAATAATTATTTAAGCTTAAATATAATTTTTCATAATTTTATAAAGCTTAAAACTAGGCATTTCAATTAATTCGTTAATTAGTATTTCGTGAGGCGATTAAAACCCGGATAAATCCAAAACTCATTATTTTGATCCCAAATTTTTATCATAATATTTTTATGACTTATTCTACCCTTACAAGTCATGAGCCACACCCGTGGACCCATAGATTCATTTTTAGCCTTTTAATTTTCGAAATAGACACCTTATCGAACCACCCGAGCCATCTCCCAATTTACTCGACCCACGCCCAAGCCACCTTGAGCCAAAACCTAGCCAACCCACCTAGGGACCCTTTTGATCAAGCCCAACCACTAGGAACAGTCCCTAAGTCGCACAATCACTCCTGGAACGTGAGACCAAATCTGCCCCTATGTGTGCATGTGTTACCCTTGAGCAATAGGACTCCTCCCTCTAGGACACTACCAGCTGCTAATCACTCGACCCCTCATGAGCCAACCTCCCTGGACCACGCCCAGACCCAGCCCAGGCCAGCCCAAGCCCTTTAACTCGCGCCCGAAGCACTGCCCATGATAGCAATCTCTCGCGCAGCACATGCTGCCCTACTTCTCTCACGTTCTTCTGTGTTTGGCTCGAACCACGTCAAGCCACCCTGCACCAACTGTTGGAACATCGTATTCTCGCATCCAAGACGCAGCGGAAGTTTAAAATATTTTTGCTTGGGCGTCGTGTGTTCAAAACCATCAATAGGGCGTTTAGGATCATACCTTTGCGTTCTTAACGCTTGGACTTCAAACTATTCCGATGTTTAAGCGGAGTAGCTGTTCTTGAAAATTCCTACGAACGGCTCTTCAAATTTGATCGCCTAATTAGGTCCACGATCAGAAACTTTATTCCTCGCTTGGATTGCACTAGAAATAACAAACGATTTGTGCGTTGAGACTGTAGCCTCCGAATTTCCAAAATCCCGAGACGAAGCGGCGCGGCGGTGGAAGGAAAAATTGGTTGAAACCGTTTTCAATTCAATTGAGTCTTTGCCGAGACATACATGATTCAAAATCATGATTTTATGCTAATTTATTCTTAATAAATCATTAACCAAAATTATAGATTCTTAATCCATAATTAAGCAAATCTTATTTGCTTTTGGCCAAAATTTTCTTCCAAAATAAACATGATGTGGCCGTGGGTTTTTGAAGGAGAAAAGTGAATATTTGTGTTATTTTTCATCATCCAACATTGAGCCCTAATTGTCTTTTTATAGAGTAAGACTCCTAATCTAATTAGGATTCCCTCTCCCACAAGGACTGTAGAGCCCAAATTCGTACATGTAAAACCCATGCATTATTTATTTGTTAAATCAGTTATTTAATTTAAAATGATTTTCTTAGCCATGCATAATTTATTTAAATGTATTATTTTAAATTAGTCATGTTTATTGTGATGCACGTTAAAATGTCTTTCGAATTTCATGTTTCAGGCGATCATTCGAGGCAGGATTGAGGAAATGACCGACGACGATTTTGGTAATTTAAAAATGTGGTATTTGATTTTTAAGTTGGGTTTGGGGCGTTTTAAAGGATTTACTAAGTTTTAGTATTTTTACAAGCCTTATTTATTTATCTAGGGATTTTAGAATTTTAAAGTTAGCACGGTGTACCTTATTTTGCTAAGTAGTAAAGTTTGTAAAATTAGTGTGGATTTTACTTAAATTGGGGGACTTTTATTTAAGGATTAGTAGGGATAGTATTTTATTTAATGTGTTAATTGAGTAACTTTTAATTAGCACCTTAATGGTAGAATTAAGCCAAAATTTTAGTCCCTAATTATTAGCCTAAGACACGCACACACCCTTATTTACACACACTTACACGTATAACACACACACACATCTCCCTTTTCCCCATTCCATCATTTTAAAAGAAAATATTTTAGGGTTCTTGGCACAAGAGCAATAGCCGCCCCATCCCTTAAATCTTTCCAGCAAATTTTTTTGATTTTATTGCAAGAAATTCGAGCCACAAGTCGTCCCGGATCAAGCCTCGCTCCGTTCCCTCATCGGTATCGCCGTTTCGGTAAAGTTTATCATCAAAAGGCACGTATAATCTCTCATTTGCTGCGTCGATCATGTCATATTATGTGTTGCGTTGTTTTTATGCGTAAAATCATGTGTATGATGTTCGTAGTTTGAGTGATTAATTGATTGAATCGACTTTGAAGGAAAATTTTTAGATCTAAATCACGTTTTTACTGTTCTTCTTAAAACTTCGAATTTTTGGTCGAGATTTTGAGAAAACTTTCAACGCGAAAAACATAGATCTTTCTGATACCTTCGATTTGATAAATGATTCGAAATTTTTGGACAAAATTAGTGAGTTATGGCGTTTTTCGTGGGACTGCTCAAACTGCGTTTTCAGAAATTTTATGATATTGATGTGTTCGTGAAGTTTTTGTGTTGCAGGCTTCGTTGGAGATCGACGGGTGATTGTTGCTGCGTATAGATATATTGGTAATGATGTTTGTTGTATTTTTGAGGTTACGTTTCATGTCGTTAGGCACTTGAACTAGTGGGAAGTCGTAGGAAATCGATTTGATGTCAATTGCCATATTTTGTGTTGCATTGGGTAGTAGAGTGGACGTCGTGTTTTGAGGCATTTGTACGAGTTTTGGTGCAATGTTATGGTGTCCTAAGAAGAGTCTTAAGGTGTTGAATCACATTATTTAAGTGTCAAATTGGGTGAATAGACATTGCATAAGTTTTCTCTCAGGTCCAGAAAAATCGAGGACACACGGACTTGCACACGGACCATGACACGGGGTTCGTGCCTTTGTTTCCTCCTTAGTGCCAAGAAACCAAGAGTACACAGACCTTGACACAGACCCGGACCCGGGGTCCATGCCCTTCCTTTTCTTCACGACACATTTTACAGTATGTATACGGACCTGTACACGGACCCAGGTACGGGGTCCGTGCCTTCCCTTTTTCCTTCGCACACATCTTACCTGCATATTTTGGGAAAAATATTGATGTATGCTTTGTGGTTTGATGTCTTGGTTTATTGCACTGATTGACATGGTCGAGTCATGGGAATTTTAGCATGCCCTAAGTAAGCGGCTGAGCTTAGGTATAGGCATGATGATTACGTCTAAGTCACGCAAGTTAAACTTTTGAGCTCATGTTAGCATGTTGTAGCAACGGCCCCAAACGAGATCCAATGAATCCCTCAACGCCAAGTAAGTATGATGACGTGCAAAAGAAAACATTTTAAAGTTTTGAGGTATGCTAATTGCTTTGTGACCAAATGTATGAATGGGTTTGGAAGTCGGTGAACGTGGCCGAGGACCTCTCCGCCCCGTTAAACTTTTGAACGGGTTCAGATCGGATTGGAAAGCGTTAAACTTATGATAAGGGACCAATCCACCCGTTAAACTTATGAACGGGGATCTTATATATGCGGCAGTGGATACGTCCCTGTCAGCCCAGTACTGTGGTGTGTCTGATCAAGCCTTATTATGTTATGGGTCACTTACTTTGAAACATGCCTCTACGAAAAAATCATGCTTTATACGCTCAAGTTTATGTTACGAGAATGTTTAAGAAAAGCTCATGTTGATGGCACGTCTAAGTTAAGCTCACGATGTTCAAGTTTCAAGCATGTTAAATTCAAGTTCAAGTATGTATTTTCTATTTTTAAAGTTGCATGCTGTTTTATTATGCAGTACTCGCTATTTCCCAGTTTATACGTGTTGAGTCTTTAGATTCACTAGACTTGATCGATGCAGGTGAGTATGTTTATGAGGAGACAGGAGGTGGCGACCAAGGGGCAGGCTTGGACTGAGCGGGAGTCTAACCCGAGGACCGCAATGTTTATGTTTTTATGAAAAATGTTAATTTACTCTGATTTCATGTTTTGAGGGAAACACTTTGAGCAAACCTTTTGTGAGCAAATTTTATTGAAGTTATTTTGAGCAACCATGTCTTATTGGGCACTTGGTTGAGATATTTTATGGCAAACTTTGAAGGTTATGTTACGTTTAAGAAAATTTTAAATTTTTCGGCAAATTTTGAACGGTAAAAGTACGGTACGCTACAGTTGGTATCAGAGCGGTGTTCTTGTAAAGGGTTACGCCTACCGCCAGCCGCAAGAAGCTCACAAAGTCACACCTCAAGTCTGTATGTTTTAAGTTTTAAAAATTTATGCTATGTAGTATGCATTAAGCCATGATTTCAGCATGTTCATGTTTAAATTCAAATTTCGTGCATCATATGTCATTTATATCATATTCATGCATGTTGGGTTTACGTGTTGGGTAATTCATTTGAACAGTATGCCTCCTAGACGTATGATTAACAGGGAAGCTAGGGAGGAGGACAGAGAGCCTCGAGATGAGGGAAGAGCTAATCCTCCACCACCACCTCCAGATATGCAGGCACAGATGCTTGCTGGTATGACGCAATTCTTCGCACAGTTTATGAGGAACCAGACTACTGTAGGCCCCGAGGAGAGGACTAGACCAGAGGCAGTATATGAGAGGTTCAGGAGGATGAGTCCGAAGGAGTTTTCAGGTACTACTAACCCGATGATAGCTGAGGGATGGATCAAGTCCATCGAGGTTATATTTGACTTTATGGAGCTGACTGACGCTGACAGGGTCAGATGTGCTATATTCTTGCTGTCAGGGGATGCTAGATTATGGTGGGAGAGTGCATCAGTGGCAGTAAACTTGCAGACTCTGTCGTGGAACGGATTCAAAGAGGTGTTCTACGCCAAGTACTTCACTGAAGAGGTATGCTCTCGTCTGACCAGGAATTTATGACGCTGAGACAGGGAGACGGTAGTGTGGCAGATTTTGTCAGAAAGTTTGAGAGGGGGTGTTACTTCGTACCCCTCATTGCGAATGATGCCCAAGCAAAGCTGAGGCATTTCATGGATGGACTGCGGCCGATCTTGCGCCGTGATGTGAGGGTAGCTGGCCCTACTACTTATACAGTCGCCGTATCTAGAGCGCTGGCGGCAGAGCAAGACCAGCAAGGGTCCAATCCAGCAGCAGGGAGTTCCTCATGAGCCAGAATACCCCGTGTGCCCAATGTGCAATCGTCAGCATAGGGGCCAGTGTTTGTACGGATCAGGCAAATGCTTCAAATGCGGATCCAGTGACCACATTGTGAAGGAGTGCCCGTAGTGGAAGCAGCCAACCCAGGGCAGGGTATTCGCCATGCACGCACAGGAGGCGGATCCAGACACCACTTTACTGACTGGTAAACTTTTCTACCTAAACTCAGTATTATTTTGCCATGCATGTGGAAATTTTGCTTGGGATTATTAGTGTGCTAGTAATATTTTGTATGACTTGGGATATTGAGTTCTATTATGCTTTAGGTTACTGTTTGTATGTTGGGGATATAAGTTTTGTGTTGTGCTAACGCATCTCAGGAAACATTTTTATTAAGAGATTATCCACAACTGCACTGATAGACTCAGGAGCCACTCACTCCTTCATATCGGAGATTTTTGCTAATCATTTGGACCTCAAGTCCATTGGCCTAGACGTGAACTTTTCAGTGACAGTCCCATCAGGGGAAGAGCTGTTAGCTACCAGTGTGGTCAGAGATATCGATCTAGAACTGCATGGCCACCTAGTATATGCAGATTTAATCATATTGCCGATGCCAGAATTCGACATCATATTGGGAATGGACTGGCTGACTAAGAACAGAGTTCTTATCGACTTTCAAAAGAGATCAGTGTTAGTCAGACCATTGGACATGGAGCAGTTTCTTTTTGAGCCAGCCAGATGGAGGAGTTTCCCGTGTGTGATCTCTTGCATGCAGGCACGGAGACTCATTTCGAAGGGGTGTCAGGCCTTCTTGGCCAGCATTATCTCAGCACCGGACGTGCCCACTCCTTCTGTATCAGGGGTGCCAGTAGTCAGAGATTTCCCAGACATCTTTCCAGACAACGTCGCAGGCCTTCCACCAGATAGAGTGGTGGAGTTTGCAATCGATCTCATGCCACGCACAGTGCCAATCTCTAAGGCACCGTACAGATTAGCTCCAGCAGAGATGTTAGAACTTAAGCAGCAGATTCAGGAGCTCTTAGACAAGGAGTTTATCCGCCCGAGTTTCTCACCGTGGGGTGCACTAGTGCTCTTTGTGAAAAAGAAAGACGGAAGCATGAGACTGTGCATCGATTATGGTGAGCTGAACAAGGTAACGATCAAGAATAAGTACCCGTTGCCTAGAATCTAAGACTTGTTTGATCAGTTGCAGGGAGCTACCATGTTCTCCAAGATAGATCTCCGATCAGGGTATCAACAGCTGAAAGTGAAGGATGCAGATGTCCACAAGACAGCTTTCAGGACCAGATATGGGCATTACGAGTTCTTAGTGATGCCATTTGGATTGACAAATGCTCCAGCAATTTTCATGGATCGCATGAACCGAGTATTTCAGCCGTTCCTCGATCAATTCGTCATTGTATTCATCGACGACATCCTTATATACTCGAAGAGCCATGAGGAGCACAGCCAGCACTTGAGGACAGTTTTACAGATTTTGCAGAGTCACAAGTTTTTGGGGCATATAGTATCTAGCAGTGGAATTGAGGTGGATCCAGCGAAAGTAGCAGCTGTCAAGGAATGGGTTGAGCCAAAGAATGCATCTGAAATCCGCAGCTTTTTGGGTTTAGCGGGTTACTACCGAAAGTTTATTCAGGGGTTTTCGTCCATAGCAGTGCCGCTCACTTCACTAACCAAGAAAAATGCCAAATTTGTGTGGAGTGATGAATGTCAGAAGAGCTTCGATACGTTGAAGCAAGCTCTTATTTCTGCGCCGCTGCTAGCCATGCCATCAGGGCAAGGAGACTTTGTGTTATATACCGATGCATCTAAGCTCGGGTTAGGCGCAGTATTGATGCTGCAGGGTCGGGTCATAGCTTATGCTTCCAGGCAGTTGAAAGTGCACGAGAAGAACTACCCGACGCATGATCTTGAGTTAGCCGCCGTTGTCTTCACACTGAAATTTTGGAGACACTACCTATACGGCAAGAAATGTCAGATTTTCACCGATCATAAGAGTCTCAAATATTTCTTCACGCAGAAAGAGCTGAATATGAGACAGAGACGGTGGTTAGAGCTGGTGAAGGATTACGACTGCAAAATTAGCTACCATCCGGGAAAGGCTAATGTTGTCGCAGACGCATTGAGCAGGAAGGTGGTAGTTGTAGCGCAGTTTTCAGTGCAGAGACCTCCTCAGTCTGAGATTCAGAAATTTGGTCTAGAGATTTATCGTGAGGGTAGAACTCCTAGGCTGTCTAATCTGACAGTCAAATCTGATTTGCTAGACCGTATCCGGGCAGGACAGTCTTCAGATGAGCAGTTACAGAAATGGAGACTGAAAGATGAGGCCAAGGGCAGTATTCTTTATACAGTGTCAGATGAGATTGTGAGATACAGAGGTAGAATGTGGGTGCCTAGTGGTGAATCGATCAGACAGGATATTTTGACAGAGGCACACGCATCTCCGTATTCTATCCATCCAGGAGGTACCAAGATGTATAAGGATCTCCAGATTTTGTATTGGTGGCCAGTGATGAAGAGAGACATCCGCCGATTTGTGTCAGAATGCCTCACTTGTCAGCAGGTGAAGGCAGAGCATCAGAGGCCAGCCGGGATGCTTAAGCCACTCCCGATCCCAGAGTGGAAATGGGAGAATATTACTATGGATTTTGTGGTTGGGTTGCCTATATCAGTCAGAGGTTTTAATGCTATTTGGGTTATAGTTGACTGACTCACCAAGTCACCGCATTTCTTGCCAGTGAAGACGACTTTCTCCATGACGCAGTATGCGGAGCTTTATATCAGGGAGATAGTCCGTCTGCATGGATTCCCAGTTTCAATTGTGTCCGACAGGGACCCGAGATTCACATCGTCCTTCTGGAAGAGCTTACATGCAGCCATGGGGACAAAGCTGCTTTTCAGTACAGCTTTTCACCCGCAGATAGATGGCCAGTCTAGGCGAGTTATTCAGATTTTAGAGGACTTGTGGCGAGCGTGTATGATTGATTTTCAAGGAACTTGGGAGTCTAGACTACCTCTAGTGGAGTTCACATACAACAACAGCTTCCAATCATCAATAGGTATGGCTCCTTACGAGGCCTTATATGGAAGAAAGTGCAGATCACCAGTTCATTCGGACGAGGTCGGAGAAAGAGCGGAACTTGGACCAGAAATAGTTCAGCAGACTGTAGACGTGGTGGTCAAGATTAGTGATAGAATGAAGACCGCCCAGAGTCGTCAGAAGAGTTATGCTGATAAGAGGAGGAGAGATCTCGAATTTGCCGTTGGTGATCACGTTTTCGTCAAGATAGCACCCATGAAGGGGGTGATGAGATTCGGGAAAAGAGGAAAGTTGAGTCCGAGGTTCATTGGACCATTTGAAATTTTGGACAGAGTTGGGACACTAGCCTGTCGTGTTGCCCTTCCGCCAAATCTGGCCGGGGTACACAATGTGTTCCATGTCTCGATGCTGAGGAAATATCTGGCTAATCCTTCGCACATTCTGAGTTACGAGCCGTTGCAGCTGGCTCCAGACTTGTCTTATGACGAAAAACCAGTCCAAATCCTAGACAAGCAGGAGCGTAGGCTCCGGAACAAAGTGACTAAGCTAGTCAAAGTTCGGTGGCTAAACCAATCAGTGGAAGAGGCCACTTGGGAGTCAGAGACAGATATGAGACTTCGCTACCCGGAGTTGTTCGGTAAGACTTAATTTCGAGGACGAAATTTTTTAAGTGGAGGAGGAACTGTAGAGCCCAAATTCGTACACGTAAAACCCATGCATTATTTATTTGTTAAATCAGTTATTTAATTTAATATGATTTTCTTAGCCATGCATAATTTATTTAAATGTATTATTTTAAATTAGTCATGTTTATTATGATGCACGTTAAAATGTCTTTCGAGTTTCATGTTTCAGGCGATCATTCGAGGCGGGATTGAGGAAAAGACCGGCGACGATTTTGGAAATTTAAAAATGTGGTATTTTATTTTTAAGTTGAGTTTGGAGCGTTTTAAAGGATTTACTAAGTTTTAGTATTTTTACAAGCCTTATTTATTTATCTAGGGATTTTAGAATTTTAAAGTTAGCATGGTGTACCTTATTTTGCTAAGTAGTAAAGTTTGTAAAATTAGTGTGGATTTTACTTAAATTATGGGACTTTTATTTAAGGATTAGTAGGGATAGTATTTTATTTAATGTGTTAATTGAGTAACTTTTAATTAGCACCTTAATGGTAGAATTAAGCCGAAATTTTAGTCCCTAATTATTAGCCTAACACACGCACACACCCTTATTTACACACACTTACACGTATAACACACACACACATCTCCCTTTTCCCCATTCCATCATTTTAAAAGAAAAAATTTTAGGGTTCTTGGCACAAGAGCAACAGCCGCCCCATCCCTTAAATCTTTCTAGCAAATTTTTGTTGATTTTATTGCAAGAAATTCGAGCCGCAAGTCGTCCCGGATCAAGCCTCGCTCCGTTCCCGCATCGGTATCGACGTTTTGGTAAATTTTATCATCAAAAGGCACGTATAATCTCTCCTTCGCTGCGTCGATCATGTCATATTATGTGTTGCGTTGTTTTTATGCGTAAAATCATGTGTATGATGTTCGTAGTTTGAGCGATTAATTGATTGAATCGACTTTTAAGGAAAATTTTTAGATCTAAATCACGTTTTTACTGTTCTTCTTAAACCTGCGAATTTTCGGTCGAGATTTTGAGAAAACTTTCAGCGCATAAAACGTAGAGCTTTTCGATACGTTCGATTTGATATATGATTTGAAATTTTTGGACAAATATTTAGTGAGTTATGGCGTTTTTCGTGGGACTGCTCAAACTGCGTTTTCAGAAATTTTATGATATTGATGTGTTCGTGAAGTTTTTGTGTTGCAGGCTTCGTTGGAGATCGACGGGTGATTTTTGCTGTGTATAGATATATTGGTAATGATGTTTGGAGTATTTTTGAGGTTACGTTTCATGTCGTTAGGCACTTGAACTAGTGGGAAGTCGTAGGAAATCGATTTGATGTCAATTGCCATATTTTGTGTTGCATTGGGTAGTAGAGTGGACGTCGTGTTTTGAGGTGTTTGTACGAGTTTTGGTGCAAAGTTATGGTGTCCTAAGAAGAGTCTTAAGGTGTTGAATCACATCCTTTAAGTGTCAAATTGGGTGAATAGACATTGCAAAGTTTTCTCGCAGGTGCAGAAAAATCGAGGACACACAGACTTGCACACGGACCATGACACGGGGTCCGTGCCTTTGTTTCCTCCTTAGTGCCAAGAAACCGAGAGTACACGGAGCTTGACACGGACCCGGACCCGGGGTCCGTGCCCTTCCTTTATTCACGACACATTTTACAGTATGTATACGGACCTGTACACGGACCCAGGCACGGGGTCCGTGCCTTCCCTTTTTCCTTCGCACACATCTTACTGAACCTACCCGGACCCGTACACGGACCCAGGCACGGGGTCTGTGTACTGCATATTTTGGGAAAAATATTGATGTATGCTTTGAGGTTTGATGTCTTGGTTTAGTACACTGATTGATATGGTCGAGTCATGGGAATCTTAGCATGCCCTAAGTAAGCGATTGAGCTTAGGTATAGGCATGATGATTACGTCTAAGTCACGCAAGTTAAACTTTTGAGCTCATGTTAGCATGTTGCAGCAACGGCCCCAAACGAGATCCAACGAATCCCTCAACGCCCAGTAAGTATGATGACGTGCAAAAGAAAACATTTTAATGTTTTGAGGTATGCTAATTGCTTTGTGACCAAATGTATGAATGGGTTTGGAAGTCGGTGAACGTGGCCGAGGACCTCTCTGCCCCGTTAAACTTTTGAACGGGTTCAGATCGGATTGGAAAGCGTTAAACTTATGAACAGGGACCAATCCACCCGTTAAACTTATGAACGGGGATCTTATATATGCGGCAGTGGATACGTCCCTGTCAGCCCAGTACTGTGGTGTGTCTGATCAGGCCTTATTATGTTATGGGTCACTTACTTTGAAACATGCCTCTACGAAAAATCATGCTTTATACGCTCAAGTTTATGTTACGAGAATGTTTAAGAAAAGCTCATGTTGATGGCACGTCTAAGTTAAGCTCACGATGTTCAAGTTTCAAGCATGTTAAATTCAAGTTCAAGTATGTATTTTCTATTTTTAAAGTTGCATGCTGTTTTATTATGCAGTACTCGCTATTTCCCAGTTTATACGTGTTGAGTCTTTAGATTCACTAGACTTGATCGATGCAGGTGAGTATGTTTATGAGGAGACAGGAGGTGGCGACCAAGGGGCAGGCTTGGACTGAGCGGGAGTCTAACCCGAGGACCGCAATGTTTATGTTTTTATGAAAAATGTTAATTTACTTGATTTCATGTTTTGAGGGAAACACTTTGAGCAAACCTTTTGTGAGCAAATTTTATTGAAGTTATTTTGAGCAACCATGTCTTATTGGGCACTTGGTTGAGATATTTTATGGCAAACTTTGAAGGTTATGTTACGTTTAAGAAAATTTTAAATTTTTCCGCAAATTTTGAACGGTAAAAGTACGGTACGCCACAAGGACTAAATTAATTTTATTATATTTAAATTTTCATATAATTAATATATAATGTATTTATTAAACTTTAATAATACATGATATAATAATATCATATACACATATTTTATATCACCATATAAAATATATACATTTATATGTATATTAAATTAAATAACTATTATTTAATTTATAAACTAACTCCTTAGTTAATTTAATTCTAGAATGCTCTAGAATATTTATGAGAATTTATGCATGTTAGTAGTCACCGCTACTAACACAATCATTTAATTTGAAAATTCAAAATTCAATAAAAAAATAATTTCGAACTCGTTATAACCCTAATCGACGATCCGAGAGCGCCGATGTACCAAGGATACAAATCTTTTTCATATAATGAAAATAGAAAATTTTGAAGATCAAAATTTTCACTTACCAATTTTAGAACTTACCATATATGGCAATTACCATATTTGGCAGCTGCCAGTTTTAGTGAACTCCTTCACAAAACAGGCAGTTCCACTCTCCTTCCTTATTTAGCAATCACGCCAACTTCCAGTTCTTCCATGCTATGGAATCAGCTCATAAACTCCTTTATAAGCCTCATGTTTGATCTCCATCAAACTATAGTCGCCAAATTTCAGCTCCTTGAAATTTGACTATCTCAACGGGAACACAGTATCCGATACTTGTACGACCCTCAATGGTTCAGAGATACAGCTAGCTCTGGGTTCGTATCTTCATGTGATTCGGAATAACATGTATTCTTATTCGGGTTTACCCTAGTTAACCCCATTCTTTTCATCAACTCTTTGATCAAGAATGTGAGAACTCATTTCTGATTGGACCCATGGGATCATGGTAAGAGCGTCTTGTAGCATCGCCCCATGATCCCCTAGGTATCACTGATAGTGCCTCCAAGAACCTTTAGTCATGGTTAGCGTATAGTACGGTCCTTTCAACACATATATCCCGATCGAATCTGCAACCATTGGTATGTCGAGAGTTGCATATGAATTCGATAACGATGCGATTTATCTTTGAGTACTAATAATGGCATGGTATGTGCAACTAGGAAAAACACCTTTCCCTAAAGCACATTTCTTGCTTTGTCCAGAAACTCCTTACACTATTAACACATCAGATCACATAGGATATCTTCACCCGTAGGCGAACGGTGAATCCCCGACTACAATGCATTTGCTCCTACGTATTTCGAAACTACACCCAACCTCGCCACCTGATGACCCTCGATGGAGTCGGTAAACGGATCAAAGTGCATGCTAGTACGTATAGCCCCTACATTGTCCCGGGTCAAAGGACTAATGGTGTACAACCATAACTGCCGACTATTCCACTCGATAAGTGGGAACCACATGGATAGTCCGAGGGAGGGTTGTTCAGTGCATCATCATATGATCATCCATCTGTGTGAATGGACATCTCCATGCCCTTGCCAATGAAACATGGCGTTTACACCACCGATGCTAGTCTCAAGCTCAAGCGACCTTTATCCTTGTTTTAGGCGGCTGATTCGACTAGGAACCTGTTTAGAATATACGGTACACTTCCTAATGAGTTTCGTGATCTTACGTTGCGACGCAGACCTCATGGTACCTATTGTATATTCAAGGACTTTATATATGCAGCTTGCATGGGTATACAGATAAAGTATAATACAATAATCGTAAAATATTATTAAAATAAAGATTGTTTTACATTAGAGTCAACAAAACCCGAGCCGCAAGTTGGCTTGCCGGGCACCTACTCGAACAATCTCCCATTCGCCCTATAGCCAACTACCCATAGATCTTAGACCCATTGCTTCGCGATGCTTCTCAAACAATTGTCCTGGCAGGGGCTTCGTCAGTGGATCAACAACGTTATCTGCGGAGGCGACTCTCTCTACCGAAATGTCTCATCTTCCCACAATCTCACAGATTATGTAGAATTTCCTCAGTATATGTTTGGATTGCTGATGAGACCTCGGTTCCTTTGCTTGTGCAACGACACCATTGTTGTCACAGTAGACCGGGACTGGATCAAGTGTTTGAGGAATGACACCCAACTCTTGTATGAAATTTCTCATCCAAACACCCTCTTTTGCTGCAGCAGATGCAGCTATGTATTCAGTCTAAGTGGTTGAATCCGCTGTGGTGTCTTGCTTGGAACTCTTCAAAAAGACAGCACCACCATTGAGCTTTAATACAAATCCAGAGGTCGATTTCGAATCATTCACATCTGTTTGGAAGCTAGAATCAATGCAACCTTTATGACACGCCCCGTGTCCGAAGCGTCGATGACATCCGGCATTGTTTAACAATTACTTGAAAACAATTAAGTCTCGTATCGAAATGCCAAAAACCAGTCTTTTTCATAAATTAAACATTGTCTTTACATTGCCAATAGAATTAAAAATACATCAGAGTAGCAATTGCGGAAACTAAACAAAAAAGAAATAAAGTCTTGATTTCTTGTATCCTGCTAGTCGACTACCATCCCCAGAAGGCTTCGTGTTCCTCCTCATTCAGTTGTTCTTCATTTTTATCTGAAATTTGTAAGAGGTGAGTGTTTTGGGAAACACTCAGCAAGTGAGGGTCGATCGATTTCCAATGATACATATAGAACTTAATCTTTAAAACATTTCTTTAACAAACTTTCAATCTTATTATTTTAACTCATCATAACAGAAACGAAACAAATATGAGACAGAGGTTATCAGATGATTCAGAGAAGTTCAGAAACAGATCAAATCAATTCAGAACAGAACATATCAGAACAGACAGAACACTGTTACTCATCTCATTTCCATGGTCAAATTGTCCCCAATATGTTAGTCCTCTAAGGGGTGAGGCCAGAACATGGTTTTATACCCACCAATGGGGGCCAGAACAGAACATTGTTTTATACCCACCAATGGGGGCCAGACAGAATTACAATTCTCGTCCCATATCAAATTGAATCGTAACAGTGCAACAAAATTCAGAAGTAAAAGACATAACTTTTCAGATTTTCAAACGAATTCAGCGGAATCAATGAATTTCGAAACATAGAAGAAACTCATAATCGATCGAAATTTTTAAACAGAGCATATAGCAATTTTCGAAAATATGAACATACATATAAGCATGTCATATTATGTATATCAAAGTTTAAAAATACAACAAATATGTAACAAAAGCCCACTTACCGTATTTTTATGATAGGTTCGAACGTTGCAGATCTTGGCACAACGGTTCCTTCTGAAATTTTGGCAGCACTTCGACTTGCCTTTAATGAAAGTGATCTTCAATCGAGCAGCACATCGACACAAAGTTTTAGCACTTGAATGCACGAAAATTCTTTCCTCTTCCTTGCTTAGCTTGGCCAAAATTTTGGAGAGGTTTGAGGAGGGCCGAAGCTTGGAGGATTTTTGGAATGGTTTTTCTATCACCTTGTTGTCCTATTTATAGATGCCACAATGGCCTTTCCCTACCGCATTTGGTCGACCACTTGGAGCCCAAGAAAAGGAGTAATTGTGCTTATAATGATGGTCAAGGTATATCAAGCATCAAAGGTCATTTCCTGCACCTTAAATGTGTCCTAGCCTCTTAGCTCCTCCCTTAGCTCTTTCATTGGTTTTCTCAATAGTCATTTCTTGCATAATAAGTTTGTCCAAACTTTTAACTCCTCCTTTAGCTCTCATTTTGTCCTATTTAGGACAAGCATGGTTGAGCTTCTTTGAGCTGGAAGATCGAGCTCATGAGCTAAGCGTTTTCTCCCCAAGAATGAATGAACTTCCTTGAGCTGAGGGTTTTAGCTTTTGAGCTTAGGGTTTCTTGTCCAAGAATCTTGGAGCTTACTTGAGCTGAGGGTTTCTTTTCCAAGTGACGTACCCTCAATTCTCAAGGTTTTGCATTGCCTCGGCTTCTTTTTTAGCTACTTTCCGAGCTTTTTGAGGTGCTTTGCTTCGAAAAATCCGTGTTCTCACATCCCGCCATCCTTACTGAAAGTTTCGTCCTCGAAACTTTAGTTAGCTAGATCAATAAAGTGATGAGGGTGCCGAGTGCGCATACTTTCTTCAAATTCTCAAGTTGCTTCTCATTCCATATGATTTGACTATTGTATCTTGACATATGGAATTGTTTAGCGTCTTAGCACTTGGTCTTTGGTGTCCACTATTCGAGTAGGGACTTCTTTCCTTCGTTTTGTAGTGATGCAACTTTAAAATTCTGACTTGGATTTGAGACATACTTCCTTAGCTGTGAGACGTGGAAGACGTTGTCAATCCTTGACATGCCTGGTGGTAAAGCCAACCGATAAGCTAGGTTTCCCACTTTTCCCAGTATTATGAAGGGTCGACATACCTTGGAGTTAGCTTTCTAGATTTGTTGAATCGAACCACTCTTTTCATAGGGAAACGTTGTCTTAAGCTTTCTCACTGATTTCAAACTCCAACGGTTTTCACTTTAAATCAGCCCAGCTCTTTTGTCGATCATGAGCTACCTTGCATTTTTCCTTGATAATAGCTACTTTATCAACAATTCAAGTACCATGATAGGTTTCTCTCTGATTTCAATACTTCCACGATAATTATTGTTATCGGCAAATTCAATCAAGGGGGGTGTTTATTTAATTCCTCCGAGGTCCATGGCACACACCCTAAAATATCTTCAATTGTTCGATCCATCGTCTTTGCCTCATATTTAATTTCTTTTGTGTGAACAGTATTTGATGCTTTGATGATCGATAAATTTCACACATTTGACACCAAAGAAATTAATTCTCTGGATCTTTGGCTCAAATATAATTGTGGCTAATTCACTATCATGTGTTGGATAATTTTGCTCACATGATTTTAATTTCATCGTTGTATAGGCAATTACTTGCCCTCTTGAATGAGAACACATCACAATCCTCTTTTGATGCATCATTATAAATTGTGAAATTCTTGCCTTCTTCGGGAAGTACTAATACTAGCGCAGAAACGAGTTTCTTTTTCAAGATCTAAAAACTCTTCTCACATTTTTTTCACTCTAATTAAATTTAGAGTTCTTCTGAGTGAGCTTGGTGAGCGGAAGAAAATCCTTCAACACATTTTCTTAATAGCCAACTAATCCCAAAAACTTCAAATTTCTTTTCCAGTATTTGATCAAGGCCAGTCTATGATTGCCTCCACCTTATTGGTGATCCACTGATATGCCCATTTCAGAGATTATATGACCGAAGAATGACAATTTTTAATCAAAATTCATATTTCTTAAATTTAGTATTTAGTTATTTTCCTCTGAGCATCGGTAGAGCAAGACGAAGATCTTCCTTGCGGTCTTACTCACTTGTTGAATATGCATGAATGTCATCAATAAATGCTACCACAAACTTGTCGAGGAATTTTCTTGAACAATCTGTTCATGAGTTCTATGAATGTTGCTGGAGCATTGGTCAGGCAAAAAGGTATTATCGTGAACTCATAGTGTCCATACCCTTTTCTTTTTTAAGGCTGTTTTAGGAATATTCTCTGCCTTGGCCTTCAATTGTGGTAGTCTGACCTTAGATAGAGCTTCGAAAAGATCTTAGCTCCTTTTAACTGATAGAAAAGGTCATCTATTCTCGAAAGATGACAATTGTTCGTGATCCTATTGAGTTCTTTGTAGGCCGACACACTACCTTGTGCTTTCACCATTCTTTTGTGTCAATAAGACTGAAGCTCCCCAAGGAGAGGCACTTAGTATGATTTGTTTTTGACTAACAAATCTTGGAATTGATCTTTTAGCTTCTTGAGTTCAACTGAAGCCATTTGCTAGGTTTCCTTAGATTTTAGTGTAGCACGAGCTATCAAGTTACTCTCGAATTCTACTTCACAGTCTGAAATAATTCAAAATAACCTTTCCGGAGCTCGCTACCACAAGAATATTTTATATCTTGAGCTTAATTCCTTCTTTTGCTTCTCTCATTATTGCTAGTTAGACTTCTTCGCCATACTCCATGCCTTTCTAGATCTGAGAAGCAGAAAGGAAAGATTTTTGTTCCTTATCCTTGCCATAAAATATGATTTATTCTTGGATTGGAGTTTGGCATTCTTACCCCGACAATCTACCATTGCATGATTCTTTTCCAACCAACCAATCTCAGAATGACGTTGAAATTTACCATAGTACACTAAATAAAATCGGCACTGAATATATGCGTATCCACATTTATTTTATTCTATCTTAAAATTATCACGATTAATATCTCAAAACTTAAAACAAATATAGAATCTTATAACATAACTCCTTATCAGCCTATTGACTTAAGTCCCAATAACCTAGTTAAAATTTCTTCCAACCTTGTACTGAAGAAACTAATTCCTCAAACAATTCTTCTTTTACTAAATCTTCCTTTAATCAAGACTATGAGCCTAACAATTCTTTAACACAAACAAGTTTCGTTGGATGTCTTTCTCCACAAATCTCTCCCATATTTTTCTTTTTTTTTAAGAAGAGTCAGAACCTATTATGCATGCTACATTTCCCTCGATGTCCACCAATATCACATAAATCTTTTTTTTTACCTAAAGTAATGACCTTAATTTCTTAACTTAAGTTATTGTTTCTTACCTTTATTAAATATTCCAAAATCTTACATATTTAAATTTATCGTTTAATATCCCAAATTTAAATGTCCATACCGTTAATTATTGACATAAAAATCAACTTTTGCATCTGAATATCAAAACATATATAATTCTTATCTCATATTTTCATAAATAATTTATTATCCCCGAATCAAACATTTCATATTAAGTCGAAAGCTTATCTTCGATAAGTAAATTCCCAAATGTAAGTCAACTTATATCAGAGTATTTGTATTCCCATAAATATAAGTCAAATTATCTCTGATAGGTATGTTCCAAAAAATATAATTCAACTTATCTCTGTACATTCTCAAAGAAATGTTACACCTCTTTCTTTCATATTATTTAACCATAATACCAGTCCAGCCTACCTTATCATCTCTTCATCATGACTGTTCTTTTTCCACTACTTCCATAGGTGTTTCTTCTTCTTTTTCTTCCACGTTTTCCACGACAAGGTGCATATAGTTATTTTGTTCTTGGAGTCTATCCATAGCGCCATGAAGCTCAGCGATGTAACGTTCTTGCATGCTAGCAAGGTCTTCATGTTGATGAAGAGAGCGGTCAACAAAATCCTTCTCAGTTTCAATCCTTACTATCAACTTTCGATTAGGGAAAAGTAGTCGTACCACGTGAGATGGGTTACATAGGGTTAGGGCGAGCTGGCTCTCTGCTCGATTAAGGTGATGGTTGAGATACTATATATCAGTTTGAAGTAGGTTCTTGATCTTTACTAGTTCTTGTTCTCTAGTTTTTCTATAGCGAGTTGATCGTTAAGGGTTGCAATCTCTCATGTTTGGTTTTCCATGGTATGTTGACGCTTGCGAAGGACGGATTGAGCACGAGCACAAAGGCATACGTTGTGGTAAAATTTCAGAATTGAATAAAGGATAGAAAGGCACAAACAATGTTGTCGTGGGATTTTCGATACTAAGAATTTGCAGAACGATTGAAGGAAATAGATTTCGGATTTCTCAAAGAATTTTGGAAAGAATGAGAGTTTGTTTCAGAATGTACTAGGCTTTTGCCAAAATTTGACTTCTTCAAATTTTGTCTGCCAAAATCCCAGCGGGATTATGAACCTGACGGCTCTGATACCACTTAAATATCACGCCCCGTGTCCGAAGCGTCGAAGACATCCGGCATTGTTTAACAATTACTTGAAAACAATTAAGCCTCGTATCGAAATGCCAAAAACCAGTCTTTTTCATAAAATAAACATTGTCTTTACATTGACAATAGAATTAAAAATACATCAGAGTAGCAATTGCGGAAACTAAACAAAAAAGAAATAAAGTCTTGATTTCTTGTATCCTGCTCATCGACTACCATCCCCAGAAGGCTTCTTGTTCCTCCTCATTTAGTTGTTCTTCATTTTTATCAGAAATTTGTAAGGGGTGAGTGTTTTGGGAAACACTCAGCAAGTGGGGGCCGATCGATTTCCAATGATACATATAGAACTTAATCTTTAAAATATTTCTTTAACAAACTTTCAAATCTTATTATTTTAACTCATCATAACAGAAACGAAACAAATATGAGACAGAGGTTATCAGATGATTCAGAGAAGTTCAGAAACAGATCAAATCAATTCAGAACATAACATATCAGAACAGACAGAACACTGTTACTCATCTCATTTCCATGGTTAAATTGTCCCCAATATGTTAGTCCTCTAAGGGGTGAGGCCAGAACATGGTTTTATACCCACCAATGGGGGCCAGAACAGAACATGGTTTTATACCCATCAATGGGGGCCAGACAAAATTACAATTCTCATCCCATATCAAATTGAATCGTAACAGTGCAACAAAATTCAGAAGTAACAGACAGAACTTTTCAGATTTTCAGATTTCAGATTTTCAAACGAATTCAGCGGAATCAACGAATTTCGAAACATAGAAGAAACTCATAGTCGATCGAAATTTTTAAACAGAACATATATCAATTTTCGAAAATATGAACATACATATAAGCATGTCATATTATGTATATCAAAGTTTAAAAATACAACAAATATGTAACAAAAGCCCACTTACCGTATTTTGATGGTAGGTTCGAACGTTGCAGATCTTGGCACAACGGTTCCTTCTGAAATTTTGGCAGCATTTCGACTTGACTTTAACGAAAGCGATCTTCAATCGAGCAGCACGTCGACACAGAGTTTTAGCACTTGAATGCACGAAAATTCTTTCCTTTTCCTTGCTTAGCTTGGCAGAAATTTTGGAGAGGTTTGAGGAGGGCCGAAGCTTGGAGGATTTTGGAATGGTTTTTCTATAACCTTGATGTCCTATTTATAGATGCCACAATGGCCTTTCCCTACCCCATTTGGTCGACCACTTGGAGCCCAAGAAAAGGAGTAATTGTGCTCATAATGATGGTCAAGGTATATCAAGCATCAAAGGTCATTTTCTGCACCTTAAATGTGTCCTACCCTCTTAGCTCCTCCCTTAGCTCTTTCATTGGTTTTCTCAATAGTCATTTCTTGCATAATAAGTTTGTCCAAACTTTTAACTCCTCCTTTAGCTCTCTTTTTGTCCTATTTAAGACAAGCATGGTTGAGCTTCTTTGAGCTGGAAGATCGAGCTCATGAGCTAAGCGTTTTCTCCCCAAGAATGAATGAACTTCCTTGAGCTGAGGGTTTTAGCTTTTGAGCTTAGGGTTTCTTGTCCAAGAATCTTGGAGCTTACTTGAGCTGAGGGTTTCTTTTCCAAGTGACGTACCCTCAATTCTCAAGGTTTTGCATTGCCTCGGCTTCTTTTTTAGCTACTTTCCGAGCTTTTTGAGGTGCTTTGCTTAGAAAAATCCGGGTTCTCACACTTCAAATTTTAGTTCTCCACTCCCATATACAAAGAAAAAATTCTTAGTTCTTCTCAAGTACTTAAGAATGTCCTTCACTTCTTTCCAATGCAGTGGACCGGGATTCGACTGATATTAGCTGGCAACATGCATATGCCACATCAGGTCGATTAGATATCATACCATACATAATACTGCCTATGGCAGACGCATATGGAATGTGGCTCATGGTTTCTATCTTTTCATCAGTCTTAGGGCACATAGACTTGGATAGATTCACACCATGAGACATTAGGAGATATCCTCTCATGGACTCCTCCATAGAGAATCTCCTCAGTATGGTATCGATATATGTGGATTAGGTGAGCCCTAGCATCCTTTTGATCTTTCCCTATAGATCTGTATTCCTAATACATATGATGCTTCACCCATATCCTTCATGGAGAACTTACGGTCACTCCACTCCCACTAACCTTCTTGTTTACAGAAGGTTCCTCAGGATTTTTGGCAAAATCAAACTCTTTGGTAGTGTTGTCAAATCTGAGGTTCCAGCTCCTTGATGCCTTTTTGAGTCCATAAATGGATCTCTGAAGTTAGCATACTTTATGCTCACTTCCTACTGATGTGAATCTTTCAGGTTAATACATGTAAATCTTTTCCTTAATCTCCTCATTAAGGAACGCTGTCTTCACATCCATCTGCCATATTTCATAGTCATACCATGCTGCTATGGCATGCATTATCCTAATGGACTTGAACATTGCGACTGGAGAAAGGTTTTCTCATAGTCAACACCTTGCCTTTGAGTATATCCTTTTGCTACAAGTCTAGCTTTGAAGGTCAACACCTTCCCATCCGCTCCAAGTTTCCTTTTGTAAATTCATTTGCATCCTATGGAAAAAATTCCCTTAGGTGGATCTACTAAGGACCATACTTGGTTTGGATACATGGAGTCCATCTCGGACTACATGACTTCAAGTCATTTAGATGAATCGGCATCAGACAATGCTTCATTGAAATTTATTGGATCATATCTCGGAATGGGCTCACCTTGGCCCTCTTCAAGAAGCAGGCTCAACCTATTAGGCGGTCTTTGGATCCATTCGGATCTCCTAGGAGCTTTTGTTTTTTTGATTGGCTGTCGGGGTGTGGATTCTACTACTTGTGTAGTGGGTGTTTCTCGAATCTCATCGAGTTCTATCATCCTGCCTTTTCTTTCTAATAGAAACTCCTTCTCTAGGAAGGTGACATTCCTTGAAACAAACACATTTGTTTCACTAGGATAATAGAATTAGTATCCAACAGAGTTCTTTGGATATCCTACAAAGTAGCACAAATTGGCTCTACTATCCAATTTGTCTCCCTACTGCCTGCTTCACTTAAGCAAGAACCTTGCCGCTGCCTTTGTATGAACTTGATTCAACAACCTTGCCGCTGTTTCAAGCGCATATCCCCTAAGGGATGGCGACAACTCATTGAATCCCATCATAGATCAAACCATGTCCATCTCGTCCGATTACAACGTTCTGACACACCATTGACCGGGTTGTGGCAGGCGGAGTCCACCGTGAGAGAATCATATTCTCTTTAAGGTAGTCTTGAAACTCAGTACTCAAGTATTCCCCACCTCGATCTAATCGTAGTGTTTCAATACTTTTTCCTAACTGTTTCTTTAATTTTGCTCTGAATTCTTTGAACTTTTCAAAAGTTTCAGACTTATATTTCATCAAATACACATACCCAAACCTCGAATGGTCATCGGTAAAGGTGATGAAGTAGGAATGGCCATATCTCATGCTAACACTTAGCGGGCCACACACATCTATTTGGATCAAATCCAACAGATTATGTGCACATTCCACTTTCCCTAGTAAAGGGGCCTTGGTCATTTTTCCTTTCAGACAGGACTCACATGTCTCTCAGAGAGTTTATTTCTGACGAGTCGAACATACCATCTCCCACTAGCTTGTGCATCCTTCTTTGCGAAATATGCCCTAGCCTAACGTGCCACAAATGTGCTTGGTTTAGACTATCTTGTTTTCTTTTGGTTGTTGTTGAAATCGTGTTTATTTGGACATTCAATTATCATTGCCCAAACATTTCTGACTCGGATAATTTCTTATGTCCAAATTTCTTGCAGTGAAATAAACATGTTCTGACTTATCGGACTTTGTCAAATTCCAGGTCCACCACCTTCTCATTAGGCCCAATCATACTTACACCATGCTCATGGGCAAGAGCCCCATCTTGTATGCGTGTATTCATGTGTTCCTTGTAAGTGGCGTGCATCATTATGCGAGTTTCATGCACTATGCAACTCTTGCATGTGTATTTGAATGTCAACAGCATTAAAAATTTTCTCAAACTGTCTCTACAGTTCATTTGACATAGAAGCAAGCATATTACACTTCAGCTTGCATCCTATGGTCATACCATCTTGCATGCTTTGTGAGTTCAGCAAGACTGACATTAGTGTGTATGCTATTTTCTCCGAATTTACAATTTTCCCAGCCAATCTTGAAATTAGTGTTCGGTTAGCTTGTTTTAATGATAGAAATGGATTACGTGACGAAATCGTAAATATACAGATATGGAGACAGAATAAACTTTACCGACTATTTTAAAATATTTTTTAAGACATAAAATATAGACTTTTGTTTTTACGAATTGCCTCCCACTATTTTGACATTTTCACCACCCTCTGATGAAAAACGGGAAATCCAATTTCTTTAGTGAGTATGCAAGGCCCAATTGCAAAATTATGATCCCGAAAAATATCAGCCAATCATAACATCCAAAAGGTAGATCCCAATTGCAACTCCTTGCAACCCTTACGTAATTTTGCCTCATGTTTGAGGAGGGTCCAATAATATGATCTCCTTTCTCTGCACGTGTCGAGTTCGGCCCATCAATGTTGAACCTTAATGGACGGTCGCCATGAGATCCCCCAATAATATGAGCCGAAGTCGTGGGAGTTCCACGTAGTTCACATCAAATATGTCAGTGGAAGTCACAACTTTCCGGCATACATGCCTCCCCAATAATATGAGCCAGACACTGACCGCGGGTAGCGTTCATCATGCAACCACCAGTTGATGGAAGGCAAGGTATTATTAAACTTTATTTTAATTATCATTTTAATGGGCTTGATTTAAATTTTGGATGAGGGATTTTAATTTTAAAAATCTGTCTCAATATTAATTTTAAAACTCGTGCCATGATTGTTAGTATGATTGTCGGATTCATGCAACTCTTGTCATTATATTAATAATAACGCATATACTGATTATTTATATTATATCACATACATCATAAATAATAAAGGATGATCGATAACCGAGAGCTAATTGATCCAAACGAGCCACATGCGGATCCATGTCCATAACCTAGGTAAATGCAAGGATGCAAGTACAATATTACATAAGCTTCTAATATTTTACATGTCTTGGATCTTCAAAACTCCTTCTGAGAATCGGGCCCACCGTCTTCAAATCTTGATCTCCCATTAATTTTAATATTTACATAAAATATCCATGGCACATTGGGATACAAATTTAGGAGGTGGGAACGGACTATAAACTAGGTCCACTTTTAATTATCAAATAATAAAAAATACAACACGTAAAATATCCTAACATACACCTAGCACATTGGTCATCGCTCTCGATCATCTTTTTAAAATATAATATCATATATTATAAAAATTCCATAATATCAAATATTATCAATAAATCGTGTATCTCGTAAATTATCACTAACCGCCATAATTATCAAATTATATAAACACTTTTATTTAATTTCAAATAATTAAATTTCTTATAAAACACCTTTTACCATGAATTATTAAAATCATATTCTAATTATTTATTTTGTAAGAAATTGACTTTATCAAAATTATTTTAGGGGTAAAATCGTCCGTATTTTCACAAAATATCAATTTAACCCAAAATTTTAAAAAATCGGAAAATCGCCCCTAGTCCGAACAATTCAAGCCCACGATACAGCACGGTGCCCGAGACGTTCCCGGGTACCCGCCTGCGTCGTCCGCCCGCTGCTGGATCCGATCGGGCGCTGGAGGGCGCGCTATGTGCTGGCCGCGCGCACAGGAGCGCAGGCCGCGCGCCCGCCATGCCGTACCGTGTGCGCGCGCCAGGCGCTGCACGTGCACCGTCCAGCGCCACGTGCGTGCGTTGTGCGCACGCCGCACGGCTGCTGCCCGCGCGTCTGCCCGGAACAGTTCCAGGCAGACCCAAAATTAATTTTTTTTAAACAGATTTTTCAAAAATAATTTTAGGAACGTTTTTCATAAAAATTCTTACGTGGTTAGAAATAATAAACACAACACAATTTAATTAAAACACACGATTGAGAATAACCGGCTCTGATACCACTGTTGGGACATCGTATTCTCGTACCCAAGATGCAGCGGGAGTTTAAAATATTTTTGCTTATGTGTCGTGTGTTCAAAACCATCCATAGGGACATTTAGGATCATACCTTTGCGTTCCTAACGCTTGGACTCCAAACTATTACGATGTTTAAGTGGAGATAACCCTTTTTGTAAATTCGTACGAACGCCTCTTCAAATTTGATCGCCTAATTAGGTCCACGATCAAAAAATTTATTCCTCGCTTGGATTGCACTAGAAATCACAAACAATATGTGCGTTGAGACTGTAGCCTCCGAATTTCCAAAATTCGGAGACGAAGCGACGCGGCGGTGGAAGGAAAAATTTGTTGAAACCTTTTTCAATTCAATTGAGTCTTGGCCGAGACATACATGATTCAAAATCATGATTTTATACTAATTTATTCTTAATAAATCATTAACCAAAACTGTAGATTCTTAATCCATATTAAGCAAATCTTATTTTCTTTTGGCCAAAATTTTCTTCCAAAATAAACTTGATGTGATCGTGGGTTTTTGAAGGAAAAAAGTGAATATTTGTGTTATTTTTTCATCATCCAACATTGAGCCCTAATAGTTTATTTATAGAGTGAGACTCCTAATCTAATTAGAAGTCCCTCTCCCACAAGAACTCTATTAATTTCATTATATTTAAATTTCCATATAATTAATATATAATGTATTTATTAACCTTTCATAATACATGATATAATAATATCATATACACATATTTTATATCACCTTATAAAATATATATATGTATATGTATATTAAATTAAATAACTATTATTTAATTTATAAACTAACTCCTTAGTTAATTTAATTCTATACTCCTCTAGAATATTTATGAGAATTTATGCATGTTAGTAGTCACCACTACTAGCACAATCATTTAATTAATAAATTCCAAATTCACTAAAAAAATGATTCTGAACTCATTATAACCCTAATCGACGATCCGAGAGCGCCGATGTACCAAGGATACAAATCTTGTTCATATAATGAAAATAGAAAATTTCGAAGATCAAAATTTTCACTTACCAAATTTAGAACTTACCATATATGGCAGTTACCATATTTGGCAGATGCCAGTTTTAGTGAACTCCTTCACAAAACAGGCAGTTCCACTCTCCTTCCTTATTTAGCAATCATGCCAACTTCCAGTTCTTCCATCCTATGGAATTAGCTCATAAAATCCTTTATAAGCTTCATGTTTGATCTCCATCAAACTATAGTCGCCAAATTCCAACTCCTTGAAATTTGACTATCTCAACGGGAACACGGAATCTGATACTTGTGTGACCCTCAATGGTTATGGGATACAACTAGCCGTAGATTCACATCTCCATGTGATTCAGAATAAGATTTATTCTTATTCGGGTTTACCCTAGTTAACCCAATTCTTTTCATCAACTCTTTGATCAAGATTGTCAGAACTCATTTCTGATTGGACCCATCTGATCATGGTAAAAGCGTCTAGAAGCATCGCCCCATGATCTCCTAGGTATCACTGATAGTGCCTGCAAGAACCTTTAGTCACGGTTAGCGTACAGTACGGTCCCTTCAACACATATATCCCGATCGAATCTGCTGCCATTGGTATATCGAGAGTTGGATATGAATTCGATAACGATGCGATTTATCTTTGAGTACTAATAGTGGCATGGTATGTGAAACTAGGAAAAACACCTTTCCCTAAAACACTTTTCTTGCTTTGGCCAGAGACTCCTTGCGATATTAACTCATCAGATCGCATAGGATATTTTTACCCGTAGGCGAACGGTGAATCCCCGACTACAATGCATTTGCTACAACGTATTTTGAAACTACACCCAACCTCGCCACCGGATGACCCTCGATGGAGTCGATAAATGGATCAAAGTGCATGCTAGTACGTATAGCCCCTACATTGTCCCGTGTCAAAGGACTAATGGTGTACAACCATAACTGCGGACTATTCCACTCGATAAGTGGGAACCACTTGGATAGTTCGAGGTAGGGTTGTTTAGTGCGTCGTCATATGATCACCCATTTGTGTGAATGGACATCTCCATGCCCTTGCCAATGAAACATGGCGTTTACACCATAGATGCTAGTCTCAAGCTCGAGCGACCTTTTTCCTTGTTTTAGGCGGCTGATTCGATTAGGAACCTGCTTAGAATATACGGTACACTTCCTAATGAGTTTCATGATCTTATGTTGCGACGCAGACCTCATGGTACCTATTGTATATTCAAGAACTTTATCTATGCAGCTTGCATGGGTATACAGATAAAGTATAATGCCATAATAGTAAAATATTATTAAAATAAAGATTTTTTTACTTTAGAGTCAATAAAGCCCGAACTACAAGTTGGCTTGCCGGGCATCTACTCTAACACCAACCAATGACCCAACCCTTGGCCAACCTCCCTTGACCCTGATGGACCAGCCTGGTTCACGCGCAGGCCATCCTCAAACCTTTCTTTCCCGCTGCTCTCATATCTGTGCGCATGGGAGAGTCCTAGTTAACTAGGACTCTTCCTTAGCCACATCCCTCGGCCATAACTGCCCTAGGACCCTACCTAGCCTTCAAACCTGACCCTCCTGGAGCCCCAGCCAGCCCTGGCCAAAGCCCCAAGCAAGGAAATCAATCCCATGAAGACAACACCAACTCTCGGCCCTCTTCCCTTAACCCATGCACGTTTGTTCCAGCTTGTGTTTGTTTTCATGTGCAGCTTATTTGTGTGATTAGGACTCTTTAAAACATGTAGAACCACCCTTAAACCTTACCTAATCATGGCATCCCCTTAGGATCATGTTAAACATAAATTTTGGATCAACATGCATGATTTAAAAACCCTTCATGATGTAAAAACGAGAATATTACAAATTTTCCCTTATTTTTTATGCAAAACACAATAAAATAAATACTATGGTGTGATAGATGTTTGAAGGAAAGAATATGGCGTGCCTTTTCGTATTTTACGCACGAATAATCGTTGACGAATCGAAGAACGGTGGCACGAAGAACCCTTGAAAACCTTGAAGAATTTGATGCTTTTCCCTTGACTTTGCTTGTGTGTGAGTGTGTTGTGCTGGGAGAAAAGAGTTTGAGTGGATTCAGAATGTGGGGCATACACAATGAGGGTTAGGGGGTGGGTTTAACACTTTAAATACTAATTAATTCACTAATCAAGGATTAGGCCTATTAAGCTTACAAAATAGGCCCATTAGTGCTTGATTAGAATTTAATTAAAATATTAAAATAGTTTTGTTTAAATAAGTTTGTGAATTTATTATATTTTTGTTGAAAAACCAACACCGATAAAATTTACGTCCCGGCGTATAAAATCACCTCAAAATCCCTTATTTTCAAACGTAAGAAAAAGCATCATCTATATTTTAAATAATTAAAAACATCATTTTCTATTTTTCAGCCCGTGGTCTCTGTTTCTCGATCGCAACTCGAGTAATCCTTAAAAATACATTTTAATGCAACCATGTAGAAAAATATATTTTAAAAATGCAAATATGCACCACATAATTAATTCATGTAATTAAAATATTTGATTATAATACAAGAGAATTTAATAATTTGCGCATGTGGTTCGCGTGGACTTTTAAATTTTCGTGGCGTTACACGTACCTACTGAAGAAAGGAGTTTCTCCTTTTCACTAGAGGGTAGTGAAAATGTCAAAATAGTGGGAGCGAAAATTTATGAAGCAAAAGTCCATACTTTATATCTTCTTAAGTATTTTAAAATAGTCATTAGCATTTATCTGTTTTACTTTTCAGTACAATTTTGACAATGTCTTCGATTCGCAATCCACTATCTGCAATACTCGACAAACACGTATTAACAGAACCTAATTACCTCAATTCGATAAGAAACCTAAAAATCGTCTTGAATTCGGAAAGAATATCATATACACTTACTGAGTCACCCCCTGTTGAGGCTCTGACTTGCTGTACTCCTAAGGAATTGCAGACTTACAAGGATTGGTGTGACCATGACTTGCGAGCTAAGTGTTATATGCAGCCTTCTATGAATGATGAGCTGCAGAGGCGTTTTGAGGATGCAAAGAGTGCTGCTGACATTCATTTGCAACACAAGGAGCTCTTTGGTGAGCAAATACGGCCTCTTAGGCATGCTACCATCAAGGAGCTGATCACTTTACGCATGCGAGATGGGGCCTCGGTCCATGAGCATGGCCTAAAGTTGATTGGGCTCGTGGATAAGCTCGTTGGCATGGATCTTACGTTGCTTTCGGAGTTGACCACCGACGTGTTGCTCTTGTCACTGCCTAGCTCATTTGATCCTTTTGTGGTGAATTTCAACATGAACAAGCTAGAGCCTACCCTTGAGGAGTTGGTGAATATGCTTGTTACGTTTGAAGCCACCATCAAGAAAGAGAAGTTGGTTCTTTATGTGGGTTCTTAATCTGGTACGAAGACTGGTCCACCTGGGAAGGGAAAGAAGCGTTCTTTCCAAAGTTCCAAGAAGAACGTACCCTTGAAGAGGCAATCTCCGAGTCCCGCTGTGGCAGCCATACCAATGAAGGCTGACAAGACTGCTGATATCTGTCACCACTGCAAGAAGCCTGGACATTGGAGGCGTAACTGCAGAGAATATCTTGTCGAGAAGAGTTCTGGAAACGGTATGTTCTATATTGAAGTAAATATTTCAAATAACTCTACTTCTTGGGTATTGGATACCGGATGTGGCTCACATCTCTGTAATGATTTGCAGGTGATGGGAAGAAGTAGGAGACTAAGGGAAGGTGAGACCTTCTTGAGGATGGGCAATGGGGCAAGAGTTGCTGCCAAGGCTATTGGAGATGTTTACTTGCTTTTGAACAACGATTTTAAGTTAATTTTAAGAAATTTTTTGTTTGTACCAGATTTGGTTAAAAACATTGTTTCCATTTCTAGGCTTGATAAAGATGGATATTCTTGTTTATTTAGCAAAGGTGTTTGCAACATTTACAAGAATGAATGTTTAATTGGTAATGGAGAACTTGAAAACGATCACTATAACTTAAAATTGAAAGATATTCCACTAAACAGTATCCAAGCAATAACAACAACAAACAAACGAAAACAAGATACTCTAAATTCGGCACAATTGTGCCATGCTCTATTAGGACATATTTTTCTAAGAAGGATGAACAAGCTATTGGGAGTAGGCATGTTTGATATGTCTGATATTAATTCTCTCACAACTTGAGAATTCCATGTATTCGAATCAAGTGTGGAATCTTGTGGATCAACCTAAGGGAACTGTTTTCATAGGGTGTAAATGGATTTACAAGAGGAAACTTGGGGCGGATGGGAAGGTATTGACCTTCAAGGCGCGATATGTAGCAAAAGGATATTCCCAAAGACAAGGAGTTGGCTTTGAAGAAACCTTTTCTCCAGTTGCAATGTTCAAGTCTATAAGGATATTACTTGCCATAGCTGCATGGTATGACTATGAGATATGGCAAATGGATGTCAAGACAGCCTTTCTTAATGGGGATATTAAGGAAGAGATTTACATGTTTCAACCTGAAGGGTTTACATCTGTCGGAAGTGAGCATATGATATGCAAACTTCAAAGATCTATTTATGGTCTAAAGCAGACATCTAGGAGTTGGAAACCTCAGATTCGATAGTACAATAAAATAGTTTGGTTTTACTAAGAATCCTGAGGTACCCTATGAGTATAAGAAGGTTAGTTGGAGTGCTGTGACATTCCTGGTGCTTTATGTTGATGACATTCTACTCATTGGGAATGATGTAGAGATATTGCAATCAACTAAAATATGGTTAGCGAGTAAGTTCTTGATGCAGGACTTGGGTGAAGCATCTTTTGTATTGGGAATACAGATCTATAGAGATAGATCAAGACGATTTCTTGGTCTCACCCAATCCACATATATTGATACCATAGTGAAGCGGTTCTCGATGGATGAGTCCAGGAGTGGATATCTACCAATGTGTCATGGCGTGTCCCTATCCAAGTCTATGTCTCCCAAGAATAATGCAGAGATAGTGGCGATGACACGCATTCCGTATGTATCCGCAATTGATAGCATCATGTATGGGATGATATTTACAAGTCCTGAAGTGGATTTTGCAATAAGTGTAGTGAGTAGATATCAATCGAACTCTGGTCTTCCACACTGGAAAGCTGTGAAAGACATCCTCAAGTATTTGAGAAGGACCAATAAGTTTTTCTTGGTCTATGGGGGTGGAGAACTAAAATTGAAAGGCTATACCGACTCTAGCTTCCAAAGCGATATCGATGACTCGAAGTCAACCTCTGGGTTTGTATTCATGCTCAATGGTGCTGCTGTCTGTTGGAAGAGTTCCAAGCAAGACAGTACTGCGGATTCCACCAATTAGGCCAAATATATTGCTGCATCAGCTGCAGTAAAGGAGGCTGTTTGGTTAAGGAATTTCATCCAAGAGTTTGGCGTCATTCCTAATGGAGTTGCTCATGTCCCGGTGTTTTGTGACAACAAGGGTGCTATATCTCAAGCAAAGGAGCCGAGGTCTCATCAAAAATCCAAACATGTATTGAGAAAGTACCACATCCTCTGAGAGATTGTGGAAAGAGGAGAAGTGTCGATTGAAAAAGTCGGCTCCGCAGATAATGTTGCTGATCCGCTAACTAAGCCTTTACCTGGACAATTATTCGGGAAGCATCGAGAATCGATGGGTTTGAAGCATATGGGTAGTTGGCTCTAGTGCAAGTGGGAGATTGTTAGAGTAGGTGCACGTCGAGCCAAGTGTTGGCCGAGTGTTCACAATGAAACTCTATGTATAAATAGTCTTTATTTTAATAATATTTGAAATTATTGTTTTGGCACTTCTTTATCTGTATACCCATGCTAGATGCATAGATAAAGTCCTTGAATATACAAATAGTAGAAAGAATATGAGATGCACATATGATGAATTTCATGAAACTCATATTTGCAATACTTTATATTCTAAACAGTTCCTAGTCGATTCAGCCGCCGCTAAGAAGGATATAGGGCGCTCGAGTTTGAGACTAGTATCTGCGATGTGAGTACCATGTTTCATTGGTAGGGGACATTGTGATATCCTAATGACACCATCGATGCAACTATGACATGAGACATTGTATATATTTTTTAACAGCTCTCGATATACCAATAGTTGTCGAATCGGTCTGGATATATGAGATGAACGGACCGTACTGTACGCTAACCATAATTGAATGGTTCTTGCAGGTACTATCATTTGATACCTAGGGAATCATGTAAGCGATGCTGCTAGGCGTTCAACATGATTGGTTGGGTACTATCTGATTTGAGTTTTGATGTTCTTATTATCAAGGAGTTGTTAATTAAGAATGGAGAAATTGGGGCATGCTCATATAAGGACATGTTTAGTCCCGAATCACATTAAGATGTGAACCTACGGCTAGTTATATCAATGAACCATTGAGGGCCATACAAGTGCTAACTTTCTAGATCCCGTTGAGAAGTAAAATAGTTCAATATGTTGAACGGCTTATAAAGAAGTTTATAAGAGCAAGGAAAATTAGAAGCATGACTTCTATAAGGGGAATGCGACTTTTAATTTGAGGAAGTGTTCCTAAATTAAAAGATGGCTTAAACAAATAATGTATTTGACAATTGTGATTTTTATAAACATTATTATGGACTAAATTAAATTAATTCAAGTGTTAAATTAATTAAACACTAGTGGACCTATTAGAGTCCAAATAATTAAATTAATTCAAGTGTTGAATTAATTAAACAACATTGGGCCTTGTAGAGCCCAATTAAAAATAATCATTAAACTAGTGGGCTTGAGTAAAATCAATTAAGTTTAAATGGTCTCAAATGTGTTTGAGACATTTAAATAAAAGTCCATGGGCCTTGTAATTATTACAAGCCCAAGTAAAAGCATGCAAGGGAGGTGAAGTGTAGAACCCGATAAATCAGACTACGT
This sequence comes from Primulina tabacum, assembly GCF_025594145.1. Classification (NCBI taxonomy): domain Eukaryota; kingdom Viridiplantae; phylum Streptophyta; class Magnoliopsida; order Lamiales; family Gesneriaceae; genus Primulina; species Primulina tabacum. Next base: position 18,654,892 of record NC_134559.1, read on the forward strand.
ATAAGCCATGCATAATTACTATTATTTAATTTAAAATGATTTTCATACATGCAAGAGTGTTTAATTCATTTTAAAATTTGTTAAGTCATGATCATTTATTTTAAATCGCAGAAGTTTAGTTTTATCTTTTCGGTTAGATACGCGAGGCCGGACTGAAGTTGGAGTATTGAGATAAAATTTAATAATAAGAAAATATTCCTAAATTTAATTTAAGCCAAGGAATAATTTATTTTAATGTAAAAGAATGTTTAAGGATTTATTTAATTAATTGGAGTTAAGTAGTAAATAAGTTCTTTTATGTCCAATAATTAATTAAAAGCCTAAATTAAAATGTGCAACCAATTGGAATAAATTAATCTAAGCCTATTTTATTTAAGAAATTGTAACTTAACATGTTAGTAATTTATTTTAAGACCTAGCCATGCATGCAAGAAAATTATTATCCTAAATTAAATTATTAATTCACTAAAATACATAATAAGTGTTTAAAACTTTAAGGAGTTAAAATTCAATAATTAAGCAATATTTCTCCCCATTTTTGGATAGCAATTTTCTACCACCCCTTGAAGATTTAATCATGCTTGGAAACTCTCCATTTTTGATTCTTTTTCTTAACCCGTCATGGTAGGATAATTCCCTCATTTTAAATCACCAATAATTATTAATAAAGCAATATTCTTGCCTTCATTTTTAATAAGAAAATCGGCAATCACCTCCCTCAAATCTCCCTCAATCCCATGATAGCACACCTCATTCCAGATCTCACTAGCAACTAGGATGGAATGAATTGAATTGCCATTCTACCTCCTCATTTAATTAGTAACCTTCCCCCTTCATTACTTAACACTCTCCCCCACCATTCCTTTGAATTTTCAGAGCACATCCAGCAGAAAAAACGTGAGCAATCAACAAGAAAAACATAAGAAAGAAAGTAAGAAAGAAACTCCGTCTCCGCCGCGCCGTGTTCGTCATATTGATTTGTTTCTTTTGAAAACAAATTTCCAGGCATGTTTATATTGTTCTTTGCTCTTCAATCAAGTCCTATTAGTATTTTAAAACATCACATGTTCTTGATTTTAATAGCAAAAACCGAAATTTTGACAGCAACTTTCGAAAATTCTATGCAGTATTTTTTGGCGCTTCCTTGTGCTTCACGGGTTGACTTGTTTTTGTGATTTCAGGGATTGGCTTGGTTCCAGGCGCAAAAGGCTGCATCTAGGCACGTACTAGGGTGTGATAGGATCATGTTGGTCCATTAGTTCAAGCCCCATGCACGCTGGAAGGAGACTTGACAGCAATCTTCCCATGGTTGCAAGTTGAGTCTCGATTTTTGAGTTCTTGGTTGTCTAAGTCGAAGTTTCGGATCATGGTTGGTCTAAGGCCTGTAATCATGGTTAGAACCCTTCCTTAGCATGTCTAGGACGTGACCAAGGTGGCCCTTCAAGGCTTGGTTCATGGTCCCATCGATTTTAAAACAAAACATGCAACTGCCCCTCGGTTCCATTTTTTTTCCGATTTTTGTGGTGTGAGTTGGTTTCGATTTTTGAGGGTGTTTCGGTGGATCTTGGTTGGCTTCTAGCCCTTATCCATGGTTCACACAATACCTCATGATGTCTAGATCAAGCCATGGTCGATCACATGGCCATTGGAATGACCAAGACAACAAGTGAAGCAATACACCCCACGCGCAGCAGCATGGTTTCTCGGGTGGGAACGTTGAGTTGTCTTGGGTGTTTGCTTGGATTGTGGCTGGCCTAGGGACCTTAGCCATGGTTCAAGCCACACCTTAGGATGTTGGGAAGAGGCTCTGGTTGGTGGTTCAATGTTGCGACTTTGATTGTTGCACTCCCAAGAGCAGGTTGTCCACAAGTAGTATAATTCGATGAGTCCGAATATCGTATCCACATGGAAGCTAAGGTAATTACAAGTCCACTACAATGTCTTTTTGTTTTGTTTTTGTTTTTGTTTCTTTTTAATTTTATTTGTTTGAATCTTTAATGGGTAAATTTGAACTGTTCAAATTTTAATTTAAGTAGTTGAGATTAAAGGATCCACTCTTGGTATTTTAATAAAGTTAACATTAACGAACATTATTGAAATCCACTTAATAAAATGGTTCCAATATATTAAATAATCATATTTATATTATGTTATATATTATTATCTTATAAGTATATAATATATACCAAAACTTATAAATGTGGTCAAGTATTTATTGTGCTATATAAATTTGTAAACACTAAATCAAAGTTCCCACTTTAAATGGTTGGTAAAATCAAACTAACATTTAAATGGTACCAAGAAATTAATATTATTATATATTTATATATAGTAAATCAAGGTTCCCACTTTAAATTGTTGGTAAAACCAAAAAAACATTTAAATGGTTCAAAGAATTTAATATTATAATATATTCATATATAATAAGGCATCCACTTTAAATGGTTGGTAACACCAAACTAACATTTAAATGGTTCCAAGAATTTAGTGTAACATATAGCAACAATAATTCAAAACTCCCACTTATAAGTAGGGTATAAAAATGCTTAAAGAAATAAATATAACATAAACAATAAATAATGATTAAATAATATAAAACATAGATTCTTACCTTTTAGTAACCTTATTATCATGCCAAGAGTTTCACCTTTTCATCTCAACTTTAGGAAGTTAGCTATTCATTATTCAAAGTGTAAAACTTTGAATATGAAATTAACATGCTAATTATATTTAAATGAAGAAATAAAGGAAAAATATAGAGGGAAATATTATGAACTCAAAGGTTTGTTCATAGAATGAGGGATATCTCAATACATTACAATGCACCCATCTTTATAGCTAAATTTGGGGAGACAACCACAAATAAAATATTATTTTTTTACACAAAAGTCTTCATTGGTGTTCCAAGATATTATATTATATTGCACATCACTTTTGAAAATCTTCTTCTTGGAATTTGCTTCTTCACATAAAAAGAAACATGTGGATAATTGAGTTGTCTAGTTGTGGTATTTTTTTCAAATCATTTGACCAAGTAGTTTGAGAGATATGGTCAAAATACTAGAGCATGGTCCTTTGATAACTTTATTTGTTGCTTAATTTGATCCCAATTGTGAGAGGATTTTTATCTCATGCTTGACACCAATATTGTAGATATTAACATCAACTTTCTACAGGTCCAAGAATCATCTTAATCCCATTTGCAACGCCAAGTTTATTCTTGTTTTATCGAACCTGTAAAAAATAGTAAAAACTTGTAATTACACAACAACTTATATTTTATACAATTTATTATAAAACATATAATATTTAAACATTTAATAAAACAAAAATTATATATTTATATTATAAAACATTTAATTAATGTACAATTTTTATGTTTATCACATCTCCCAACCAGCTTATTGCTAGTCCCTAGCAATTTAAGCGGTAATAGCAATACAAAACATATTGATTAATTTAAATAGAAATGTAATCAAAACTATTTAAATGTTTAAATTAAATTTGAAAACTGTCAAAGTTATATCAAGATTATCATAATTATAATTTATGAAATAATTTGAGATGATCAATTCAAAGCTTATTTCAGGTAGTTAAATGTACACGGCCTTCAGAAATTCCTAGTAAGAGTCTCAACTCCATATCCTCACAGGTTAATAAATGTTTCAATTTATGGCAACGATTTCTCTCATGGAGTTGGAATACAGATAAATGTTCAGAAAAATGGTTTACAGAATGCAGACAGACAAACGAGCCAAACTAATCAAAAGATAGAAAATCCATTGATTCAAAATCTAGTTGTTTTTATTATATATTTTTCCCTGATATATATATATTTTTTTTGCATAACATCATGGAATCAGATTTAGTTTATGCATCTTGACCACATATTTATTTAATTTGTACAATAAATTTCTCTCTCTCTTTTTTTTTTTATGAGATATATATGGGTCGTAGCATATAACTTAAAAATTACATAGATATTCAATATCTTACTTTTTGTATTTTTCTCCCTTTTTTTTCAGGAAATATCATTTTTTTTCTTCAAAATAAGAACTCAAGATCTAAACAATAGATAGTCTCTCTCATGATCAATAAAGGCTCGAAAGCTGTTTACTCAGTCCTCTCCACTCACTCACAAAATATGTTTGAGTTTAAAATTATAGGCACTCTTGTAAGGTATATCTTGGGCCATATACTTTAATACCTGATATTATCACAATGGTTAATCACTCAAAAAGATTTCATAAATCATATTTTTATATTGATCAGAATATTAAAATTGACTTTTTTTTTTTCAAATAAAAATTTAAACATTCTTAAATAGATTAATGCATGTTCTAATTTAAATCTTTCAAACATGTAATGTATGACAATTTTTGCAAAAATTACTAAGATACAAACAATAAACATGATTTTATTTTAAAATAATATATATTATTTTTTTTTATTTTTTTTAAAAAATTTTTTTTTATAAGTTTTTTCTCCCCCCAATCAGAATATGACATTGTCCCTAATGTCAAAATAACTATTAATAAAGAGTACGTAATGAAAGAGATTTCACCTGGAATTTTATTGAAGATAACAAACTGAAACAAACGCAAACCAATCCACGACTTTTGAATCAATGATCCAACTTCCTTTTCTTGCTGCTTGATTGCGACCAATTGATCTTTGTTATCATCGGATCAGGCTTATGAACAAAATCTTCCAAATCATCAATTAATTGGTCGGCAGTCGAAGCACAGATGAGCATCCTTCGTGAATTTTCTGAAATGAAATTCTGTTCCACAGCTTTATCAAGAAATGTCAACAAACTGTCAAAATAATTATTGATATTCAACAAGCCCACAGGTTTATTATGGATATTAAGTTGTGCCCAAGAAACAGTGTGAAAATTTTTTTCTAATGTACCAAAACCACCTGGTAGTGCAATAAAAGCATCAGAATTTTCAATCATTTGAATGATTCTTTCATACATAGAAGATACTTTTAATTCCTCCCCAATCGTAACACCTGTAATATTTCCTTCAGCTAAAGTTGTAGGAATAATACCCAAAACCTGACTACCTCCAAGATGAGCAGATGTTGAAACAGATCCCATTAACCCAATATTACCTCCCCCGTATACCAAGTGAATTTTTCTCCTAGCCAATATCTTTCAAAGATTATTCGCTGCTTCTAAAAACACTTCATTTTTTCCAGGACTCGACCCACAAAATACATAAATATTTTTCAATGTTTGTGCAGAGGATCCATCCATGTTTTTACTTTTTTTTTTCTGCGAAAATAGAGAGAAAGATGAGAGATTTTATAGGAGTAATATGTTATCATGACAAAACTATGGGTCACAGCTGTAAACAGAATAAATAGTAAAAACAATAATGACACACATGCATATAAACAGTAGTGTGATTGTGGCTCACAATTTTCCTCTGGTTTTACGTCCAGAAACGGCTTCAACGCCTTCTATGAGTCGAGGATATGCTTCCCATCCAATTTTCTTATAAATTGACAAACAGGGTCTTTTTTAGTCGGATTCCCAAGACTATGACGCTCATCTTGGAATTGTTTCCATAAACGGAGAAGTTCAATATGCACATGTCCACTAGAATGCGTCTCAAGAGTCAATAAGATGTTATCTAAAGACTCCTTACTCAGCCCATTCTTAATGAAACCAATTTTATCTTCTCTGTTATTGGAAACACATCCCAAAGATCTGCATCGTTTGTCACAAGTCCATCTTGCACACTTATGACAAACCCCTAAACTTTTGGCCCTTTCGTTTTTTCGCATAAGTGTTTTTTCCTAATCCAGGCAAATACCGAATGAGCAATGATTGTGGAACTTCTCCTTCTAATCGGACCTTAGATTCTATTACAAGACGAATATCTTCTGGAATTCCTTTTTGCATTAGTAATCTCAATCTTTCACACCTTCCTGCATAAATTTTTCTTAGAACATTTTCAGAAACAGAGGGAAAATATTTACAAATTTTTGAGAGAATTTCATCCATTTTGAAAAGAAAAGAAATTATTTTTTTTTTATTTTTGTATCAGCAATTGTGGGAAACTGATTTAACCGACTATGAGAGTCACGGAGTACCGTTATCCGCCATTTAACCGGGAAAATAAAAATATTAAGAAAACCTGAAATAAAAACAAACAAACTTAAATGCAACAAAAAAAAAATCAAGGATCAGAAAGGGAAATAAACTCTTCTTGAAAGATTTCATTTTCTAAAAATGGTTTAAGCCTTTGTCCATTTACTTTAAAAATATCACCATTTTTAGGATTTTCAATATCCACAGCTCCATAAGTATACACATGCTTTACAACATATGGGCATGTCCATCTTGATCGTAATTTTCCTGGGAATATGTGAAGTCGAGAATTATAAAGCAAAACTTTTTTGCCAATCTCAAAAGATTTTCTAAGAATTGTTTTATCATGAAATGATTTGATTTTTGCTTTATAAATCCTTGAATTGTCATACGCGTCATTTCTGAGTTCACCAAATCTACTAAAAATATTTTCTTTTAAAAATTTGATGACGATTTTATGATCATTTTTTCGACATGGAATTGCCTCTATCCATTTGGAAACATAATCAACTGCAACTAAAATATACAAGTATCCAAACGACGATGGAAAAGGTCCCATAAAATCAATTCCCCAACAGTCAAAGATTTCAATTTCAATGATAGGATTCAAAGGCATCATGTTTCTTTTTGAAATCGCACCCAATTTTTGACAATTTTCACAGATCTTGCAGATTTCGTGGGTGTCTTTAAACAAAGTGGGCCAATAAAATCCACACTGCAAGATTTTTGCAGCCGTTTTCTTTGAAGAAAAATGTCCTCCGCATGCTTCTGAATGACAAAATTTAATGACACTACTTACCTCATTGTCGGGTATGCAACGTCGAAAAATTTTATCTGGACAATACTTGAACAGATACGGATCATCCAAATAAAAGTTTTTTACCTCATTCAAAAATTTTCTTTTATCTTGGGAACTCCATTGCGGTGGCATTTTTCCTGTCACAAGAAAATTTATTATGTTAGCAAACCAAGGTGTAGTAGTAACTGAAAATAGATGTTCATCAGGAAAATTATCGTTAATTGGTGTCATTTCACAAGATGATCCTGTTACTAGTCTCGATAAATGATCGGCTACGACATTCTCGGTTTCTTTTTTATCTTTGATCACAATGTCAAATTCTTGGAGTAGCAAAATCCATCGTATCAGTCGTGGCTTTGCATCCTGTTTGGTCAAAAAATATCTAATAGCTGAATGATCAGTAAACACAATAGTCGTTGATCCAATCAAATAAGAACGAAATTTATCTAATGCAAATATTACAGCAAGTAGTTCTTTTTCAGTTGTGGAGTAATTCATTTGAGCATTGTTTAAAGTTCTACTTGCATAATATATCACATAAGGCTTACCGTTTCTTCTTTGACCCAGTACTGCACCGACTGCATAATCACTCGCATCGCACATGATTTCAAATAGTAAACACCAGTCAGGAGGTTGCATGATAGGAGCTGATGTTAAATGTCGAATAATTTTATCAAAAGCATTTTGACATTCTTGAGTCCACTCAAATGCAGTGTCTTTTGTTAAGAGGTTACAAATGGGTTTAGAGATTAAACTAAAGTCCTTTATAAACCTCCGATAAAATCCAGCATGTCCCAAAAATGAGCGAATTTCTTTAATGGTTTTTGGAGGGGGTAAATTGGCAATGACATCAATTTTTGCTTTATCAACTTCAATTCCATGAGATGACACTACATGTCCCAAAACAATTCCAGAAGTAATCATGTAATGAAATTTTTCCCTATTTAAAATAAGATCTTTTTTCTCGCATCTTTTTAAAACTTTTTCCAAATTTCAAGACAATTATCAAATGTATTCCCAAAGACAGTTAAATCATCCATGAAAATTTCCAAACAATTTTCAACCATGTCGCAAAAAATGCTTAGCATACATCTTTGAAATGTTGCTGGGGCATTGCATAAACCAAATGGCATCCTTCTGAATGCAAATGTTCCAAAAGGACATGTGAATGTAGTTTTTTCTTGATCTTCGAGTGCAATGGGAATTTGATAATAACCTGAATATCCATCAAGAAAACAGTAGTATGGATGACCTACTACTCTTTCTAAAATTTGATCCAAAAATGGTAATGGAAAATGATCTTTTCTAGTGGCGTCATTTAATTTTCTATAATCAATACACATCCGCCAACTAGATGGGACTCGACTTGTTAACAATTCACCTTTTTCATTTTTTATCACTGTGATGCCAGATTTTTTTGGAACTACTTGTGTTGGGCTTACCCACTTACTATCAGAAATAGGGTAGATAATCCCAACATCAAGTAGTTTGAGAACTTCAGTTTTCACAACATCTTTCATGTGTGGATTTAATCTCCTTTGTGGTTGTTGAGATGTTTTAGCATTTTCTTCTAAATGAATTTTGTGTGTGCAAATTAGTGGATTAATGCCCTTGAGATCTTTTAGTGTCCAACCAATTGCATTTTTATGTCTTTTAAGCATATCAACTAATTTACCTTCTTGATCACTTTCTAGTTTGGAAGAAATTACCACCGGATATGTTTCATCTTCTCCAAGAAATGCATACTTCAATTCTTCTGGCAAGGGTTTTAACTCCAATATGGGTGGTTCGTCTTTGTTCTCATATTTTGCATCAAATTCTTCCTCTGATCCTGGTAACGAGTGATACCTGATAAAATCATCAAGATCAATTTCAATATTTTCTTTAACAATTTCAATTGAACAAATATCTAATTGATCACGAATACTCCCTTCTTGAATATTTTCTTCCACAAGAGTTTCAATAAGATTTTCATCTTCACTTTCATCTCTTTTGTCATGTGGTTGCTTACAAAGATTAAAAACATTGAGCTCCAAGGTCATGTTACCTACCAAATGACAACTTCATTATTCCATTCCTACAATTTATAAGGGCATTAGAAGTTGCTAAAAATGGACGACCCAGAATTACAGAAATTGCATTACAAGCTTTGATAGGTTGTGTATCTAAAACTATGAAATCGACAGGATATACAAAGTTATCAACTTGGACCAATACGTCTTCTATCATACCTCTTGGCACTTTAACAGATCTATCGGCAAGTAAAAGTGTTACCGAAGTTGATTTTAACTCGCCTAGATTGAGTTCTTGATAAACTGAATATGGAAGTAAATTCACACTAGCTCCAAGATCAAGCAAGGATTTTTTAATCTTTCGTTCTCCAATAATACATGAAATAGTAGGACAACCAGGGTCTTTGTATTTCAAAGTATTATTATTTTGAATGATTGCACTTACTTGTTCGGCTAAAAATGCTTTCTTTTTCACATTCAATTTTCTTTTCACAGTGCACAAGTCTTTCAAAAATTTGGCATATGATGGTACCTGTTTTATTGCATCTAATAAAGGAATATTAACTTTTACTTGTTTAAAAATATCATATATATCAGAATTCAAATTTGATTTTTTTGTATTTTTCAATGCATGAGGGAATGGTGGTGACACTGTCTGTTGAACTTCCTCTTCGCAAGTTATGGGTTCCACTTCCTTACCCTTTGGAGTTGATTTATCATCATCTTCACAAGGTTCAAGAATGGATTTTTCCACTACCTTACCATTTCGAAGGGTAATAACAGATTTTACCTGATCCATCGATTGAGTTCCAGAAGTTCCAGTTTGTGAATGATGATCCTTGGGATTAGGCAGAGGTTGTGAAGGAAATTTACCTTTTTCATGAACATTAAATGCAGATGCAAATTTAGCAAGAGTATCTTTCAAATCTGTCATGGTTTGAGCAGTTTGAGTATTGATAGACTCTTGCTTTGCAATGAAAGAATTCAATGTATCTTCCAAATTTCTTTTAGGTGGAGGAACATAAGGTGCATAATTTTGAAAATTTTTTTGATTTTGGAAATGTGGTTGTGAAAATTGTGCAGCATTATCATTTCTCAAACTAAAATTTGGATGATTTCGCCAACCTGGATTGTAATTTTGAGAAAATGGTTCAAAATTTGGCCTTTTGAAATTGTTCAAAACATTGGCTTGTTCATGGAGACATTCTTTAAAAGAGGACAAAGTGGGATAATCTTTTGTAAAATGATCACTTGTATCACAGATGTGACACACAATTTCTTGAACATATTTTAATTGACCATTCTTTTTCAATTCAAGTGCCTCAACTTTTCTTGCCAAAGAGGTAAATCTAGCTTGAAGATCATGTTCATCTTTGAGAGTGTACATACCTCCACCAGATGTAGGAGATTGAATCTTGGTTGATGGTTCGATTGTACCTATAGTGTCCCAATTTTGAGCATTTTCAGCTAATGAATCGAGATACTCAATTGCCTCATTTGGATCTTTATCTTCAAATGTTCCATTACACATAAATTCAACCATTTGCCTATATTTAGGTGTTAAGCCTTCATAAAATTGAGAAACAACTCTCCAAATTTCAAAACCATGATGTGGACAAAGATTAAGCAATTCTTTGTATCTATCCCAACACTGATAAAAAGTTTCTCCTTGTTTTTGAGTGAAAGTAATGATTTGCCTTTTGAAAGAATTTGTTCTATGAGATGGAAAAAACTTTTTCAAAAATTGTTGTTGCAATTCATCCCAAGTTCGAATGGATCCCGATCTAAGATTTTGTAGCCAAGTTTTAGCTTTATCTTTTAAAGAAAAAGGAAAAAGCTTAAGTCGAATGGTGTTCATGCTACAATTTAGATCATTATATGTGTTGCACACTTCTTCAAACTCTCGTAAATGCATGTATGGATTTTCAGAATGTAAGCCATGAAAATTGGGTAAAAGTTGGATAATACCAGGCTTAAAATTGAAATGAGATGCATCAGGGGGAAAAACTAGACATGAAGGTGCACTAGTACGTGTAGGATTCATGTGATCTCTAAGTGTTCTTCGTCTATCATGATCATGTTGAGATTGAATTTCATCTTCATTTTCTTGGATGGGTTCTTCCGCTATGTTTTGTAAAAATAAAGGGTTATTTCGAATGAGTCGACCACTAAGTGTACGTGACCAAATGCTCATGCCAATGCAAATGCAAAAAAAATAAAAACACACAAAAGCAATAAAAACTTAAATAAAGAAAAATAAACTATAAACAAAATTAAAGAGACTTGAAATTAAATTACACTTCCCCGGCAACGGCGCCAAAAACTTGTTGCGACTTTGATTGTTGCACTCCCAAGAGCAGGTTGTCCACAAGTAGTATAATTCGGTGAGTCCGAATATCGTATCCACAGGAAAGCTAAGGTAATTACAAGTCCACTACAATGTCTTTTTGTTTTGTTTTTGTTTTTGTTTTTTTTTAATTTTAATTGTTTGAATCTTTAATGGGTAAATTTTAATTGTTCAAATTTTAATTTAAGTAGTTGAGATTAAAGGATCCACTCTTGGTATTTTAATAAAGTTAACATTAACGAACATTATTGAAATCCACTTAATAAAATGGTTCCAATATATTAAATAATCATATTTATATTATGTTATATATTATTATCTTATAAGTATATAATATATACCAAAACTTATAAATGTGGTCAAGTATTTATTGTGCTATATAAATTTGTAAACACTAAATCAAGGTTCCCACTTTAAATGGTTGGTAAAACCAAACTAACATTTAAATGGTACCAAGAAATTAATATTATGATATATTTATATATAGTAAATCAAGGTTCCCACTTTAAATGGTTGGTAAAAGCAAACAAACATTTAAATGGTTCAAAGAATTTAATATTATAATATATTCATATATAATAAGGCATCCACTTTAAATGGTTGGTAACACCAAACTAACATTTAAATGGTTCCATGAATTTAGTGTAACATATAGCAACAATAAATCAAAACTCCCACTTATAAGTAGGGTATAAAAATGCTTAAAGAAATAAATATAACATAAACAATAAATAATGATTAAATAATATAAAACATAGATTCTTACCTTTTAGTAACCTTATTTTCATGCCAAGAGTTTCACCTTTTCATCTCAACTTTAGGAAGTTAGCTATTCATTATTCAAAGTGTAAAACTTTGAATATGAAATTAACATGCTAATTATATTTAAATGAAGAAATAAAGGAAAAATATAGAGAGAAATATTATGAACTCAAAGGTTTGTTCATAGAATGAGGGATATCTCAATACATTACAATGCACCCCTATTTATAGCCAAATTTGGGGAGACAACCACAAATAAAATATTATTTTTTTACACAAAAGTCTTCTTTGGTGTTCCAAGATATTATATTATATTACACATCACTTTTGAAAATCTTCTTCTTGGAATTTGCTTCTTCACATGAAAAGAAACATGTGGATAATTGAGTTGTCTAGTTGTGGTATTTTTTTCAAATCATTTGACCAAGTAATTTGAGAGATATGGTCAAAATACTAGAGCATGGTAAAACTGCCACTCCTTTGGTAACTTTATTTGTTGCTTAATTTGATCCCAATTGTGAGAGGATTGTTATCTCATGCTTGACACCAATATTGTAGATATTAACATCAACTTTCTACAGGTCCAAGAATCATCTTAATCCCATTTGCAACGCCAAGTTTATTCTTGTTTTATCGAACCTGTAAAAAATAGTAAAAACTTGTAATTACACAACAACTTATATTTTATACAATTTATTATAAAACATATAATATTTAAACATTTAATAAAACAAAAACTATATATTTATATTATAAAACATTTAATTAATGTACAATTTTTATGTTTATCATTCAAGCCCCAATGATCATTAGTCTCGTAAACGAACACAGCAAGCGCAACTGCTTCCATCGCGCATTTGACAGCAGCATGGCTTCGGTTCAGAGGTGGTGTTTGAGCTCTTGGTCGGCGTTTAGCCTATGGCCTTGGACTGGACAGTGCCTCAATGAGTTAGGAAGGTCATGTTTTTGGCCGTTCATGATTTGGTTAAGTTTAGAAGTCGTACGAGAATTTACGGTTCAAGGTGCCAAAGTGACACACGAAAGAGCATTTTACGATTTTGACCTCCATTCACATTTTTTCGTGTATAACAGCCCTATGGTCATGTTTTCCAGTATATTTGGTGTATTTTAACCATGGTTCAACGATGGTTCAATGTTGGTTCGGGTTGGTACGAAGCCATGGTTGAATACTAAGTTTGTTGGGCGTAATTGTCTCGTTTTTTGGTTCGGTTATGAAGTGTTGGTCAAGATAAGATTATTTTCATGTTTCTCGTGTTAGAATTAGGTCACAGAGAGCTAGGGAACGATCCAACTCATTCGGTAAACAGGGTTATAATTTATTACGTGCATAAAACATAAATTGTTTATTTTTGAGATATATGCTATATGTCTTGTGGCCACCTTACTCTTATAGGATTGCTTCACCCGGTGAGTTACGACCGGTTTACGATTATGTATGGGTACGGATATCCAGTCCAAGGGCTATGATGATCTCTACCGCCCAGTATACTGTGGTTTAGTCTGATCAGACATGCATGTTATGTTATGTTATGGGCCACTTGCGTAGAAACATTATCTCTACCAAAAATTACGATATGATATGTTATGACAGAGCTCTATCGAGCAAAGCTTTTACGTATGATTTTCAGATATGCACGTATTTATAATTATCCATGATGCAATTTTCACCTTACGCTTTACGATACGATATCTTTACGTTACACGAAATTTTATGATATATTTAATTTTTATTCACGATATATGCTTGCTGAGTCTTTACACTCACTAGACTTGATTGTTGTAGGTACTGATGAGTTCGAGACTGAGGGCGGGGACCAGTGAGCTAGCTTGGGTCAGCAGTAGTAGGAACCCGAGGACCTCACTTTTCATCATTTACTATTTATGCTCAAACTAAATTTTTACGTTGATGAATTATTTTTATGTTGTGGTTTTGAAAACAATATTTACTTCCGCTGTTACTTTGAATATTAAATCTTTTTATCAGTTAAATTATGAATGATGCATGTTATTTATTTAAGGAGAAAAATTTTTAATAATTCCGCAAATTTACAAATACGAAATACGGGCCTCTACAGAGCCTATGTTCTTGTAAAGGGTTGTACTACTACTGATCTCGAGAAGCTCACGAAGTCACTTCTTCGTCCTGTAAGTTTTACGTTTACACACTTCGTTTAAAGCATGAAATATTTTTACAGCATGTTTTCATGAAATGTATTGTCAGGATTATGATTATGCAGTATTTATTTAAATTTAAAGAAATAATGGAATTATGCATGTTGGTTGCATATGGGTTATATGTATGGAACAATATGCCTCCTAGACTCCTGAGCGCATGAGAGATGATGAGCATCGTCATGAGGACGGTGAGGATCATAGGCAGGAGAGAGATTTACCACCACCCCCTCCACCGGACATGAACGCCCAGATGCAAGCCGGAATGACTCAATTCTTCGCGCAGTTTGCGGGGAACAATGCTGGAGTAGCTAGGCAGACGGGGCCTGAGGCTACCTATGAACGGTTCATGATGATGAAGCCGAAGTAGTTCTCAAGGAAGACAGATCCTATGATTGCCAAGGGCTGGATTAAGTCCCTCGAGGTTATCTTCGAGTTCATGGAGTTTGGAGATGAGGATAAGGTTCGTTGTGCGACTTATCTGTTTGGAGGAGACGCCCGCTTGTGATGGGAAGGAGCATCTGTAGCCTTGAATTTGGCTACTCTGAGCTGGATGCGCTTTACAGAGGTATTCTACTCTAAATATTTTACTGACGAGGTGCTTTCCAGGTTGATCAGGGAATTTATGACCCTGAGGCAGGGAGACAAGACTGTTACGGAGTTCATCCGTACGTTTGAAAGGGGTTGCCAATTCGTACCACTGATTGCGAATGATGCTGGAGCCAAGTTTAGTCAGTTTATGGATGGTCTGCGACTGATCTTGCGCCGTGATGTTAGGGTGGCTGGCCCTACTACTTATGATGTTTCCGTCTCTAGAGCTCTAGCTGCATAGCAGGACCAGAATGATATTGAGAGAGATCGCCAGGGCAAGCGACCAGTCCAAGCACCGCACCGCCCTCCTCAGCAGCAGCATCAGAGTAAGAGGCCTTTCCACGGCCCACCCAGGAACAGAGGACAGCAGCAGCAAGGACGTGTAGTCCTGAGGGCCACGGATTATCCAGTCTTTGCTAAGTGCACACGCCGTCAAGCTGGAAAATTTTTATGTATGGCTCAGGAAAGTGTTACAAGTGTGGTAGTCCTGACTATTTATTGAAGAATTGCCCTCAGGGGAGTCTGCCTACCCAAGGCAGAGTTTTTGCCCTCCATGCAGCGGAGACGAACCCGGAGACTATGCTCTTGACAGGTATCTTAAAGCTTTAAGTTTATATATGAAAGTTATTGTTTCGAGGGTTTGGGTTAAGATTTTAAACATAGAATTGATGATAGGATGGCATGTTCTAATCAGTGTTACTTTCGGGAATTTAGGTTAGAAGAACTTTGACCTTCGCATGTCTATATGTGTAGTTCTTGTAATTATTGGGTTCAGCTTGATGTTCCAACCTTTCAAGGAGAATCTTTATAGCTGGTTCAGCTACGAATGCCTTGATAGATTCAGGGGCTACTCATTCGTTCATTTCGGAAACCTTTGCGAATTTTCTCTAGATCAAGACCATTGGGCTAGATGTAGCTATTCAGTAGTGTTGCCCTCTGGAAAGGAGCTAGCCGCTACTAATGTGATTCGAGACATAGACCTCGAGCTTAATGGTAACCTTGTTTATGCGGATCTTATCGTATTGCCGATGCCAGAGTTTGACATCATTCTGAGTATGGACTCGCTATTAAGGAACAGAGTTTTGATTTACTTCCAGCGGAGATCTGTTCTAGTCCGACCTCTTGGGAGAGAACAGTTCTTATTCGAACCAGACAGGTACTTTCCTTTACCGCATATAATACCTTGTGTCCAGGCTAGGAAGCTTATGCGTAGAGGGTGTCGAGCGTTTTTAGCGACTTTTGTATCTGTTCCCGAGACACCCAGTCAGTCAGCCTCTGATGTCCCAATTGTTAGGGACTTTCTAGACGTGTTTCCTGATGACGTCTCTGGTATGCCACCTGTGCGAGAGGTGGAGTTTTCTTTTGAGCTTATGCCAGGTACCGCACCGATATCAAAAGCACCGTACCGATTAGCACCGACAGAGATGGCAGAACTCAAGAAGCAGATTCAGGAGCTTCTCGACAAAGAGTTCATTCGCCCGAGTTTTTCACCATGGGGCGCGCGATTCTTATTCGTGAGGAAGAAAGATGGTTCGATGAGGCTCTGCATTGATTACCGGGAGTTGAACAGAGTGACAGTGAAGAAAAAATACCCACTTCCGAGGATTGAAGATTTATTTGATCAGCTGCAGGGAGCTTCAGTATTCTCGAAGATTGATTTGCGTTCTGGTTATCACCAGTTGAGGGTGAAAGATGCCGATGTTCTCAAGACTGCTTTTAGGACTCGGTATGACCACTTCGAGTTCCTTGTGATGCCGTTCGGTTTGATGAATGCGCCAGCGATCTTCATGGATCTCATGAATCGCGTATTTCAGTCGTACCTTGATCAGTTCGTGATAGTATTCATAGACGACATTCTCGTCTACTCAAAGAATCATGAGGAACACAGCAGACATCTGACCGCACTTTTGCAGACCTTACAAAAGCACCAGCTATTCGCGAAGTTCAGTAAGTGTGAGTTATGGTTAGAGAAGGTGGCGTTCTTAGGCCACATTGTTTCTAGCAGCGGTATTGAGGTAGACCCAGCAAAAGTTGGAGCAGTCAGAGATTGGGTTGTGCCTCAAAATGCATCAGAGATCTGTAGTTTCCTTGGGCTAGCAGAATATTATCGGAAGTTTATTCAGGGATTCTCCTCTATCGCAGTTCCACTCACGTCATTGACAAAGAAGAATGTGAAATTTGTGTGGAGCGATGAGTGTCAGAAGAGCTTCGATACTTTGAAGCAAGATCTTATCTCAGCACCAGTATTGGCCATGCCGTCTGGGCCCGGAGACTTTGTTTTGTATACCGACGCTTCAAAGATCACTTTAGGCGCAGTGTTGATGCAGCATGAGAATGTGATAGCATATGCTTCTCGTCAGTTGAAAATCCATGAGAAGAATTATCCTACCCAAGATCTATAATTGGCAGCCGTAGTATTTGCCTTGAAGATTTGGAGGCATTATTTGTACGGAGAGAAGTGCTAGATCTTTACCGACCATAAGAGCTTCAAGTACTTCTTTACGCAGAAAGAGCTGAATAGGCGTCAGAGGCGTTGGTTGGAGCTAGTGAAGGACTATGACTGTGACATTAGCTACCACCCGGGCAAAGCTAATGTAGTTGCAGATTCAATGAGCTGGAAAGTCGCAGTGAAGGCTCATATGGGGATTCTGAGACCCCTTCAGTTTGAGATGCAGAGGTTTGCTCTAGAGACATATCCTCGAGGTAGAGTTCCCCGTCTATCTACTTTGATGATTCAGTCTTCTCTTCTAGACCGTATTCGCAGAGGACAGTCAGCAGATGAGCAGTTGGCAAAGTGTAAGCAGAGAGATGAGGTCAAGGGCAGTATCTTGTATACAGTTAGCGATGGTATTGTGAGATATCGAGACAGAATGTGGGTTCCTAGCAGTGATTCTATTCGAGCAGATATTTTATCCGAGGCCCACATGTCGCCGTACTCTATTCATCCTTGGAGTACGAAGATGTACAAAGATCTGCAGTTGTTGTATTGGTGGCCCGGGATGAAGAAGGATATCAAATGTTTTGTATCCGAGTGTCTGACGTGCCAGCTAGTGAAAGTGGAGCATCAGAAACCAGCAGGTATGCTCAAGCCTCTTCCTATTCCCGAGTGGAAGTGGGAGAATGTTACCATGGACTTCGTTGTCGGTCTGCCGAAGTCAGTCAGAGGATCAAATGCTATCTGGGTGATTGTTGATCGTCTTACCAAATCAGCGCACTTCTTGCCTATTAAGACGACTTTCACCATGATTTAGTATGCAGAGTTGTATATCCGAGAGATAGTCCGACTTCATGGTATTCCCGTTTCTATAGTGTCTGACCGAGATCCTAGATTCACTTTCTCATTTTGGAAGAGTTTGCATTCAGCTATGGGTACGAAGTTGTTATTTAGCACAGCTTTCCACCCACAGACAGATGGTCAGTCCGGGAGAGTTATCCAGATTTTGGAGGATCTTCTCCGTGCATGTGTCATCGATTTCTCAGGGAGTTGGGAGTCGAAGTTGCCATTGGTAGAGTTCACCTATAACAACAGTTTTAAGTCGTCTATAGGTATGGCTCCGTATGAAGCACTGTACGGTCGTAAGTGCTGATCGCCTATTCATTGGGATGAAGTAGGGGAGAGATCAGAATTGGGTCCGGAGATTATTCAGCAGACTGCTGATGTAGTAGTCAAGATCCGTGATAGGTTGAGGACTGCTCAGAGTCGACAGAAGAGTTATGCGGATCAGAGGAGGAGAGATCTAGAGTTTGCCGTTGGCGACCATGTTTTTGTGAAGATAGCACCTATGAAAGGTGTCATGCGGTTCGGGAAGAAAGGAAAGCTTAGTCCGAGATTCATCGGACCATTTGAGATCCTCGATAGGTTTGGGACGTTAGCTTATCATGTTGCTCTTCCGTCGAATCTGGCCGGAGTACACAACGTGTTCCACGTCTCTATGCTGAGGAAGTATATGGCAAATCCTACGCATGTCTTAAACTTTGAACCGTTGCAGCTCACTCTGAACCTGTCTTATGAAGAGAGAGCAGTGCAAATTCTAGACAGGCAGGAGAAGAAGCTTCGGAACAAATTGGTGAAGCTAGTGAAAGTCAAATGGCTTAATCATTCGGAGGAGGAAGCTACATGGGAATCGGAGCCAGAGATGAAGAGTCGATATCCCGAGTTATTCGGTAAGATTTAATTTCGAGGACGAATTTCTTTTAAGGGGGGGAGAGTTGTAGAACCCGATAAATCAGACTACGTATAAGCCATGCATAATTACTATTATTTAAATTAAAATGATTTTCATACATGCATGAGTGTTTAATTCATTTTAAAATTTTTTAAGTCATGATCATTTAATTTAAATCGCAAAAGTTTAGTTTTATCTTTTCGGTTAAATACGTGAGGCCGGACTGGAGTTGGAGTATTGAGATAAAATTTAATAATAAAAAAATATTCCTAAATTTAATTTAAGCCAAGAAATAATTTATTTTAATGTAAAATAATTTTTAAGGATTTATTTAATTAATTGGAGTTAAGTAGTAAATAAGTTCTTTTATGTCCAATAATTGATTAAAAGCCTAAATTAAAATGTATAACCAATTGGGATAAATTAATCTAAGCCTATTTTATTTAAGAAATTGTAACTTAAAATGTTAGTAATTTATTTTAAGACCTAGCCATGCATGCAACAAAATTACTATCCTAAATTAAATTATTAATTCACTAAAATACATAATAAGTGTTTAAAACTTTAAGGAGTTAAAATTCAATTATTAAGCAATATTTCTTCCCATTTTTGGATAGCAATTTTTGGTCACCCCTTGAAGAATTAATCATGCTTGGCAACTCTCCATTTTTATTCTTTTCTTTAACCCTTCATGGTATGATAATTCCCTCATTTTAAATCATCAATAATTATTAATTAAGCAATATTCTTGCCTTCATTTTTGATAAGAAAATCGGCAACCACCTCCCTCAAATCTCCCTCAATCCCATGATAGCACACCTCATTCCATATCTCACTAGCAACTAGGATGGAATGAGTTGTCTTGGGTATTTGCTTAGATTGTGGCTAGCCTAGGGCCCTTAGACATGGTTCAAGCCACACCTTAGGATGTTGGGAAGAGGCTCTGGTCGGTGGTTCAAGCCCCAATGATCATTAGTCTCATAAACGAACAAAGCAAGCGCAACTGCTGCCATCGCGCATTTGACAGCAGCATGGCTTTGGTTCAGAGGTGGTGTTTGAGCTCTTTGTCGGCGTTTAGCCTATGGACTTGGACTGGACAGTGCCTCAATGAGTTAGGAAGGTCATGTTTTTGGCCGCCGTTCATGATTTGGTTAAGTTTAGAAGTCGTACGAGAATTTACGGTGCAATGTGCCAAAGCGACTCTCGAAAGAGCGTTTTACGATTTTGGCCTCCATTCACATTTTTTCCCGTATTACAGCCCTATGATCATGTTTTCTAGTATTTTTGGTGTATTTTAACCATGGTTCAATGATGGTTCAATGTTGGTTTGGGTTGGTACGAAGCCATGGTTGAATACTAAGTTTGTTGGGCGTAATTGTCTCGTTTTTTGGTTCGGTTATGAAGTGTTGGTCAAGATAAGATTATTTTCATGTTTCTCATGTTAGAATTAGGTCGCAGCGAGCCTGGGAACGATCCAACTCATTCGGTAAAACAGGGTTATAATTATATTACGTGTATAAAACATAAAATGTTTATTTTTTAGATATATGCTATATGTCTTGTGGCCACCTTACGCTTATGGGATTGCTTCACCCGGTGACTGACGACCGGTTTACGATTATGTATGGGTATGGATATCCAGTCCAAGGGCTGTGATGATCTCTACCGCCCAGTATACTGTGGTTTAGTCTGATCAGACATGCATGTTATGTTATGTTATGGGCCACTTGCGTAGAAACATTATCTCTACCAAAAATTACGATATGATATGTTATGAAAGAGCTCTATCGAGCAAAGATTTTACGTATGATTTTCAGATATGCACGTATTTATAATTATCCATGATGCAATTTTTCCCTTACGCTTTACGATACGATATCTTTACGTTACACAAAATTTTATAATATATTTACTTGTTATTCACGATATATACATGCTGAGTCTTTAGACTAACTAGACTTGATTGTTGTAGGTACTGATGAGGTCGAGACTGAGGGCGGGGACCAGTGAGCTAGCTTGGCTCAGCAGTAGTAGGAACCCGATGAGCTCACTTTTAATCATTTACTATTTATGCTCAAACTAAATTTTTACGTTGATGAATTATTTTTAAGTTGTGGTTTTGAAAATAATATTTACTTCCGTTGTTACTTTGAATATTAAATCTTTTTATCAGTTATTTTATGAATGATGCATGTTATTTATTTAAGGAGAAAAATTTTAAATAATTCCGCAAATTTCCAAATACGAAATACGGGCCTCTACATGAAGGGTTGGAGGAAAATTTTTCATTAAACAATGCATGGCTTGCTCATGCACTTTATCACTTTTTTAAAAACCAAGAAATGTCCCTACCCTTCTCTCCTTAAGCTTTTTGGCCGAAATTTTGGAGCTTTACTCCCTTCAATTTTGCTTCTTCAGTTTGTCGAGGAAAGCTTAGTCTTATAAAAAAAAATGCATTACATTTTCTAGTGCAAGTGTAAGGTGGATCTTCCTTGTTGGTGGTGGGATTAATTTTGAGCAAAGAGTGCTCATTGGAAGCTTGAAGATTTGTCTTGCCATTGAAGAGATAAGTTGTATACAACTTAGTTGGAGCCATCATCAATCTTTTAAGATTGATAGGTAATTTTTCTAAAACACTCTATGAATGTCATTTTGTGTTTTATTGTATTTGCTACACATTATAGTTTCGGGTGCTCGGTTTTCTTGCTAGAAAATAATTTTGAAACTTCCGTTGCGCAAGCGGGTAACTTAACTGATCCACTTTCAAAAATCTGTGACTTCCCCTGGCATATTTGATGTGAACTACGTGGAACTCCCATGACTTCGGCTCATATTATTGGGGGATCTCATGGCGGCCATCCATTAAGGTTCGATGGTTCGGGATCGACACGTGAAGAGAAAGGGTATCATATTATTGGACCCTCCTCAAACGTGAGGCAAAATTACGTAAGGGTTGCAAGGAGTTGCAATTGGGCTCTATCTTTTGGAAGTTATGGTTGGCTAATATTAATCGGGATCATAATTTTGCAATTAGACCTTGCGTACTCACTAAGGAAATTGAATTTCCCATTTTTCATCAGAGGGTTGTGAAAATATCAAAATAATGGGATGAAATTTGTAAAAACAAAAGTCCACATTTTACGTATACAAAATATTTTAAAATAATCTTTAACGTTTATTCTGTTTTCATGTCAGTATATTTATGATTTTGTTGTGTAATTCATATCTGTTATTAAAACAAGCTAACCGAACACTAATTTTCAAGATTGGCTTGGAAAATTGCTCTAAATTCGGATAAAATAGCATACACACTAATGTCAGTCTTGCTGAACCGGCAAAGCATGCAAGATGGTAGGACCATAGTATGAAAGCCAATGTGTAATATGCTCGCTTCTGTGTCAAATAAACTGCAGAGACAGTTTGAGGAAATGTTTAATGTTGCTGACATTCGAATAACACATGCAAGAGTTGCATGGTGCATGAAACTCGTATAATGATGCGCATTACTTTCAAGGAGCTCATGACCATACACATGCAAGATGGGGCTCTGGCCCATGAGCGTGGTGTACATACGATTGGACTCATTGAGAAGGTATTGGGCCTGAATTATGTGATTCCTAACGAGTTACTTCATGACATCAGTTTGTTGTCATTATTTTCCTCATTTGATGGTTTATGATGAACTTCAATTTAAATAAGATAGAAGATAGCCTTGAAGAGCTAGTCAATAAGCTTATGACTTTTTTGAGACCACTATAAAACAGAGAAATGTTGTTTTCTAGTGGTTCGTCATGGACAATAATGGCCCCAAAGGTAAGGAAAAGAAATGTTATCTCCCTTACAAGAAAAACAAACTCAATAAGAAGCAAGCTCCAAAAACACTTAAAGGGCCCAAAAGGCACGACAATAAGTCAGAACATGTATGTTTCACTGCAAGAAGTCAGGACATAAGAAATTATCTGGGCCAGAAATGTTTTGGCAATGATAAATGAATGTCCAAGTAAACACGATATCAACAACAAATAAAAGAAAACAAGGTAGTCTAAATAAAGCACATTTGTGGCACGTTAGGCTAGGACATATTTCCAAAAGAAGAATGCACAAGCTAGTGGGAGAGGACATGTTTGACTCGTCAGAAATAAAATTTCTAGAGACATGTGAGTCCTGTCTAAAAAGAAAAATGATCAAGGCACCTTTCCTAGGGAAAGTGGGTGTGCACATGATCTGTTGGATTTGATCCATACAGATGTGTGTGGCCCGCTGAGTGTTAGCATGAGATTTGGCCATTCCTACTTCATTACTTTTGCTGATGACTACTCAAGGTATGGGTATGTGTATTTAAAAAAATACAAGTCTGAAACCTTTGAAAGGTTCAAAGAATTCAGAGAACAAGTAAAGAAACGGTTAGGAAAAAGTATTAAAACACTATGATCAGATCGAGGTGGAGAATAATTGAGTATTGATTTTCAAGACTACCTTAAAGAAAATGTGATTCTCTCACTGTGGACTCCGCCTGCCACACTTCAGTTGAATGGTATGTCAGAACGTCGTAATCGGACATTGATGGACATGGTCCGAACTGCGATGAGATTCACTGAGTTGCCGCCATCCCTTTGAGGATATGCGCTTGAAACAGCGGCAAAGTTGTTGAATCAAGTCCATATAAAGGCAGTTGATAAAACTCCATATGATATATGGATGAGAAAGCCGCCCAAATATTCATACCTAAGAATATGGGGATGCCTTGCTTACGTAAAGCAGGCAGTGAGAAACAAATTAGATAATAGAGTCAATTTGTACTACTTTGTGGGATATCCAAAGAACTCTGTTGGATATTCTTCTATTATCCTCGTGAAATGAAGGTGTTTGTTTCAAGGAATGCCACCTTCTTGAAGAAGGATTTCTATTAGATAAAAAAGGCGGGATGATAGTGTTGTGATGTTGTGTTCTCGCACCCAAGATGCAGCACAAGTTTAAAATTTTTGTTATTGGGCATCGTGTGTTTAAAACAGTCATAAGGTGTTCTAAGAATTATATCTTCGCGTATTAAACGCTGGATACCAAACTATTCCGGTATGAGCGGAGATATCCCTTCTTATATATACCTACGAACGGCTTGTTCCTTTTATTGCCTAATTTTTTCATGATCAGAAGCTTTGTTCTTCGCTTGGATTGCACTAGAAATCTCAAGTGATTTTTGCATTGAGACTGCAGCCTCCAAATTTCCAAAATCCGGAGTCAGCGCGGCGCGGCGTGGCAAAATGCACTTGGCCGAATTTTTATTCAAAATTCTATATGTGCCCGAGAGGTTTTGTGAGGAGAGAGAACTTTTTTTTGCAAGTTTTTGTGTGCAATACTTGTGTATGTATTTATGAGTCATAGTGGTGTGTATATAAAGTTAGACTTCTAATCTAATTAGGAATCCCTCTCCCTATGGACTCTACATGCATATCATTATATTAAAACTCTCATATATTTAATATATGATGTATTTTTTAACTTTTAATAATACATGATATATTAATAGTATATACAGATATTTTTTATCACCATATAAAATATATACTTGTATAGGTACATTAAATTAAAAAACCATTCTTTAATTTATAAATTAACTCCTTGGTTAATTTAATTCTAGAATTCTCTAGATCAATTATGTGAGTTTTTGCATGTTAGTAGTCACCACTACTAGCACAATCATTAATAAATTTCAAATTCACTACCAAAGATACAAATCTTGTTCATATAATGAAAATAGAAAATTTCGAAGATCCAAATTTTTCATTTACCAAATTTAGAACTTACCATATTTGGCAGCTGTCAGTTTTGTAAACTCTTTTACTAAAACAGGCAGTTCCACTCTCTGCCTTATTTAGTAACCATGCTAACTACCATTCCTTCCGTCCTATGGAATCAACTTATAAACTCCTTTATAAGCTTCATATTTGATCTCTATCAAACTATAGTCGTCAAATTCCAACTCCTTGAAATTTGACTATCTCAACGGGAACACAGAATCCGATACTTGTGTGACCCTCAATGGTTCAGGGATACAACTAGCTGTGGGTTCACATCTCGATGTGATTCAGAAAAACATTTATTCTTTTCATCAACTCCTTGATCAAGAATGTCAGAACTCATTTCTGATTTCACTCATCGGATAATGGTAAGAGCGTTTAGTAGCATCGCCCCATGATCCCCTAGGTGTCACTTATAGTGCCTCAAAGAACCTTTAGTCATGGTTAGCGTACAGAATGGTCCCTTCAAAACATATTTCTCGATCGAATCTGCAACCATTGGTATATCGAGAGTTGCCTATGAATTCGATAGCGATGTGATTTATCTTTGAGTAATAGTGTCATGGTATGCGCAACTGATGAAACACCTTTCCACTGCACATGTCTTACTCCGGCCAGAGATTCCTCGCACTATTGACTCATCAGACCACATAGGATATCTTTACCCGTAGGTAAACGGGGAATCCCTGACTACAATGCATTTGCTAATATGTATTTCCAAACTATACACAACCTCGCCACCTGATGACCGTCGATGGAGTTGGTAAACGGATCAAAGTGCATGCTAGTACGTATAGCCCTTACATTGTCCCGGGTCAAAGGACTAATGGTGTACAACCATAACTGCGGACTATTCCACTCGATAAATGAGAACCACTTGGACAGTCCGAGGGAGGGTTGTTCCGTGCAGCATCATATGATCACCCATCTGTGTGAATAGACATCTCCATGCCCTCTGCCAATGAAACATTGCGTTTACGTCACAGACGCTAGTCTCGAGCTCGAGCAACCTTTATCCTTGTTTTAGGTGGTTGATTCTACTAGGAATCCGTTTAGAATATATGTTACATTTCCTAATGAGTTTCATGACCTTAGATTGCGACGCAGACCTCATGGTACTTTTTGTATATTCAATGACTTTATCTATGAAGCTTGCATGAGTATACAGATAAAGTATAATGCCATAATCGAATAAAATCGTAAAATATTATTAAAATAAATATTATTTTATATCAGAGTCAATAAAACCGGAGCCACAGGTTGGCTTGCCGGGCACCTACTCTAACAGATAGAACTCGATGAGATTCAAGAACCTCCCACTACACAACTTGTAGAATCCACACCCCAACAGCTAATCAAAGAAATACAAGCTCGTAGGAGATCTGAAAGGATCTCAAAACCACCTAAAAGGTTGTGCCTGCTTCTTGAAGAGGGCCAAGGTGAGCCCATTCTTGGATGTTATCCAAGAAATTTCAAGGAAGCATTGTCTGATGCCGATTCATCTAAATGACTTGGATCCATGCTGTCCGCTATGAATTCCATGTATTCGAACCAAGTATCGTCCTTAGTAGACCAACATGAGGAAATTGTTCCATAAGATGCAAATGGATTTACAAAAGAAAACTTGGAGCGGATGTGAATGTGGTGACCTTTAAAGCTAGATTGGTAGTAAAAGGATATACTCAAAGGCAAGGTATTGACTATGAGGAAACCTTTTCTCCAGTCACGATGTTCAATTCCATTAGGATACTGTTAGCCATAGCAACATGGTATGACTATGAAATATGGCAGATGGATATGAAGACAACGTTCCTTAACGGGGATATTAAGGAAGAGATTTTGTAACACCCCTAAAATTTAAAAGTCCACGCGAACCACATGCATGCAAGTTATTAAATTCCTTGTGAGTTTCAATTAATTGTTTTAATTGCATTAATTAATTATGATGTGCATATTTACATGTTTAAAATATATTTTTTTAACTTGTTGCATTAAAATGTATTTTTAAAGGTTATTCGATTTGCGATCGAGGAACGGAGACCGAGGGCTGAGAAATAGAAAATGATTTTATTAAATAATTGTTTTTAATTATTTAAAATATGAGTGATGCTTTTTCTTATTTTTGAAAATATGAGGTTTTGAGGTGATTTTATACGCCGGGACGTAAATTTTATCGGTGTTGGTTTTTCAACAAAAATGCGAACGTATTGGCAACCCGGCTAATAAATTCACAATTTTTCTAAACAAAATATTTTAATTAAACACTAATTGGCTAAATGGGCCTAATTAAGTTTGTTAATGAGTCAAAGCTAGCAATTAGAGTTCGATTAGGATTTTTAATATTTAAAGTGCAATAAACCTACCCCAATTCATTATTATCACTCCCCACCCTAGCACACAAATTCAGAACTCTTTTCACCCCATCAAACACACAGCACACACATCATAATTGGAGGAAAAGTTTTGATAGTTCTTCAAGGAAATTCAAGCCGTCGCCTCCTCGTCGTCGTTCTTCGATTTGTCAACATAAAATCGTGCGTTTAAA
The DNA here is from genome assembly GCF_025594145.1 of Primulina tabacum. Lineage (NCBI taxonomy): Eukaryota > Viridiplantae > Streptophyta > Magnoliopsida > Lamiales > Gesneriaceae > Primulina > Primulina tabacum. Next base: position 18,682,208 of record NC_134559.1, read on the forward strand.
ATGCAAAGGCACACCATATTCTTTCCTTCAAACATCTATCACACCATAGTATTTTATTTAATTGAATTTTTGCATGAAAAACAAGTGCATCATGAAACAATTTCTTTTTTATAGTACATGTAAATTTTTGAGGCATGAAATTGTTGCAAAATTATGTTAAACATGTTGTCAAGGGGCTGCCATGATTAGGTAAGGTTTATGGGTTGTTTTTATTCAGTTTAAAAGGGTTCTAGAACACCAAAAACGCTGCAAAAATGGATAGAACACAAGCTGGAACTATTTTCTGTCATGGTGATTTGAGGGGCTCGGTTTATAGGATTTGCTACTGGGCTTGGGTTCGGCTGGGACCAAGGCTTGGCTAGGGTCCGTGAGGGGTCAACGGAAGAGTCCTAGACATGCTAGGACTCGAGGACAAGGGCTGGGAAGGAGTTATAGCAAGCTAGGACTCCAACCCAAGAAAGGGACATGCTGTCTGCTGGTGTGCAGCAGCTGGTGCAGGGTTTGTTGGCTCGGCCAAGGACTTTGGGCTGGGCTAGGGTAGGTCCTTAGGGTCCTAAAAAGTTTCATGAGGGGCTTGTTCAAAGGCTGGTTCAAAGGCTGGCTCGTTGGTTAGGTGGCTAAGCAAGAAAACAAGAGCCCTTGTCAAGTGGGTCTTCTCGGCTGTGTTGCTGCAGCTATGTTGTGGCCTCGGTTTTAGGGGCTGGTTCAAGTCCTATGGGTTCTAAGGGTACAAGAGGGTCGTTTGAGGGGCTGGTCATGAGCTGGTGCAGGGTGGCTCGAGCCAAAAACAGAAAACGAGAGGGAGGCTGTAGAACCCGTAACTTAGACTACGTATAAGCCATGCATAATTCTAGTATTTTAAATGATTTTATTTCATGAGCATTTAAATGATTTTCCTTAAGTTAATTATTTCATGCAGCAGTTTGATTTTTATCAGTTCAGTTAATTCAGTGAGGCCGGACTGGAGTTGGAGTTTAGAGATAAAATTTAAGATTCAGAAAAACATTTTCAGAATTTATTTTAGCTAGCAAGTAAGTTCATTTAACTTAAAAAGGAGATTTGAGGATTTAATTTAATTACTTGAGGTGAGTAGAAAATAAATTTATTTAAGTTCCTTAATTAAGGGATTAATTCACTAAATTAATTAAAAGATAGGTGAGGCTTTTAAGGGTTATAAATTTAGTAAATAATCAACATTCCTCCCTTCATTTTTATTGAAGAATTCGGCCACCCCCTTAGTAGATTAAACAAGGACTTGCCAACTCACCTTTGACCTATTCTTTGTTGAGTTAGCATACTAATCTTTTTTATTCTTGATCCACCTTAATTAATTAATTAATGAGCATTATCCTAGTCTAGAAAGCATGAGGATTTCGGTCACCACCTTCCAGAGTCATCCAACAACTCATTTGATATCCAACAAGAATTCAAATTTCAAAAAGGGGAGACTTGGTCTTGCATGCATCCCACCTATATTGCACCCATCTCCCTCACTCCCCTAACCATTTCCCCCTCTCCCTTAGTCTCAAAATTCAGAGTGTTTTGGAGAGAAAAAAACTTGAGCACCATAGCTAGGAAGAGAGGAAAAAAAATCGAGCTAGCAAGGTAGAATAGAAAGCGCTCCACCTCTTCCGCGCCGAATCGTCTCGACCTTTCGTTTTTCTTTCAAACGAAACCAGGTGTAAAGGGCCTACAATCCTTACTTGGAAATTTGCGGAAAATTTAAAATTTTTCTTTTTAAATAATTAAAATTGCCTCCTTCATAAATGAACTTATAAATAAAGTTTGATGTTCAATGTGGCAGCGGAAGAATTAACATTTTTGAAATAACAATAAAAAGTTTTTCCAACAATAATTAAAACGTTTGAGCCATCAATTAAAAATAAATGCTGAACTGAGGTCCTCGGGTCCTACTACTGCCGACTCGAGCCTGTTCACTGGTCCCCGCCCTCGGCCCCGGCATCAACAGAACCTACAACAATCAAGTCTAGTGAGTCTAAAGACTCAACATGCATATATCGTAAATAACGAGTAAATACTATAGTAAAATTTCATAAAATAAAAATGTCGTGTCATGTGGCATATCGTAAAAGTGTCGTGTCATGATTAATTATAATACGTGCATAACTGAACTGAAAATATCATGGTAAAAATGTTTGCTCCTTGGAGCCCTGTACTGAAATAGCCTGTAATAATTTTCCTGGTGAGATTACGGTATACGGAAGTGGCCCCTGCACTGAAACTGACCGGTAACTGGCGACCGGATAATAAAATGCTCCCATGACCGGTAACTGCCGACCGGATAAAATAGTAAATGTCTGATCAGACTGTAGCCACAGTATACTGGGTGAAACAAACTCAACTGACCGGTAACTGGCGACCGGACCGGTAACTGGCGACCGGATTTAGCAATAATCCCATGATAGTGAAATGGCCACAAGCAATATCGCATAATTTCAAAAATGAACATTTTATATATTTATGCACGTAATATAATTAAATGGCACAATTAAATATCCTGTAATAATTTACTGCTTGGATTGGATCTCTCCCAGGCTCGCTGCAACCTAAATATGTCATGAAAAATATGCAATAGATTTATGGAACAAAACTATGCAATAACATTCTAAAATGTGACAATTACGCCTACCGACTTCGTATTTAATCATGACTCCGAACCAACCTGAACCAACACTGAACCGTCATGTAGTCATGATTAAAATACGCCTAAAATGATAAAATAATGCTTCTAAAATGGTGAGGGCCGAAATCTAGGTGAATGGAGGCCAAAACATGAAACGCTCTTCCGAGAGTAAATTTGGCACATCGCACCGTAAATTCTCGTACGACCTCAAAAATGATCCGAATGACGAACGGTCAAAAACATTACCTTCCCAACTCAATGAGGCACTGTCCAGTCCAAGGTCATAGGCTAAAAGCTGACCGAGAACTCGAACAAGCCACTGAACCGTCACAGCAAGTTGCTGTCAAAAAATACAGGAACTGTGCTTTGGTTTGCTTGCGTCGTTTGCGAGGCTAATGGCCATTGGGGCTTGAACCACCGACTAGAACCTCTTACCAACATCCCAAGGAATGATTCGAACCATGGCTAAGGGCTTTAAACCTGCCACAATTCGGAATATTCCAGAAACAATCGAAAAGATTCACCAGAGAGCACCTTTGCATGCGCGTGTGATGTTTAGCTTTGCTTGCTGTCTCGTGTCATTTTAGTGGCCATTTGATTGACCATGGCACGACCTAGACATCTAGGGGTATGATATGAACCGTGGCTAAGGGCCATAGGCCAACCAAGATCCACACCAAACCACCCAAAACCGAAACTCATATGCTGTACCAAGGAAGGGCCGAAATGGGGAAAGGGGCTGTTCTTGCGTTTGATTTAAAAACCGATGCACCATAGACCAAGCCACCAAAAGGGCAACTTAGTCACATCTTAGACATGCTAGGGAAGTGATATAACCATGGCTATAGGCCCTTGGGGCAGCCAAGATCCGATCTATTCCCTTATGACCGCAACATCAGATTTTCGAACACAAATGGAGTTGCTGTCATTTTCGAATTTCCAGCAATCATGGGGGCTGAAACAATGGACTGAAGTGATCCTAATCCATCCTAGAACATGTCTAGATGTTTCCTTGGGAGCCTGGAATCAAAACATCAACCTGAAACCACAAAACAAGAGGAAGCCTTGAACTGCACAAGAAAACCGAAATCTGCATGTGATGTTTTCTGAAAATTCTTTGATGTATTTCGGTTCATACATGAAATGATGGTCATAAAACATAAAAATAAAGATAGTATGACATGATTGAAGAGTAAAGGAAGAATATATGCATGCCTGGTTTCGTTTGAAAGAAAAACGAAAAGAAGAGACGATCCGGCGCGGAGGAGGTGGAGCGCTTACTGTTCTCCCTAGCTTGCTCGATTTTCTCTCTTCTTTTCTCTAGTGCTAGCCACGATTTTTCTTCAAAAAAACACTCTGAATTTCGGTGATGGAGGGGTAGATAATAGTGATTAAAAGAGTGAGGAGAATGGGTGCAAAATATAGGGAAAGATATCAAGATCAAGTCTACTCTTTTTGAATTTTGAATTCTAGTTGCTATCAAGTCTTCTTGGATGGATCTAGAAAGGGTTGGCCGATAATCCTTGCTAATCTAGACTAATATAATGCTCATTAATTAATTAAATAAGGTTGACTAGTAATTAAAAAGATTAGCATGCTAACACAGCAAGGAATGGGTCAAAAGGGTGATGAGTTGGCAAGGCAATGGTCTAGACATTTAAGGTGGCCGAAAATTCACTAATAAATGGAGGAGAAATGTTGATTATCTAGTAAATCAATAACCCTTAAAAGCCTCACTAATCTTTTAATTAATTTAGTGAATTAAACCCTTAATTATTTGAACTTAAATGAACTTATTTCCTACTCACCTCAAGTAATTAAATTAAATCCCCAAACCTCCTTATTAACTTAAATGAACTTACTTGCTAGCTAAAATAAATTCCGGAAATGTTTTCTAAATCTTAAATTCTATCTCAAAGCTCCAACTTCAGTCCGGCCTCACTGAAATAACTGAAAGAATAAAATTAAAACTACTGAAATGAAATAATTAACTTTAAAGAAAGGCACTTTAAATACTCATGCAACAAAAAAAATCATTTTAATTTAAATACTAGAATTATGCATGGTTTATACGTAGTCTAAGTTACGGGTTCTACAATCCTTCCCCCCTTAAAAGAAATTTCATCCTCGAAATTAAAACTCACCGAATAACTCGGGGTAACGATCTCTCATCTCCGACTCAGACTCCCATGTAGCTTCCTCCTCTGAATGGTTGAGCCATCTGACTTGACTCGCTTAACCAGCTTGTTCCGAAGCTTCTTCTCCTGCCTGTCTAGGATCTGCACTGGCCTCTCCTCATAAGAGAGGTTCGGAGTAAGCTGCAACGGCTCAAAGTTCAGGACATGCGAAGGGTTCGCCATGTACTTCCTCAGCATGGAGACGTGGAACACATTGTGTACTCCGGCCAGATTCGGCGGAAGAGCCACACGATAAGCTAGCATCCCAAATCTGTCGAGGATCTCATATGGTCCAATGAATCTCGGACTGAGCTTCCCTTTCTTGCCAAATCTCATTACACCCTTCATAGGTGCCACCTTCACAAAGACATGGTCGCCGACAGCAAACTCTAAATCTCTCCTCCGCTGATCGGCATAACTCTTCTGTCGACTCAGAGCAGTCCTCATTCTATCACGGATCCGGGCTACTACATCGACAGTCTGCTGAATAATATCTGGACCCAACTCTGCTCTATCTCCTACTTCATCCCAATGAACAGGAGATCTACACTTACGGCCATATAGTGCTTCATATGGAGCCATACCAATGGAAGACTGGAAGCTGTTGTTGTAGGTGAACTCAACCAATGGCAAGTTCGACTCCCAACTCCATGAGAAATCAATGACGCAAGCACGGAGAAGATCCTCTAAAATCTGAATGACTCGCTCTGACTGCCCATCTGTCTGCGGATGGAAAGCTGTGCTAAACAGCAACTTCGTACCCATAGTCGAATGCAAACTCTTCCAAAATGAGGAAGTGAATCTAGGATCTCTGTCAGATACGATAGAAACTGGAATACCATGAAGTCGGACTATCTCCCGGATGTACAACTCTGCATACTGAACCATGGTGAAAGTCGTCTTAATAGGCAAGAAGTGCGCTGACTTGGTAAGAAGTACCCAGATAGCATTCGATCCTCTGGCTGACTTCGGCAATCCGGTCACAAAGTCCATGGTAACATTCTCCCACTTTCACTCGGGAATAGGGAGAGGCTTGAGCAAACCTGCTGGTCTCTGATGCTCCGCTTTCACTAATTGGCAAGTCAGACACTCGGACACAAATCGCCTGATATCCTTCTTCATCCCTGGCCACCAATACAATAGCTGCAGATCCTTGTACATCTTCGTACTCCCTGGATGAATAGAGTACGGCGACGTATGGGCTTCTGATAAGATATCTGCTCGGATAGAATCACTGCTAGGAACCCATATCCTGTCTCGGTATCTCACAATACCATCACTGACTGAATACAAGACACTGCCCTTGGCCTCATCCCTCTGCTTCCACTTTGCTAAACTGCTCATTTGATGACTGACCACTGCGAATACGGTCCAGAAGAGAAGACTGAATGGTCAAGGTAGATAGACGGGGAACTCTACCTTGAGGATAAGTCTCAAGATCAAACCTCTGCATCTTAATCTGAAGAGGTCTCGACATTGTCAAATGAGCCATCACTGTGACTTTTCTGCTCAATGCATCCGCAATTACATTAGCTTTACCCGGGTGGTAGCTAATGTCACAGTCATAATCCTTCACAAGATCCAACCAACGCCTCTGACGCATGTTCAGCTCCTTCTGCGTAAAGAAATACTTGAGGCTCTTGTGGTCGGTAAAGATCTGGCACTTTTCTCCATACAGATAATGCCTCCAAATCTTCAAGGAAAAAACTACTGCGGCCAACTCTAGATCATGGGTAGGGTAGTTCTTCTCATGAGTCTTCAACTGTCTAGAATCATAAGCTATCACCTTCCCATGCTGCATATATACTCCGCCAAGACCGAGCTTCGAACCATCGGTATACAGAACAAACTCACCGGACCCTGACGGCACGACCAAAACTGGTGCTGAGATAAGAGCTTGCTTCAAAGTATCGAAGCTCTTCTGACACTCCTCGCTCCAAACAAATTTCACATTCTTCTTGGTCAGTGCTGTGAGTGGAACTGCAATCGAAGAGAATCCCTTAATGAACTTCCGATAATATCCTGCTAAGCCAAGAAAACTGCGAATCTCTGATGCATTTTGCGGCACAACCGAATCTCTGACTGCTGCAACTTTCGCTGGGTCTACCTCAATACCACTGCTGGATACAATGTGGCCAAAGAACGCCACCTTCTCTAACCAGAATTCACATTTACTGAACTTTGCGAATAATTTGTGCTTTTGCAATGTCTGCAACACCGTGGCCAGATGCCTGCTGTGATCCTCCCGATTCTTGGAGTAGACGAGAATGTCATCTATGAATACTATCACAAAATGTCGAGGTATGGCTGAAATACGCAATTCATGAGATCCATGAAGATCGCTGGCGCATTCGTCAAACCAAACGGCATCACAAGAAACTCGTAGTGACCATAACGAGTCCTGAAAGCTGTCTTTGAAACATCAGCATCTCTCACCTTCAACTGATGATAACCGGAAGGCAGATCTATCTTAGAGAAAATCGAAGCTCCCTGCAACTGGTCAAACAGATCCTCAATCCTCGGAAGTGGGTATTTATTCTTCACTGTAACCCTGTTCAACTCCCGATAGTCAATACAAAGCCTCATCGTGCCATCTTTCTTCTTAACAAACAAGACTGGCGCGCCCCAAGGTGAGAAACTAGGGCGAATGAACTCCTTGTCAAGAAGTTCCTGAATCTGCTTCTTAAGCTCTGCCATCTCTGTCGGTGCAAGTCGGTACGGTGCTTTTGAGATTGGAGCCGTACCTGGCATAAGCTCTATGGAAAACTCCACCTCTCTCTGCATGAGCTTCCTAGCCTTAACATATGAAATAATACGTGGTAGAGGAAAGTACCTGTCTGGCTCAAATAAGAACTGCGTCATTCCAGGCGGTCGGACTAGAACAGATCTCCGCTGGAAGTCAATCAAAACTCTGTTCCGCAGTAGCTAATCCATCCCTAGTATAATGTCAAACTCTGGCATCGGGAGTATGATCAGATCCGCATAAACAAGGTTGTCATGGAGCTCAAGATCTATGTCTCGGATCACACTGGTGGCTGCCATCTCCTCGCCAGACGGTAGTACTACGGAATAGGCTATATCTAGCCCAATGGTCTTAACTTTGAGGAAATTAGAAAAGACCTCTGAAATGAATGAGTGGGTGGCCCCTGAATCTATCAAGGCCTTCGTAGCGAAACCGGATATAAAAATTCTCCCTGAAAGATCGGAACTTTAAGTTGAACCCAATAGTTACAAAGACTAAACTTATAGACATGCAAAGGTTGAAGTTCTTCTAACTTAAATTTCCAAAATATTACAAAGTAGAGCATGCAATCCTAACGCAATTCTATGTTCAAAATATTAACCCAAAACATTAAGTTCCAAATGCAGACTCAAAGCTTAAGGTACCTGTCATCAGCATAGTATCGGGGTTCGTCTCTGTCGCATGGAGAGCAAACACTCTGCCATGGGTAGGCAGGTTCCTTTGAGGGCACTACAGAAATAAGTGGTCTGGACTACCACACCTATAACACTTTCCTGAGCCGTACATACATGCTCCAGGATGGCGACGTGAACACTTAGGACAGACTGGGCGCCCAGGAACCCTCGGGGCTGGGCGTCCCCGCTGCTGCTGCTGGCCTCTGTTTCTAGGAGGCCCGTGAAAAGGCCTCTGGTTCTGCTGCTGATGCTGCTGAGGAGGAGGGCGGTGCGGTACCTGGGCTGGTCGCTTTCCCAAGCAATCTCTCTCGATATCACGCTGATCCTGCTCTGCGGCTAGGGCTTTGGAGACAGCGACCTCATAAGAAGTAGGGTCAGACACCCTAACATCACGGCGCAAGATCGGCCGTAGACCCACCAGAAAATGCATCATCTTGGTTCTAGCATCGTTTGCGATCAGGGTACAAAATGACAACCCCTCTCGAACTTACGGATGAACTCCGTAACAGTCATATCTCCTTGCCTCAAGCTCATAAACTCAGTGGTCAACCTGGTGCGCACTTCCTCAGCAAAGTATTTGGAGTAGAACACCTCCGTGAAGTGTACCCAACTCAGCGTTGCCATGTCAAGGCTACTGAAGCTCCTTCCCACCATAAGCGGGCATCTTCTCCGAAAAGATAAGAGGCACAACAAACTCGATCCGCATCGCCAAGCTCCATGAAATCAAAGATAACCTCGAGGGACTTGATCCAGCCCTCGGCAATCATGGGGTCCGACGTCCCAGAAAACTCTTTCGGACGCATCTTCATGAATCTTTCGTAGACAGCCTCGGGCCCTGTCGGCCTGGTCGCCACAGCATTGTTCCCCGCAAACTGTGCGAAGAACTGAGTCATCCCAGCTAACATTTGGGCATTCCAGTCCGGTGGAGGTGGAGGTGGTAAGTCTCTCTCCTGCCTCGGCTCCTCTCTGTCCTCTCGACGAGGCTCCTCCCCAGTAGGGCGCTCAAGGATGCGTCTAGGGGGCAAACTGTTCCATACATAACCCATACGTAACTAACATGCATAATTCCATAATTTATTTAAATTTAAATACTGAACAAATAAAATGAATCTGGACATAAAATTCTTCATGAAATCATGCCGTTAAGAAAATAATTCATGCTTTAAAGAAAATGCGTAAATATAAACTTACAGACCGAAGACGGGACTTCGTGAGCTTCTCGTGATCAGTAGTAGTACAACCCTATACAGAACCACCGCTCTGATACCATCTGTAAAGGGCCTACAATCCTTACTTGAAAATTTGCGGAAAATTTAAAATTTTTCTTTTTAAATAATTAAAATTGCCTCTTTCATAAATGAACTTATAAATAAAGTTTGATGTTCAATGTGGCAGCGGAAGAATTAACATTTTTGAAATAACACTAAAAAGTTTTTCCAACAATAATTAAAACGTTTGAGCCATCAATTAAAAATAAATGCTGAACTGAGGTCCTCGGGTCCTACTACTGCCGACTCGAGCCTGCTCACTAGTCCCCGCCCTCGGCCCCGGCATCAACAGAACCTACAACAATCAAGTCTAGTGAGTCTAAAGACACAACATGCATATATCGTAAATAACGAGTAAATACTATAGTAAAATTTCATGGAATAAAAATGTCGTGTCATGAGGCATATCGTAAAAGTGTCCTGTCATGATTAATTATAATACGTGCATAACAGAACTGAAAATATCATGGTAAAAATGTTTGCTCCTTGGAGCCCTGTACTGAAATAGCCTGTAATAATTTTCCTGGTGAGATTATGGTATACGCAAGTGGCCCCTGCACTGAAACTGACCGGTAACTGGCGCCCGGATAATAAAATGCTCCCATGACCGGTAACTGGCGACCGGATAAAATAGTAAATGTCTTATCAGACTGTAGCCACAGTATATTGGGTGAAACAAACTCAACTGACCGGTAACTGGCGACCGGACCGGTAACTGGAGATCGGATTTAGCAATAATCCCATGATAGTGAAATGGCCACAAGAAATATCGCATAATCTCAAAAATAAACATTTTATATATTTATGCACGTAATATAATTAAATGGCACAATTAAATATCCTGTAATAATTTGCTGCTTGGATTGGATCGCTCCCAGGCTCACTGCAACCTAAATATGTCATGAAAATTATGCAAATGATTTATGGAACCAAACTATGCAATAACATTCTAAAATGTGACAATTACGCCTACCGACTTCGTATTTAATCATGACTCCGAACCAACCCGAACCAACATTGAACCGTCATGTAGTCATGATTAAAATATGCCTAAAATGATAAAATAATGCTCCTAAAATGGTGAGGGCCGAAATCTAGGTGAATGGAGGCCAAAACATGAAACGCTCTTTCGAGAGTCAATTTGGCACATCGCACCGTAAATTCTCGTACGACCTCAAAAATGATCCGAATGACAAACGGTCAAAAACATGACCTTCCAAACTCAATGAGGCACTGTCCAGTCCAAGGCCATAGGCTAAAAGCCGACCGAGAACTCGAACGAGCCACTGAACTGTCACAGCAAGTTGCTGTCCAAAAATACAGCAACTGTGCTTTTGTTTGCTTGCGTCGTTTGTGAGGCTAATGGCCATTGGGGCTTGAACCACCGACCAGAACCTCTTGCCAAAATCCCTAGGAATGATTCAAACCATGGCTAAGGGCTTTAAACCAGCCATTATTCAGAATATTCTAGCAACAATCGAAAAGATTCACCCGAGAGCACCTTTGCATGCGCGTGTGATGTTTAGCTTTGCTTGCTGTCTCGTGTCGTTCCAGTGGCCATTTTATTGACCATGGCATGACCTAGACATCTAGGGGTATGGTATGAACCGTGGCTAAGGGCCATAGGCCAAGCAAGATCCACACCAAACCACCCAAAACCGAAACTCATATGTTGTACCAAGGAAGGGCCCAAATGGGGAAAGGGGCTGTTCTTGCGTTTGATTTAAAAAACGATGCACCATGGACCAAGCCACCAAAAGGGCGACTTAGTCACGTCTTAGACATGCTAGGGAAGTGATCTAACCATGGCTATAGGCCCTTGGGGCAGCCAATATCCGATCTATTCCCTTATGACCGCAACATTAGATTTTCGAACACAAATGGACACAAATGGAGTTGCTGTCATTTTCGAATTTCCAGCAAGCATGGGGGCTGAAACAATGGACTGAAGTGATCCTAATCCATCCTATAACATGTCTAGATGTTGCCTTGGGAGCCTGGAATCGAACCATCCACCTGAAACCACAAAACAAGAGGAAGTCGTGAACTGCACAAGAAAACCGAAATCTGCATGTGATGTTTTCTGAAAATTCTTTGATGTATTTCGGTTCATACATGAAATGATGGTCATAAAACATAAAAATAATGATAGTATGACTTGATTGAAGAGTCAAGGAAGAATATATGCATGCCTGGTTTCGTTTGAAAGAAAAACGAAATGAAGAGACGATCCGGCGCGGAGGAGGTGGAGCGCTTACTATTCTCCCTAGCTTGCTCGATTTTCTCTCTTCTTTTCTCTAGTGCTAGCCACGATTTTTCTTCTCAAAAACACTCTGAATTTCGGTGATGGAGGGGGAAATAATAGTGGTTAAAAGAGTGAGGAGAATGGGTGCAAAATATAGGGAAAGATATCACGACCAAGTCTACTCTTTTTGAATTTTGAATTCTAGTTGCTATCAAGTCTTCTTGGATGGATCTAGAAAGGGTTGGCCGATAATCCTTGCTAATCTAGACTAATATAATGCTAATTAATTAATTAAATAAGGTTGACTAGTAATTAAAAAGATTAGCATGCTAACACAACAAGGAATGGGTCAAAAGGGTGATGAGTTGGCAAGGCAATGGTCTAGACATCTAAGGTGGCAGAAAATTCACTAATAAATGTGAATAGAGTTCTTGGTTGGCTTTTAGCCCATGGCCTTGGACTGGCCAGTGCCTCATCGAGTTAGGAAGGTCATGTTTTTGGCCGTTTGTCATTCGGATCATTTTTGAGGTCGTACGAGAATTTACGGTGCGATGTGCCAAATTGACTCTCGAAAGAGCGTTTCGTGTTTTGGCCTTCATTCACCTAAGATTCTTCATGCATCATTTGAGGAGCATTAATTCATCATTTTAAGCGTATTTTAATCATGACTATATGATGTTTCAGTGTTGGTTCGGGTTGGTTTGGAGTCATGATTAAATACGAAGTCATTAGGCGCATTTGTCTCAGTTTTTGGTTTTTAATTGCATGGTTTGGTCAAGTAAAAACTATTGCATATTTTTCATGGCATATTTAGGTTGCAGCGAGCCTGAGAGCGATCAAACCCATTCAGTAAAATTGTTACAGGATATTTAATTCAGTTATTTAATTATATTACGTGCAAAAATACAAATTTTGAGATTTATGCGATATGGCTTGTGGTCACTTTACTATCATGATTAAATCCGGTCTCCAGTTACCGGTCCGGTCATCAGTTACCGGTTATGAGAGCATTACTAAGTTCTGTCGCCAGTTAAAGGCCCGGTCGTCAGTTACCGGTCAGTTCAGTTGTTCCACCCAGTACTGTGGCAGTGGTCTGATCAGACGTACATTACTAAGTCCTGTCGCCAGTTACAGGCCCGGTCGCCAGTTACCGGTCAGTTCAGTTCAAGGACCACATGCGTAGACCATAATCTCACCAGAAAATTATTACAGGCTATTTCAGTACTGGGCTCCAAGGAGCAAACATTTTCACTATGATTTTCAGTTCAGTTATGCATGTATTATAATTAATCATGACACGACATTTTTACGTTTTGCCTCATGACATGATATTTTCACTTGCATGCAAGCTTATTATTTATTTATTTACTTGCTATTTACGATATATGCATGTTGAGTCTTTAGACTCACTAGACTTGATTGTTGTAGGTGCTGATGATGTCGGGACCGAGGGCGGGGACCAGTGAGCAGGATCGAGTCGGCAGTAGTAGGACCCGAGGACCTCAGTTCAGCATTTATTATTATTTGATGGCTCAAACATTTTAATTATCGTTGGAAAAACCTTTTACTGTTATTCCGAAAATGTTAATTTCTTATGCTGCCACTTTGAACATCAAACTTTATTTATCAGTTCAGTTATGAATGAGGCAATTTTAATTATTTAAAAGAAAAATTTTAAATTTTCCTTAAATTTTCAAGTAAGGATTTTTAGGCCTCTACAGAGGCACTAGGGAGTCACGTACAGGCTGTGGCTTTTTTCAGGTGGCTTCTACACTTGTTCAAGGGCTGGGGCTGGTATTGATTGGGTCTGGGCATGGTCCAGGGATGGTTAGGCTCGTGTGGGCTCGGTTGTTAAGGGCTGAAAGAGTCCTAGACTAGTTAGGAGTCCTAATGATCAAAGGAATCTCACACACACACATGCAGTTTTGGTCCCAGTTTCCAACATGGTTTGAGAGAGCTAGGGTCTGGTTTTTTTGGCTGGGCTTGGTCAGTAGGGTCCCTAGGTGGGTTTTCTAGGGTTTGGCTGAGGTGGCTCAGGCGTGGCTCGAGTAAATTGGGAGATGGCTCGGTGTGTTCGAGTGAGGGTCATTATTTCGAAATTAAAAGGAAAATTGGAAGCATGGGTCCACGGGTGTGGTTCATGGCTCCCAAAGGTAGAATAAATAATAAAAATTTTATATTTAAAATTTGGGATCAAAATAATGAGTTTTGGATTTATTCGGAATTTAATCGCCGCACGAAACGTTAGTTAAAGAATTAATTGAAAATCCTAGTTTTAGGCTTTATAAAATTATGAAAAATTATATTTAAGCTCAAATAATTATTAAAAGTCTAATTTTTTAATTTGGAAATTTTATATTGAGGTTTGGTTTAATTCGCGATTAAAACACATTAATATGTTATATTTAAGATTATTTTAAAAGTCCTCGATTTAAGCTAAATAAAAATATGAGAAAATTCATGTAAGCTTAAATAATTATCCATGTAAGCCTAAATAATTATTTGTGATATTTTAGTCAGTGAAATTAAGAAAAAGTAAAAAAACGTGAAATTTTACGTCTAGGGGCAAAACAGTAATTTTATACCTAAAAATAAGTAAACGTCATGGCCATGTCTTGAATGTTGTTTTATATGCTAATTTGATTATTTCAAATGTTTATGAATTTTTATGATGTTAAAATGTTATTTTAAAGTATTTATGGATTTTTAATATGTTAAAACATTTATTTTAAATGTTTATGATTTAATATGTCAAAATGGTAATTTTAAATGTTTATGATTTAATATATTAAAATTTTACTTTAAACGTTGATGGATTTTTATGATTAAACATGTTACAACGTTTATTTTAAAATGTTTAAGGAATTTTATATGTTAAAATGTTTATGGATTTTTATGAGGAAACGATAACGTTAAAAGATATGTTGCATGCTTGGTTTAAAACAAAAATGTTATATGCATGTTTAAATTTTATAAAGTGATGAGAATATGAAACGTTGAAGGAAGTGAAGTGATTGTGACTAATACGAGGATATGTTGGAGATATCGTGAGGGTGACGGTCCCAGTAGGAGCCCGACGATCGTATTTCCGTGGATACGAATATGTATACGATGATATGTTAATAAAGGCCAGGGCTCAGTTGATCGGTGAGAGTGTTGCTGATGTCCCTGCTGTCCAGTACTGTGATTACATGTAGATGGATCCATCGCCCAACACGTAGACGTAGATGAACACGAAAGTCACAATTAACGATCTGAATTCAACGAAAACAAAATATGTATATGTTGATGATAATATGTATATGAATATGTTGAAGATGATATGAAAATGTTTACGAAAATGTTTATGAAAATGTTTATGAAAATTTTCATGTTTTGAATTTTATGCATGTCATGAAAATGTTATTTTTACATAAAAGTATTTTCACTGTTTCTTGTGGTTTTATACGTATTATTTGGTACTTAGAATATGATGTGTTGAGTTTTTAGACTCACTAGGTGTGATTGATACAGGTGATGTGATAATATTGTTGAGGGAGGCTTCGATGGTTGACTTTGCTGGACTGAAGATGCACATAACCCGAGTACCGACGCTAGTTTTCCGCACTAGTTATATGAACAAGACTTGTATCCTTGATACATCGACGCTCTCGGATCGTTGATCGGGGTTAGGATGAGTTCGAAATCATTTTCATTATATGAACAAGACTTGTATACTTGATAAATCGGCGCTCTCAGATCATTGATCAGGGTTAGAATGAGTTCGAAATCATTTATTTTGTAAATTTGGAATTTACTAATTAAATGTTGGTGTTAGTAGTAGTGACTACTAACATGTACAAATTTTCATAAATGTTCTAGATGAGTCTATAATTAAATTAACCAAAGGGTTAATTTATAAATTAAATAATGGTTATTTAATTCAATAAAATATATATATGTATATATTTTATTGGATGATATAAGATATTTGTATATGGTATTATTATATCATGTATTATTAAAAGTTAATAAATACATTATATATTATTTATATGGGAGTTTTAATATAATGATATATGTAGAGTCCTTGTGGGAGATGGACTTCTAATTAGATTAGGAGTCTCACTCTATATATACACCAACAAGGCTCATTATTCAATGATGAAAAATTGCACACAAAAGCAAACAAAACTCCCTCCTTCATTTTAAACAAGTCACGGCCACTTGCTGAATTTCGGTGGAAAATTTTCGGCCACTTTTTGCTTCCACCAACGTCGTGTCGCCGCCGTTGCACTCTGGATTTTGGAAATTCGAGTACGCAATCTCAATGCAAAAATCGCTTGCGATTTCTAGTGCAATCCAGGCAAGGAACAAAGCTTATGATCGTGGTCGTGGACCTAATTAGGCGATTAAAGGAGAAAAGACGTTTGTAGAGAGTTACAACAAGGGCTATCTCCGCGTAAAACTTGAATAGTTTAGTGTCCAGCGTTTAATACGCGAATGTATAATCTTGAACACCCTATGTATGGTTTTAGACACACGACACCCAAGAACAAAAATTTTAAACTTCCGCTGCGTTTTGGGTGCGAGAACACGATGCACCAACAATATCAACCTGTGTAGGCAGGGTTTTTTTATTTATATCGAGTTCTTACAAAATATATGGGTCTCACACCAATAAACTATAGATAGTTCACCGAGGTGAAATATTGCAATTCACACGGCGTGAAATATTCTTTTCCAAGTAACTATTCAAGAAAACAAAAAACTAGAAAGCTAAATCAGCAAAATAGAATCAACACAAAGCTTGTCAAGTTCATTCTAGCAATTCTTTTGTTCGTTCATTTTTTTTTTTATTTTTGTTGTACATATGTTAATTTATATTGTCAGTGGCATAATATGTACATTTGTTGAATTTTAAGAATTTGATTTCCAAATTCTGTCATGATACTCCAATAATGTCCTAATAATCCGGGGTTGAAGGTGACGTAGGGGTAGAGTCAAAGGAGGGGATCTGAAGAGATGGAAGGAAGATGGCCTTCCAACCCATGGTCGGACCCGAGGAGACGGCGAGGAGATTACTTATCTCAGGAGGATAAGAGCCTCTTACCTGAGGCCATCGAGCTCGAGGCCTCGGACCCAGAACAAGACTGGATTGACTACACATGATGTGGGAATGTAGCTGGGTCTCAGCCCAAGTAAACAGAGATGGCTATGGACATGGGCGAGAAAAGTGATGGGATAATTGGAATGCCCGGGGTCTATGGGGAGGAGAACGGAGCCCAAAGAGATGGATGATGTGGAGAAAAAATTGATATCAAATCTTTTATCAAAATATCTCCATATCTCAAAATAAATAAATAATTTCGAATGGAGATAGAAATAAATTCAAATTGGAGCCAAATCTTCTTATGGTCTGGTGTTGAGGTTTGCCTATAAATATAAAGGTTTACATCATCTTTTATTCACACACAGTATATTGCATTCTACTGCAATATTTAGAGTTCTCAGTTTTTTCATAAGCCCACTTTTGTGAAACGTCCGCTACTTTTTAACTTTAAAATTCTATTAAATTTTTTTTCTTCTTTATAAAATTCGAAACCTTTAATTATAAACAACACAACTTTCCAAAAATCCTAAATGCATAAAAATTCTTTAAATCATCCTCACCACCAATATCATACGTCAACACCACCAATATCATACGTCAACATTTAAAAATAATCTAAACTTGAACTTCAAAATAAAGCATAAATTTCTAAATAGAAAATCCTCAAAATCTTGTCGTAAAACTTTAAATACTAAAATGTGCGGTAAATAAATTTCCCTCGTGAGTGTACTGTCGGACTCGATCCACTCAAGCGTTAGCGCCTCCATCAAAATCATCCTCGTCTGTAACCATACAAACCTAGTGAGTCTAATGACTCAACAGGTTCTAAAAATGAGTAACAAATAATACATATACAAGCACATGCATTAAAATCATATTTTTATTTAAAATTAACTTGTAATCATAAATATATCATAAATCGTAAAATCGTAAAGCTGTCAATCAGTTATCCTTTTGGGTGAAATTTGATCCTTGAAAGTGACTAGACACCTACGTAAAATGGAAATACGATCGTTGGGTTCTCTCTGGGGTCTTCTCCAATAAACGGGCTCCCTCTGGGGCATTCTCCGTCACGATATTTCCAAAAATCATATATCATATCCTTTTTGTCACAGTCAATTCACATCCTTTAAAATATTATTCTTTTCCTTTTTAAATCATAAAAAATAGTGTTCTTTCTAAATTTGAAAAATATCATTTTAACAGTAAAAATTATACAGCTTTATCATAAAACATAAATTTCCATATTTTCATCATAAACATTTTAAAATATCATTTAGCATGTATTATGATTCTTCGGGGCACTCCCAAGCCTTTCGTACTACCCAGGACATAAAATGGTCATTTTACCCTTGGACCCTAAAATTCCCGATTTTGACGTCTTCTTACCTTTATTGACTCGAGCCTATCTCATAGTATCATATAAGCTTAAAATGGACTTCTAATATTTTTCTTAGACGTAAACCCGAACCTTACGGTTTAATTACTTAATTACTAAACCGTAAAGCGTTTTAATCCCGAATAAATTCAAACTTAAATATTATCTTCTCAAACCTTAAACCAATATTTTTCATCCCTAAACTTAACATTGCACCTTAAAATACACCCATAAACATTTCTTAGACGTAAAATTAAGCTTCTCAACTAATTTTTCAATTCATTTTAAAACTTAACCGTACGTCTCGATTTTAAATCGAATCAACATAAACTTAACCAAACTTTACCAAACATGAACAATAGATTATTGACAACTTATTAACCCTTTTTCATCCAAAATCAAGCCAATTAAAACCTTCGAACAAGCCTAGATACCTGCTGGAAAATTCTTGCCCTTGTTTCGAAAACCCTAAATTGGTACAACCTCGAGTTCTTTCAAGCTTAGGCCCTAAACATCATGTCCAGCCACTAACCAACCATCCTAGGACCTAGACCAAACCCTAGAATAGCTACTGGACCAAGCCCTACAGCCCACGCACGACCATTACCCTCAACCCGTCAACCCTAGCCTTACGCGGCCCACACTTCAAGCTACTGCCCTAAGCCTTGCACCATCCTTCCTCCAAGCCATCTAGGACCATGACTAGACCCTACTAGATCCCATGAACATGTCCCAACAGCAGCACATGGCCTGCTCTTCTCTAGCCCTCAAGACCGAACCTTAATTCCTCTATCAACCAAATTTTTGTTCAGCCCTTGCCCTCACTTGTTTTAGACCATAGCCAAGCTTATATGGAACCTTAATGATGTTGAAAATCGTCTCTTCCCATAGCCCTGCATTGGCAGCCCCTTTATACATTATAATCATGAGTTTAGAAACACAAAAAATCAAGTTTTGTTCATGTTATGCCATAAAAATGAAAATATACAAAGTGTATCATATTTTTCATGAAATCATGATTAAACACACATAATATGATTTTAATGGTGCAAAAAGAAGGTTTAGAAACATGCATTTGCGTTTAAAACGCTCGAAATACGAATTCCGTAGCGGCAGAACGTCGGTGACGAACAAAGGACGATTTCTATTTTTTTCTACCCTTTTTTTCTTGTCAAAACATCACCAAAACCCACCTTGGGATGCAATGGAGTTGAGTGATTATTTTTGGAAGGAAGAAC
This sequence comes from Primulina tabacum, assembly GCF_025594145.1. NCBI lineage: Eukaryota > Viridiplantae > Streptophyta > Magnoliopsida > Lamiales > Gesneriaceae > Primulina > Primulina tabacum. The sequence goes on from NC_134559.1 coordinate 18,701,667, forward strand.
GAGGAAGAAAGTCGAAAAACGATAGAAAAAAAGTCGAAAACTTTCTCCTTGCAAGTCCCTTGAAGGTTCGGACGATTCCTTCTTCTCTTTCAATTTACGTTAATTGTGTGTGTGTTTCGGTGTGTGTAGGTGCGTGTGTGTGTTTAGGTGTGTGTAGGACTCTTTTGAAAAGAATTTAAAAATGTTTCCTAAACACTTAATTAATGGGCTTAATTAAGCATAACTTTTTAATTAATTAATTAGGCACATTAAGATTAATAAAATCAATAGGCCTCAAATTAAAAGATTTAAAAATATCTAGTTACAAAAAAATCCGTTATAAAATATATAAAATCTCTTGCTCCCACTAATTAATTTAAACTTGTCCATAAGAAAGCAATAATACTTAAAATATTTAAATATTTTCTTAAGTAAAAGTAAAAAATTAGCTTTTAAATATTTAACACTTTAATCGCCTCCGGTCCTCCGTTCCGACCAACCACCGATATTCGTCTGAAAATCTTTAAATCATGAAATCAAACAAAACTACACAATTAATCATTTATTCACTCAAAAAATATCATTCATGCATCCAAAATCATTTAATTAAAATATTTTAGCAATTTAATAATTTTCATGTATGCAGTTTACGTAGGTTGATTTTCGGACGTTACAAATCCTCCCTCCTTTAATAAAATTTCGTCCTCGAAATTTGTCTAGTCTTGATTATTGAAAAGCTTAGGCTCCCTCATTCACTTCGTACTTAATTCACTTGGCTTAAATTTTTGCACTCTATCACGCTTTTACTGCGTACTATGATATGCCATCTTCCATTTTATTTATTTTTGCCAAATTTCTTGATCTCAAGAGACTCAAAGATTTAACTAACTCTACATTCTTGGTCAATTATAAATCCTAAGTTACCTTAAGTTATTTAATCTTCCCAAAGATTACTTACTTAATTGGCTCTTCGTTAAGTAATCCTGATCGTATAAGTCATTTTCCCCAAAATATATTCCTATTTCCAAACTCAGTTTCGATCCATAGGTATAGTATCCATGATTATATATCCCTTAATGACCGGTACTTACTAAAACCTCATTCTTGTTTATGACAAACATATTGTCCTTAATTCTATAACCAATTCGTTTTCTTAAATCCCAAGAATTCCAAGTACATAAACGATTCAAGCCTACCAAATCACCATTCCATATTATGATTTGATTCTAAATCCCACTATCCAATTGAATACTTATATGAAACCTCAGAATTCAAGATAATGTCCTATGACCTTACACTTACAAAATCTTAATGCTCTATCGAAGAAAACCTTTATCCAACTTCCAATATAATTTTTACTCTTAGTATCGTGTAAATATAAAACTTATCGTGCTACTCTTTCCTCGATACTTATCTATATTATGTGGCTTATTTCACGTAAGGTAGTTATGTAATTGTTATCCCAAAAGGTAGAGTAATTTCCTTATCCCAGAAATGTCATTTTTAACTTACTGTATTCAAGATAATTCAAAGTCCTACATATCCTAATTTAAGTGTTTAGCATTCCTAAAATCCAAACTTAATATTCATAAGGTTAATCATTGACCCAAAAATAATTTTTATACATTGGAACTCGAAAATTGATCCATGGAGCTTCAGTCCATATATTCCCATAAATCTCATAGTCCATAGAACCAAGCAGTCATAGAATAATAAATTATTTACCTAATAAAACTTACTACATAATCTCAATATATATTTCTAATTGGTCCAAAAATAAATATCTCCTAGTAACAGTTATGTTCTTACTCACAAATTAGAACTTAGATTCCCAACTTCATAATCTCAAAAGAAATAATTATTTCATGAAAGTACAAGTTGTTTCTTAATAACTTTAAACATTTCCCCAAATGAATTCATCCTTGTAGGGTTTAGCGACAAAGTTCAAAATAGAGGTTTTCGGACCTTAGAAATCACAGCAATTGCAGTGTCAACCCAAAAATGAAATTCTTTCTTTTAACTTACTTCCCAAATTTCGCAATTACCTCGTATAGTCTCCACGTAATATTTTTCTCAAATCTTATAAATTGAAGCTTACCAAAATTATATGAACTCCGATATTTTTGATTTGTATTCTTCTATTCTTTCATATCATTACTTCCATAGTTTTGCCTAATATCCCAATATAAACGAATTTCATTCACTGATTTTCCCCTCCAGTCATTTGTCCCCTCGAATATCTTACTAAAATTCTAGAATTTTAAGTACAAAACTCCCAAAGTGCTCAGATTATTCGATTAACCCTAATTTGTCGCCTTCTTAGCTTCCTCAAACTATCGAATTTAATGCAAAACGGCTCCTATAGATTTCAAAAATTGCTAAAACATAATTCTCCTAAAATTTTCAATCAAGACCCAAAAAGTCTCGAATTCTCTAATTTAGCCCCAATTTTTTCGAATTTTAGCCCTCCAAGTTTTCAGATTCAAACAACTAAGCCCTTTATTTTTGAATTATAGCAAAACCACCCTAAATGTTTCCGAAAACTTGCAATTAAGTCCTTTCAATTATTATAATTCAGTCTCTAAGTTCACGATTCCTAAAAATTCAACCCGCATCTAACAAGTTTGAAATCCCCTTTTGTATAAAGTTCGAAACATACAGTTCTAAATCACCAAGTTCAATTCGTCTCAAATTAATATTAGGTAAAGAAAACCTAGATATTCGCAAAACTCAAATTCTCCTCACGTCTCGGGGGCATAACTGTGAGCACCGTCCAAATCACATAACCAACATGCATTTAAATTTAAAATCTCGTCAAGCTTCTTAATTTATGTATCATATAAGCATTTAAAGCTTAGCAAATAAATCTTAAAAACTCACAGACTTAAGGCATGACTTCTTGAGCGTCTTGGAGTGGCAGTAACACAACCCTTTCGGGATCTTTTTTTTGATACCAACTGAAACGTCCACTACTTTTTAAGTTTAAAATCCTACTAAATTTTTTTTCTTCTTTCTAAAATTCAAAACATTTAATTTAAAAAAACACAACTTTTAAAAAATAAAAAATGCATAAAAATTATATAAGTCGTCAACCACCAACATCATACGTCAACATTTAAAAATAATCCAAAATTGAACTTCAAAATAAAGCATAAACCTCTAAATAGAAAATCCTCAAAATCTTTTCCAACTTTAAATACTAATATGTGCGGAAAATAAATGTCCCTCCGGGAGTGTACCGCCGGACTCGATCCACTCAAGCGTCAGCGCCTCCATCAAAATCATCCTCGCCTGCAATCATCCAAACCTAGTGAGTCTAATAACTCAGCACGTTGTAAACATGAGTAACAAATAATACATATACAAACACATGCATTAAAATCAAATTTTTATTTAAAATAAGCTTGTAATCATAAATATATCATAAATCTTAAAATCTTAAAATCGTAAAGCTGTCAATCATTTATCCTTTTGGGTGAAGTTTTATCCTTGAGCGTGACTAGTCTTTATCCTTTGGTCGACTGATCAGTCTTAGCTCACCATTGCGCATAGGGACGGGCACTAGGCACCGACGTAAAAAGGAAATACGATCGTCGGGATCCCTCTGGGGCCTTCTCCCTCACGATATTCCCAAAAATCATATATCATATCTTCTTTGTCACAGTCAATCACATCCTTCAAAATATTTTTCTTTTCCTTTTTAAATCATAAAATATCGTATTCTTTCTACATTGAAAAATATCATTTTAACAGTAAAAATTGTACAACTTTATCATAAAACATAAATTTCCATATTTTCATCATAAACATTTTAAAATATCATTTAGCATGTATTATGATTTTCGGGGCACTGTCAAGCCTTTCGTACTACCCGAGACGTAAAATGGCCAATTTATCCTTGGACACTAAAATTCCCGACTTTGACATTCTCGTACCTTTATTGACTTGAGCCTATCCCATAGTATCATATAAGTTTAATTTGACTTCTATTATTTTTCTTAGCCGTAAAACCGAGCCTTTCGATTTAACTACTTAATTACTAAACCGTAAAGCATTTTAATCCCGAATAAATTCAAACTTAAATATTTTCTTCTCAAACCTTAAACATAAATTTTTCATCCCTAAACTTAACATGACATCTTAAAATACACCCATAAACATTTCTTAGACGTAAAATTAAGCTCCTCAACTAATTTTCCAATTCATTTTGAAACTTAACTGTACGTCCAAGGTTTAAGCCGAATCGACTCAAAACTTAATCAAACTTGAACCATAGCTTATTAACAAATTATTTAAACTTTTTCATCCCAAATCAAGCAAATTAAAACTCTCAAACAAGCCTAGATACATGCTGGAAAATTATTTCCCTTGTTTCGAAAACCCGAACTTGGCACAACCTTGAGTTCTTTCAATCCTAGGCCCTAATCATCATGTCTGGACACTAACCAACCATCCTAGGACCTAGACCGAACCCTAGACTAGCTACTGGACCAAGCCCTACAGCCCATGCATGACCACAATCCTCAACCCGTCAACCCTATCCTTACGCGACCCACACTTCAAGCTACAACCCTAAACCTTGAACCATCATTCTCTGAGCTATCTAGGACCATGACTAGACTCTACTAGGTTGCATGAAAATGTCCCAACAGCAGCACATGGCCTACTCTTTCCTAGCCCTCAAGACCGAACCCTAATTCCTCTATCAATCAAAATTTCATTCAGCCCTTGCCCTAACTTGTTCCAGCCCTTAGCCAAGCTTATATGGACCCTTAAACATGTTGAAATCATCCCTTTCCATAGTCCTGCCATGGAAGCCCCTTAATGCTGTTAGAGTATGTGTCCGTAGAGCCAAGTGTTGGCCGAGGGTTCATGTTGAAACTCTATGTATAAACAATCTTTATTTTAATAATATTTGAAATTATTATTTTGGCATATCTTTATCTGTATACCCATGCTAGTTGCATGTATAAAGTCCTTGAATATACAAATAGTAGAAATAATATTAGATGCTCATATGATGAGTATCATGAAACTCATATTTGGAATACTGTATATTATTCTAAACAGTTCCTAGTCGATTTGGCCACCATTAAGAAGGATAAAGACCGCTTGAGTTTGAGATTAGTATCTGCGATACGAGTACCATGCAGGTAGATGTCCGAGCATGCAGGTAGGTGTTCCTTGTAGAGTACACTGAACAACCCTCCGTAAAGGACTTTCCAAGTGGTTCTCAATATCGAGTGGAAACGTCTTAGTGTATGGTTGTACACCATTAGTCCTTATGACCCGAGACAACATTGAGACTCTATATGCTAGCATTGCACTTTGACTTGTTTACCGACTCTTATGGGGTCATCAGGTGGAAATGTTGTGTGTTTGTCGAAACATATAGGAGTTGATGCATTGTAGTCAGGGATTCACCGCTTACCTTCGGATATGAATATTCTATGTGATATCATGTGTATGTAGTTTGAAATCTCTGATTAGAGTGTTGGTGATAATTAAGAAAGGGGTTTCTTAGATTTAATCATCGATGCAACTACGACATGACAACATAGTATCGATTCTTTGACATGTCTCGGTACACTAATAGTTGTCGAATCGTTCGGGATATATGAGACTAAGGGACCGTACTATACGCTAACCATAATGGAATGGTTCTTGGAGGAACTATCATTTGATATCTAAGGAATCATGTAAGCGATGCTGCTAGCCATTTAACATGATTGGTTGGGTTCTATCAGACTTGAGTTCTGACATTCTTTTTATAAAGGAGTTTATAAGTAAGAATGAAGTAACTTGGGTATGCTCATATATGGACATGTTTAGTCTCGAATCACATTGAGATGTGAACCCATGGCTAGTTGTATTATTGAACCATTGAGGGTCACACAAGTTCTAATTTTCTAGATCCCGTTGAGAAGGAAAATAGTTCAATGTGTTGAACGGTTTATAAAGGAGTTTATAAGCTCAAAGAAAAATAGAAGTATGACTTCTATAAGAGGATTATGAAGAATGTAACTTTTAATTTGTAGAAGTGTTTCTAAATTAAAAGATGACTCAAATAAATAAAGTATTTGAAAATTGTGATTTTCATAAACTTTATTATGTATTAAATTGAATTAATTCAGCTGTTGAATTAATTATAAACTAATGGACCTAGTAGAGTTCAAGTAATTAAATTAATTCAAGCGTTGAATTAATTAAACAACATTGGGTTTCGTAGAGCCCAATTGGAAATAATTATTCAACTAGTGAGCTTGAGTAAAATCATGTAAATTTTAAATGGTCTCAAATGTGTGTGATGTATTTAAATAAAAGTCCATGAGCTTTGTTATTGTTAAAAGCCCAAATAAATTGCATGCAAAGGAGGTTAAAGGTTGGAGGCAACTTTTTCAATAAACAAGGCATGACATGCTCATGCACTTTTCAACTTTTTCAAGCACCAAAAAAATTTTCCTCCCCCTCTCTCCTTATGCAATGGCTGAAATTTTCTTGCCCATTTCCCTTACATTTTGCTTCTTCATTTTGTTGATGACTGCATAAAATAATGTCTTTTTTGGGCCCTTAAGTTTAAATCTACAAAATTTGTATATATTTTCTCATAAAATAAATAATTTAAGTTGGACTTTAATTATTTATAGTAAATTGTGATTTACAAGAAATTCTGTAACGTTTCACACATTTTTTTTAATAAAGCTCGCATTTAAAAATAACGTAATAGCCGATCGTTCATGTCTTTTATTATGAATTACGGTATTTTTATTGTGATGGTTTATGGCTTTACATTATGATATGAATGGTAATGAATGTTATAGAATGGAATAGATAATGGATGGGTTGAATAGAATGTTGAATTTGAGTTAAATAGGTAATGAAAGTGTTGTAACGGTATGAAACTGTGGCAGTAGTTGTGGTTTTTAGCATAATGTTTTGTATATTAATCTGATTGATGTGAGGCCACTTTCATTAGAGAGATAATACATAAGGCTATAACTTTCATGGTTTGAGTTTTGTTCAAATCATTGTGGAAGACAAGACAAAATCACCCCGAAGTGTGTTGTGTGTATCGTCGTTCTTATAATGACACATGTTGGGAGAATGAGCATAACTATATACTCAAACCTTAAATGACATGAGGCCAATTGGAGATGAAAGCCAAGACACAGGGCTACAACTTTCATGTTCACCACTTTTTCTAATTCAGAAGGGAAGAGGCGTTTCGGAAGCGATTTTTGATGTGGCTGTGCGCAGAGCGGCTCCTAAGCGATAAGATTTGACCGCCCGAGCGCGCCCCGTTCTGAATTTTATAGTTTTGGGCAGTAAGTTCGGCGCTAGGGCGGTAATATGTGACCGCCCGAGCGCCCAGAAAGTTAAAAAGCGTGTTTTGAGGTCTGGGATGGCATAAAATCGAATGAGATCACTTTTTACTCACTTTTCCTCATTTCTTCTCTTCTCTCCATCGGTTTGGAAGATAGGGTTCTTCATTTCTCCTTCAATCCAACTTCTTTCAAGACATTAATCTTTGATTGAAGACTTAATTTTGCTTGGAGATTAGAAGTTCTTCTCCTCAAGAGTTTAGGAGCAAGGTAAGAAAGCTTATTTCCTTGGGTTAGTGATTGAAGGTAAGATGTTGGGTTGTTTGGTTTGGGTGTTGAGGTAAAGTTGTTAATATAATGATTGATGGTATTATTATTGATATTGTGTTGTAGGAATCCCTCAAGAACTAAGCAACTACTTGTGTATTGGGTTGTAAGTAGACTTTTCCTTTAAATGCATCTCATGAGCTATGTATATGATAAATGAAGTTTCTATTGATTTTAGCTCCTTTAAATCATTGATTATGTATATTGTATGTATTGATATATTGAAAAGAAATGGAATTGATGCCAACGTCAAAGTAAAGGAACTAATTCTTTAGCACGCAAACCACGTGTTTGATAAAATGTTTCAATAATGTTTTTGTGGCTTGATGGTTATATGGTATTGTGGTGTTACCTATGGTATTTCTAAACCCACTTGACTGAAGTTGATCAACAACATAATGACATGTACTGTGACTGATTTTGTGGGGACCCGGACGCTAATTCAGTTCTTAATCATCTTTGGAAATAATTAAAACAATTAAATAAACAGGGTTTAAATTTTTTTTTTTAAATACAAAAGCGGAAACATATGAAATAAATCTTATTTCATTTACAAGATCAGTATTCAGATCTAAGTACAAGTCCTGTACAAAAGTAAATCATAATAAGAACTGTTCATTCACTACAAGTCCAGTGATGAAACAGATCTACTTCTGGGTCCGAATCTCCACGCTAAACTAGCCTTCTCTCGTCCTCGTCCTGACCCTGGTGTTGTCCCACCTGTTGTCATGCACACATACAAACAAGACAACAGCCGGATAACTCCGGTGAGAATTATATTCCCAGTATAAACCATGTATACATGCATTTCATATAAACAGATATAAAAGCATGATGCAGATATCCATAACATGTATCACAGTCAGAAACATGAATAAATATCAAACTGTAAATTGCACTCTCAACATGTATCGAAATCATAAAACATGAATCAATATAAAGCGGTAAATCACGCTCTGTGACTCTGAGACTCTGACTCGACTCGTTCCTAATCTAGGGATCCCGATCTGAATAAGAACGCAACAATCTCCCACCTACTCTCCCGATCGTGGTGGCAGGTACGTTCTTATTACGAACTTTGGTCCTGTCCATATTGAATCTCGCTATAGAAGTTGCTCCACTCCTACGCACTAACAATATGACCAAACGTCCGGTGTCTTGGCATATCCTGCCAAAGACTAGGCCTATCCACCTTGGCATGTCCTGCCACTGACTCATCAAAACACATACTAGACTATACATCCATAGCCTAGACATATCAAACTTATCAATTGCAAATATCAATGCAATAGGATAAAGTATGTGATTTTGGGAAACTCAAGTCAATTCAAACTCGAGTTGTGCAATCCCGAATCAAAATTAATTTATACCTTTCTCTTCTCGGTCTGACGAAATCGAAGTCTCGAATTTAGATCTGTCCATATCAATCTGGTAATAACAAAGGTCGAATAGACACGATATCAATATACTTCTCAATCAAATCAGTACTAGATATAATCAGAACTTAATCAAATTCTGTTTCAGTGGCATAACTGTGCAATCTCGAAATACCGGCAATACAATATCAGTATACACAATCAACAACTCATCTGATCCAAATCTGAATAATATCAATATACCCAGCAATACAGTATCAATCAGATATCAATCCCAACATCTCATAATCGATAACAACAAAATTCTGATATCAAATCGGTCTAATCACAATCAAATCAACTCTGCAAATTCATAACAATTACATACGGTATCTGTTCTTCGATCCGATTTCAATTATACGATGTCTACTATGTCAATAACAGCATATATAAATCATATCTGATTCTGGCAATATCATAATTTCAAATTGTAGAACCCGTAAATCAGTAGACGTATAAGCCATGCATAATTCTAGATTTTTAAAATTTAGTTGACTTCATCGCATGATTATTTTAAATGCATTTGTTTGAAGTTAATTATTTAATTATTTCATTGCAGTGGTTTGATTTTTATCATTTCAGTTATTTCAGTGAGGCCGGACTTGAATTGGAGTTTTGAGATAGAATTTAGGATTTGAGAAATATTTCCAGAAGTTAATTTAGCTAGCAAGTAAGTTAATTTAAGTTAATAAGGAGATTTGGGGATTTATTTATGCAACTTGAGGTGAGTAGAAAATAAACTCATTTGAGTTACTTAATTAAGGATTTATTCAATAAATTACTTAAGGGATAGTGAGGCTTTTTAGAGTTATTAATCTAGTAAATAAACAACACTCCACATTCATTTTATTAGTGGATTTCGGCCACCCCTTGGTTACTAGAGGATTCAATTGCCAACTCATCAACTTTGACCATTTCTTTGCATGTAATTAGTAGGATAAATCTAGGATTTTTGGGAGCACCATGTAATTAATTAGTGGACATATCCTAGTCTAGAAACAAGAGAGAAATCGGCCACTATACTCTAGAATCACCCAAGAGATCATTTGATAGCAATTCAAATTCAAAATTCAAATGCATGAAGACTTGGTCTTGATATGATCCTTATATCTTGCACCATCCTCCTCACCCCTCATAACCACTCCATCACACTCCCTCCCCACCGAAATCAGACCCCTTTTCAGTAGAAAAAATGTGAGTAATAGCTAGGGAGAAAGGGAGAAAAATCGAGAACTAGAAAGAACAAGAGTAGCGTTCCACTTCTCCGTGCCGCGTCGTCGTCGTTTCGTTCGTTTTCTTTCGAAACGAAACAAGGCATGTCTAGATTTCTATGTCCCTAAACTTTCTCATATCCCTTTAAACCAGGGTATGAGTTGATTGCCATCTTGGAAAGCGCTGCCCTCTTATCGGGCTCTGGATCAAACCTCAATAAAGTCATATTACCAATTATTTTTCAGTACATGATCATGTTTTATCATGCAAAAACCGAAATACATCATAGAATTTTCAGAAAATAAGGCATGCTGATTTCGGCCCTTTCATGACAAGCTTCACGTTTTTTCTGAGTTTTGTTGTTTCAGGTGATTGGTTCGATTCCAGGCTCCCAAGGCGACATCTATACACGTAATAGGATGCATTAGGATCAGATTTGTCCGTTCGTTCAAGCCCTTGGTTGCTGGAAATTCAGAAATGGACAGCAACCTCTCATTTGGTCCATTATGAATTTCAAAATTCAGTTTTGATGGCAAGGAGGAAGGATCTGATCTTGGCTGCCCCAAGGGCCTATAGCCATGGTTAGATCACTCTCCTAGCATGTCTAAGACGTTACTAAGTCACCCTTTTGGTGGCTTGGTCCATGGCTCATCGGTTTTTAATCAAAACATCAAAACAGCCCCCTATACCCTTCGGCCCCTTCCATTTTTCAGCACATGTATTTCGAGTTGGTTGGGTTAGTGTGGATCTTGGTTGGCCTATGGCCCTTAGCCACGGTTCATACCATGCTCTTAGATGTCTAGATCGTGCCATGGTCAATCAAATGGCCACTGGAACGACGCAAGACATCGATCAAAGCAAAACACTACACACGCATGCACGTTGGTTCTCGGTTGGAGTTTCGGTTGAGTTATGGTGTGACGCGGATTGTGGATGGCCTAGGTCCCTTAGCCATGGTTCAAATCACTCCTTGGGATGTTGGTAAGAGTCTCTGGTCGGTGGTTCACGCCTCCAATGGCCGGTAGTCTCGAAAACAACACGAGTTACGCAATGGTACAGTTGCTGGAATTTTACAGCAAGTTGCTATGTCGGTTCGGTGGCTCGTTCGAGTTCTCGGTTGGCTTTTAGTCTATGGCCTTGGACTGGACAGTGTCCCTTTGAGTTGGGAAGGTCATGTTTTTGACCGTTCGTGATTCGGATCATTTTTGAGGTCGTACGAGAATTTACGGTGCGATGTGCCAAATTGACTCTCGAAAGAGCGTTTCGTGTTTTGGCCTCCATTCCACCTAGATTTCGACCCTATCATTTTAGGAGCATCATTTTATGATTTTTCAGCGTATTTTAATCATGACTATACGTCGGTTCGGTGTCGGTTCAGGTTGGCTCGGAGTCATGATTAAATGCGAAGTCATTAGGCGTCATAGTCGCATCTTTTGAACTAAATTGCATAGTTGGTCAAGTTTAAGCTATTGCATATTTTTCATGGCACAGTTAGGTTGCAGCGAGCCTGGGGACAATCCAATCCAATCTAGTTGGTAAAATTACGGGACATTTTCATTATGCCAGTTAATTATTTTACGTGCATTAAATCGAAAATGATTATTTTTTAGATTTATGCGATATGGCTTGTGGTTCATTCACTATGTGGGAGTGTTATTTTATACGGTCGCCAGTGACCGATCAGTTCAGTATGGTACCACCCGGTCGCCAGTGACCGGCCAGCTCAGCTCAGTTTCAGCCTCCCCGGTAGCCAGTTATCGATCAGTTCAGCTTAGTGCAGGGGCCACAGGCGTAAAACATAATCTCAACTGAAAATTTTACAAGTTATTTCAGTACAGGCTCCAAGGAGCAAACATTTTTTTTTTACTGTGATTATCAGTTCAGTTATGCACGTATTATAATTGCTCAGTACAGATTATTTTCAGCATGCCTTAGGACAGGATATGTTATCTCATGCATATTTTAATTCAGATTTTTACTCGTTACCTGCGATATATGCATGCTGAGTCTTTAGGCTCACTAGACTTGATTGTTGTAGGTACTGATGAGGCCAGGGCCGAGGGCGGGGACCAGTGAGCCAGCTTGGGTCGGCAGTAGTGGCACCCGAGGACCTCAGAGCAGCAGTTGTTATTCTATTCCGCAAACATTTTATCAGTCGTTGGATATTTTTAAATTGTGATTTTTGGCAAACTTTATTTTCTTCCGCTGCAATATTTTGAAATATTGAACTTGATTCATCAGTGAATTTATGAATGAGGCCATTTAAGTTCTTTTAAAAAAAAAATTTTTAATTTTCCGCAAATTTTCAAGCAAGAAGTTTTAGGGCCTTTACAATTGGTATCAGAGCGATGGTTCTGTATAGGGTTTCACTACTACTGACCGCGAGAAGCTCACGAAGCCACGTCTTCGGTTTGTAAGTTTTTCGGTTCAGCATTTTGTTTAGTATTTTAGTTAAAGCATGAATTATTTTGTGAGCATGCTTCCAGATTTTCAGTACTTCAGTGTTCATTTAAAATAAATTATGGAATTATGCATGTTAGTTACGTATGGGTTATGTTGGAACAGTATGCCCCCTAGACGCATTTTAGAGCGCAACAGAGAGGAGGAGCCTCGCCGAGAGGACAGGGAGGAGCGTAGACAGGAGGGAGACCTACCACCTCCGCCACCGGACATGAGTGCCCAGATGCTAGCTGGGATGACACAGTTCTTCGCACAGTTTGCGGGGAACAATGCGGTGGTGACTAGGCCGACAGGGCCAGAGGCCGTTTACGAGCGATTCATGAAGATGCGCCCGAAGGAATTCTCTGGGACATCTGACCCCATGGTTGCCGAGGGATGGATCAAATCCCTCGAGGTTATCTTCGAGTTTATGGAGCTGGGAGACGCAAACCGAGTCCGATGTGCCACCTACCTGTTCACTGGAGACGCCCGCTTATGGTGGGAAGGAGCTTCGGTAGCCTTGACTTTGGCTACACTTTCATGGACCCGCTTTACGGAAGTTTTCTACTCCAAGTATTTTGCTGAGGAGGTTCGCACCAGGCTGACCACCGAGTTCATGAGTCTGAGGCAGGGGGCTATGACGGTTACGGAGTTCATACGTAAGTTCGAGAGGGGCTGTCACTTTGTGCCCCTGATCGCGAATGATGCCAGAGCCAAGCTGATACACTTCCTGGTGGGTTTACGGCCGATCTTGCGCCGGGATGTTAGGGTATCTGACCCTGCTACTTATGAGATTGCCGTCTCCAAGGCCTTAGCCGCAGAGCAGGATCTGCGGGATATCGAGAGGGATCGCCAGGGCAAGCGCCCAGTCCAGGCACCGCACCGCCCTCCTCCTCATCAGCATCAGCAGCAGAATAAGAGGCCTTTTCATGGACCGCCCAGGAACCGAGGCCAGCAGCAGCAGCAGCGGGGACGCCCAGCCCCGAGGACTCAGGAGCACCCCGTCTGTCCCAGGTGCTCACGTCGCCATCCTGGAGCATGCATGGCTGGCTCAGGAAAAAGTTTCAAGTGCAGCAGTCCAGATCACATGTTGCTGCAGTGCCCTCAGAGGAATCTGCCTACTCAGGGCAGAGTTTTTGCTCTACATGCCGCGGAAACGAACCCTGAGACTATGTTGTTGACAGGTACCTTTAAACTTTAAGTTATTATTTGAATTTCCGTGCTTTGGGAATAAGGATTAAGATTGAACTTAGAACTGTGATAGGATTGCATGCTCTACTCAGTAGTATTTTGGAGATTTAAGTTAGAAGAACTTTGACCATTGCATGTCTATAAGTTTAGTTCTTGTAATTACTGGATTCAACTTAGAGCTCCGCTCTTTCAGGGAGAATTTTTATATCTGGTTCCGCTACCAAGGCCTTGATAGATTCAGGGGCCACTCACTCGTTTATTTCGGAGGTCTTTACAAACTTTCTCAAGATCCAGACCATTGGGCTAGATACAGCCTTTTCAGTAGTGTTGCCGTCAGGCGAGGAGATGGCAGCTACCAATGTTATCCGAGATATAGACCTTGAGCTGCACGGTAAACTTGTTTATGCGAATCTGATTGTGCTACCGATGCCAGAATTTGACATCATCCTAGGGATGGACTGGCTATTGAGGAACAGAGTGTTGATAGACTTCCAGCGGAGATCTGTTCTTGTCCGACCGCCTGGAATGGAGCAGTTCTTATTTGAGCCGGACAGGTACTTTCCTATACCGCGCATTATTTCTTATGTTCAGGCTAGGAAACTCATGCATAGAGGGTTTCGGGCATTTCTAGCGACCTTTTTATCTGGCCCCGAGGAACCCAGCCAGTCAGCCTCAGAGGTTCCCATTGTCAGAGATTTCTTAGACGTTTTTCCCGAAGACGTCTCTGGTATGCCACCCGAGAGAGAGGTGGAGTTTTCCATTGAGCTTATGCCAGGTATGGCTCCGATATCCTAAGCGCCGTACCGATTAGCACCAACAGAGATGCCAGAGCTTAAGAAGCAGATTCAGGAACTTCTCGACAAGGAGTTCATTCGCCCGAGCTTTTCTCCATGGGGAGCGCCGGTATTATTTGTGAAAAAGAAGGATGGCTCGATGAGGCTTTGCATTGACTATCGGGAGTTGAACAGGGTTACGGTGAAGAATAAATACCCACTTCCGAGGATTGAGGATCTGTTTGACCAGTTGCAGGGAGCTTCAATTTTCTCCAAGATAGATCTGCGTTCCGGTTATCACCAGTTGAGGGTGAGAGATGCTGATGTCTCGAAGACTGCTTTTAGGACTCGTTATGGTCACTACGAGTTCCTTGTGATGCCGTTCGGACTGACGAATGCGCCAGCGATCTTAATGGATCTCATGAATCGCGTATTTCAGCCATACCTCGACCAGTTTGTGCTAGTGTTCATAGATGACATTCTCGTCTACTCCAAGAGTCGGGAGGAGCACAACAGGCATCTGACCACAGTGTTGCAGACATTGCAGAAGCACAAATTATTAGCAAAGTTCAGTAAATTCGAATTCTTGTTAGAGAAGGTGGCGTTCTTAGGCCACATTGTATCCATCAGTGGTATTGAGGTAGACCCAGCAAAAGTTGCAGCAGTCAGAGATTGGGTTGTGCCTCAGAATGCATCCGAGATTCGCAGTTTTCTTGGGTTGGTAGGATATTACAGGAAGTTCATTTAGGGATTCTCATCCATTGTCGTTCCACTCACAGCACTGACCAAGAAAAATGTGAAATTTGTGTGGAGCGAGGAGTTTCAGAAGAACTTCGATACTTTGAAGCAAGCTCTTATCTCAGCACCAGTTTTGGCTGTACCGTCAGGATCTGGTGAGTTTGTCCTTTATACTGATGCTTCGAAGCTTGGTTTAGGTGCAGTTTTGATGTAGCATGGGAGAGTGATAGCGTATGCTTCTCGACAGCTGAAAATCCATGAGAAGAATTACCCTACCCATGATCTGGAGTTAGCGGCCGTAGTTTTTGCTTTGAAGATTTGGAGACACTATCTGTATGGAGAGAAGTGTCAGATCTTTACCGACCACAAGAGCCTCAAGTATTTCTTCACGCAGAAGGAGCTGAACATGCGTCAGAGGCGTTGGTTGGAGCTTGTGAAAGACTACGATTGTGACATTAGCTACCACCCGGGTAAAGCTAATGTAGTTGCGGATGCTTTGAGCAGAAAAGTCGCAGTGATGGCTCACTTGACGATTCAGAAACCTCTTCAGATTGAGATGCAGAGGTTTGATCTTGAGACTTACCCTCGAGGTAGAGTTCCTCGTCTATCTACCTTGACCATTCAGTCTTCCCTTTTGGACCTTATTCGCAGTGGTCAGGCCGCAGATGAGCAGTTGGCACAGTGGAAGAAGAGAGATGAAGCCAAGGGCAGTGTTTTGTATTTAGTCAGCGACGGTATTGTGAGATACTGAGACAGGATATGGGTTCCTAGCTGTGATTCTATCCGAGCAGACATCTTATCAGAGGCCCATACGTCCCCGTACTCCATTCACCCTGGGAGTACGAAGATGTACAAAGATCTGCAGCTATTGTATTGGTGGCCAAGGATGAAGAAGAACATCAGGCGTTTTGTGTCCGAGTGCCTGACTTGCCAGTTAGTGAAGGCCGAGCATCAGAGACCAGCAGGTTTGCTCAAGCCTCTTCCTATTCCCGAGTGGAAGTGGGAGAACATTACCATGGATTTTGTGACCGGGTTGCCGAAGTCAGCCAGAGGATCGAATGCCATCTGGGTGATTGTAGATCGTCTTACCAAATCAGCGCACTTTTTGCCTATTAAGACGACTTTCACCATGGTTCAGTATGCAGAGCTGTATATCCGAGAGATAGTCCGACTCCATGGTATTCCAGTTTCTATCGTATCTGACAGAGATCCCAGATTTACTTCCTCGTTTTGGAAGAGTTTGCATTCGACTATGGGTACGAAGTTTCTGTTTAGCACAGCTTTCCATCCGCAGACAGATAGGCAGTCGGAGCGAGTTATTCAGATTTTGGAGGATCTTCTTCGCGCTTGCGTCATCGATTTCTCAGGGAGTTGGGAGACGAACTTGCCACTGGTTGAGTTCACCTATAACAACAATTTCCACTCGTCTATAGGTATGGCTCCGTATGAAGCACTGTATGGCCGCAAGTGTAGATCTCCTGTTCATTGGGATGAGGTAGGAGAGAGAGCAGAGTTGGGTCCAGAGATTGTCCAGCAGGCAGCAGAGGTAGTAGTCAAGATCCGTGATAGGAAGAGGACTGCTCAGAGCCGACAGAAGAGTTATGCCGATCAGCGGAGGAGAGAGTTAGAGTTTGGAGTGGGCGATCATGTCTTTGTGAAAGTGGCACCTATGAAGGGTGTCATGAGATTTGGCAAGAAAGGGAAGCTCAGTCCGAGATTCATTGGACCGTTTGAGATCCTTGACAGAGTTGGGACGCTAGCTTATCGTGTGGCTCTTCCGCCGAATCTGGCCGGAGTACACAATGTGTTCCACGTCTCCATGCTGAGGAAGTATATGGCAAATCCTTCGCATGTGCTGAATTTCGAGCTGTTGCAGCTTACTCCGAACTTATCTTATGAGGAGAGACCCGTGCAGATCCTAGACCGGCAGGAGAAGAAACTTCGGAACAAGTTGGTTAAGCGAGTCAAAGTCAAATGGCTCAACCATTCAGAGGAGGAAGCTACGTGGGAGTCTGAGCCGGAGATGAGAGATCGATACCCCGAGTTATTCGGTAAGTTCTAATTTCGAGGACGAAATTTATTTTAAGGGGGGAAGGATTGTAGAACCCGTAAATCAGTAGACGTACAGGCCATGCATAATTATAGATTTTTAAAATTTAGTTGACTTCATCGCATGATTATTTTAAATGCATTTGTTTGAAGTTAATTATTTATTATTTCATTGCGGTTGTTTGATTTTTATCATTTCAGTTATTTCAGTGAGGCCGGACTGGAGTTGGAGTTTTGAGATAGAATTTAGGATTTGAGAAATATTTCCAGAAGTTAATTTAGCTAGCAAGTAAGTTAATTTAAGTTAATAAGGAGATTTGGGGATTTATTTATGCCACTTGAGGTGAGTAGAAAATAAGCTCATTTGAGTTACTTAATTAAGGATTTATTCAATAAATTACTTAAGGGATTAGTGAGGCTTTTTAGAGTTATTAATCTAGTAAATAAACAACACTCCACATTCATTTTATTAGTGGATTTCGGCCACCCCTTGGTTACTAGAGGATTCAATTGCCAACTCATCAACTTTGACCATTTCTTTGCATGTAATTAGTAGGATAAATCTAGGATTTTTGGGAGCACCATGTAATTAATTAGTGGACATATCCTAGTCTAGAAACAAGAGAGAAATCGGCCACTATACTCTAGAATCACCAAAGAGATCATTTGATAGCAATTCAAATTCAAAATTCAAATGCATGAAGACTTGGTCTTGATATGATCCTTATATCTTGCACCATCCTCCTCACCCCTCATAACCATTCCATCACACTCCCTCCCCACCGAAATCAGACCCCTTTTCAGTAGAAAAAACGCGAGTAATAGCTAGGGAGAAAGGGAGAAAAATCGAGAACTAGAAAGAACAAGAGTAGCGTTCCACTCCTCCGTGTCGCGTCGTCGTCGTTTCGTTCGTTTTCTTTCGAAACGAAACCAGGCATGTCTAGATTTCTTTCAAACCTCAATCAAGTCATATTATCAATTATTTTTCAGTAGATGATCATGTTTTATCATGCAAAAACCGAAATACATCATAGAATTTTCAGAAAATAAGGCATGCAGATTTCGGCCCTTTCATGACAAGCTTCACGTTTTTCTGAGTTTTGTTGTTTCAGGTGATTGGTTCGATTCCAGGCTCCCAAGGCGACATCTATACACGTAATAGGATGCATTAGGATCAGATTTGTCCATTCGTTCAAGCCCCTGGTTGCTGGAAATTCAGAAATGGACAGCAACCTCTCATTTGGTCCATTATGAGTTTCGAAATTCAGTTTTGATGGCAAGGAGGAAGGATCTGATCTTGGCTGCCCCAAGGTCCTATAGCCATGGTTAGATCACTCCCCTAGAATGTCTAAGACGTGACTAAGTCACCCTTTTGGTGGCTTGGTCCATGGCTCATCGGTTTTTAATCAAAACATCAAAACAGCCCCCTATACCCTTCGGCCCCTTCCATTTTTCAGCACACGTATTTCGAGTTGGTTGGGTTAGTGTGAATCTTGGTTGGCCTATGGCCCTTAGCCATGGTTCATACCATGCTCTTAGATGTCTAGATTGTGCCATGGTCAATCAAATGGCCACTGGAACGACGCAAGACATCAATCAAAGCAAAACACTACACACGCATGCACGTTGGTTCTCGGTTGGAGTTTCGGTTGAGTTATGGTGTGACGCGGATTGTGGCTGGCCTAGGGCCCTTAGCCATGGTTCAAATAACTCCTTGGGATGTTGGTAAGAGTCTCTGGTCGGTGGTTCACGCCTACAATGGCCGGTAGTCTCGAAAACAACACAAGTTACGCAATGGTACAGTTGCTGGAATTTTACAGCAAGTTTCTGTGTCGGTTTGGTGGCTTGTTCGAGTTCTCGGTTAGCTTTCAGCCTATGGCATTGGACTGGACAGTGCCCCTTTGAGTTGAGAAGGTCATGTTTTTGACCGTTTGTGATTCGGATCATTTTTGAGGTCGTGCGAGAATTTACGGTGCGATGTGCCAAATTGACTCTCGAAAGAGCGTTTCGTGTTTTGGCCTCCATTCCACCTAGATTTCGACCCTATCATTTTAGGAGCATCATTTTATGATTTTTCAGCGTATTTTAATCATGACTATACGTCGGTTTGGTGTCGGTTCAGGTTGGCTCGGAGTCATGATTAAATGCGAAGTCATTAGGCGTCATAGTCGCATCTTTTGAACTAAATTGCATAGTTGGTCAAGTTTAAGCTATTGCATATTTTTCATGGCACAGTTAGGTTGCAGCGAGCCTGGGACGATCCAATCCAATCCAGTTGGTAAAATTACGGGACATTTTCATTATGCCAATTAATTATTTTACGTGCATTAAATAGAAAATGATTATTTTTGAGATTTATGCGATATGGCTTGTGGTTGATTCACTATGTGGGAGTGTTATTTTATACGGTCGCCAGTGACCGATCAGTTCAGTATGGTATCACCCGGTCGCCAGTGATCGGCCAGCTCAGTTCAGTTTCAGCCTCCCCGGTAGCCAGTTACCGATCAGTTCAGCTTAGTGCAGGGGCCACAGGTGTAAAACATAATCTCAACAGAAAATTTTACCAGTTATTTCAGTACAGGCTCCAAGGAGCAAACATTTTTTTTTACTGTGATTATCAGTTCAGTTACGCACGTATTATAATTGCTCAGTACAGATTATTTTCAGCATGCCTCATGACAGGATATGTTATCTCATGCATATTTTAATTCAGATTTTTACTCGTTACCTGCGATATATGCATGCTGAGTCTTTAGGCTCACTAGACTTGATTGTTGTAGGTACTGATGAGGCCAGGGCCGAGGGCGGGGACCAGTGAGCCAGCTTGGGTCGGCAGTAGTGGCACCCGAGGATCTCAGAGCAGCAGTTGTTATTCTATTCCGCAAACATTTTATCAGTCGTTGGATATTTTTAAATTGTGATTTTTGGCAAACTTTATTTTCTTCCGCTGCAATATTTTGAAATAATGAACTTGATTCACCAGTGAATTTATGAATGAGGCCATTTAAGTTCTTTTAAAAAGAAAATTTTTAATTTTCCGCAAATTTTCAAGCAAGAAGTTTTAGGGCCATTACACAAATAATATCATAACATAAGAAAATTTAAGCCCAGTTGAAGTTCTCGTCGATAGGAACACAGTACTGAAGTCGGATTACAAATCAGCCGGACGGATTGAAATATAAAGGCGTAAGGATTTGTGAAAGATTCTCGATTCCCTTTCTTCGTTTTTGTTTCTGAAGAATGACATATATATGTATATATATATAGGATTTGTGAAAGATTCTCGATTCCCTTTCTTAGTTTTTGTTTCTGAAGAATGACATATATATGTATATATATATCCTACTTGCATGTAAAGCTACGTGTCCCATTTTCATGAATTTCGGTCGGCGCTCGGGCGGTCGAGAATCACCGCCCGGCCGCGGAATGTTCTGCCCAATCTCTTGTTTTATTATGCACTGGCGCTCGGGCGGTCATAAACTACCGCCCGGACGCTGCATCTTCTGCCCGAACATAATCCTATTGAACACTGGCACTCGGGCGGTCAAAAACTACCGCTCGGGCGCCAGACTCTCTGACAAAAATCCATTCTTGTGATGCATTGGCGCTCGGGCGGCCCTTTTCTACCGCTCGGGTGCCAATAGTTATGTACAAAATATACATAAATCACAGGCCTCACCCAATCTGGTCCCGGAATGGCCCGTCTATAATCACATCAGTTCAAAATCGATAATCTCAGATTAACATAATCAAAATCTCGGGCATTACATTTCTCCCCCCTAACATCTGATTTCGTCCCTGAAATCACAAGCTTCATATCGGAAAGAATGTATAACAGAAGCTAAACAAAAACTCACATCAATAAAATAATTCTAGGAATCTCTGTCTCATGTCTGACTCAGTCTCCCAGATAACTTCTTTGATGCGATAACAATTCCCCTGAACTTTCACAAACGTAATAATCTTCGTTCAGAGTTGCTTTTCTTTTCGATCGAGAATCTGGATCGATTTCTCGAAGTAACTCAGTGTCTCGTCAAGCTCGGCCTCGTCTGGTTGAATAATATGTGAAGCATCAGAAAGATATTTCCTCAATAACAATACAGAAAAATATCAGGTATCTCCGATAAAGAAGGTGGTAATACGAGTCGATAGATACGATCTCCTATCTTCTCGAGAATCTCGTACCGCCCAATATTTCGTGGAGACAACTTCTCTTTCTTGCCAAATCTGATAACTCCTCAGAAAGGTGAAATCTTCAAGAATATTCAGTCTCCTACCTCAAATACCAACGGTCTATGTCAAACCTTGGCATATTTTGCCTGTCTATCTTGAGTTGTCTTCATTTTCTTCTAAATCAGCTTCACTTTTTCTGTCATATCTCTGATCATATCAGGTCCTATATCAGGAACCTCAGAGATATCGTCCCAATAAAGAGGGGATCTATACTCCTTACTGTACAATGCTTTAAACGGTGTCATCTCAATACTCGTCTGATAGCTGTGAGTGTACGAAAACTCACAAAATGGCAATAAATCCTGCCAACTAATGCTAAATCAAGCATTACTGTTCTAAGCATATCTTCCGGTGTCTGAATAGTTCGCCCCGACTATTTATCAGTCTGTGAATGATATATGGTACTCAGATATAACTTCGTACCCAACTCTTGTTGTACACTCTGCCAAACGTGCAAAGTCAACCGAAATCACGGTCTGATATAATTAACTTTCGGCACTTCGTGCAATTTTATCATTTCTTTGGCTGAAATCTCAGTAATCTAGTCATATCTGTACGTCTTCAGGTACGAACTAGAACCTGCAGACTTGGTCAGTCTAACACTCCTAACTCAATCAATGCTCAATTTCGGGAGGAATGCGGCAGCTTCATCACGATATCCCTAGAAATGTAATCCCATTTTCATTCAGGAATCGATAAGCTATATAACAAATTTCCTGGTTTCTTTCTTTCTGTCTTTATCTGTCAGCAATTCAGATATTTTAGTACAAATTCTGCTATATCTGATCTTATCTGTTTTACCCAAAATCTGTCTTTTCAATCATCATATATCTTTCTATCATCAGAATAAATGTTCAATCAATTATTGTGCACTTCTGACAATACCTATCGTTTCAAACCAGAAACATCTGGCACAACAAATTGGTTATTCACATACAATACAGTATCACATACCTGATTTTCTGATCGATACCCTGCTCTAACTATCGATATCGAATTCCGTACATTCTGATCAACTTTCTTAGCTGCTTTAATTCTCAAAATCAGCTCTGGTTCAACCGGCATAATATTAAATCTCAACAGTCTACAACCTGTCTCAAATACTGAACTAGAAGAATCTCAATCTTCAATCAAATTCAAAACAACAGTCATATATCATAGCCTGCTAAACTCATGCAACTACTAATTTCTGACACTGATGTCGGTCTCGGCCAACTGATTACTTCTCAACTGGGCTCAGATCAACTGATATACCATTTTCAGATATAACATGCCCCGAATACAATCTGTCTCGGCCAAGATTCACATCTCAACAGTTTCTGTATACAACATTTCAATTCTCAGAATATTCAATACATTTTTCAAATGTTCGATCTGATCAGTCATATGCTTCAAATATTTCAGGATATCATAGATAAAACAAGCATAAAATCATAAGAATAATTTTTGAATACAGGATTCATCAACTCACAAACATAGCTGAAACCTCCCAAAGAGAAACACTCAATCAGATGTAACTCTCGGCCAGAAATCTTCTAACTGATCTTTCAATTCTTTCAATTCAATCAGTATCATTCAGTACAAAGTTCTAAAAATAAGAACTGTACCTGGCATTCATTCAATGCATGAAGTCAATCTCCCTGACTGAAGGCAAATCTAGAATCTCAGCTGGGATATAGTAGCAACTCTCATATCACGGCAAATCAGCCGATGCTAAGATCGATTTCAGTAAATCAACTGAATACATAAAGAATTCCCCTTTTTTCTTTTTTTTTTCAATAGTCATCAAGTCATAAATGACACGGATATCAAAGGAATTCTAAATCTAGAATACTTACCGTACAATGTTCATTCTTCGGCCATTTCAGGTCCGAATCTTCCCATCTTCTGGAAACAGTCTACGGTAGCTCTGTACTTTGTTCAGCATATCAATATCACTAATGCGGTCCGAATCAGACAAAACAAGTACAATACAAGTTACCTCAATTTCATTCTCATCTTACTGTAGTATACGATGTTTCACAAAATTCACTGATATCAGAACTCTCCCCAATCGACAAGAGATCAATAATACAACAGATAATAACTCAATAGACAACGCATATATGAATGTAATTCATTCAAAGATAATCGTACGGAATGCATTAGTATCTATCAATACATATGCAAAATAACCATACAAGAACAATTACATGCCACTACCTCGTCAGGTGTGTCCTGGCCTTGTTTGTGATTGAGGAGACGTCGGTGGTTGGAAGAAGTGAACAACCGGTGATTGTCTATCAGGCGGTGCCACTGATCCAGATGGTTCTGCTCCCTGAGATCTTCGAGAACCTCTCTGTGGACATACTCTAGCAAAATGTCATGGCTGACGACAGACATTGCAACTACCAAACACACCTCGGCATTGCTCCGTGGAATGTCTCCCTCCACAAGTGCCGCAATAAACCCAGGTATAAATTTGGCTAGAATCACTGGAGCTAGATGAACCACTTCCTAACTTCTTAAACTGTTTCTTGCGAGCTTTCATGAAATCTTTCTTTCCCCCACTACTACTGCCACTATCAAATCTAGACAGTGATTGCAAGAATTGAGCTGGAGGTTGTTGGTTCTGTGGTTGAGCAACATACGACATTCCTCGCTGTTGAATAACACTTGCCTCAGCTCCCTTTGCCATGTTCAAGGCGTCAGCAAAATAATGGGGTCTCTCCATATTTACCAATGCAGATATTTCAGGATTCAGTACGCTGATGAACTAATCAACTATAGCTTTATCATTCCCAGCCACTTGAGGAGCAAAACGTTGTAAAGTAGAGAATTTTGCCACATATTCTTCAATATTCAGCTGGCCCTGTTTCAAGTTGGCAAACTCTATACTCTTATCTTTTCGGTACGAAACTGGGAGAAATATTTTATGAAACTCAGCTTTAAAGATTTTCCACGTAGTCACTGTACCACTCTGTTCTAAGGCTTCCTTGGTTGCAATCCACCAACTCTTTGCGACCTCGTGTAACTCGTGCCCAATTAATTTAACTCTACGTTCATTTGGGTAATGAAGTGAATCAAACAACACTTCAATATCTTTCAGCCAAATCTCACAGTAATCAAATGTCTCAGTACCCTTCAGAATCGGCGGTTGAAATGACTGAAACCTGTTCAACATTGTTTCCATCGGAGTTTCTGACACATCCATCTGATAAACCGAAGTACTACCTGATTCTGGAATTCTTCGAGGAGGTATATCTTATTACCAAAAGAATTAGTAACCAAATACTACAAACCTATTTCAGTCCTCCTCTGATCATCTTACAGCTGATCAAGAATCGGTTCTGATTCATTCTCAAATAATACATGTGATTAATCAAATCAGATAATCAAGTAAACATGTAGTTTTAACGCATTAAATCATGCTAGCAATCAAAATCAAGGAAAGAAAACTCATTCTACCCCGCTCACTAGCTCTTCTATCTTAGTCTAAGGTACCTACTACTCTGGAACCTACTGCTCTGATAACACCTGCTGTGGGGACCCAGACGCTAATTCAGTTCTTAATCATCTTTGGGAATAATTAAAACAATTAAATAAACAGGGTCTAAATTTTTTTAAAAAAAATACAAAAGCGGAAACATATGAAATAATCTTATTTCATTTACAAGATCAGTATCCGGATCTAAGTACAAGTCCTGTACCAAAGTAAATCATAATAACTACTGTTCATTCACTACAAGTCCGGTGATGAAACAGATCTACTTCTGGGTTCGAATCTCCACGCTAAACTAGTCCTCTCTCGTCCTCGTCTTGACCCTGGTGCTGTCCCACCTGTTGTCATGCACACATACAAACAAGACAACAGCCGCATAACTCCGGTGAGAATTATATTCCCAGTATAAACCATGTATACATGCATTTCATATAAACAGATATAAAAGCATGAAGAAGATATCCATAACATGTATCACAGTCAGAAACATGAATCAATATCAAACTGTAAATCGCACTCTGAACATGTATCAAAATCAGAAAACATGAATCAATATCAAGCAGTAAATCACGCTCTGTGACTCTGAGACTCTGACTCGACTCATTCCTAATCTAGGAATCCCGATCTGAAATAGAACGCAACAATCTCCCACCAACTCTCCCGATCGTGGTGGCGGTACGTTCTTATTACGGACTTTGGTCTTGTCCATATTGAATCTCGCTATAGGAGTTGCTTTACTCCTACGCACTATCAATATGACCAAACGTCCGGTGTCTTGGCATATCCTGCCAAAGACTAGGCCTATCCGCCCTGGCATGTCCTGCCACTGACTCATCAAAACACATACTAGACTATACATCCATAGCCTAGACATATCAAACTTATCAATTGTAAATATCAATGCAATAGGATAAAGTATGTGATTTTGGGAAACTCAAGTCAATTCAAACTCGAGTTGCGCAATCCCGAATTAACATTAATTTGTACCTTTCTCTTCTCGGTCTGACAAAGTCGAAGTCTCGAATTCAGATATGTCCATATCAATCTGGTAATAACAAAGGTCGAATAGACACGATATCAATATACTTCTCAATCAAATAAGTACTAGATATAATCAGAACTTAAGCAATATTCTGTTTCAATGGCATAACTGTGCAATCTCGAAATACCGGCAATACAATATCAGTATACACAATCAACAACTCATCGGATCCAAATGTGAATAATATCAATATACCCAGCAATACAGTATCAATCAGATATCAATCCCAACATCTCATAATCGATAACAACAAAAATCTGATATCAAATCGGTCTAATCACAATCAAATCAACTCTGCAAATTCATAACAATTACATACGGTATCTGTTCTTCGATCCGGTTTCAATTATACGATTTCTACTATGTCAATAACAGCATATATTAATCTTATCTGATTCTGGCAATATAATAATTTCAAATCATATCAGAACATAAGAAAACTTACGCCCAGTTGAAGTTCTCGTCTATAGGAACACGGTACTGAAGTCGGATTACAAATCAGACGGACGGATTGAAATATAAAGGCGTAAGGATTTGTGAAAAATACTCGATTCCCTTTCTTCGATTTTGTTTCTGAAGAATGACATATATATGTATATATATATCCTACTTGCATGTAAAGCTACGTGTCCCATTTTCATGAATTTTGGTCGGTGCTCGGGCGGTCGAGAATCACCGCCCGGGCGCGGAAAGTTCTGCCCAAGCTCTTGTTTTACTATGCACTGGCGCTCGGGCGGTCATAAACTACCGCCCGGGCGCCGTATCTTCTGCTCGAACATAATCCTATTGAACACAGGCGCTCGGGCGGTCAAAAACTACCGCTCGGGCGCCAGACACTCTGTCCAAAATCCATTCTTGTGATGCATTGGCGCTCGGGCGGCCCTTTTCTACCGCTCGGGCGCCAATAGTTCTGTACAAAATATACATAAATGTGGGGACCCGAACCTAATCAATCTTCTTAATCATTATTAGGATCATTTAATTAATCTGGGTCTAAAATTTTTGTTTTTAAAACAAAAATGCGGAAACGTAATGCACTCAATCTGATATACATGTCAATATAAAAGTACAAGTCTTGTACAACATTTATTTATCTCAAACTAAAGTTCAGTCACTATATCAAGTACTGAAAATCAAGCTACTCTAAGTCCGGATCTCCACGCTAATCTTGAAACTCTCATTCTCTTCGTGATCCTGATACTGTCCCACCCGTTGTCATGCACACATACAAAGAAGACAACAGCCGGATAACTCCGGTGAGAAATACATCCCAGTATAAATAATGTAAACATGCAATCATATAAAACATATATAAAAGCATGAAACAGATATCAATAACATGTATCAAATCTGAAAAACATGAATCGATATAAAACTGTAACTCAAACTCTAGACTCATCATCTAAGACTCAACTCATTTCTAATCTAGGGATCCCGATCTGAATAAGAATGCAACGTTCTCCCATCTACTTTACCCCAGCTAGATGGTGGTACGTTCTTAGTCCCAGACTTTGGCGGTCTATATCGAAGATCTGCAATAGGATTTGGTCTTCTCCTCTGTATATCGATATATATCCAAAAGTCCAGTGACTTGGCGGTTCTGCCATGGCGATTCTGCCAAAGACTAGGCGGATCTGCCCAACTCTACTCATGCTTTCCTATAGATCAATAGACTAAGCATATCAATATCAAGAATTGCAAATATCAATGCAATAATCATTCAGTATGTGATTTTGGGAAACTCAAGTCAAATCTAACTCGAGTTGTGCAATCTCGAATCAACATTGATTTATACCTTTCTTTCAGTCGATCTGCTGAAGTCACAATCTCTAATTCAAAGCCTGTCAATAATCAATCTGGCAATGACAATATCGAGGGTATCGTATCAATATACAACTCAGATCAATACTGGATATAATCAGAACTCAATCAAATTCTGTTTCAACAGCATGACTGTACAATATCAATATACTCAGCAATACCATATCAGTCAGATATCAATTCCAACATCTCATAACCGATACAATACAAATCTGATATCAAATCTCAATCAAATCAATTCAAAAAATAATAACATTTTCATACGGTATCTGTCCTTCAATCCGGTTTTGATTATACGATGTCTAACAAATCAAAAACACCATATATGAATCATATTCGATTATGACAATATCATAATTTTAAGATATATCAAGACTTGATAAAACTTATGTCCAGTTGTAGCCTACGTCGATAGAAACTCAGTACTGAAGTCGGATTGAAAATCAGACGGACGGATCGCAATATAAAGGCGTAAGGATTTTCGTAGGATTTTCTCGGGCTTCCTCTTTCTTCGTTTCTTCCAAATTCTGAAGGATATATGTATATATATATCCTAATTCATGTCTAAGCTACGTGTCTTCTTTTCACATATTTCAGGCGGGGCTCGGGCGGTCCAGAATTACCGCCCGGGCGCGGGATGTTTTGACCAAATATTTCCGGATTGCGCATTGGCGCTCGGACGGTCACAAACCATCGCCCGGGCACCGCACCTTCTGCCCGAGAACTTAACTTGTTATGAATTGGCGCTCGAGCGGTCAAAAACTATCGTTCGGGCGCTAGACTCTCTGTCCAAAATCCATTCTTGTGATGCATTGGCGCTCGGGCGGCCCTTTTCTACCGCTCGGGCGCCAACAGTTCTGTACAAAATAGGCACCCTTCATATGCTTTGGCCAATCTGGTCTCGGAATAGCCCGTCTATAATCATATCAGTTCATAATCAATAATCTCAGATTAACAGAATCAAAATCTCGGGCATTACATTTCTCCCAACCTAAGATATGATTTCGTCCCCGAAATCACAAGCAATCAATTCATATCAGAAGAAATGTTTAATAGAAGCTAATCAGAAAACTCACAACAGTGAAATAACTCTGTGAATCTCTGTCTCATATCAGACTCAGTCTCCCAGGTAGCTTCTTTGATGCCATGACGACTCCACTGAACTTTCACAAGCGGAATAGTCTTCGTTCTGAGCTGTTTTTCTTTACGATCGAGAATCTGAATCGGCTTCTCGAAGTAACTCAGTGTCTCGTCAAGTTCTGCCTCGTCTAGCTGAATGATATGTGAAGCATCAGAAAGATATTTCCTCAATAATGATACATGAAAGACATCATGTATTCCAGATAAAAAAGACGGTAGGGCGAGTCGATAGGCACGATCTCCTATCTTCTCGAGAATCTCGTACGGCCCAATATAACGTGGAGACAACTTCCCTTTCTTGCCAAATCTGACAATTCCTCTGAAAGGTGAAATCTTCAAGAATACTCGGTCTCCTGCCTCAAATACCAATGGTCTACGTCGAACATTGGCATATTTGGCCTGTCTATCTTGAGCTGCCTTCATTCTCTTCTGAATCACCTTCACTTTCTCAGTCATATCTCTGATCATGTCAGGTCCAATCTCAGGAACCTCGGAGATATCGTCCCAATAAAGAGGGGATCTGCATTTCTTCCCGTACAACGCCTCGAAAGGAGCCATTTCAATACTCGTCTGATAGCTGTTGTTGTACGAGAACCCACAAAGTGGCAATGCATCTTGCCAATTAGTACTAAAATCAAGCACTATGGCTCTCAGCAAATCTTCCAGTGTCTGGATAGTCCGCTCTGACTGTCCGTCTGTCTGTGGGTGATATGCGGTACTCAGATGCAACTTCGTACCTAGAGCCTGCTGCAAACTCTGCCAGAAGTGCGAAGTAAACCGAGGATCATGGTCTGAAAGAATTGACTTCGGAACCCCGTGTAATCTGACCACCTCTCTGACATAAATCTCTGCCATCTGGTCATGTCTGTACGTCATCTTGTACAGAATAAAGGATGCGGATTTGGTCAATCTGTCAATCACGATCCAAATCGCATCGCAACCTCGGGAGGATCTCGGTAGCTTCGTTACAAAATCCATGGAAATGTGATCCCATTTCTATTCAGGAATAGATAAACTCTGTAATAATCCTCCTGGTTTCTTTCTCTCAGCCTTCACCTGCTGGCAATTCAGACATTTTGATACAAACTCAGCAATATCAGCTTTCATCTGTTTCCACCAAAACTGTATTTTCAAATCATTATACATTTTTCTGCCACTAGGATTAATACTGAATCGACTGCTATGCGCTTCAGACAATATCAGTCGTTTCAACTCTGAAACATTCGGCAAAACAATATGATTATTCACATACAGTACACTATCCCGTACCTGATACTCTGATCGATGCCCCGCTCTGACCATCGAAATCGAATTCTGAACATTCTGATCAACTCTCTGAGCCGCTTTAATTCTCAAAATCAGCTCTTGTTCGACTTGAACAGTACATAATCTCATCGGTCTATAATCTGTCTCAAATACCAATCCAGACAAACAGCAGTCTTCAATCATATTTGAAACACCAATCGTCGATAAGGATAGATAACATACATTTCGACTCAGTGCATCAGCTGCGGCATTTGATTTCCCCGGATAGTACTTGATCTCACAATCAAAGTCTTTAAGCAAATCAAGCCATCTTCGTTATCTCATATTCAATTCTGACTGTGAAAACAGATATTTCAAGCTTTTATGATCAGAATATATCTCGAACTTCTCACCGTAGAGATAATGTCGCCATATCTTCAATGCAAAGACGATGGCTGCCAATTCAAGATCATGAATTGGGTAACGAGATTCATGTGGCTTCAACTGTCTCGAAGCATAAGCGATAACGTGTCCCCGCTGCATCAGAATACATCCCAACCCTCTGTGAGAAGCATCACAATAAACCATAAAATCACCAGTACCTGATGGAATAGTCAAGATCGGAGCACTGGTCAATCTCTTCTTCAACTCAAGAAAACAGGACTCACAGTCTTCTGACCAAATAAATGGAGCATTCTTTTGAGTCAACTGAGTAATAGGCTTGGCAATACTCGAAAAGTCTTTTATAAATCGTCGGTAATAACCTTCCAAACCCATAAAACTGCGTATCTCTGGTACAGAAGTCGGTCTAGGCCAACTGATCACAGCCTCAACCTTGCTAGGATCAACAGAAATCCCATCTCCAGATATAATGTGACCCAGAAATACCACCTATCTTAACTAAAACTCGCATTTTGACAGTTTAGCATATAATTTCTCAGCCCTCAGAATTTTTAATACAGTTCTCAAGTGTTCAGCATGCTCAAACATATTCTTCGAATAAATTAATATATCATCAATAAAAATAATCACGAAATCATCCAGATATCTCTGAAATACACAGTTCATCAGACCCATAAACACATCCGGAGCATTAGTCAAACCGAACGGCAAGACAATAAAATCATAATGTCCATACCTGGTTCTGAATGCTGTCTTCGAGATATCAGAATCCCTGACTCTCAGCTGATGATATCCAGATCTCAGATCGATCTTGGAATAAACAGAAGAACCCTGCAACTGATCAAAAAAATCATCAATGCGAGGCAAAGGGTATTTTTTCTTTACCGTTTCTTTGTTAAGTTGCCGGTAGTCGATACAGAGTCTCATAGAACCGTCTTTCTTTCGAACAAACAATATAGGAGCACCCCAAGGAGACACGCTCGGTCTGATGTATCCCTTGGCCAGTAAATCTTCCAACTGATCTTTCAATTCTTTTAATTCAATCGGTGTCATTCTGTACGGAGCTCTCGAAATCGGAACTGTACCTGGCATCAACTCAATACTGAAGTCTATCTCACGAATCGGAGGCAAACCAGGAATCTCATCTGGGAAGACATCAGCAAACTCGCGAACCATAACAAATCAGCCAATGATGGACTCGATTTCAGTAAATCAACTGAATAGACAAGGAATCCCTCTACTCTTTTCTGTAACAATCGAGTCATAGACAATACGGATATCAAAGGAATTCTAGATCTAGAAAATTTACCGTAGAATTTTCTCTCATCAGCCATATCTGGTCTGAATCTCACAATCTTGTGGAAACAATCAACAAGTCGCTCTGTACTTGGTCAGCATATCAATACCGATAATACAATCAAAATCAGATAACCCAAGTATAATGCAGTCTAGCTCAATCTCATGCCCATCATACTGTAGTATACAATGTTTTACAAAATTCACTGATATTAAACCTGTCCCCAAAGGAGAAGAGACAGACACTACAGCAGATAAAGTCTCTACAGGCAATGCATGACTCAACGCAAATCTTTCAGAAATAAATGTATGAGAAGCACCCGTATCTATCAATACATAAGCAGGGTAACCACATAAAGAACAGTTACCTGCAACAACATCATCTGGCGCTTCTTGGGCCTGCTCCTCTGTCAAATCAAATACTCTGGCCTGCTGTCTAGGAGGCTGGCTCACGGTCTGGCTACCTCCTGGCCTCTGCTGTGACGGAGTATTCGGTGGTGGCTGAAAGGAATTAACTGCTGATGATCGTCCACCTGTCTGAGCCACTGCTCCAGATGACTCCGCTCCTTGAGATCTCTGGGAACCTCTCTGTGGACACACCCTAGCAAAGTGTCCCAGCTGTCTGCAGATGTTGCAACTACCAGTCACTCCCTAGCATTACTCAGTCGGGTGTCTCCCTCCGCAAGTCCTGCAATACACTCCAGTATGACTCTGGCTCTGTCGGGCACCACCGGAGCTAGAAGAACTGCTCCCTGACTTCTTGAATTGCTTTCATCTAGCTTTCAAGAAGTCATTCTTTCCACTACTGCTGCTACCACCCTCAAATCTGGAAGGAGGTTGCTGTGGCCTCGGTGCCGGAGGAACATAGGAAGCTCTTTTCTGTCTAATCAGACGAGCTTCTACTCATTTGGCTCTGTTCAGGGCATCAGTGAAATTATTCGGTCGACCGGTGTTCACCAGTGTAAAGATCTCAGGATTCAAACCATTGATGAACTGATCAGCAATAGCTTCTTCATTCTCGGCCACATGTGGAGCAAATCGCAACAAGGTAGAAAACTTGGTCACATATTCCTCAATGTTCAACTGACCCTGTCTCAAGTTTGAAAATTCTGCTCCCTTATCCTTCATGTACGACACTGGAAAGAATATCCGATAAAACTCAGTTCTAAATACATTCGAGGTAATAACTGTAACTCGATGCTCCAAGGTCCGCTTTGTTGTAACCCACCAGTTCTTTGCAACATCATGCAACTGGTGCCCAATCAGTTTCACTCTCCGCTCATCGGTGTAGTCCAAGGATTCAAACAGCTTCTCAATATCATCTAACCAGCTCTCACAGTCAACAGAAGTTTCTGTTCCCTTCAAGGTTGGCGGTTTAAACGACTGAAACTTCTTCAGTAACGT
Source organism: Primulina tabacum (assembly GCF_025594145.1). Taxonomy (NCBI): domain Eukaryota; kingdom Viridiplantae; phylum Streptophyta; class Magnoliopsida; order Lamiales; family Gesneriaceae; genus Primulina; species Primulina tabacum. The sequence goes on from NC_134559.1 coordinate 18,735,176, forward strand.
TTCCATCGGAGTTGCTATCACATCCATCGGATTTGCAGATGTACTACTCTGTTCAGGTATTCTTTGAGGAGGCATATCTGATTACCAAAAGGGTTAGCAACCAAATACAACAAACTTGTTTCAGTCCTCCTCTGATCATCTTACTGCTGATCAAGAATCGGTTCTGATTCCTTCTCAATAATACACGTTACCAAATCAAATCAGATAAACAAATAAACATGTATTATATAATGCAGTACACATGCTAGCATTCAAAAGCAAGGAAAGAAAACTCATTCTACCCCGCTCACTAGCTCCTATCACAGTCTAAGGTACCTACTGCTCTGATACCACCTGCTGTGGGGACCCGAACCTAATCCATCTTCTTAATCATTATTAGGATCATTTAATTAATCTGATCTAAAATTTTTGTTTTTAAAACAAAAATGCGGAAACGTAATGCACTCAATCTTATATACATGTCAATATAAAAGTACAAGTCTTGTACAACATTTATTTATCTCAAACTAAAGTTCAGTCACTATATCAAGTACTGAAAATCAAGCTACTCTAAGTCCGGATCTCCACGCTAATCTTGAATCTCTCATTCTCTTCGTGACCCTGATACTGTCCCACCTGTTGTCATGCACACATACAAACAAGACAACAGCCGGATAACTCCGGTGAGAAATACATCCCAGTATAAATAATGTAAACATGCAATCATATAAAACATATATAAAAGCATGAAACAGACATCAATAACATGTATCAAATCTGAAAAACATGAATCGATATAAAACTGTAACTCAAACTCTAGACTCATCATCTAAGACTCAACTCATTTCTAATCTAGGGATCCCGATCTGAATAAGAATGCAACGTTCTCCCATCTACTTTACCCCAGCTAGATGGTGGTACGTTCTTAGTCCCAGACTTTGGCGGTCTATATCGAAGATCTGCAATAGGAGTTGGTCTTCTCCTCAGTATATCGATATATATCCAAAAGTTTAGTGACTTGGCGGTTCTGCCATGGCGATTCTTCAAAAGACTAGGCGGATCTGCCCAACTCTACTCATGCTTTCCTATAGATAAATAGACTAAGCATATCAATATCAAGAATTGCAAATATCAATGCAATAATCATTCAGTATGTGATTTTGGGAAACTCAAGTCAAATCTAACTCGAGTTGTGCAATCTCGAATCAACATTGATTTATACCTTTCTTTCAGTCGATCTGCTGAAGTCACAATCTCTAATTCAAAGCCTGTCAATAATCAATCTGGCAATGACAATATCGAGGGTATCGTATCAATATACAACTCAGATCAATACTGGATATAATCAGAACTCAATCAAATTCTGTTTCAACAGCATAACTGTACAGTCTCAATATACCCAGCAATACCATATAAGTCAGATATCAATTCCAACATCTCATAACTGATACAATACAAATCTGATATCAAATCTCAATCAAATCAATTCAGAAAATCAGAACAATTTCATACGGTATCTGTTCTTCAATCTAATTTCATTTATACGATGTCTAACATATCAGAAACACCATATATGAATCATATTTGATTCTGACAATATTATAATTTCAAGATATATCAAGACTTGATAAAACTTACGTCCAGTTGTAGCCTGCGTCGATAGAAACTCAGTATTGAAGTCGGATTGAAAATCAGACGGATGGATCGCAATATAAAGGCGTAAGGATTTTCGTAGGATTTTCTCGAGCTTCCTCTTTCTTCGTTTCTTCCAAATTCTGAAGGATATATGTATATATATATCCTAATTCATGTCTAAGCTACGTGTCTTCTTTTCACATATTTCAGGCGGGGCTCGGGCGGTCCAGAATTACCGCCCGGGCGCGGGATGTTCTGCTCAAATATTTCCGGATTGCGCATTGGTGTTCGGGCGGTCACAAACTACCGCCCGGGCGGTCACAAACTACCGCTCGGGCGCCAGACTCTCTGTCCAAAATCCATTCTTGTGATGCATTGGCGCTCGGGCAGCCCTTTTCTACCGCTCGGGCGCCAACAGTTCTGTACAAAATATGCACCCTTCATATGCTTTGGCCAATCTGGTCTCGGAATAGCCCGTCTATAATCATATCAGTTCATAATCAATAATCTCAGATTAACAGAATAAAAATCTCGGGCATTACAATAAATCACATGCCTCACCCAATCTGGTCCCGGATTGGCCCGTCTATAATCACATCAGTTCAAAATCGATAATCTCATATTAACAGAATCAAAATCTCGGGCATTACAGATTTTGACTGAGACGTACATGTGTACCATTGACTGATGACCTATCAATGCCATACGAATGAAAAAAATGAATTGTTCTATAGATGCCATCTTATAATTGTTTTATATACACATTTTATTGACTGATGACATATTACGGTTAAGAAATGGTATGGATTCCTTCTTTACACTATGGTATATGTACTTGTTATTTAAAGGTCTACTTGCTGAGTTTTATAACTCATCTTAGTTATGTTCATGAGATGCAGATCTAGGTAACCGAGATTGATACGGCGGGGTGTCAAGATGGAAGAAAGAAATGTGCCAAGCTTGGAGGAAGGGTGAAATGATTATTTTTTCAATGGATGGTTGAAGAAAGTATTTTGTTTTGTAATGGTTGGAGTTGGCTAACATATTTTGTTGTAACCCATTTGATATTTTGGGAGTTTAAACTTGACTTAATTACTTTTGTAATCAAATGGAATGCTTTTGATTTTGTATATCTTTATGTATTAGTTGTGGGAAATTTTTATGGCGTATTGGTTTTATTGCTTGAGACAGGATATGAGTTCCTTTTTACGGGGAAACTTTGCCAAAATTTTTTAAAGTACATACTTTCCTCCAAGTATATTTTTAAAGCTTCCGCATTATAAAGTTTATTATTATTTTAAAACGGGTTAGGGTATCACATTTAGTGGTATCAGAGCAGACGTTTTTCGGACCAATGTTTGGCACATGACTTCTTCTGTTGGCGACACTTCGGTATGTATATTTTTGCATCTCATTGATGTACTGATATGATGATAAGTAAGTATCTTTAATGGTATGTTGATGATTTAAAATGATTTTAAACTGAGATGCAATGTAGGAGATGCCACCTAAGAGGAAAGCTGTAGAGGGAGAAGATAGTTCCTCATCACGAGTTGTTGATGAGTTTAGTAAGTTGCTCAAGGAGCAAGCCAAAGTTCATGGAGATCAGATCCAACAGTTATTGAGATTGCAGAACCCAGTACAAGGGAGAGGTAGAGGTATAACGGCCCGAAAATTCGTGTTTGAATATTTGCGGAAAAATTAAAAATTTTCTTTGTAAAGTAAGTAAAATGCCTCATTCATAAATTAGACCGTTAAATAAAGTTTAAATGTTAAAAATAGCAGCGGAAGAAATTATTTGTTTGCAAAAGAACAATTTAAGAATAATCCAACAACGGATAAACTGTTTGAGCATAAAAATGGTAAATGCTAAAATGAGGTCCTCGGGTTCCACTACTGCCGACCCAAGCTAGCTCACTGGTCTCCGCCCTCGGCCCTGGCATCATCAGTACCTACAACAATCAAGTCTAGTGAGTCTAAAGACTCAACATGCATATATCGTAAATAACGAGTAAATATAGAAAAAATTTCATGGGAGTAAAAATATCATGTCAAGAGGCACAATGTGAAAATAACATATCATGAGCGATTATAATACGTGCATAACTGAACTGAAAGTCGCAGTGAAAATGTTTGCTCCTTGGAGCCCTGTACTGAAATAGCCTGTAATAAATTTTCTGTTGAGATTATGGTCTACGCAAGTGGCCCCTGCACTGAAACTGACCGGTAACTGGCGACCGGATAATAAAATGCTGCCATGACCGGTAACTGACGACCGGGTAAAATAGTAAACGTCTGATCAGACTATGCCACAATATACTGGGTGGTACAAACTGAACTGACCGGTAACTGGCGACCGAATTTAGCAACAATCCATTGATAGTGAAATGGCCACAAGCAATATCGCATAATCTCAAAAATGAACATTTTATATTTTTATGCACGTAATATAATTAAATGGCACAATTAAATATCCTGTAATAATTTACTGCTTGGATTGGATCGCTCCCAGGCTCGCTGCAACCTAAATATGCCATGAAAAATATGCAATAGATTTATGGGACAAAACTATGCAATAACATTCGAAAATGTGACAATTACACCGAACGACTTCGTATTTAATCATGACTCCGAACCAACCTGAGCCAACACTGAAACATCATATAGTCATGATTAAAATATGTTTAAAATGATGAATTAATGCTCTTAAAATGATGAAAGTCGAATCTTAGGTGAATGGAGGCCAAAACATGAAACTCTCTTTCGAGAGTCAATTTGGCACATCGCACCGTAAATTCTCGTACGACTTTAAAAATGATCCGAATCAGAAACGGTCAAAAACATGACCTTCCTAACTCAATGAGGCACTGTCCAGTCCAAGGCCATGGGCTAAAAGCCAACCAAGAACTCAAACGAGCCACCGAACCGTCACAGCAAGTTGCTGTCCAAAAATACAGCAACTGTGCTTTGGTTTCTATGCGTCGTTTGCAAGGCTAATGGCCATTGGGGCTTGAACCACCGACCAGAACCTCTTACCAACATCCTAAGGAATGATTTGAACCATGGCTAAGGGCCCTAGGCCTGCCACAATTCGCGTCACACCATAACTCCATCGAAAGTCACACCCGAGAGCACCCTTGCATGCGTGTGGTGTCTTGCTTTGTTTGTTGTCTCTTGTCGTTCCAGTGGCCATTTGATTGACCATGGCACAATCTAGACATCTAGGGGCCTGGTATGAACCGTGGTTAGGGGTCATAGGCCAACCAAGATCCACACCATCCCTCAAAACCAAAAGTTACACTTGCTGAATTCGAAAGGGGCGAAGGGCTGTTCTTGTTGTTTGATTTAAAAACCGATTCAACCATGGACCATGCCTCAAAATGGCGACTTGGTCACGTCTTAGACATCACCAGGAGATGTTCTAACCATGGCTATAGCCCTTAGGGCAGCCAAGATCAGATCCATCAACCTTTGACATCAAACAAGAAAATCGAATGCAAATGGTGACATGATTGGGGAGTTGCTGTCATCTCGATTTCCAGCAAGCATGGGGGCTGAAATAATTGACCAAAGTGGTCCTTATCCATCCTAGAACATGTCTAGATGTAGCCTTGGGAGCCTGGAACCGAACCAATACATGAAACCCACAAAACAAAGCAACCCGTGAAGAGCATCATGAAACCGAAAAATTCTGCATGTTTTATTTCAAAATGTTCTTCACATATTTCGGTTTCTGCATGAAATGATGATTATGTAATATAAAAATAATGATAGTAGGACTTGATTGAAGAGTCAAGGAAGAATATATGCATTCCTGGTTTCGTTTGAAAGAAAAACAAAAGAATGAGACGATCCGGCGCGGAGGAGGTGGAGCGTTTTCTTATCTTGCTTCTTGCTCGATTTTTCTCTCTTGTTTCTAGCTATGAGGGTCACTATTTTTCTACTCTATAAGCTCTGAATTTCGATCATGGGGGGAGGGAGAATGATGGTTAGGAGAGTGAGAGAGATCCAATAATAAAGGGATCCAAATGGTATGACCAAGTCTCCCTCTTTTGAATTTTGAATTTGCTTGTTATCAAATGATTTTTGGAGGGATACAAGGGTGGAGTGTGGCCGCTTTTTGCATGTCCAACAAGGCTAGAATAAGATTGATCATTAATTAAATGGTGCTAGAAAAAAAATGAAGAGATTATCCTACTAATTAAATACAAAGAAAGGGTCAAAGGTGTTGAGTTGGCAAGGTAATGCTTAGTCATCTAAGGGGGACGAAAATTCATCTAATAAATGGAAGGAAATATTGTTTAGTTGATAAATTTTAGTACCTTAAGAGCCTTACCTATTCCTAATTAATTTAGTGAACTAACCCCTTAATTATGGAACTTAAATGAATTTATTTTCTACTCACCTCAAGTAACTTAAATAATTCCTTAAGCTTCTTTATTAACTTAAATTAACTTACTTGCTAGCTAAAATAAGTTCTGAAAATGATTTTTAAATATTAAATTTTATCTCTAAACTCCAACTCAAACTCCAGTCTGGCCTCACTGAATTAACTAAAATGATAAAAATCAACTAATATGATAAAATAATTAAATTAAGGAAAAGCATTTAAATACTCATGCAATAAAAATCATTTTAATTTAAATACTAGAATTATGCATGGCTTATACGTAGTCTAAGTTACGGGTTCTACAATCCTTCCCCCCTTAAAAGAAATTTCGTCCTCGAAATTAAAACTCACCGAATAACTCGGGGTAAATATCTCTCATCTCCAGCTCAGACTCCCATGTAGCTTCCTCCTCAGAATGGTCAAGCCATTTGACTTTGACTCGCTTAACCAGCTTGTTCCGAAGCTTCTTCTCCTGCCTGTCTAAGATCTGCACTGGTCTCTCCTCATAAGATAGGTTCGGAGTAAGCTGCAACGGCTCAAAGTTCAGGACATGCGAAGGGTTCGCCATGTACTTCCTCAGCATAGAGACGTGAAAGACATTGTGTACTCCGTCCAGATTCGGCGGAAGAGCCACACGATAAGCTAGCGCCCCAACTCTGTCGAGGATCTCAAATGGTCCAATAAATCTCGGACTGAGCTTCCCTTTCTTCCCAAATCGCATGACACCCTTCATAGGTGCCTAATGAAACATAAAATTAATAATTTATTATATGTTAAAACCTGTAGTTTAAAATTTAAGTTTCATTAAAATTATAAAATTATGTTATTTTAGTATTGTTTGTTTATATTTAATTGTCTTACTAAATATGTTTTATTTTCAGGTTTTCTACGTGTTGGTAGAATAATGATAACTCAAGCTAGGAAATTCAAATGGAGGTGACTTAAAGATGTTTGGAATCCTTGAGAAATTTTTTACAACTTTGCAGAAGACATGATTGCCTAAAAAGTTCCTTAAGATGATCAAATTGTGCAAATATCAAAAGGAGGACAAATTTACTTTTACTATGACTAGCATATAGTAAAAAATCATAACTATTTCAATATTTAACCAAATGAGGTGAACAAAGTGGCCAAATTCATCTACAGACAATTCCCCACATGTTTGCCGTTTTGAGCAGAGTCAAATTCGGTGATTAAAGTCGTGGAACAAACCATTGAAAGAAGGGACACGGAATTGAACTTGGAGGAGACAAAGAATACTATTGCAACTGCATGGCATTAATAAAAATTTTGACCATTTCTCTCATTTGGCCTATAAATAGAGGCCTTGTGCTAGCTTGAGATTCATTCTATCTCATTGTAAAATATAGTGTGAGTGTGTATCAAAGTTCTAAGTTCCAATATATTTTCTTTATCGCAACTAACTTTTATTTTTCCGCAACTAACATTTACTTTATCGCAACTAACTTTTACTTTACCGCAACTAACTTATTAAATCAATATATTTCATTTAGGCAATAGCGTGGCTCTGCCGGTTGTTCTAAATGAAATATAATGATTTAATTTAACATTTACTTTATGAAATTATTTATTTATATAGTCATAATTATAATCATAGGTACCATATATAAAATATCGGTTAATTCGGTATTTTCTATAGTGGGAACTATATTATATTATGTGTGTGTTTAATTTTCTTGGAACCATTATTTATGGTGGTTTCTTTTGTTTTACTTTTAGTTAAACAATATTACATAAACCAAGAATAAATCCTCAAGCCTTGACAAAGTTTATAATTTGTAAACTTAAATCTTGCATTTGGTAATCTATAAATTAATAAATTTAAACTCAAAATAACCTCTATGTGGATCGATCTCGTACTTACGAATTATATTACTTGCAGACAACCTACACTTGGGTGAATTATTATTTAAGTAGTAGCAAGATTTTGGCGCCGTTGCTGGAGAAGTATGAATTAAGTTTATTTTTTGTATGAGTATTTGGAGTCGGAAAAAAAGTGGTAGACTTATTCGAGTATCTGAAAATAATTTAAACATGGATGATAATTCAAATAATCAAGATAATTATAATAATAATAATAATAATAATCAAGAACATGATCAATTAAGAACACTTAAACACCATATGAACCCTATTAGAACTAGTGCCCCATCTTTTTTAGTTTTTCCTCATGATGCATATAATTTCAACTTCAAACCTCAAATTATTCAACTTTTACCAAATTTTCATGGCTTGGATTCTGAAAATCCATATTTGCATCTAAGAGAATTTGAGGAAGTTTGTAACACTTATAATGATCAAAATTGTAGCATGGATATAGTTCGATTAAAGCTTTTCCCTTTTTCTTTAAAAGATAAAGCTAAAACATGGCTACAAAATTTAAGATCAAGTTCAATAAGATCATGGGAAGAAATGCAACAACAATTTCTCAAAAAGTTTTTCCCTTCTCATAGAATAAACTCTTTTAAAAGACAAATTACAACTTTTTCTCAAAAACAAGGAGAAACGTTTTATCAATGTTGGGATAGATATAAAGAATTACTTAATACATGCCCACATCATGGTTTTGAAACATGAAGAATAGTTTCTCACTTTTATGAAGGTCTAATACCTAAAGATAGGCAAATGATAGAATTCATGTGTAATGGAACTTTTGAAGATAAAAACCCAAATGAAGCTATGGAATATTTGGATTCATTAGCAGAAAATGCTCAAAATTGGGATAATATAGGCACAATAGAACCACCAACAACTAAAACAATAATTCAACAAATGTGGGTGGTATCTATAATCTTAAAGATGATATAGATATTCAAGCTAAACTTGCATCTTTAGCAAGAAAAATTGAGTCATTAGAAATGAAAAAGAGTGGTCAATTAAAAAGTATTCAAGAAATTGTTTGTCATATATGTGATACACAAGATCATGCTACAAAAGATTCTCCAACATTACCTTCATTTAAAGAATGTCTCCATGAATAAGCAAATTATGTTAACAATTATAAAAAATCAATACTAGATCCTTTTTCACCATCATATAATCCTGGATGAAAAAATCATCCTAATTTTAGTTGGAGGAAAGATAATAATGCACAACCGTCACAACAATATTTTCAAAATAACCAAAATCATCAAGGTTATATTCCTTATGTTACACCTCCAAGAAAAAACTTTGAAGATGTAATTCATGCATTTATCCAAAAGCAAAAGTCTATCAATATTCAAAACAGTCAATCTATGAGTGATTTGAAAGAAACTCTTGCAAAATTTGCATCTGCACTTAATATTCATGAAAAAGGAAAATTTCCATCTCAACCTCAACCTAATCCTAAAAATCAAAATCAAGAATTAAAAAATGAAAAAATTGATCAAATAAAATATGTTATTACCCTTAGAAGTGGTAAAATAGTTAATGATCCATATAGTAATGAAAACAAGGATCATTTAAAATCAAAGAGTAAGGATGATAATCCTGATACTTTTGAGAATGATGATACCTTAAATTTTAAGAATAATATGGTGAAGGATAAATCATCTGAAATAGTAAATAAGTTAAATAAACCTCCACCATTTCCTCATGCATTAACAAATCATAAAAAACAAAAAAGTGATTCTGATATCTATGAAGTTTTTAAACAAGTGAAGATAAATATTCTATTATTAGAAGCTATTAAACAAGTACCTTCTTATGCAAAATTTTTAAAAGACTTATGTACTGTAAAGAGAAAATTGCATGTGAAGAAAAAAGCATTCTTGGCTGAACAAGTAAGTTCTATTCTTCAAAATAATTCTAGTTTAAAATATAAAGATCCTGGTTGTCCAACAATTTCATGTATTATTGGAGAAAATAAAATTAAAAAAGCTTTGTTGGATTTGGGAGCAAGTGTGAATTTAATTCCTTATTCAGTTTATGAAAACTTAATTTAGGAGAATTAAACCCACTTCTGTTACTCTCTTACTGGCGGATAGGTCAATCAAAATACCTAGAGGTATTGTAGAAGATGTGTTGGTTCAAGTTGATAAATTCATATATTCTGTAGATTTTATTGTTTTGGATACACAACCAATAGAAGTACATAATGAAATTCCAGTAATATTGGGACGACCATTTCTAGCAACTTCAAATGCTTTAATTAATTGTTGAAATGGAATAATGAAATTGTCTTTTGGAAATATGACTCTAGAACTTAATGTGTTCAATTTATGTAAACAACCAAGTATTAATGAAAATGAATATGATAATGAAATTGAAACAATTGTGGAAGAAAAAATACAAGAAGAAAACTTAAATCAACAATCTGAATTTTTTTAAATAGAAAGTTTTGAGTCTAAAAATAATTTTAAAGAAGATGATAATACAAAACTTGAATTAAAAGTTTTACCATTAGAATTGAAATATGTATTTCTTGGTGAAAATAAAACATTTCCTGTTGTAATTTCTTCCACTCTTTTGCCAAATCAAGAAGAAGATTTGATTAAATTACTTAAAAAATATAAAAATGCAATTGGATGGACTTTGAAAGATATAAAAGGTATGAATCCTTTAATTTGTACACATAATATTCACTTGGAAGAAAATGCTAAAACATATCAACAACCACAAAGAAGGTTAAATCCACATATGAAGGAAGTTGTTAAGAATGAAGTATTAAAACTATTAGACGCTGGAATTATCTATCCAATTTCAGATAGTAAATGGGTAAGTCCAACACAAGTAGTACCTAAAAAGTCCGGCATCACTGTTACAAAAAATGAAAAGGGAGAGTTATTACAAGCTAGGATTCCATCTAGTTGGCGTAAGTGTATTGATTATAGAAAATAAAATGATGCAACTAGAAAAGATCATTTCCCACTACCATTTTTAGATCAAATTCTAGAAAAAGTAGCAGGAAATTCTTATTACTGTTTTCTTGATGGGTATTCGGGGTATTATCAAATACTATATCTTTAGAAGATCATGAAAAAACTACTTTTACTTGTCCTTTTGGAACTTTTGCATTTAAAAGAATGCCATTTGGTTTATGTAATGCTCCGGCTACTTTTCAAAGATGCATGTTAAGTATTTTCAGTGATATGATTGAAGAATATGTAGAAGTTTTTATGGATGATATGACTGTTTTTGGAAACTCATTTGAAAATTATCTTAAAAATCTAGAAGAAGTATTAAAAAGATGTGAAGAAAAAAATCTTGTTTTAAATTGGGAAAAATGTCATTATATGGTTAAATCTGGGATTGTTTTAGGACATGTGATATCTGAAAAAGGAATTGAAGTTGATAAAGCCAAAGTTATTGTTATTGCTAATTTAACATCACCAAAAACGGTCAAAGAAGTTCGATCATTCTTGGGTCATGCAGGATTTTATAGAAGGTTTATAAAAAATTTCAGCATAATATCTAAACCAATTTCAAATCTTTTAACAAAAGATACACAATTTGAATGGACTCAGAAATGTGAAAATGCTTTTTAAAAAATTATTAATCTTTCAGTTATATCACCTATTTTACAACCTCCAGATTGGTCTTTACCATTTGAATTAATGTGTGATGCAAGTGATTATGCTATAGGAGCCGTGTTAGGACAAAGAAAATAAGGAAAACCTTATGCAATCTATTGTGCTAGTAGAACCTTAAATAGTGCCCAAATAAATTATTAAACTACTGAAAAAGAATTACTTTCAGTAGTATTTGCATTAGATAAGTTTCGATCTTATTTAATTGGTTCTACTACTATTGTTTACACCGATCATTCTGCCATAAAATATTTATCAAATAAACAAGATGCTAAACCAAGATTAATACGGTGGATTTTGTTGTTACAAGAAATTGATATTATAATTAAAGATAAAAAAGGAAAAGAACATGTTGTAGCCGATCATTTATCTAGAATAATGACTGAATCATCTCATAATGAAATACCAATAAATGAAAATTTTCCAGATGATCAGTTGTTTTATGCTACTATTATGCCCTGGTTTGCTAACATTGTAAATTTTCTTGTGACAAATAAAATGCCTTCTCATTGGAATTCACAGGATAAGAATAAATTTTTGATAGAAGTTAAAAAATTTTATTGGGATGATCCTTACTTATTTAAGTATTGTCCTGACCAAATTTTTCGACGATGCATACCCGACAATGAAGTAAGTAATGTTATTAAATTTTGTCATTCTGAAGCATGTGGAGGTCATTTTTCATCCATTAAAACAGCTACAAAAATCTTACAATGTGGATTTTATTGGCCGTCTTTAAAGATACGCATTTATTTTGCAAATCTTGTGAAAACTGTCAGAAGATGGGATCAATTTCAAGACGAAACATGATGCCTTTAAATTCAATCATAATTATTGAAATATTTGATAGTTGGGGGATAGATTTTATGGGTCCATTTCCATTATCTTTTGGATGTAAGTACATTTTAGTCGCTGTTGATTATGTTTCAAAATGGATTGAAACAATTGCATGTAGAACTAATGATCATAAAGTTGTTATAAAGTTTTTAAAAGCAAATTTTATTAGCCGATTTGGAATACCTAGAGAAATAATTAGTGATGGGGGAAGTCATTTTATAAATAAATCATTTTCCTCTTTGTTAAGAAAATATGGCATTACACATAAAGTTTCTACCTCATATCATCCTCAAAGTAATGGTCAAGTTGAACTTGCAAATAGAGAAATAAAACAAATTTTAGAAAAACAGTTAATCCAAATCGAAAAGATTGGTCTTTAAGATTAACTGATGCATTATGGGCATATAGAACTGCATTTAAAACATCATTAGGGATGTCACCATATAGGTTAATTTTTGGTAAGCATTGTCATTTACCGGTTGAACTTGAACATAAAGCTTATTGGGAAATTAAAGCATTTAATATTAATTTAGATGATGCATCTAAATTAAGAAAATTGCAAATAAATGAACTTAAAGAATTAAAAAATTATGCATATGAAAATTCAAAGATTTATAATGATAAAACTAAAGTCTTTCATGATAAAAATATTATGAGAAAGTCATTTGAAATTGGACAAAAATTTTTGCTTTATAATTCTCGTTTGCATTTATTTTCAGGTAAACTAAGATCGAGGTGGTCAGGACCATTTATGGTCAAATTTGTTTATCCTCATGGTGTTGTTGATATTGAAAATCCTAAAAATAATGACGTGTTTAAAGTTAATGGGCAAAGACTTAAGCCTTTTATAGAAAATGAAATTCTTAATAATGAGTTTATGCCTTTATATGATCCACAATAGTTGTTTGATATTTTCATTTGGTTTTACAGATTCTAGTTCATTTCCCGGTTAAGTGGCGGATAACGGTACTCCGTGACTGTTTAAGTCGGTTTCTTCAGTTTTCTCAAAATAATTGAAATATATATAATAATAATAATATGGATGCGTGTATTATGAATCTTCGTAAATATTTTGCTTGTTTACCTGATAATGCGTTAAAAAAATTTATAAAGCTAGATGTGAGCGGCTAAGGTTGATGATGTCATATGGCATACCGAATGATGTCCGTTTGATAATTGAAGCAAAAGTCCGATTGGTTGGGGAAGCAAGTGAATTAATAATAAGACATATGCCAGGATTTGGTAAAATCATATATGCCAAAAAGCGAAGAGCTAAACGTATAGGTGGATGTCATAAATGTGCAAGGTGGACTTGTAAAGGAAAATGCAAAAATGTTGGAATGACATCAATGAATAGAGAAGATAAAATTTTATTCATTAAGAATGGTCTGAGTAAAGAGCCTTTGGATAATTTTCTAGAGGTTCTTGATACGCATTCTAGTAGGTACGTGCAAAATGAACTTCTTAAACTATGGTGGCAATTTCAACAGGAGGAATATCAATATGGACGGTGGAATCAGCCTTACAAAGATCCTACTGTAGTAACGCATATCTATTTAGATAAGTAAATATATATACACAATTTCATCTTGGGAATCTGACGTTAAAAGACCCTGTTTGCCAATTTATAAGAAAATTGGATGGCAAGCATATCCTCGACTCATAGAAGGCGTTGAAGCCGTTACGTAACGTAAAATCAGAGGAAGATGTGAGCCACAATCACAACTACGCTGTATATATTTGTTTTAATTTTGTCATTTTTATTTTCTTTTAATAATAATAATTTCCTGTTCAAATATTGACTTTTGGCATGTTATGCTTATAAATCATATGCTGTGATCTAACAATTACAGAAAACATATTTCTCAACATGTCAACGTCCACGGTAAGTAAAATAAAAAATATTTGTGTATTTTGTGGATCTAGTGCAGGAAAAGATTTAATTTATGAAGAAGTAGCAGAAAATCTTGGAATAACACTTGCTAAAAAAAAGATTCATTTGCTATATGGTGGTGGTGAAGTTGGCATCATGGGAAAAGTTGCAAAAGTTGCGCATGCAGGTGGAAGTGAAGTTTTAGACATTATTCCGATTACCTTAGCCAATCTTACAGGATCAACAATAGGAGAAGAAATGAAAGTGGACAACATGTATGAACGAATCACTCAAATGATTGAACATTCAGATGCTTTCATTGCTTTGCCAGGAGGAGGTTTCGGCACTTTGGAAGAAATATTTCATACTGTTTGTTTGGCACAATTAAATATCCACAATAAGCCAATTGGTTTGTTAAATGAACAATTATTATGATAAACTGTTATCGTTTCTTGATGATGTTGTGGAACAAGGATTTATTTCATTAGCTTCGCGAAGGATGTTAGTTTCTGCTACATGTGAAGGTGAACTTATTGATTTACTGTAAGGATTTAGTCATGAACCAGATCCACCCTTATCTCAACTTAATTGGCCAACATCCAAGAGTAAGAAAAGAAAATTCATGTGATGCTAAACTTGTGATTCAACGGTATGTTTTAATGTTTTTCTTTAAGGTATGAATAATTTCTTCTCCTCCTCTTAGTTTTTTTTTATATAAAAAATTAAAATATATACTTATATATAGTAATAATAATAATAATTTTTAGTGTAATGTCGAGTAAGGTGTCAGTAAAATGCACCTGAACGCATTAGTTAATAATTATTGGAAAATCACAATACACTAGATTTTAATATTCATTATATTCAAAATACAGACTAAAAGATAAATTAGTTTTTCATATGTACAAATTTATATATATATTTTGATCAATTAATATAAAATATATAATAGATGTGTTCATATATATATATATAATTGTATGTGTTTTCAAATATAATAATTTCTAAAATTTTTATGAGAATATAGTTAAAAGATATGGTTTGTATGGTTGTTAACATGTATAATTGAAAGAATTCTTTTGTAAAAGTATAATATATACTCACACATCTTTTGTGAGTGAGTGTTGAGAAATGAGAAAACAATTAATAAACTTTTATTGATTATTAAAAAATGGTTAATTACAAGAATATAACTCCCCTAAAAAAAGTATTTATTGAAAAAAGAAAAAAAAAAGAAGTAAATATATAACGGACTGCAAAATACTTTATTGATTGTAATTTTTTAGATTTGATTGATGTACTATCAATGTGTTCTAAAACATCAATATTGTGTTAAAAAAAAAACAAACAAACAAAAAGATTTGTTTGTGCTAGATAAGTTTCAAAGGTAGTCGGATGTATCCGTTATATAAATGTTTATATACATACATATATATATATATATATTTATGGTAGAATGTTTGGATAAAAAAATTTTATGTTATTGTAAAATTTTGCAGTCACGTTGTTTAAAAAAAAAAACAATAAGCTAAAAAAAAAAGAAAAAAAAGGGGATTTTATTCTTTGTAAATTTTCCTATTTTGTTTTCAATATTAGTTTAATTAATTGTCTGCTTTAATACTTAGCCTTTTTCAATGAGAGTTAATATTCATTCCAACTCCATGAGTGAAAACTAGCTATTCCTTAAACATTTTGACCTGAAAGAATATATGGAGTTGAGGCTTTTACAATAATATTCCTGATATTATACATGTTATGGTGGGTGGTGTGAATTATCTTTTTGACTATATTATTATAAAAAATTTAGAAATTTAAAAAAAATTATATATATATTGTTACTTTATATATTATGTGAAAATAAAAATAATAATAAAAACACATCTAATTATATATTATTATATTAAACGAAAATATATATATATATATATAAATCGGTATATGATTTTGTTTTTAATAAATATGTTTGTATTTGAATATATAAAAGGAAAAAAGAATCTAGGTTGTGATTTTTCGATAAATTTTATTACTAAGGGACTAGTAATAAGATAGTGTGGGGGTGTGATGAAAATTAAAATTAATAATTTATTATATGTTAAAACCTGTATTTTAAAATTTAAGTTTCATTAAAAGTATAAAATTATGTTATTTTAGTATTGTTTGTTTATATTTAATTGTCTTACTAAATATGTTTTATTTTCAGGTTTTCTACGTGTTGGTAGAATAATGATAACTCAAGCTAGAAAATTCAAATGGAGGTGACTCAAACATGTTTGGAATCCTTGAGAAATTATCTACAACTTTGCAGAAGACATGATTGCCTAAAAAGTTCCTTAAGATGATCAAATTGTGCAAATATCAAAAGGAGGACAAATTTACTTTTACTATAACCAGCATATAGTAAAAATATCATAACTATTTCAATATTTAACCAAATGAGGTGAACCAAGTTGTCAAATTCATCTACAGACAATTCCCCACATGTTTGCCGTTTTGAGCAGAGTCAAATTTGGTGATTAAGGTCATGGAACAAAACATTGAAAGAAGGGACATGGAATTGAACTTGGAGGAGACAAAGAATACTATTGCAACTACATGGCATTAATAAAAATTTTGACCCTTTCTCTCATTTGGCCTATAAATAGAGGCCTTGTGCTAGCTTGAAAATCATTCTATCTCATTGTAAAATATAGTGTGAGTGTGTATCCAAGTTCTAAGTTCCAATATATTTTCTTTCATGTTCTCAACTATGAGTGATATTTTAGTGTTGATCAAAAGTAAGCTTATGGCAAGCTAAATCTATTATGTCAAGGTGAAGAGGATGCATTCTTGGTGAAGTAAGATTGTTTATATTTTGTATATTCTTTCTTTGTTTCTTTTCATTTAGCTAACTTATTTTTATTATAGGTATAAAAATGAATTATTTGTTGTTATCAATTTACATCAAATGTTTGATACCATTAAAGTGGTTATCTTGATTTGTTGTTTAATTTTGATACAATAAATATTTCATCACTTATTATTATATATATATAGATATATATATATATTTATATAATAATATCATAATATTTCATTTAGACGATAGCGTGGCTCTGCCGGTTGTTCTAAATGAAATATTATGATTTAATACTAACATCTAACAATCTAATATTTACTTTATCGCAACTAACTTTTATTTTTCGCATCTAACTTTTACTTTCTCGCAACTAACTTTTACTTTATCGCAACTAACATTTACTTTATCGCAACTAACTTTTACTTTACCGCAACTAACTTATTAAATCAATATATTTCATTTAGGCAATAGTGTGGCTCTGCCGGTTGTTCTAAATGAAATATAATGATTTAATTTAACATTTACTTTATGCAATTATTTATTTATATAGTCATAATTATAATCATAGGTACCATATATAAAATATCGGTTAATTCGGTATTTTCTATAGTGGAAACTATATTATATTATGTGTGTGTTTAATTTTCTTGGAACCATTATTTATGGTGGTTTCTTTTGTTTTACTTTTAGTTAAACAATATTACATAAACCAAGAATAAATCCCCAAGCCTTGACAAAGTTTATAATTTGTAAACTTAATTCTTGCATTTGGTAATCTATAAATTAATAAATTTAAACTCAAAATAACCTCTATGTGGATCGATCTCGTACTTACGAATTATATTACTTGCAGACAACCTACAGTTGGGTGAATTATTATTTAAGTAGTAGCAGTGCCACCTTCACAAAGACATGGTCGCCGACGGCAAACTCTAAATCTCTCCTCCTCTGATCTGCATAACTCTTCTGTCGACTCTGAGCAGTCCTCAATCTATCACGGATCCGGGCTACTACGTCGACAGTCTACTGAATAATCTCTGGACCCAACTCTGCTCTCCCTCCTACTTCATCCCAATGAACAGGAGATATACACTTACGGCAATATAGTGCTTCATACGGAGCCATACCAATAGAAAGCCGGAAGCTGTTGTTATAGGTGAACTCAACCAATGGCAAGTTCGACTCCCAACTCCCAGAGTAATCAATGACGCAAGCGCGGAGAAGATCCTCTAAAATCTGAATGACTCGCTCTGACTGCCCATCTGTCTAAGGATGGAAAGATGTGCTAAACAGCAACTTCGTCCCCATAGTCGAATGCAAACTCTTCCAAAATGAGGAAGTAAACCTGGGATCTCTGTCAGATACGATGGAAACTGGAATACCATGGAGTCGGACTATCTCCCGGATATACAACTCTGCATACTGAAGCATGGTGAAAGTCGTCTTAATAGGCAAGAAGTGCGCCGATTTGGTAAGACGATCTACAATCACCCAGATGGCATTTGATCCTCTGACTGACTTCGACAAACCGGTCACGAAGTCCATGGTAACATTCTCCCACTTCCACTCGGGAATAGGAAGAGGCTTGAGCAAACCTGCTGGTCTCTGATGCTCCGCCTTCACTAACTGACAAGTCAATCACTCGGATACAAATTGTCTGATGTCCTTCTTCATACCAGGCCACAAATACAATAGCTGCAGATCTTTGTACATCTTCGTACTCCCTGGATGAATAGAGTACGGCGACATATGGGCTTTTGATAAGATATCTGCTCGGATAGAATCACTGCTAGGAACCCATATCCTGTCTCGGTATCTCACAATACCATCACTGACTGAATACAAGATACTGCCCTTGGCCTCATCCCTCTGCTTCCACTTTGCCAATTGCTCATCTGTTGCCTGACCACTACGAATACGGTCCAGGAGAGTGGACTGAATAGTCAAGGTTGATAGTCGGGGAACTCTACCTTGAGGATATGACTCTAGATCAAACCTCTGCATCTCAATCTGAAGAGGTCTCGAAACTGTCAAATGAGCCATCGCTGCAACTTTCCTGCTCAATGCATCCGCAACTACATTAGCTTTACCCGGGTGGTAGCTAATGTCACAATCATAATCCTTCACAAACTCCAACCAACGCCTCTGACACATGTTCAGCTCCTTCTACGTAAAGAAATACTTGAGGCTCTTGTGGTCGGTAAAGATCTGGCACTTCTCTCCATATAGATAATGCCTCCAAATCTTCAAGGAAAAAACTACTGCGGCCAACTCTAGATCATGGGTAGGGTAGTTCTTCTAATGAGTCTTCAACTGTCTAGAATCATATGCTATCACCTTCCCATGTTGCATCAATACGGCGCCAAGACCGAGCTTCGATGCATCGGTATACAGTACAAACTCACCGGACCCTGACGGCACGGCCAAAACTGGTGCTGAGATAATAACTTGCTTCAAAGTATCGAAGCTCTTCTGACGCTCCTCGCTCCAAACAAATTTCACATTCTTCTTTGTCAGTGCTGTGAGTGGAACTGCAATCGAAGAGAATTCCTTGATGAACTTCCGATAATATCCTGCTAAGCCAAGAAAACTGCGGATCTCTGATGCATTCTGCGGCACAACCCAATCTCTGACTGCTGCAACTTTCGCTGGGTCTACCTCAATACCCTTGCTGGAAACAATGTGGCCTAAGAACGCCACCTTCTCTAACCAAAATTCGCATTTACTGAACTTTGCGAATAGTTTGTGCTTCTGCAATGTCTGCAGCATTGTGGTCAGATGCCTGTTGTGATCCTCCCGATTCTTGGAGTAGACGAGAATGTCATCTATGAACAATATCACAATCTGGTTGAGATATGGCTGAAATACGCGATTCATGAGATCCATGAAGATCGCTGGCGCATTCGTCAAACCGAACGGCATCACAAGGAACTCGTACTGACCATAACGAGTCCTGAAAGCTGTCTTCGAAACATCAGCATCTCTCACCCTCAACTGGTGATAACCGGAACGCAGATCTATCTTGGAGAAAATCGACGCTCCCTGCAACTGGTCAAATAGATCCTCAATCCTCGGAAGTGGGTATTTATTCTTCACTGTAACCCTGTTGAACTCCCGATAGTCAATACAAAGCCTCATCGTGCCATCTTTCTTCTTAACAAACAAGACTGGCGCGCCCCAAGGTGAGAAACTAGGGCGAATGAGCTCTTTGTCAAGAAGTTCCTGAATCTACTTCTTAAGCTCTGCCATCTCTGTCGGTACGGTGCTTTTGAGATCAGAGCCGTACCTGGCATAAGCTCGATAGGAAACTCCACCTCTCTCTCAGGTGGCATACCAGAGACGTCCTCAGGAAAAACGTCTAAGAAGTCTCTAACAATCGGAACATCTGAAGCTGACTGACTGGGTTCCTCGGGGACAGATACAAAGGTTGCTAGAAATGCCCGACACCCTCTATGCATGAGCTTCCTAGTGTGAACATATTGAATAATGCGCGGTAAGGGAAAGTACCTGTCTGGCTCAAATAAGAACTGCGTCATTCTAGGCGGTCGGACTAGAACAGATCTCCGCTGGAAGTCAATCAAAAATTTGTTCTGCAATAGCCAATCCATCCCTAGAATAATGTCAAACTCTGGCATCGGCAGTACGATAAGATCCGCATAAACAAGGTTGCCATGGAGCTCAAGATCTATGTCTCGGATCACATTGGTGGCTGCCATTTCCTCGCCAGACGGTAGTACTACGGAATAGGATATATCTAGCCCAATGGTCTTAACCTTGAGGAAATTAGCAAAGACCTCTGAAATGAATGAGTGAGTGGCCCCTGAATCTATCAAGGCCTTCGTAGCGGAACCGGATATAAAAATTCTCCCTGAAAGATCGGAACTCTAAGTTGAACCCAATAGTTACAAAGACTAAACTTATAGACATGCAAAGGTTGAAGTTCTTCTAACTTAAATTTCCAAAATATTACAAAGTAGAGCATGCAATCCTATCGCAATTCTATGTTCAAAATATTAACCCAAAACATTAAGTTCTAAATGCAGACTCAAAGCTTAAGGTACCTGTCATCAGCATAGTATCGGGGTTCGTCTCCGTCGCATGGAGAGCAAACACTCTGCCCTGGGTAGGCAGGTTCCTCTAAGGGCACTGCAGAAATAAGTGGTCTGGACTACCACACCTATAACACTTTCCTGAGCCGTACATACATGCCCCAGGATGGCGACGTGAGCACTTAGGACAGACTGGGCGCTCAAGAGCCCTCGGGGTTGGGCGTCCTCGCTGCTGCTGCTGCTGGCCTCTGTTTCTAGGCGGCCCGTGAAAAGGCCTCTTGTTCTGCTGCTGATGCTACTGAGGAGGAGGGCGGTGCGGTACCTGGGCTGGTCGCTTTCCCAAGCGATCTCTCTCGATATCACGCTGATCCTACTTTGCGGCTAGAGCTTTGGAGACAGCGACCTCATAAGAAGTAGGGTCAGACACCCTAACATCACGGCGCAAGATCGGCCGTAGACCCACTAGAAAATGCATCATCTTGGCTCTAGCATCATTTGCGATCAGGGGTACAAAATGACAACCCCTCTCGAACTTACGGATGAACTCCGTAACAGTCATATCTCCTTGCATCAAGCTCATAAACTCAGTGGTCAACCTGGTGCGCACTTCCTCAGCAAAGTATTTGGAGTAGAACACCTACGTGAAGCGCACCCAACTCAGCGTAGCCACGTTCAGGGCTACCGATGCTCCTTCCCACCATAAGCGGGCATCTCCTCCGAATAAGTAGGTGGCACATCGGACTCTGTCTGCATCTCCAAGCTCCATGAACTCGAAGATAACCTCGAGGAACTTGATCCAGCCCTCAGAAATCATGGGGTCAGACGTCCCAGAAAACTCCTTCGGACGCATCTTCATGAATCTTTCGTAGAAAGCCACGGGCCCTGTCGGCCTGGTCGCCACAGCATGGTTCCCCGCAAACTGTGCGAAGAACTGCGTCATCCCAGCTAGCATCTGAGCATTCATGTCCGGTGGAGGTGGAGGTGGTAAGTCTCTCTCCTGCCTCGGCTCCTCCCTGTCCTCTCGGCGAGGCTCATCCTCAGTAGGGCGCTCAAGGATGCGTCTAGGGGGCATACTGTTCCATACATAACCCATACGTAACTAACATGCATAATTCCATAATTCATTTAAATTTAAATACCGAACAAATAAAATGAATCTGGACATAAAATGCTTCATAAAATCATGCCGTTAAAAATAATTCATGCTTTAAATAAAATGCGTAAATGTAAACTTACAGACCGAAGACGTGACTTCGTGAGCTTCTCGTGGTCAGTAGTAGTACAACCCTATACAGAACCATTGCTCTGATACTAGCTATAACGGCCCGAAAATTCGCGTTTGAATATTTGCGGAAAAATTAAAAAGTTTCTTTGTAAAGTAAGTAAAATGCCTCATTCATAAATTAGACCGTTAAATAAAGTTTATATGTTAAAAATAGCAGCGGAAGAAATTATTTGTTTGCAAAAGAACAAGTTAAGAATAATCCAACAACGGATAAACTGTTTGAGCATAAAAATGGTAAATGCTAAAATGAGGTCCTTGGGTTCCACTACTGCCGACCCAAGCTAGCTCATTGGTCCCCGCCCTCGGCCCCGACATCATCAGTACCTACAACAATCAAGTCTAGTGAGTCTAAAAACTCAACATGCATATATCGTAAATAACGAGTAAATATAGTAATAATTTCATGGGAGTAAAAACATCATGTCAAGAGGCACAATGTGAAAATAACATATCATTAGCAATTATAATACGTGCATAACTGAACTGAAAGTCGTAGTGAAAATGTTTGCTCCTTAGAGCCCTGTACTGAAATAGCCTATAATAAATTTTCTGTTGATATTATGGTCTACGAAAGTGGCCCCTGAAGTGAAACTGACCGGTAACTGGCGACCATATAATAAAATGCTCCCATGACCGGTAACTAGCGACCGGGTAAAATAGTAAACGTCTGATCAGACTATGCCACAGTATACTGGGTGGTACAAACTGAACTGACCGATAACTGGCGACCGGACCGGTAACTGGTGACCGGATTTAGCAACAATCCCATGATAGTGAAATGGCCACAAGCAATATCGCATAATCTCAAAAATGAACATTTTATATTTTTATGCACGTAATATAATTAAATGGCACAATTAAATATCCTGTAATAATTTACTGCTTGGATTGGATCGCTCCCAGGCTCGCTGCAACCTAAATATGCCATGAAAAATATGCAATAGATTTATGGGACCAAACTATGCAATAACATTCGAAAATGTGACAATTACACCGAACGAATTCGTATTTAATCATGACTCCGAACCAACCCGAGCCAACACTGAAACATCATATAGTCATGATTAAAATACGTTTAAAATGATGAATTAATGCTCCTAAAATGATGCAAGTCGAATCTTAGGTGAATGGAGGCCAAAACATGAAACGCTCTTTCGAGAGTCAATTTGGCACATCGCACCGTAAATTCTCGTACGACTTCAAAAATGATCCGAATCATGAACGGTCAAAAACATGACCTTCCTAACTCAATGAGTCACTGTTCAGTCCAAGGCCATGGGCTAAAAGCCAACCAAGAACTCAAACGAGCCCCCGAACCATCACAGCAAGTTGCTGTCCAAAAATACAGCAACTGTGCTTTGGTTTCTTTGCGTCGTTTGCGAGGCTAATGGCCATTGGGGATTGAACCACAAACCAGAACCTCTTACCAACATCCTAAGAAATGATTTGAACCATGGATAAGGGCCCTAGGCCGGCCAAAATTCGCATCACACCATAACTCCATCGAAAGTCACACCCGAGAGCACCCTTGCATGCGTGTGGTGTCTTGCTTCGTTTGTTGTCTCTTGTCGTTCCAGTGGCCATTTGATTGACCATGGCACGATCTAGACATCTCAGGGCCTGGTATGAACCGTGGTTAGAAGTCATAGGCCAACCAAGATCCACACCATCCCTCAAAACCAAAAGTTACACTTGCTGAATTCGAAAGGGGCGAAGGGCTGTTCTTGTTGTTTGATTTAAAAACCGATTCAACCTTGGACCATGCCTCAAAATGGCGACTTGGTCACGTCTTAGACATCACCAGGAGATGTTCTAACCATGGCTATAGCGCTTAGGGCAGCCAAGATCAGATCCATCAACCTTTGACATCAAACAAGAAAATCGAATGCAAATGGTGACATGATTGGGGAGTTGTTGTCATCTCGATTTCCAGCAAGCATGGGTGCTGAAATAATGGACCAAAGTGGTCCTTATCCGTCCTAGAACATGTCTAGATGTAGCCTTGGGAGCCTGGAACCGAACCAATACCTGAAACCCACAAAACAAAGCAACCCGTGAAGAGCATCATGAAACCGAAAAATTCTGCATGTTTTATTTCAAAATGTTCTTGACATATTTCGGTTTTTGCATGAAATGATGATCATGTAATATAAAAATAATGATAGTAGGACTTGATTGAAGAGTCAAGGAAGAATATATGCATGCTTGGTTTCGTTTGAAAGAAAAACGAAAGAATGAGACTATCCGGCGCGGAGGAGGTGGAGCGTTTTCTTATCTTGCTTCTTGCTCGATTTTTCTCTCTTGTTTCTAGCTATGAGGGTCACGATTTTTCTACTCTATAAGCTCTTAATTTCGGTCATGGGGGGAGGGAGAATGATGGTTAGGAGAGTGAGGGAGATCCAATAATAAAGGGATCCAAATGGTATGACCAAGTCTCCCTCTTTTGAATTTTGAATTTGCTTGTTATCAAATGATTTTTGGAGGGATACAAGGGTGGAGTGTGGCCAATTTTTGCATGTCCAACAAGGCTAGGATAAGATTGATCATTAATTAAATGGTGCTAGAAAAAAAAATGAAGAGATTATCCTACTAATTAAATACAAAGAAAGGGTCAAAGGTGTTGAGTTGGCAAGGTAATGCTTAGTCATCTAAGAGGGCCGAAAATTCATCTAATTAATGGAAGGAAATATTATTTAGTTGATAAATTTTAATACCTTAAGAGCCTTATCTATCCCTAATTAATTTAGTGAACTAACCCCTTAATTATGGAACTTAAATGAATTTATTTTCTACTCACCTCAAGTAACTTAAATAATTCCTTAAACTTCTTTATTAACTTAAATTAACTTACTTGCTAGCTAAAATAAGTTCTGGAAATGATTTCTAAATCTTAAATTTTATCTCTAAACTCCAACTCCAACTCCAGTCCGGCCTCACTGAATTAACTAAAATGATAAAAATCAACTACTATGATAAAATAATTAAATTAAGGAAAAGCATTTAAATACTCATGCAATAAAAATCATTTTAATTTAAATACTAGAATTATGCATGGCTTATACGTAGTCTAAGTTACGGGTTATACAAGAGGTCTTGTGAGACAGGAGCCCAATTCAGAGGGAGCGTATGACATATTTAAAAGAATGAATCCACCTGAGTTCCTGGGAAGTGCGGACCCTCTTATAGCTATGGAATGGGTTAAATCTATTGAAGCAATATTTGACTACCTGCACTTTGAGGATAATGATCGATTTAGTTGTGCAGTGTTTCTTCTGACCAAGACTGCACGCATTTGGTGGCAGGCCACGAAGGTAACTGTCAACATTCAAACCCTCCAATGGAATGAGTTCAAGGAGCTATTTTATGACAAATATTTCTCCACGAATGTCAAGACACAGAAAGTGAAGAAGTTCTTGGAACTAAAGCAGGGCTACTTGAATGTGAATGAGTATATATTGAAGTTCGAAGAATGATCTCTGTTCGTTCCTTTTATTGCTTCGAATGACAAAGATCGAGGGGAACACTTCATGAGAGGCTTGAGAGCTGAGATCAGGAGGGATGTCAGAATGTTTAGGGCCACAACATACAAAGAGATCATGGAGAAAGATCTTTTAGCGGAACATGACGAGAAAGAGATTGAGAATTAAAGGCAATTGAGAAGACAGAGCTTTAATCAAAGGATCCAAACTTCGAGTCAAAGTTGGAAAGGGGGATACAAAGGAAAAAGAAAAGTAGAACATCGAGGTAAAGCTCCTGTGGTTCAGTCTGAGACGAATAAGCCTTTATGTCCCAAATGCAACAAGCCACACAAGGGTGAATGTCTCGTAGGGAGCAACAAATTTTACAAATGTGGAGGTGCATGTAATGCCCGAGATTTGAGTGTGATACTTATGAATTGGTATATATTATGAATAAGGAGACAGAAGAACAGACGGGAAGAAGCGGCGTTGCAATTTGAGTGTTTTGGCAAAGATAGACCGCACCCGCGCCAAGAAATTCTACCGCACCCACGGTGACTGGCCAGTAGGGTGTGTTTTTGGTGAAAGAAGACAGCGCACCCGCGGTACCAGATAAAGCGCCCCAGCGGTGTTGCTACAGTAAGGTGAGCGCACCCGCGGTATAAAGCATAGCGCACCCGCGGTTCTTGCTTCTGGAAAAATTGATGTATATCAGTACACCGAGCGCACCCGCGGTATAAGGTATAGCGCACCCGCGGTGCGACGTGCAGTATGCACATTGAGCCACTCGTCCTTTTGCATGTGCGTGGATGTGTATATATATATATGTACATCTTAATCCTTCAGAAGGAAAGGAACGAAAAGGAAATCGAGGAAAGGGAAGAGAAAGTTTTCTAAAACATAGATTTGAGATTTTTATAAAATCCGTCCGTCCGATTTTGAATACGACTTCGGTATTGAGTTCTTATCGACGTAGGCTACAACTGGACATAAGTTTTGCTACTTTTTGATATGATTTGAAATTATGGTATTGTCAAAATCTGATATGATTCATATATGATGTTCTTGTCATGTTAGACATCGTATAATCGAAACCGGACTGGAGAACAGATACCCTATGAAATTGTTATGATTTTCGGAGTAGTTTTGGAGTCGATTTGATATCAGAATTGAATTGTTATCGATTATGAGGTGTTGGAATTGATATCTGACTGATATGGTAGTGCTGGATATATTGAAATTATGACATTATATTGTTGAAACAGAATTTGATTTAATTCTGATTATATCCAGTATTGATTGAGTGGTGTATTGATGTCGTACCCTCAATATTGTTATTGTCAGATTGAGTATTGACAGGCTTTGAGTTCGAGACTTCGACAGAGTCAGTGTATCAGAAAGAAATGTTTAAATTAATGTTGAGTTGGGATTGCACAACTCGAGTGAGGTTTGACTCGAGTTTCCCTAAATCACATACTTAGTTATTGCATTGATATTTGTAATTGATGAGATTGATGTTTGTAGTCTATTGATTTATAACCACTGCATGTATTGACTACTGATTCGTTTAGTCATTGGCTGATTCGCCTAGTTACCAGCTGATTCGTCTGGTTATCGGCTGATTCGCCTAGTTACTGGCTGATTCGTCTAGTCATTGGCTGATTCGCCTATTCTCTGACTGATTCATCAATTCTGCGGCCGATTCGCCCAGGCACTGGATATATGAATTATATCGATGCCGTTTAGGGATTGATTCATTTCTATCGGCTGAGATTCGATATATTTATCATTATTCAGATACCGGGATCCCTAGATTAGAATTTAGTCGAGTTTGAGACGACGCGTCAGTTGAGTCGAGTATGAGACGATGCTTCGGTTGAGTTGAGTCTGATACGACATGTTGATTTACAGTGCTTATATCATTCATGTTAGTTGAGTTGCTACATGTTAATGATATCTTATTTATGCGTTTATATATGTTTTTATATAATTGCATGTTTACATTGTTTATACTGGAATTTATTCTCACCGGAGTTATCCGGCTGTTGTCTTGTTTTGTATGTGTGCATGACAACAGGTGGGGCTGGATCAGGGTCAAGAAGAGGATGAGAGAAGACAGTTAGCGTGGAGATCCGGACTTAGGAGTATATCTGTTATATCACCTGAGATGTAGTGAAGAAACAGTAGTTATTATAATTTATGATTGTACAGGACTTGTACTTAGATCTGAATAGTGATCTTGTAAATGAGATAAGACTTATTTCATATGCTGCGTACTCTCATATTTTAAAAAAAAAAAATTAGACCTTGTTTTATTTTAATTGAGTAATTATTCCCAGAAAGTGATTAAGAATTGAATTAAGTTCGGGTCCCCACAACAGATGGTATCAGAGCGATAGATCCTTTAGACTGAGGTAGAAGCTAGTGAGCGGGGTAGATTGAGTTTTCTTTCCTTGCTTGTGATTGCTAGCATGCTTTACTGCTTTATATAATACATGTTACTTGACTTATCTGATTTGATTGTGTAATATGTATTATTGGGAACGAATTTGAACCGATTCTCGATCAGCAGTAAGATGATCGGAGGAGGGAACTGAAGTGAAACAGGTTTATTGAATTGGGGTACTAATCCATTTGATTATATGCCTCCTCGAAGAATACCAGAATAGGGTAGCATATCGAATCCTCCAATGGATGTGACAGCAACTCCGATGGAAACGTTATTGAAAAGGTTTCAGTCATTCAAACCACCGACTCTGAAGGGTACTGAGACATCAGTTGAATGTGAGAGTTGGTTAGATAACATTGAGATGTTGTTTGATTCACTGGATTACATTGATGAGCGCCGAATTAAATTGATTGGGCACCAGTTGCTTGATGTTGCAAAGAACTGGTGGATTACGATGAAGAGGGCCTTGGAGCATCGAGGTACGACTATTACTTGGGATGTATTTAAAACTGAGTTTTATCAAAGATTTTTCCCAGTGTCGTACAAGAAAGACAAGGGGGCGGAGTTTGCCAATTTGAGACAGGGTCAGCTGGACATTGAAGAATATGTGACCAAGTTCTCTACCCTGTTGAAGTTTGCTCCACATGTGGCTGGAAATGACGAAGCCATTTCTGATCAGTTCATCAATGGCTTGAATCCCGATATATTTACATTGGTGAACACAGGGAGACCGAATAACTTTGCTGATGCCATGAATAGAGCAAAGGGCGCTGAAGCGGGCTTGATAAGGCACAGAGGAGCTACAGATATTCCTCCCGCACCGAGACCACAGCAACCACCTCCCCAATTTGAGAGTGATAGTAGCAGTGGTGGAAAGAAATATTTTCTGAAGGCTAGAGGAAAGTAGTTTAAGAAGTCAAGCGGCAGTTCTTCTAGCTCCAGTGGTTCCAAACAGAGTTATACCGGAGCTTACTGCGGAAATTGTGGAGGGAGACATTCCACTGAGCAATGCCAAGGAGTACTTGGTAGTTGCCACTTCTGCAAACAACAGGGACATTTTGCCAGAGTGTGTCCACAGAAGGGTTCTCAAGGATCTCAGAGAGCCGAATCATTTGGAACAGCGGCACAGTGGAGTAGACGATCAGCTTCTGTTCATTCATTTCAGCCAACACCATCTCAGTTACAGCAGAGGCCAGGAGGAAGTCAGACAGTTGGCCAGCCTCCTAGACAACAGGCCGGAGTATTTACTTTGACTGACGAGCAGGCTCAGGAAGCAACAGATGATGATGTTGCAGGTAACTGTTCTTGATGTAGTTATCCTGCTTTTGTATTGATGAATACGGATGCTTCCCATATGTTTATTTCTGAACGATTTGCATTGAGTTATGCATTACCTGTTGAGTCTTTATTCTACTGTAGTGTATCTCCTTACTGGTTGGGGAGAGTTTTAATATCAGTGAATTCTGTAAAACATTGTATGCTACAGTATGACGGGCAGGAAATGGAGTTAGATTGTATTGTACTTGGATTGTCTGACTTTGACTGTATTATCGGTTTCTATATGCTGACCAAGTACAGAGCTACCCTAGATTAGTTCCAGAAGATGGTGAGAATCGGACCTGAGATGGCCAAAGGATGAATATTGTACGATAAGGATTCTAGATTGAGAATTCCTTTTTTAATCCGTACTATCTATGACACGATTATTACAGAAAGGAGCAGAGAAACTCCTTATGTATCCAGTTGATTTACTGAAGTTGAGTCTATCCTTGGCTGATTTACCAATGATATGAAAGTTATTGTTGTTTCCCCAGATAAGACTTTAGATTTGATTTTAGTCAGAGAAATTGATTTTAACCTTGACTTAATATCAGAAAATGTGAAATGGTGAATCCTGATTGAGACAGATTGCATTCAGGGTATGTTATATCTGAAGATGATGTATTTATTGATTTTAGCAGAATTAAACCGTAATTAGTTGGCCGAGATGGATATTAGTGTTAGATATTTGCGGTTTTATGAGTTAGCAGATCAGTACCGATGAGTGATGTTTTGAATTTGATTGAATATTGCTGTTATTCTGAATCCGTGTTCGAATCAGATAGTAGACAGTGGGGAAATTTATATTGTACAGTCCGACCCAGAGCTGATGTTGAAATATAAGCAGCTTAGAAAGTTGATCAGAATGTACAGAACTAGATAGCGAGGATTAGAGCAAGACATCGATCCGAGTACCAGGTTCGTGACAATGTTCTGTATGTAAATAATTGTATTGTTGTGCCAAATGTTTCGGAGTTGAAACGATAGATACTATCGGAAGCGCACAACATTCGATTCAGTATTTATCCTGGTGGCAAGAAAATGTATAATGATTTGAAAAGACAGTTTTGGTGGAAACAAATGAAAGCTGATATTGCTAAATTTGTAGCCAAATGTCTGAATTGCCAACGAGTAAAGGCTGAGAGAAAGAAACCCGGAGGATTGTTACAGAGTTTGTCCATTCCTGAATGGAAATGGGATCACATTTCCATGGATTTTGTGACGCAGTTACCATGTTCCTCCAGAGGTTGCGATGCGATTTGGGTTGTGATTGACAGATTGACCAAATTCGCATGCTTTATTCTGTACAAGATGACGTACAGACATGACTAGATGGCTGAGATTTATATCATAGAGGTAGGTAGACTTCATAGAGTGCCGAAGTCGATTGTAGCGGACCATGATCCTCGGTTTACATCGTACTTCTGACAGAATTTACAGCAGATTTTGGATACAAAGTTATATGTTAGTACTGCATATAATCCACAGACCGATGGATAGTCTGAGCAGACGATCCAAACATTGGAAGATATGCTGAGAGCAGCAGTGCTTGATTTTAGCACTAGCTGGCAAGATATATTGCCACTTGGTGAGTTTTGTACAACAGTAGCTATCAGACGAGGATTGAGAAGGCTCCTTTCGAAGCGTTGTACGGAAAGAGGTGTCGATCCCCTCTTTATTAGAATGATATCTCTGAGGTTCCTGAGACTGGACCTGATATGACTAGAGATATGATTGAAAAAGTGAAGCTAATTCAAAAGAGAATGAAGGCAGCCCAAGACAGACAAGTCGATTATGCCAATGTCCGAAGACGACCGTTGGTATTTGAGGCTGGTGACTAAATATTTTTGAAAATTTCACCTTTCAGAGGAGTTGTCAGATTTGGCAAGAAAGGGAAACTATCTCCATGACTAGCTTTAATTGCCTTAATTATATGAGATACAGGACGTTTTTCATGTTTGTTCTTGCGAAAATACATATCTGATGCTTCACATGTCATCCAACCAAATGAGGCCGAGTTGGATGAGGCAGTGAGTTATTTCGAAAAGCCGATTCAGATTCTAAATCGGAAGGAAAAGTGGCTCAGAACGAAGACTATTCCACTTTTGAAAGTTCGGTGGAGTTAACATGGCATTGAAGAAACTACTTGGGAAACAGAATCTGATATGAGACAAGAATTCCCATAATTATGGCTCTGATGTGAGTTTTTAATTCAGCTTCTATTATTTCTTCTTGTTTATTGCATTGGATCTTATTACTTTGGAGATGATTGTCTGCGATTTCGAGGACGAAATCATTTCTTAGAGGGGGTGAAATGTAATGCCCGAGATTTGAGTATGATACTTATGAATTGGTATATATTATGAATAAGGCGACAGAAGAACAGACGGGAAGAAGCGGCGTTGCAATTTGAGTGTTTTGGCAAAGATAGACCGCACCCGCGCCAAGAAATTCTACCGCACCCGCGGTGACTGGCCAGTAGGGTGTGTTTTTGGTGAAAGAAGACAGCGCACCCGCGGTACCAGACAGAGCGCCCCAGCGGTGTTGCTACAGTCAGGTGAGCGCACCCGCGGTATAAAGCATAGCGCACCCGCGGTTCTTGCTTCTGGAAAAATTGATGTATATCAGTACACCGAGCGCACCCGCGGTATAAGGTATAGCG
The DNA here is from genome assembly GCF_025594145.1 of Primulina tabacum. Classification (NCBI taxonomy): domain Eukaryota; kingdom Viridiplantae; phylum Streptophyta; class Magnoliopsida; order Lamiales; family Gesneriaceae; genus Primulina; species Primulina tabacum. The sequence continues at coordinate 18,767,480 of NC_134559.1, forward strand.
CACCCGCGGTGCGACGTGCAGTATGCACATTGAGACACTCGTCCTTTTGCATGTGCGTGGATGTATATATATATATGTACATCTTAATCCTTCAGAATGAAAGGAACGAAAAGGAAATCGAGGAAAGGGAAGAGAAAGTTTTCTAAAACATAGATTTGCGATTTTTATAAAATCCGTCCGTCCGATTTTGAATACGACTTCGGTATTGAGTTCCTATCGACGTAGGCTACAACTGGACGTAAGTTTTGCTACATTTTGATATGATTTGAAATTATGGTATTGTCAAAATCTGATATGATTCATATATGATGTTCTTGTCATGTTAGACATCGTATAATTGAAACCGGACTGGAGAACAGATACCATATGAAATTGTTATGATTTTCGGAGTAGTTTTGGAGTCGATTTGATATCAAAATTGAATTGTTATCGATTATGAGGTGTTGGAATTGATATCTGACTGATATGGTAGTGCTGGATATATTGAAATTATGACATTATATTGTTGAAACAGAATTTGATTTAATTCTGATTATATCCAGTATTGATTGAGTGGTATATTGATGTCGTACCCTCAATATTGTTATTGTCAGATTGAGTATTGACAGGCTTTGAGTTCGAGACTTCGACAGAGTCAGTGTATAAGAAAGAAATGTTTAAATTAATGTTGAGTTGGGATTGCACAACTCGAGTGAGGTTTGACTCGAGTTTCCCTAAATCACATACTTAGTTATTGCATTGATATTTGTAATTGATGAGATTGATGTTTGTAGTCTATTGATTTATAACCACTGCATGTATTGACTACTGATTCGTTTAGTCATTGGCTGATTCGCCTAGTTACCGGCTGATTCGTCTGGTTATCGGCTGATTCGCCTAGTTACTGGCTGATTCGTCTAGTCATTGGCTGATTCGCCTATTCTCTGACTGATTCATCAATTCTGCGGCCGATTCGCCCAGGCACTGGATATATGAATTATATCGATGCCGTTTAGGGATTGATTCATTCCTATCGGCTGAGATTCGGTATATTTATCATTATTCAGAAACCGGGATCCCTAGATTAGAATTGAGTCGAGTTTGAGACGACGCGTCAGTTGAGTCGAGTATGAGACGATGCTTCGGTTGAGTTGAGTCTGATACGACATGTTGATTTACAGTGCTTATATCATTCATGTTTGTTGAGCTGCTACATGTTAATGATATCTTATTTATGTGTTTATATATGTTTTTATATAATTGCATGTTTACATTGTTTATACTGGAATTTATTCTCACCGGAGTTATCCGGCTGTTGTCTTGTTTTGTATGTGTGCATGACAACAGGTGGGGCTGGATCAGGGTCAAGAAGAGGATGAGAGAAGATAGTTAGCGTGGAGATCCGGACTTAGGAGTATATCTGTTATATCACCTAAGATGTAGTGAAGAAACAGTAGTTATTATGATTTATGATTGTACAGGACTTGTACTTAGATCTGAATAGTGATATTGTAAATGAGATAAGACTTATTTCATATGCTGCGTACTCTCATATTTAAAAAAAAAATTAGACCCTGTTTTATTTTAATTGAGTAATTATTCCCAGAAAGTGATTAAGAATTGAATTAAGTTCGGGTCCCCACAACAGTGCAGGTCACATTGCCATCAACTGCACCCAATCTTTAGGCCGAGGACGAATCCAAGGGCGCATTTTCTCTTTGACCAAAGAGGGTGTTAATCTAGATACGTCGGTTATATCAGGTACTATTCTGATTTCAGACAATGTAGCTCTTACTTTAATTGATACTGGAGCTACACATTCCTTTATATTTGAAATTTTCATGAGATCGTTGGGTATTGCACCTATATTTGAACCTCTCCAGTTTAATATTGTGCTTCCTTCGGGTGATGTGATTTGTCCTACAAGTGTGATCAAAGCTTGTCCTATTCAAGTGAATGAGAGACTTTTATTTGCTGATTTAATTGTGATTCCTATGATAGAGTTTGATGTGATTTTGGATATGGATTGGCTATCATCGTATCGTGCAGTAATAGATTGCGTTGAAAAGACGGTGCGATTTTCGACAGAGGAAGGTGACAACAGGGTCTTCAAGCGTTCAGGTACTTCCCTTGACACTTCTTTTATTTCTTGCTTGATGGTGAATAAGATGTTGGTTAAGGTGTGTCAGGGATTTCTGGCATCAGTAATGGATGTGAGTAAGGAATATAATGTGGATGTGAATGATATCGAAATTGTTCGAGATTATTTGGATGTCTTTGCCGATGATGTGCCGGGGTTGCCACCCGATAGAGAAGTCGAATTTGTCATTGATGTTGTACCTGGTACTGCTCCTATTTCTAAATCCCCTTATCAAATGGCACCGACTGAAATGAAAGAATTAAAGAACCAATTGCAAGAATTGTTAGATAAGGGCTTTATTAGACCGAGTTCTTCACCATGGGGGGCACCAGTGTTGTTTGTGAAAAAGAAAGATGAGTCACTACGTTTGTGTATTGACTACCGAGAGATCAACAAAGTTACAATTAAGAACAAGTATCCTTTGCCACGAATTGATGATCTTTTTGATCAATTACAAGGGGCAACGGTATTTTCTAAGATTGATCTGCGATCAGGATATCACCAATTGTAAGTGAAAGAAGATGACATACCTAAGACTGTTTTTCGAACTAAGTATGGTCATTTTGAATTTCTTGTAATGTCTTTCGGGTTAACGAATGCGCCGTCATTTTTTATGGATCTTATGAATCGAGTCTTCAAGCCTTATTTGGATAGTTTCGTCATTGTATTTATTGATGATATTCTGGTTTATTCGAAGACTCGAGAACTTCATCGAGAACATTTTAAAACCGTGTTGCAACAATTGAGGGATAACCAGTTATATGCCAAGTTAAAGAAGTGCGAGTTCTGGTTAGACCAAGTGACTTTCCTAGGTCATATTGTTTCTAAAGATGGAATTACCGTGCATCCAACAAAGATAGAAGCAGTGAAGAAATGGCTTATTCCTACGACAGTTTCTGAGGTAGGAAGTTTTCTTGGTTTGGTCGTTTTATAGCTGATTTCTCAAAGATAGCCTTGCCCTAGACCACATTGAAAAGAAAGACAGTTAAATTCAAATGGACAAATGCGTGTCAACAAAGTTTTCAGAAGTTGAAGGATAAATTAACATCGGATCCATTGTTGTCACTTCCTGAAGGAGTTGAGGACTTTGTAGTGTTCACTGATGCTTCTAAGAAAGTCGGTGCTGTATTGATGCAGCGTGGTAAAGTAATTGCTTATGCTTCCCGTCAGCTGAAGGATTATGAAAAGAATTACCCGACTCACGATCTTGAGTTGGCAGCTGTGGTATTCGCTTTGAAGATCTGGCGACATTATTTGTATGAAGTAAAGTGTGAAATTTTCTCAGATCATAAAAGCCTTAAATATCTGTTTACTCAAAAGAAATTGAACATGCGTCAGAGGAGATGGTTGGAACTTGTTAAGGATTATGATTGTACTATTAGTTACCACCCTGGGAAGGCGAATGTAGTTGCAGATGCATTGAGTCGGAAATCAGGAGTTGTGTTGAGTTCTATGATTCAAAAACCTTTATTGTTGGACTTGCAAAGGAATGAGATCGCTTTGGTCGAGAAAGGTACGATAGCTCGAATTTTAGTTTTGTTGATTCGACCTACTTTGAATGACAGGATTAAAGATGGACAACAGAATGATAAGCAATTACTGGAAATGAGATCTAATGCTGAGCTGAAAGGAAATTCTGAGTTTGGTTTAAACAGTGATGGGTTGATGACCTTCAGAGGTCGAATCTGTGTTCTTATCGGCGATGATATTCGACGAGATGTTTTGATTGAGGCGCATACCTCACCATATTCGATACATCCAGGTAATACCAAGATGTATCAAGATCTTCGTCGACTTTTCTGGTGGCCAGGTATGAAGAGGGATATTGCGTTGTATATTTTTGAATGTCTAACATGTCAGCATGTTATGATTGAGGACCAAAGACCTGCACAATTGTTGCAGTCATTGCCGATACCTCAGTGGAAATGGGAACACATCACAATGGACTTTGTTGTCGGACTTCTGAAGACGCAGAAAGGTTATAATTCCATTTGGGTTATTGTTGATCGTTTAACCAAGTAATCACATTTTCTTCCTGTCAAGACAACTTATTCGATGAATATCAATATGCTGAGGCTTATGTTCAAGAGATTGTTAGACTTCATGAGATACCAGTGTCAATTGTTTCTGATCGTGATCCAAGATTTACATCTGAATTCTGGAAGAGTTTGCATAGAGCTTTGGGTACAAAGTTGGCCTTCAGCACAGCTTATCATCCTCAGAGTGACGGACAATCAGAACGAGTTATTCAGATTCTTGAGGACATGTTAAGAGCCTGCATTATTGATTTTCCTAGAAATTGGGATTTGAAGCTTCCTCTTGTGGAATTCACATATAATAATAGCTATCAGTCCTCGATTGGCATGGCACCTTATGAAGCACTGTATGGGAGAAGGTGTCGTTCACCTTTGTTTTGGGATGAAGTAGGTGAAAGAAAGATGTTAGGACCAGAGTTGGTTCAACAAATGGTTGATGTTGTAGCATTGATTCAAGAAAGAATGAAAACTGCCCAGTCTCGACAGAAAAGCTATGCAGATGTTCGAAGAAGGCCTTTGGCATTCTAGATAGGTGATCACGTGTTTGTTAAGATAGCTCCTCTCAAGGGAGTTATGAGATTTGGAAAGAAGGGGAAGTTGAGTTCTCGTTTTATTGGACCTTTCGAGATTCTCGACAGAATTGGCAAGCTAGCTTATCGAGTGGCTTTGCCTCTGAATTTGGATAGAGTGCATAATTTATTTCATGTCTCAATGCTTCGTAAATATGTATCGAATCCAACTCATGTACTTTGTCACGAACCACTAGATTTAATGCCAAATTTGAGTTATCATGAACGACCGGTACAAATACTGGATCGAAAGGTTAAAGTGCTTAGAAACAAAGATATTGGGATCGTGAAGGTGTTATGGAGTAATCATATCATCGAAGAAGCAACATGGGAACCCGAGGAAGAGATGAAGCAACGTTATCCTGACTTGTTTACGTCTTGAGGTAAATTTCAGGGACAAAATTTTTATAAGGGGTGGAGAATTGTAATAGCCGATCGTTCATGTCTTTTATTATGAATTAAGGTATTTTTATTGTGATGGTTTATGGCTTTACATTATGATATGAATGGTAATGAATGTTATAGAATGGAATAGATAATGGATGGGTAGAATAGAATGTTGAATTTGAGTTAAATAGGTAATGGAAGTGTTGTAACGGTATGAAACTGTGGCAGTAGTTGTGATATTAGCATAATATTTTGTATATTGATCTGATTGATGTGAAGCCACTTTCATTAGAAAGATAAGACATAAGGCTATAACTTTCATGTTTTGAGTTTTGTTCAAATCATTGTGGAAGACAAGACAAAATCGCCCCGAAGTGTGTCGTGTGTATCGTCGTTCCTACAATGTCACATGTTGGGAGAATGAGCGTAACTATTTACTCTAACCTTCAAATAACATGAGGCTAATTGGAGATGAAATCCAAGACATAGGGCTACAACTTTCATGTTTACCACTTTTTCTAATTCGGAAGGAAAGAGGCGTTTCGGAAGAGATTTTTTATGTGGCTGTGCGCAGAGCGGCTCCCGAGCGATAAGATTTGACCGCCTGAGCGCGGCCCGTTCTGAATTTTTTAGTTTTGGGCAGTAAGTTCGGCGCTAGGGCGGTAATATGTGACCGCCCGAGCGCCCAGAAAGTTAAAAAGCGTGTTTTGAGGTTTGGGATGGCATAAAATCGAATGGGATCACTTTTTACTCACTTTTCTTCATTTCTTCTCTTCTCTCCATTGGTTTCGAAGCTAGGGTTCTTCATTTCTCCTTCAATCCAACTTCTTCCAAGATATTAATCTTTGATTGAAGCCTTAATTTTGCTTGGAGATTAGAAGTTCTTCTCCTCAAGAGTTTAGGAGCAAGGTAAGAAAGCTTATTTTCTTGGGTTAGTAATTGAAGGTAAGATGTTGGGTTGTTTGGTTTGGGTGTTGAGGTAAAGTTGTTAATATAATGATTGATGGTATTATTATTAATATTCTGTAGTAGGAATCCCTCAAGAACTAAGCAACTACTTGTGTATTAGGTTGTAAGTAGACTTTTCCTTTGAATGCATCTCATGAGCTATGTATATGATAAATGAAGTTTCTATTGATTTTAGCTCCTTTAAATCATTGATTATGTATATTGTATGTATTGATATATTGAAAAGAAATTGAATTGATACCAAGGTCAAAGTAAAGGAGCTAATTCTTTAGCACGCACACCACGTGTTTGATAAAATGTTTCAATGAATGTTTTTATGGCTTGATGGTTATATGGTATTGTGGTGTTACCTATGGTAATTCTAAACCCACTTGACTGAAGTTGATCAACAACAAAATGACATGTACTGTGACTGATTTTGACTGAGACGTACATGTGTACCATTGACTGATGACCTATCAATGCCATACGAATGAAAAGAAATGAATTGTTCTATAGATGCCATCTTATAATTGTTTTATATACACATTTTATTGACTGGTGGCATATTACGGTTAAGAAATGGTATTGATTCCTTCTGTACACTATAGTATATGTACTTGTTATTTACAGGTCTACTTGCTGAGTCTTATAACTCATTTCAGTTATGCTCATGAGATGCGTATACAGGTAACCGAGATTGATACGGTGGGGCGTCGAGACGGAAGAAAGAAATGTGCCAAGCTTGGAGGAAGGGTGAAATGATTATTTTGTCAATGGATGGTTGAAGAAAGTATTTTGTTTTGTAATGGTTGGAGTTGGCTAACATATTTTGTTGTAACCCATTTGATATTTTGGGAGTTTAAACTTGACTTAATTACTTTGGTAATCAAATGATTCGCTTTTGATTTTGAATATCTTTATGTATTAGTTGTGGGAAATTTTTATGGCGTATTGGTTTTATTGCTTGAGACAGGATATGAGTTCCTTTTTACGGGGAAACTTTGCCAAATTTTTTTAAAGTACACACTTTCCTCCAAGTCTATTTCTAAAGCTTCCGCATTATAGAGTTTATTATTATTTTAAAACGGGTTAGGGTGTCACAAATAACATTTAAAATAATCTTTTTAATTGGAAATAAAATTAATGTAGTTTAAAATAACTACCATCATCCAAAATCAACGTAAACGTAAACGTGTAAAAATCCTAAAATAATCAACGTATGAAAATATTCATCTCCTGTCAATCTCATAAACCGTAATGCGGAAAACATGTGGTCCTCGGGTCGTGTCACCGCACCAGGTCTGCCTACTCAGAGTTTGGCACTTCCAGTCTCCTCAACATTTAGTTCACCTGCATCACACACGCCTAGTGAGTCTAAAGACTCAACACGCCTATATCAGGAATAACAAGTACATATAAATAGCACACAGCATTGAAAAATATCATACTCAACATACCTTTCATGAACTTAAAAACATGAACATAAACGTGTCGTGTAAAATCATGACGTGCCAAAACAGCTCATCGTTAATCATTATTCATCATTCATCGTTTATCATTTATCGTTCATCATTCATCCTTTATCGTTCATCGTTCATCATTCATCCTTTATCGTTCATCATTTATCATTTGTGAATTTAGTTCATTAGAGGTGACTATCGTACATCATCATTTACGATGGATCCATCATACATAGAACCGCGGTACCCGGCGGCTATCGGACATCATTGACAGGATCACCCATCCACTGTGCCTAGGCCTCATCATCAGCATTTACATATACGTCATAAACATTTACATATACTTCTATAGCCACAACTAATTCCCATCATTCAAAACATTATCATTTTCATCACTTATAAAATTCATGTATAAATGCAATTTCCTTTAAATTCAAGCATGCAACCTATATTTTTATAAAATCTTAAAAATCGTGAATCATGATGCGTGAACATTTAAAATATCATGAATTTGTGCTCAGGGCGCTGCCTTGACCAAATCTCTCACAGGGTGCAAAATGACCTATTTTGCCCATGGAAACCCAAAAATTACCATTTTGCCCCTAGACGTAAAATTCCACATTTTTGACATTTTCTTAATTCCATTGACACTAACATGTCCCAAATAATTATTTAAGCCTACACGAATTTTCCCATAATTTTATTTGACCTAAATCGATGACTTTTAAATTTATCTTTAACTATAACATATTAATGCATTTTAATCCCGAATTAAACTAAACCTTAGCATAAAATTCCCAAATTAAAAATTTAAACTTCTAATAATTATATGAGCTTAAATATAATTTTTCATAATTTTATTAAGCTTAAATCTAGGCGTTTCAATTAATCATTTAATCAACGTTTCCTGCGAAGTTTAAATCTGGGATAAATTCAAAACTCATTATTTTGATCTGAACTTACCAAACTCTTAAAAATGTCCCAAAACATATTTAAAAGCATCCCTAGATGTGTAAACTCGAGCTCATTTCATAACTTAACCGAATTGTTTTTAAATATTGGACCAGAGTCCCGGTTTTAACCCGAATCGAACCTAAACCAAACCATAACTTTCCCAACTTTTTGTCACACCGTAAAAACACTTAAAAGTCCCTAGCACATAATTACCAGACCCAAAAATCCCACGTCTGAAAATTTCAGAATTTACCCAAAAGTCTCGGCCCTACCTTATTTTTCCTCCTATTACCTTCCTCATCTACAAACTCACGCCCTAGCCTACCCGACAGCACCAGCCATGGCTTGGCCTACCAGGGACCTAGGCCAGACCCTAAGGAGTCTACTGAACCCTCGCAACCAGCCCTATGCAAGCTCATAGGCTCGCACCACCTAATCTTCGCGAGGGAGCACCCATGCTTCTTTTACTCTTCACTCGATCTGTCGCGAATGTGGTTGGTTCCAGCAAGTTTTAAACCCCTCCAGGCTTGGTTCCAGACCCACCAGGGTCTGGTCTAAGAATCGGCGAAGTCCCTCAGTTGCTGGCCGACCCTTGCAAGCTCAAAATCCAAAGAACCGAGCCACCCTAAAGGAGACTCTCCTCTCGTCTCAGCATCCAGTAACCCCTCTAAACCTCAAGACAGCATCTTAACATCACCAACAGCCCCTAAAAAATCCAGAGTCGCAGCCCTTTGCACCAAGATCAGAAAACGTGAGTGGTAATTGTGGAAATGCATGAAACAAAACAAAACCGATACATCATCATGTACAGCTGCTGGATAGAAATTTTCTACATGTTACAACACACATTAAACATAAATAGTGCGTGAGTAATACATAAAAGATAATACATGCGTGCCTGATGATGTTTGAAGAACAAAAACGAGACGAGGGAGACCCGGATGAATTCCTTTCGCAAGAACAAGAGCAAACCGAAGCTTCCTCAGCTGGAGGATGCTGAAACCGAGAATAAAAATTTCTGAAAATGGGGTGTCGGTTGGTGTGAGGGTGGTAGGGTTGGGGTTTGGTTAGGGAATTAATTATATAGGAGTAGTTTAATTAATGGGCTCCAAATTTTAAATGAAAAAGGAGTTAGAAGGGTTTTAAGCCGATAAGCTTAAAAGTTCGCCCATTAAATCCAAACATACTTTTGAAAAATATTTCGTGTTGAAAAGTTTTTGAAAATAATAGCCGAACTCTCAAAAAGTCCCCCGACACGATAAAATTTACGTATCGGATAAAATAAAATACTGTGGATAAAAATTACCCAATAAATACCATTTTTGAAAAATACACTTAAAAACATCTTATATTAATTAATAAAAATTAATCATGTAATAAAATAATTTTTCTGAAAATTCTTCGGTCTCCGATCATCGTTTGAGCGCGAAATGAAACTTAAAAATCTTTAATGCATAAACCTTTAAAATTTCGTGAAATAAATTTTATCATGCATGAATTATGCATAAAATGCATAAAAAAAATTAAACAAATATTAACGAAATAAAAATGCATTTAAAACTTTAAAAAAATTTAATAAAATACCAAAGAAATTTAATAACTTGCATGCACGTGGTTTACGTGACCCTTCAAATTTTCAGAACGTTACAATCTCTCCCCCTTAAATTGAATTTCATCCCCGAAATTCACTTATCCTTGATAATCAAAAAGTTTAGACTTAGTTCTAGTATCCCAGTAGTCCATGCTTCCGCTGCCCTACTCTAATAAAATAATAAATCTTAAAATGTCCTTATGTCTCCTTGGTCCCGATAAACTCTACCTTCTAAATCCTTGTTTGTGAAACTCAACTTATAACGACCCATGATAACCTAGTTTCATTTTTCTATAACCTCAAATTTCAACTTTTCTATAACCTCAAATTTCAACTTTTCTTAAACTTTCTAATATTAGAAATGGCAGTCATAAATTTTATTGCGTCTTACTTTTCTTATACTATACCCTTAATGTTCATCAACCTATTAAATTATCATTTATACAACTTAAGAAATTTTAACACCAATATTTTACTGATCGACTTATATCTTCGGTGATACACTTAAAAGTTAAACCTTATCTCAATCCCATAATGATATTCACCTAAGATCCTTGAATCGAATCTTTATATTATGGCACAAAACTTACATAACTTAATTATTTACAATTACATCCCAATATTAAATTGTTTCAAATCTTTAAATTCGAGTAGCGTTAATCCATAAAACCCAAATATACACTATCGAACTTCTACCTAATTAATAAAACCCTTCTATCATCAATCACATACTTAAACTATTTTCTTCCCAATTACAATTTAGTTGAGGCTTAAGGCCCTTGGACTTTCCTCATTGAAACGAATGTTGCATTCTTACGTATCCTCAATGCTTCATACATACTAGCGTATAAAACTTATTAAGTCATCCCATGGGAGCCTTAGACTAACTCTAATAAATCAACTTCACTTATACCCCATAGAGTTCTAGAATCCCCATATCAAGCTTTTTAGATTTCTCACTCGATAAAAATCTTAATATTCATTAATTGATAACTTATGTTTTTACCCAAAATTGTCGTATTAACAAATATCCCTTAAATTTGAAATTCAAAATTACCTAATCCAAATAGATTTGGATAAAATAATTTAATACACATATCTGCTTAGTCCCAAGTTTCTTAATGACTTTCAAAATTTATCAAAACAAGGTGGCTACCTCAATTCTAACATGCGTCTGTTAAGTAACATAACCATCAATCTTACACAACTTTCTAGAAAAATTTAAATTCCAAAAAAAGTATAATCTTAACTATTAAGATCATGACTAAAACTTATGACACATCAAACTTAAGTTCCCAAAAATTTTTCTAACTCAATGTTTATTCTTATGACTTAATATAACCGATCAACTTTATCTTAAATCATCATCACTTTAAATTCTCAATTTGCCACAACATTATTCCACTAAAACTTAAATTTTTAAGCCCAATGTTTATTTATATTACAATTGTAGTGCCCAAATTCAGTACGCGTATAACCAATGCATTAGTTTAATTATTAAATCGTTTACTTAATTTTAAATGAGTTTTAGCCATGCATAATTTATGAAAATACATTATTTTAAATTATTCATGTTTATGTGATGCACGTTAAAATGTTTAACGAGTTTCATGTTTCAGGCGATTATCCGAGGCAGCATTGAGGAAAAGACCCGGTGACCATTTTTGGCAATTTCAAAAGATGGTATTTTATTTTAAGTCAAGGATGAGGCGTTTAAAATAATTTATTTAGTTTTAGCAATTTAAAGCTTTATTTATGTATTTAGTAATTTAAGAGTTTGGAACTTTTAAAATTAGTGTGTAAGCATTTTAAATGGGGAGTTTGATTAAATTAGTGTGTGTTAACTTTTGATTAGTATTTAATTTAGTTAATTTAGCACTAAATCCTCCTTAATTAAAAACACACACACACGTTACACACACTCACACACACTTACACGTTTTTACACACACTAAAACACACAACACATCTGCACATTCATGTTTTCAGATTTTGAAAGATAGGAAACCTAGGGTTCTCCATCTAAGAAGCATCCGCCCCCTTCCCCTTTATTTTCCAGCAAGTTTTCGGCAATTTTATTTCAAGATAATCGAGCCACCATCGTTCCGGATCAACCTCGCTTCTTTCTCCGCTTCGGTATCGCCGTTTCGGTAAAGTTTATCATCAAAAGGCACGTATAATCTCTCTTTTGCTGCGTTGATCATGTCATATTATGTGGTGCGTTGTTTTACGCGTGAAAATTCATGTATGTTGTTCATAGTTTGAGCGGTTATTTGTTTGGATCGATTTTGAAGGAAAAGTTTTAGATCTAAATCACGTTTTACTGTTCTTATTAAAACTGCGAATTTTTGGTCAAGATTTTGGGAAAACTTTCAACGCGAAAAACGTATAAATTTTTGATACCTTCGATTTGATATAAAATTCAAAATTTTTGGACAAAAATTGAGTGAGTTATGGTGTTTTTCGTGGGACTGCTCAAACTGCGAATTTTAAGTAAATTGTGTTCTTGAAGTTATTTGTTGCAGGCTTCGTTGGGGATCGACGGGTGATCATTGCTGCGTATAGGTAACTCTGGTAATGATGTTTGGAGTATTTTTGAGGTTTTGTTTCAAGTCTTTAGGCTCTTTAATTCATTAGGAGTCGTAAGAAAAGATTTTGTGTCAATTGCCGTGTTTTCGGGTTGTATGTGTCGTAGGGTGGACGTCGTCATTTTTGGGGCATTCGTACGAGTTTAGTTCAATGCTATGGTGTCTTAGTATGGTCTCCAGGTGTTTAATTTCGTTCCATTAGTTGTTCATTTTGGAAAATAGACATTTCGTAAGCTTTCCTCGCAGGTTCAGAAAAGTCGAGGCCACACGGATTCATACACGGACCCTGACACGGGGTCCGTGCCTTTGTCTTCCTTTGAAGTGTCAACCAACCGAGTCTACACGGACCCTCTGACCCAGACACGGGGTCCGTGTCCTCACTTCTTCCCAAGTTTCACTTTTGCGCACCTACACGGACCCTCACCCGGACCTCAGCACGGGGTCCGTGCCTTCCCTTTTCTTCACGAGTCATTCCACCGCACCAACACGGACCCGGAGCCGGACCTGGGTACGGGGTCCGTGTACTTGTGGTTTTTGGAAATATTATGGTATGCTTTGAGGTTGATGTCTTGGTTTAGTGTAATGTTTAATAATGTCGAGTCACGGGAATTTTAGAACGCCCTAGGGAAGTGTATGAACTCGTGAGTAAGCTTGTTTGTTACGTCTATGTTACACCCGTTAAGTTTATGAATTCACGTTAGTATGTTGCAGCAACGACCCCGGTCGAAGTCCAACGAATCCCTCAACGCCAAGTAAGTATGTTGACGTGCAAGAAAATATTTTAATTTTTTGAGGTATGCTAAATGTCTTGTGACCAAATTTAATGGGTTTGGAAGTCGGTGAACTTGGCCGAGGACCTCTCCACCCCGTTAAATTATGAACGGGTTAGATCGTGATTGGAAAGCGTTAAATTATGAATGGGGACCAACCAGCCCATTAAATTATGAACGGGGATCTCATGTATCTAGGCAGTGGATACGTCCCTGTCAGCCCAGTACTGTGGTTTGTCTGATCACTTGCTTTGAAACATCCTCTACGCAAAATGAAGTCATGTATATTTAAGTATGAACAACTACGCAAGCATGTTTATGTAAGCTTTTAAGTTATGGCACGCCTATGTATGTATGCAAGTTCAAGCTCATTTCAAATCCAAGCTTCAAGTATGTATGTTCTATTTTTAAGTTACATAAGATTTTATTATGTATTACTTGCTATTCTCAGTTTATACGTGTTGAGTCTTTAGACTCACTAGACTTGATCGATGCAGGTGAGGATGTCTATGAGGAGACAGGAGGTGGGGACCAAGGAGCAGGCTTGGACTGAGCGGGAGGCTAGACCCGAGGACCGCCCACGTTATTTTAAGATTTTAAGCATGAAAATATTAATACTCTGATTTTACGTTTTGATACGAGATGTTTTGAGCAAGCTTTTATTTTAGCAAAATTTTTATTGGTGAATGGATGATGTAGTGACGACGGTATTGATTTTATTTTCGTATTCAAGAAATTTTTTAATTTTTTCGCAAATTTTAAGTAGTAAAAAGTACGGTACGTCACAGTTGGTATCAGAGCGGTGTTCTTGTAAAGGGTTATGCCTACTGCTAGTTGCAAGAAGCTCACGAAGTCACACCTCAAGTCTGTAAGTTTTAAAGTTTCAAATTCATGCTATGTAGTAAGCATTAAGTTCTGATTTCAGCATGTGCATATTTTCAAGTTGTAGTACGTGCATCTGATGTCATTTATATCACGTCCATGCATATTGGGTTTACGTGTTGGGTAAATTATTGGAACAATATGCCTCCTAGACGTGTGGTTGACCGTGAAGCAAGGGACGAGGATAGAGAAGCTCGGGAGGAAGCGTTCTTCGCCAGTGAAATGATGTACTGAATAGCAACTTTGTCCCCATGGTTGCGTGCAAACTCTTCCAACAGGACGATGTGAACCTCGGGTCCCTGTCGGACACAATAGAAACTGGGATTTCATGCAATCAAATTATCTACCTGATATAGAGCTCCGCATACTGCGTCATGGAGAAAGTCGTATTCACTGGAAAGAAGTGCGCTGACTTGGTAAGTCGATCTACTAAACCTAAATAGCATTGGATCCTCTGACTAACCTCCGCAAACCAACAACGAAGTCCATGCTGATATTCTCCCACTTCCACTCGGGGATAGGGAGTGGCTTAAGCATTCTTGCTGGCCTCTGATGCTCTGCCTTCACTTGCTGAGAAGTGAGGCATTCAGACACAAATCGGCGGATATCCCGCTTCATACCTGGCCACCAATACAAAATCTGCAAATCCTTGTACATCTTGGTACCTCCTGGATGGATGGAATACGAAGATGCATGTTTCTCTGACAAAATATCCTCTCTGATCGAATCAACACTAGGCACCCACATTCTCCCTTTGTATCTCACAATGCCATCAGGCACTGTGTAGATTACACTGCCCTTGGCCTCATCCTTCAGTTTCTGTTTCTGTAACTGTTCATTTGAAGACTGGCATGTCGGATTCGGTCTAGCAACGAAGACTGGACTGTCAGATTAGACAGCTTAGGAGCTCTGCCCTTACGATAAATCTCTAGGCCAAATCTCTGAATCTCTGACTGAAGAGATCTCTGCACTAACAACTGTGTTATGACTGCAACTTTCCTACTCAAGGCGTCTGCGACAACATTAGCTTTTCTCGGATGGTGGCTAATTTCGCAATCATAGTCTTTAACTAACTCTAACCAACGTCTTTGCCTCATATTCTGTGGCGCCCCAAACCTCGCCACGTAATCATACAACATGTGACATCATATGCATAAAAATTTTCTTTGCGACGACGTAATAATATAATGCATATACGAAAAAATAGTGCAATCACCACACTATCTACGTCAGTGCACCAGAAACAGTATAATAAATACACACATACAACTCAAATAAGACAATAAACTATATTGTCTCTATCTACTATCAACTACAGGATTGTTTGACTAGACACACCTAGTCCTTCACCACTTTCATGTCTCACGGCATAGTCCTGTAACCTGTCCAACAAAAACAGCCCCCAATGGGTGAGCATACACAACAATCATCATCACAATACATTACAGTTATATTAACAACAACATAAGATATAACTGAAATAATAACAGAAATACCCCCTTTGCCGTTTCTGGACAATCAGCCATCAACAACCTCAACAACATCACACTGCAACAATAACATCGACGATACGTCGCACCCCAACTCAGGTGACAGCAATATCGTCGAACAAACAACATCAACGTGACGTCTTCCAACAACGACAGCCAACAACATCAACAATAATAAAAAACATCAAATATAATATCAAATCACCCAATTCCGGTGATTTACCATCGTTCAACACAATAGTATTTATGAATACTAAAAAATAACAACGTATGCTCGTACGTCAACACGTACATGATAATCGAGTATATATATAATCTGGATATTTCTTTGATCCCGAGGCTTGTGTTGTATCTAAATAATTCAACAACAATTATCAGATCATTATCACCGTATCAATACAATCATAACATCCTCAATATTTAACATCAAATAGCCCAACAACAATTAATTTAGAAAAATATAAAACTCGATTATAAATTCTTATCGTTCATCAATTTAATATTCTAGTGTATTTAATTCACAATACTACCATCAAATACACCCTAATTAATTTAACATCAAATAATAGGTTATTTTACAACATCCGTCAAATTGCGAAAACTTTATATCAACGTGTAGCCTATACTTCGTAGACTCCGAATATACAATCAGAATTAATAACAACTGAAAAACAACTCTCAAATCCCAAAGTAACACCAATATAATTTTCTCTACTTCGTTAAAATCATACACTATTCAACAATATTCAATTTCAATTTGATTTAACAATTTAACAGATTTATTCCAGAAATCGACGATTTTCAAATATCACCAAAAATATAAAATTTATACCTCAAATCGAAGACCTCGTGTCAACGATCTCAGAACTGAAATCGATTCGTCGATTGGATAAACCGGTGATTCGCACGATCGAAAAGAAAATCGAAACCCTCTTTTTCTCTCTTTCTCAGTAACTTTCTCTGTCTCAATTGTCTCAAACTTCTTTTATTTATTATTATTTTTTTTAAAAAAAAATTATATTATATTATATTATTAAAAAAATAATATAATATAATTTATTTAACTTTTTAACACCTGTATATCGCTTTATATCAATCAAACGATCAAATTTTCCAAACCTCAAAACATGAAACTTCTACATCTTTGAGTTTTCTACGTTATATTCAAATTTCAAATCATTTGGACTTTATATGATCAAATATGTCATATTTCAATCTTTAAAAATCATTAATTATTTAGTAATATCACATTACTAAATCAACAAATTGTTTACTTCAGGGATTACAATTCTTTCTGCGTGAAGAAATACTTGAAACTCTTGTGATCAGTGAATATCTGGTATTTCTCGTCGTAAAAATAATGTCTCCATATCTTCAACGCAAAGACAACGGCAGCTAACTCAAGATCATGAGTCGGGTAGTTCTTCTCATGCACCTTCAACTGTCTGGAGGCATAAGCTATAACCCGACCATGCTGCAACCACATTGCGCCTAACCTGAGCTTAGAAGCATCGGCGTACAACACAAAATTTCCTTGACCTGCTGGCAAGGCTAACACTGGCGCTGTGATAAAAGCTTGCTTCAAAGTATTAAAGCTCTTCTGGCATTCATCACACCATACGAATTTTGCATTCTTGTTGGTCAATTAAGTGAGTGGCACTGCAATCGATGAAAATCCCTGAATAAATTTCCTGTAGTAGCCTGCTAGGCCTAGGAACTGCGAATTTCTGACGCATTCTTCGATTCAACCCATTCCTTAACTGCTGTTACCTTAGCTGGATCCACCTCAATGCCACTGCTAGATATTATATGACCCAAAAACGCTACCTTCTCCAACCAAAATTCATACGTACTGAATTTTACAAACAACTTGCGACTCTGCAAGATCTGCAAAACTGAACCCAAATTCTCACGGTGCTCCTCATGGCTCTTCGAGTATATCAGAATGTTTTCAATGAACACTATGACGAACTGATCTAGGTAGGGGTGAAATACTCGGTTCATGAGGTTCATAAAATCGTTGGAGCATTTTTCAGTCCAAACGACATAACTAAGAACTCGTAATGTCCATATCTAGTCCTGAAGGCTGTCTTATTTTTACTTTACTATGACCTCGAATTCTGACTTTTCTCACAATTCTCAATATTAGAAATGGAGGTTCAAACTTATCGTATCTTACTTTCCTTATACTATACCCGTAATGTTCATCGATATATTACATTAGCATTTATGCAATTCAACCTAAGAAATATTAGCACCAAAAGTTACTGATCAACTTCTATCCTTGGTACTGCACTCAACAGTTAAACCTTATCTTAACCCCGTAATAATATTGACCTACGATCCTTGAATCGAATCTTTATCTTACGACATCAAACTTACGTAACTTAGCTATTTACAAGTACATCCCAAATAAAAATTGTTTCTAATCTTAAATTTCGAGTAACATTAATCCATTAAACCTAAAAATATACAATATTGTTCTTCTTTTTAAATAATAAAACTTTCCTAGCAACAAACACATGCTTAAACTATTTTCTTCCCAATTACATTATAGTTGAGGCCTAAGACACTTAAACCTTCCTCATTGGAACAAATGTCACGCTTTGACGTACCCTCGATACTTAATTCATTCTAACGTATAAAGCTTAATAAGTTTCTCTCTGTTAATGAAGGACTAATTCTAATAAATCAACTTCGCTTATAACCCATAGAATTCTAGAATCCTCATATAAAGATTTTAGATTTCTTACTCGATAAAATTCTTAATATTTGACCATTGATAACCTATGTTGAATACAACTAATTTATTTTTGTTTTTATTTTACCCAATATCCCCTTATGAACACCTATTTCATAAACTTGAAATTAAAACTTACACAACCCAAGTATTCTTAGATAACCTAATTCCATTACTCATATACACTTAATCCTAAGTTTCTTAATGACTTACAAAGATTCCTCAAGACAAGGTGCCTAATAGGGCCTCTTGCCATGCCTATCGACCTCAATGTCCCTCTGATCCTGCCCTGCCGCCAAAGCTCTCGACACGGCAATTGCATAAGTTGTAGGACCCACAACTCAAACATCACGGCGCAAGATCGGCCGCAACCCATCCATAAAATGCCTCGGATCCTCTCGAGCATCATTCGCAATCAGGTGTACAAAGTGACGCCCACTCTCGAACTTCCTGATGAAGTCTGCCACGCTGCTGTCTCCCTGACGCAACGTCATAAACTCCCTAGTCAGTCTGGATCGTACTCCTCAGTGAAGTACTTGCAGTAGGAGACCTCCTTGAAACCATTCCACATCATTATTTATAACTTCACTGACACTGACGCGCTTTCCCACCAAAGCCTGGCGTCTCCAGTCAACAAAAAAGTGGCACATCTAACTCTGTTTGCATCCTGCAGCTCCATAAACGCAAAGATTACCTCGATGGACTTAATCCATCCTTCCAGTATCATCGGGTCAGTAGTCCCTGAGAACTCCTTCGGATCCATCCTCTTAAATCTCTCATAAACTGCCGCCGATCTGGGCTCGCCCTTGTGTCTACTGCAATCTAGTTTCTCGAAAACTGTGCGAAGAACTGGGTCATCCCTGCAAGCATCTGAGCCTGCATGTATGGGGGTGGACGAGGGGGATTGACCCTCTCCCCATCCTGGGCTTCCCTATTCTCATCGCCTGCTTCACGCACAATCCTACGTCTTGGAGGCATACTTTTCCAACATTTACCCAACACGTAAACCCAACATGCATGAACATAATACTAATATTATAAGATGCACGTAAGTCGAATTTAAAACATGCACATGCTGAAATCATAACTTGATGCTTACTACATAAAAGAATTTGAAAACTTTAAAACTTACAGACTCAAGGTGTGACTTCGTGAGCTTCTCACAACCAGCAGTAGGCATAACCCTTTACAAGAACACCCCTCTGATACCAACTGTAACGTACCATACTTTTTGAACTAATTTAAAATTTGCGGAAAAATAAAAATTTTCTTACATAAGAAATAAACTCTCAAATTACGATTTAAAATAAACTTTTCATCCAAAAATGATTGCAATAAAAAGATCGTAAATAGAGTTTGCTAAAACACTTGTTTAATCCTCGTAACCCAAAACATGAATTCAGAGTAATAAAATTTGTCGTGCGTGAAATCTTAAAAAACATTGGGCGGTCCTCAGGTTTAGCCTCCAATTAGTCCAAACCAGCTCACTGATTCGCACCCCTCTTCTCCTCAAAGTCATCCTAACCTGCATCAAACAAGTCTAGTGAGTCTAAAGACTCAACATGTATAAACTGGAGATAGCAAATACTACACAATAAAACCACATGCATCTTAAAAGTATGACTTACATACTTGAAACTTGAATGTAATAGCATAAACATACTTGAAACTTGAACGTAGTAGCGTAAACATACTTGAAACTTGAACGTAGTAGCATAAACATAGACGTGCCATCATCATAAAACTCTTCTTAAACATACTTGCATCATACATACTTAAGCATACATAACATCATTTTGCATAGAGATATGTTTCAAATCAAGTGACCCATAAATAAATGTGCCTGATCAGACTAAAACACAGTACTGGCCTGACAGGGAAGATCCACTGCCACATACATGAGATCCCCGTTCTTGCTTTAACGGGTGGATTGGTCCCTGGTCATGCTTTACCGCTTTCCAATCCTGATCTAAACCCGGTCATGCTTTACCGGGCGGATTGGTCCCTGGTCATGCTTTACCGCTTTCCAATCCTGATCTAAACCCGGTCATGCATTACCGGGGTGGAGAGGTCCTTGGCCACATTCACCGACTCCCAAACCCGTTCATAATTTGGTCACAAGACATTTAGCATACCTCAAAAACTTAAAATATTTTCTTTTGCACGTCGAACATATTTAAAACTTCGAGGGATTCGTTGGAACATTCTGGAAATGCTGCCCCAACAACAGCGGCGGCAAGGATTCAGGAGATCCCAACGAAGCCTGCAACCAAAAATTCAAGAACACATTAAAATAGCGCATTTTCAGAAAAGTGCAGTTTGAGCAGTCCCGAAAAGACGATCATAACTCACTCATTTCTTATCCAAAAATTACGAATTTTCTGTCAAATCAAAGGTATCGAAAAGTACTACGTTTTATATGTCGAAAGTGTTTCCAGAAAATCGACCGAAAAGTTGCAGTTTTTAAAATGACAGCAAATTTCGAGTTTTGCGATCCAAAAATGTTTAAAAATCGATCCAACCATTTTTGCTCAAACTTTTGCATAACATTCACATATTTTTCATACAAAAAACAAATTAAAATATTTACTATGACAAGATCGATGCAGAAATGAAAGAATATACATGCCTTTGATATTTAACGTTATCGAAACGACGACATCGTAGAGGGAAGGATGCGAGGGTTGATCTGGGACGAACATGGCACGATTTTTCTTGAAGAAAGCTCAACGAGAATTGCTGGAAAATATGAAGAGAACGGGACGGCTCCTGGTACACTAGAACCCTAAGCTTTTCTCTTAAAAAAATGAAATAAAATGGAAGGGAGAATTGTGTAAGGGTGATAATGTGTGTGTGCATGTGTTTCTAGGTAATTCGGGGAATTAATTTAGCTTAAATAATAATTAATTGCCTAATTAGGTGATAATTATGCCTGGGTAAATAATTAATAATGGGACAAAATTGTGCTTAATTAATAATTAATTGCCTAATTAGAGGATAATCATGCATGAGTCAATAATAATAAAAAAATACTAATCTAATACTAACTTTTCTAACACCTCTAATTTAAAATAAAATGCACAAGTGACACATCTTTAAAAGTTTAAAAACTCATAAAATCACTTAATAATCAAATTAGGCTTTAAAAATGCTATAAACTAAATAAATCATTTAAAATGACACTTTCTTGACTTAAAATAAAATACCACATTTTAAAATTGCCAAAATCGTCGTCGGTCTCCTTTCCTCGATCCCGCATCAAATAATTGCCTGAAACATGAAACTCAAGAAAACATTTTAACGTGCATCACAAAACCAAAATTAATTTAAAATAATGCATTTGAATAAATCATGCATCTCTAAAATTCTTTTAAATTTAAATAAATGATTTAACAATTTAATTAAATGCATGGATTTTACGCGTACTGAGTTTGGGCTCTGCAATTACACCGCCTCAAAAATCAACTTATATCTACACCAGTCCCAAGAATGATATGCATTTATTTCAAAATCCCAGAAAATGGAGATCAAGTATAAACTTCAAAGTTTTAATGCTAAAAACAGTTACCATAAAAGGGAACTCCTCAAGAAATATGATTCAGAACTACGCTGAGCAAAAAAACATTAAATGCATCGATTAAAGAACAGTTAATGCTCTTAAAGTTGACAGTGATACATCTGTTCAGGGGCTCAGGTTAACGTTGCTTGTCCTTCCCAACCGTTGGAACAATCGGATAAATTAACAGAGAAGTAGCAAGAGAGAAACACCACTCAATTTCACAACTATAAAATTACAATCTTCTTGCATACTTTGAAGATTCAGAGCGCACTCAAAGCTTACTTGATTCATCGCTCAATTAACATGCATTGAACAGAAAGATACTCGATCATTCAAGGATCATTTTCGTGCTACTTATATCAGATTATTCATATCAGTAACATTTTTATTATTTGGTTAAGTTGTCGTGTCTAGTGGACAAAGTGTTCTTAAAATCTAGAGGTGTAAAGTGATCACTAAGAGTTCCAAAATAGACAGTGTGATAAGTCCTGATTGGAGTGGGCTGTTGCAAAAAATTTATAAAGCAAAATTCTTTTTGTGGAATCCTTCCCGAAGAGGAAGAAGAGGTGAGCGTAGAAGTATTCAAACTCCGAACATCCATAAAAATCTTATGTCGTTTATTTCTCTCAAGCATATACTTTTCCATCTTCATTTTGTTGTTAAGCTTGTCAACGTTTTTAAACTGTCATTGGAAATTGTCAACTGTTTTTTGCACTTAATAGTGGTTCACATTTCCAACCATTTGAGAAGAATTTTCAACCGCCTCAAAAACAATTGAAATCAAAGTTTTAAAAGTAAAAATTTGAAAGAGTTCATTCACCCTCCCCCTCCAAACTCTTTCCCGATCCTAACAAGTGGTATCAGAGCGGGGTTTTCTCAAACATTAATATCTTATAACTACTCATGGCATCGTTCAACAAAATTTCTATGTTTTCTAAAGTAGATTATGATGATTGGAAAATTCGTATGCAGGCACATCTATCTACCCAAGATGACGACATGTGGTATGTTATTACTGACGGGCCAATGAAAATTCTGAAAAGTAAATACAGCTGCAACAACAACTGAAGATGCTCCCCAGATGGTTGAAAAACACCGATCTGAATGGACAACTGAGGACAAAAAGAAATCAAATCTTGATAATGTCCCAAAGGATATTCTTTCCAAGACTCTAGACAAAAACATGTTTGCCAAAATCAAGACGTGCACTACGGCTAAAGAAATATGGGAAAAACTCACACAACTATGTGAGGGCAATGATCAAACTAAAGAAAACAAGCTGACTGTTGATATCCAGAAGTTTTATAATGAAAAAATGAAGCCAGAAGAAACTCTTACAGAATTCGACGAACGGTTCAGTAGTATCATCATCGAACTTATTTCTTTAGGAAAAAAATATTCTAACCAAGAAATTGCTTTGAAGATTGTGTGAGCTCTTCCCAAAGTATGGGATGTGAAAACCATAGCTATGCGAGAGTCCAAAAATCTGAACAAGCTGGAACTCCATGATCTCTTTGCAGATATTAAAGCATATGAGTTCGAGATTGGAATACGAACTAAAGAAGAGCCATCCACCTCCCAACATACAAAAGCCTTGGCAGCTACCACAGTGACTCTTCCGGTTGAATAGTCCACAAGTAAGAAAACGGATGAGCTACTAAGCAATGAAGCCATGTCCACTTTTGTTAAAAAGTTTGGTAAATTCATGCATAAGAATCAATCACAGATGAATAAATCTTATTTCAAAAAGGACCATACTGATGATGGCCAAGCATGCTTTAACTGTGGAAAGAAGAGGCATTTTATTGCAGAATGCAATAGGCCAAGAAAGGAGGAAAAGAAACCGGTTGACAGAAGACGATCTAAAGATGACCAACAATTAACCAAAAGGAAGAATCAACGAGCCTTGGTTGCAGAAGAAGATAAAGGTAAGTGGGCTGACTCAGAGTCAGAAAGATCCCCTTCTGAAAAATCAGCCAGTGAAAGTGAAGATGAGACGACAAAGTGTCTCATGGCTAATGAAGACCCAGAATCTACAGAAGAAATGATATTTAACTTTGACTCTATTGAATTCACAAGAGAAGAACTTGTCACGACACTGCATGATATGGTAAATGAGTTCAAAGGACTATCGCAGAAATTCAATGAAGCTAAGGCGAAAAAACAAAACTTGAAAAATAAGTTGACTCTCTCTAGCTGTTCGCAGCAAAATGAGATTGACATTTTAAAAGTAAAGTTAAGTCTGCTAGCGTCTGAGAATGATGACCTGCGCAGACTGTTCCATGCCACGTTAAAAGAAAACAAACGGTTGATAAACACAGTCAACACATGGAACAAGTCATCTGCCTCTCTTAACAAGATGCAAGAGATGCAAAAACCGGTCAGAGACAGAACCGGACTAGGTTATAGCATCAATGAATGCAGCACTTTAGGAGCACCAACTCAACCATTATTAGAGAAAGACAGTTTAAAATCAATTAAATTCATTAGATCTAGTACGTTATATGAACACGATAAGCACGATGTTCAAGGCACTGAGAATGTAAATCTTGAAAATAACAGAAGGCGATGTGGTTTGGGATATGTCGAAATTGAGAGTGCTAAATCCAATCGATCATGGCTAAGACGCAGGCCAAATACAACAGTTCAAAACAGTTCAGTATTGGCCAGCAGAAAGTCAGGTTCAACCGGATATCACTCAAAAACTAGACCTAACCATTACTACAACAACCGATCTGTTCAAAAGAGATACATATTGATTGATAATAACAGATGGTCAAATCAACATACTGGAAAAGAGAAGACACTGCATACACCACCTGATTATGCACATAACTGTACTCACCTTAGGACACACCATAAAAATCCTTCAGGATAATTCAAGTGTGGATTCCTAAGGGTCTAATAAGCTCAGGACCCAAATAGGAAAGGGTACCAATTTCTAATTTAAATAATGTTAGGCATTGAAGAAAAAGGACTTGGAAGAATTCATCTGGTTCCTGGATAGTGGTTGTTCCAGACACATGACTGGAAGCAAATTTTTTTTATCAGAAGTAGTCAACTACAGAGCTCCAACAATCGCCTTTGGTGATAACTCTAAATGTAGAGCTGTGGGTAAATGTAAGATTATCCATGGCAAAATTATCATTAAAGATGTACTTCTTGTAGAAAATCTATGTTATAACCTGATAAGCATAAGGCAACTATGTGACAATGGTTACATAGTTGAATTTCAAAACCTCATATGCACTGTTAAAACTGTCGCAGGAAATATTGTTGTAACTTGTCATAGAGAGCAAAATACATATAAAGTAAAATGGAATGATGATTGTCTTAATGCACCTACTTGCTTTATCGCCTTAAATTGTAATAAAAATTTTCTTTGGCATAAACGACTCAATCATCTTAATTTCAAATCTATTGCTACTATTAGCAAACTTAAACTGGTATCTGGCTTGCCTAACATTGACTTTGCCAAAGACAGAATTTGCAATGCATGTCAATTAGGTAAACAAATCCGTTCAACCTTCAAGAACAAAGGAAGAAAATCATCAGCAAGATGCCTGGAACTTCTTCACATGGGTTTGTTTGGACCAATACCGGTGATGAGCTTAGGAGGAAAGAAATACACTCGTGTGGTAATTGATGACTTCTCCAGATTTACATGAGTATTTTTCTTAAGCTCCAAAGATCAAAACACGGCTCAACTAATCAAGCTTCTCAAAAGACTTCAAAATGAGAAAACTGAAGCAGTAGACAGAATCAGGAGTGACCGAGGAACTGAATTTCTGAACCAATTCCTGTCATCCTATCTTGAAGATAATGGCATAAAACATGAACTGTCAGCTGCAAGATCACCTCAACAGAATGGAGTAGCTGAAAGAAGGAACCGCATATTGAAGGAAGAAGCTAGAACCATGCTGGCAAAATCCAGTATCTTCCAACGACTTTGGGCGGAGGCCATCAGTACAGCCTGTTATACTCAAAATCGTTCTATGATCAATAAAAAACATGAAAAGACTCCATATGAGATCTGGACCGGCAAGAACCAGAAGTTGGATATTTTTTCATTTTCAGTTGTAATTGTTTCATTCATATTAATGGCAAGACACAACTAACCGCATTTGATGCAAAAGCTGATAATGGTGTCTTCCTGGGATACTCAGAAGTAAGTAAAGCGTATCGAGTTTCTAATCAAAGAATTCTCATTATTAAAGAATCCATACATATTGTATTTGATGAATCATCCATATGTCATGACAATAGTGGTAGCAGCATTCATGATTTGATTAATAAACTTGATTCTACTAACCTTGAAGATAGTACTGATGACAATATAGATTTTAGAAAAATACGTGAACACATCTTGGAGCAAGATCCAATCGTTTAAGAACAAACTCAACAGATGAATAAACCAGAGGACAACTATCAACCACAGAGTATACAAATAGAAAAGGGGACGGTGGAGCAAGAAGATGATTTCAACCAACCGAGTCAAATCCATATGGACCATGTCTCCAATGGAAAAAGGATCATTCACTCGAGCTGGTCATCAGTAACCCTACTGCTCCTCTCAGAACTAGAAATCAAATTATCAATGAATTTAATCATGATGCGTTTGTTTCTCAGATACAACCTAAGAAGATCGATGATTCATTCCTCGACTCAAATTGGATAAAGGCTATGCAGGAGGAACTTAATAAGTTTGAAAGAAGTAGAGTTTGGCATCTATTTTCTTGGCCTGATAATACTCATGTTATTGGCACTAGATGGGTATTTAGAAACAAAATGGATGAAAACGGTTCAATTATAAGAAACAAGGCTAGACTAATAGCTCAAGGCTACAGACAGGAGGAAGGAATAGACTTTGATGAATCGTTTGCCCCTGTAGCCAGGACAGAAGCAATTATAATATTTATGGCCTTTGCAGAATTTAACTATTTCAAAGTATATCAAATGGATGTTAAATCAACATTTTTAAATGCGTTGCTTAATGAGGAAGTTTATGTAGAGCAATCACCTGGTTTCGTTAATCACATTCATCTTGATTATGTCTACAAACTAGACAAAGCATTGTATGGATTAAAGCAAACCCCGAGAGCATGGTATGACACATTAACTAAATTCTTGCTTGAGCATGGCTTCTCAACTGGAATGGTTGATAAAACCCTGTTTAAATTTTCAAAAAATGATTACTCACTTTTTTTACAAATATATGTGGACGATATTATTTTCGGATCAACTAATCCTAAACTATGTGAGAGATTGTCTAAGATTATGAATGAGCTGTTTGAAATGGGCACGATGGGCGAATTAAATTACTTTTTAGGACTGCATGTCAAGCAGTCAGAAAATTTTATATTTATCAATCAAGCCAAATACACTCGAGATATGCTAAAGAAATTTGGCATGGAAAATTTCTCTCAAGCCACTACCCCGATGAGTTCATCAATCAAATTGGACAAAGATGTAGGGGGAATCTCCTTGGATACAAAAATGTACAAAGGCTTAATTGGTTCCTTACTATATTTGACCGCAAGTCGACGAGATTATGTTTGTTGTATGTTTATGTGCACGGTTTCAAGCTAAACCTATGCAATCTCATTTTATTGCTGCAAAATGCATACTTAAATATCTTAAAGGTACTACTAATGCGGGTCTTTGGTATCCCAAAGATTCAAGTTTTAATCTTATAGGTTATTCAGACGCCGAATATGCCGGATGCAAAATCGATCGAAAAAGCACGAGCGGTTCATGTCAATTTTTGGGTGATAGACTAATATCGTGGGTTAGCAAGAAACAGATGTCTAGTGCTACATCAACCGCTGAATACTTGGCGGTTGGGAGCTGTTGTGGTCAGATGCTATGGATACAACAACAGCTGAGAGACTATGGAATTCAAGCTACTGAATCTCCTATCTTCTGCGACAACACCAGTGCAATAACAATTACATATAACCCCGTCATACACTCTCAGACAAAACACATTGACATCAGACATCATTTCATCCTAGAACATGTTATGAAGAAAGAGATTCGGCTTAAATATGTTCATATGGATCAACAAGCAGCTGATATTGTAATGCCCGTTTACTCGTACAAATGATAATAATGCGTTTATGTCATTTAATATGTAGTTATTTAACTTATTATGTTTACATGTTGATTGAGGTATCGATACTGAGATTGAATATGATTTCTAGATTGTTCATGGTGTATTGAGAATGAATATGTGTCTGAATAGTGATAGTAAGATGTGTATGTAGAAGTAGTGTAATGAAATTTGTAGGAAATGAGATGAAAATATGGCAGTGTTTAAGGGTTTTAGCATAATGATTAGAATATGCATCCAAATTATGTGAGGCCATAACCATTAGAAAACTAAGTTGTAATTCTACAACTTTAATGCTTTGGGTTTTGTCCAAATCATTGTGGAAGACAAGCCAAATGTGCCCCGAAGTGTGTCGTGTGTATCGTCATTCTTTCACTGACACATGTTGGGAGAATAAGCATAACTTTTTCCTCAGACCTCCAAATGACATGAAACTAGTTGGAGATTGAAGCCAAGACATAGGGCTACAACTTTCATGTTTACCACTTTTTCAAATTATGAAAGGAAGAAACGTTTTCAGAGTGATTTTTGATGAAACAGTGTGCAGAGCCGAAACTTATGCGCCCAGGCCGATATTAATGTCCGCCCGGGCGGACCTGCACAAAAAATAAACATGTTAGGCCGAGAGTTATCCACCCGGGCGGTAAAAGATGTCCGCCCGGGCGCTGCCTGATGTATAAAAAGATAAGGATCGACTTTTCTAAGCACTTTCCACCATTCTCACCTTCTCCAACAACATAAACTTGAAAGAAAACCTAGAAAACATCCTCCAAATGCTTTCTTCTTCATTCCTCTCATCATTTTGAAATTAGAATTAAGTTCTGCATCACAAGAACTTCCTAAGGGTGTAAGTTTTCTTCTCCTTTAGTTGTTCTATATATATAGGGGTAACTTTCACCTTGTATAGAAATAGTAACTGAACTATTGGTTTATTGACAGCATAGGACTGATAAACATCATCTCAAACAAGTATTCGTACGCTTGGTAAAATGTCTGCCCTTTTTATTGCATTAAAAGTACTAGAAATTTTTTTTTTCCTCTAAATTCCGGCTTTCCCTCAAATATTTTTATAAAATATTTTGCTTTTTTTTTAAAATAAAACATCAACCAACTAACATTTAAAAATCAAGTGAAATAGTCACAAAATAAAATCGTCTACTGTTTTACCAAACCCAAAGAAAGCAATAATTTGAAAAGAATAGTTCATACTAAACCTCTCAAAAATCTCTCAAAAACATAAATAAATAGTCTTAAAAATATTTATCTAAAATCAGTAATCATAAAACATAATGCGGAAATAGTAGAAGCGCTGGTCCTCGGGTTGTGTGCGCCTTCAGTCCAGTCAAATCACCTGTCAAGTCCTCCCTCAAACTCACCTGCATCCATCACACCTAGTGAGTCTAAAGACTCAACACACCATCATCTTTATAGCAAGTAATACGTAATACAGTCAACATATAACAGTGAAAAATATTTGTACTTAAAATATCGTTTTCAAGAAGATGCATAAACTTCAAACATGAACATTTTCGTAAATCTTTTATGATGCATGAACTTTAAATAGAAACATTTTCATAATGATGCATCAACCTTAAGCATAAACATTTTCATGACATGTATAACATAAAACTTAACCTTTTCCTTTTTCCTCAACATGACATGACATAAAACCTTTTTAACATGATCATAAACATTTTTCCTTTTTCTTTGTTGAATTCAGATCGTTAATTGTGACTTTCCTCAAACCTCAAAAGTCGATGGATACATCTACATGTAACCATAGTACTGGGCGGCGGGGGACACCAGCGACACTCTCACCGGTCAACTGGGCCCTGGCCTATCATAATCGAATGGAAATACGATCGTCGGGGCTCCCTCTGGGGCCTTCTCCCATAAATGGGCTCCCTCTGGGGCCTTCTCCCCTCACGATATTCCCATTCTTACCTCAAACCTCATATCCTCATAACCTCATATTCGCAATAATGGAAACACGATCGTCGGGCTCCCACTAGGACCATCACCCTCACGACATCGCCATCATTAACGAATTAGTCACAATTAATTCACATCCTTCAACATTTTTCATTCACATCACTTTAGAAAAATCATGAATAACATTTACTTTTTGAAACCAAGCATGCAACATGTCTTTTAAATGTCTTCTTTAAATCATAAAATTACTTAGACATTTAAAAAAATCATAATTTACTCATGAACAATTCATAAACATTTAAAAATAATCATGATATCATAAAAACAGCATTTCGGGCACTTCCATGACCTTTACTAATTTCCTGGTGTAAAAAGACTGTTTTACCCTTGGACTCGACATTTTACGTTTTCGACTTTTTTCTTGATTTCATGACTCTAACATGTCCCAAATAATTATTTAAGCTTACATGAATTTTTCCATAATTTTATTTAGCTTAAATATTAGATTTTTTCATTTATCTTTACTTAATTGTTTTAACGGTGTTTTAATCCCGAAAAAAATCCCAAACTTTAATATAAAATTCCTACATTCTAAATTTAGTCTTTTTATATTATTTTAGCCCTTATGGACCATGACTCGACCCCCGTGAGCTGTTTTCCAATTTTTTCTTTATTTAACAGCCCTATTTGACACATAAATTTCAACCCCGAGCCAACTTCCGATTTTCACGAGTTACCCACAAACCATGTGGTCCGAAACTTGAGCAACATCTTAAATTAACCTACTGGACTCTAACCTCATAAAGAAAAACATCCTAAACTCAGAAACGAGCCCCCTACTTCCTGACCAAAAGCTAGCCGAGAAACCTTGTTGGACAAGGTCTCTTGAACGCGCTGCCTAGCCCCTAACCACGAACCCAGCCACCAAACCAACCTGATGTGCACCCCCTAAGGACCCTAAAGACAAGACCTGACCCAGTCCAGACCCCCTGAACCGCGCGCCCAAGCTTGTACGAAGCACAGAACCCTGCATGCGATTCCCTTGATTCTCGGGTGGGAGTCCTAGCTTGCTAGGACTCCTTCCCTGCCTTAGAGCGCGAGTCCTAGCATGGCTAGGACTCCCTCCCTGACTCTCTCATGACCCTGGCTAGCCTCTAGAACTAGCCAACCAAGCCTTAGCCCCTGTACAACAAAAACCGAATCCCCATGCTCTAGACAGCAGCTTCTCGGTTTCTGCATGTTCTTGTTTCCTTTTTCTTTCTTTGTTACAGCCGATTTATGTGTGGTGTGTGGGACTCTATAACACGTATAAGCCTTACCTAACCATACCTAGACATCATGGCAGCCCCTTAGTATCATAAAAATCGTGAATCATGGCATGCAATAATACATACGTAATTCGGTTTCTTTCATGTTTCATAAAAAAACTTTTAAAAACATATTATGACATGATGGATGAGAAAAGGAGATGTATGGCGTGCTTTTGCGTATGTGCTTTTGCGTATAATACGCTCGAATAATCGTTGACGACGAAGAACGGGAGACGACTTTGGCTTCTTCTAGCTTGCTACCTTCGAAAACCCTTACCAAAATCTTTCAAAGTGCCGTGTATGTGTGCTGCCGTGTGTGGTGAGGGTTGGGGAGAGTTTTTCAGTTTTAGAAAATAGTGGCCGATTGTTTTTGTTTCTAGCATAGGGTTTTGTGGTTTATTTAATACATTAAATACTAATTTGATCCCTAACTAGACCTTAGGCCTAATAAGCCATTAAATTAGGCCCATTAGTCTATTTAGGATTCAAATAAAATAATAACAAAGTTTTTTCTTTAATTAAATATGTGAATTTATTAGCCGGGTTGCCAAAAAGCTCGTATTTTAGTTGAAAAACCAACATCGATAAAATTTATGTCCCAACGTATAAAATCACCTCAAAACCCCTTAATTTCAAAAATAAGAAAAGCATCACCCATTATTGTAAATAATTAAAAACAATTATTTAATAAAAACATTTTACATTATTCAGCCATCGGTCTCTGTTCCTCGATCGTAACTCGAATAACCTTTAAAAATATATTTTAATGCAATCATGTAGAAAAGTATATTTTAAACATGCAAGTATGCACAACATAATTAATTCATGCAATTACTATAATTAATTAAAACAACAAATAATTTAATAATTGCATGCATGTGGTTTACGAGGACCTTAAAATTTCCGGGGCGTTACACTTGGACTGTAAGTTGGCATGTTTTTGAAGTAATACATGAGTAATATTATGATTTCAAATACTTCCCATTGTTTATTGCTATATGTACATTGTTAGTATTTTATTGTTGAAAACATAGCACCATATTCCATTGTTATGTACTAAATATGAAAGGAACTCATGAATATTGAAGATGGGTACTATGTAATGAACATGAACATGAACATGAAAGGAAAAGGATTGATTTTTTTTACATGATATAGAGCTTGTTGACATCATGGGTGGTTTTAAGTCCACCAAAGCTATTGGCCAATATATGTTCATGGGGCGTGGGGTTGCCAAAGGTTGCTTCCTGACGTCCAACACAGTAGTAGCTATATAATAAAGCAAGCACGGTAGTACAGGTCAACTAATGAGGCTCAAGTACAAAAATGAACATGAATATATGATATGATATGACATGGTTTAAAGATTCATTGTTGTTCACGACTTGATATGTATGTTCCTTCTACACATATTGATACGTATAAGTGCCAACTTATTGAGTTTTATAAACTCACGTAGCTCATGTATTACAGGATCAGGTAATGAAGATACATAGGATGCCGGTTCGCCAATGGATGCTTGTGACGTGCCTCACCTCGACAAGAACCGGGACTGCTTATTGTATAGCTTCCGCATATGTATTATAATGAATTTGATGTCAGGGTTTGAAACAAGTTTTACGATGTTTATGTCTATGTATATAATGATACAAAATCTATTTTGTATGTCAATATACGCTTATATGTACGTGTTATTGTTGTTGATTGAGTTGTTGGTATAGACAAAATATAGGGACATCATGTCAAAATTTTTATAAACCGTCAAATTGATGCCCCTTATTTGAATTGCTTCATTAATATAGGTATATCATACAAACCCTATTTTTATTATGGTAATTATGTCAAATATAGAGTAAGGGTGTGACATTTTAGTTGGTATCAGAGCCCACGGTTCTTCGACGGGGAAGACACTGCACTTAATCCATACATGGGGAACTTGGCAAGTAAGTATCTTAATATTCCATAATTTATGCTAAGCTATGTGTCTATGTATCCTACATGTAGGTTAAGATAAGCGACGATGCCACCGAAACGTAAGGTACATGAAGGAGAGTCTTCTAAGGGCAAGGCCCCAGCGACCGATGAAGGCAGTACGCAACGACCGGTAGATGACTTTGCTCAATTGCTCCAACAACAAGCGAAAGTCCATGGGGAGCAGATACATCAATTACTTGAGATGCAACGGACGACTCATGAGCAAGTACACGCACAAGCCATGCTACCCAGACAAGTACCTGTTCAAAAAGATGTGTATGATCGTTTCGACGTCTGAATCCTCCGGAATTCATGGGAAGCACCGATACAACAGTAGCAGAAGAATGGATTAAATCATTGGAGTCTATCTTCTCCTACCTACACAAGGAAGATGCCGACAAAGTAACTTGTGCCATCTTTTTGTTAACAAAACATGCAAGGATTTGGTGGGAGAGTGCAAGGGTGGTATTACCTGCGATACCATTGACGAGGGATACATTTAAATCCATGTTTTACAACAAATATTTTAGCAAAGATGTACGAGCCAAGAAAGCCAGCGATTTCCTTAATCTAAAGCAAGGAACCATGTCAATGGCGGAATACATACAACAATTCAAGGCTGGAGTCAAATATGTACCATATATTGCACATGATGACACAAGTAAGGGCGAACACTTCATGCGGGGACTTCGCTCTGAAATTAAACGAGATGTACGAATGTCGAAAGTTGTTACCTATGGGGAGATAGTGGAAAGAGCACTTATGGCTGAACAGGATGAACAGGACATTGACAGAAACAGACAACAGCGAAGGCAGCAGTACTTTCAAAAGAGCCAAGGAACAGGACAAGGAAATAAGACCAATAGCAAAGGTACTCGACCAGAGGAATCTCGTGGCAAGGGTCCCCCTCCATGTAAAGAACAAGACATGCCACCTTGTCCTAAATGTGGCAAACTTCATGGTGGGGAATGTATGCAAGGTTCCAATGTTTGTTATCGTTGCAAAAAGCCAGGGCATCTCGCCAGGAGTTGTCCAGGGAGTTCTGAGAAAGTACATGGACGCCTTTTCTCCATGACTAAAGAGAAAGTGGATGCGGATACATCGCTGATCACTGGTATGTTCTTGATTTCTGGTATCACTGCTATTGTTTTACTAGATTCAAGATCCACGCATTCCTTTATTTCGGAATCGTTTGTAAGGAAACTGGGCATTTCAGCGAGTACAATAGAGACACAACTCGCCATAGCCTTACCTTCCGGGCAAGAATTATAAACAGATCAGATTGTGCGAGGGTGTCCAATATATATCCAAGGCCATCAGATGTATGCTGAATTGATAGTTTTGAAAATGACCGATTTTGATGTGATATTGGGAATGGATTGGCTCTCAAAGTACAGAGTTACTATTGATTGTGGCATAAAAATGATCAAGTTTGCACCAGTAGGAGCTGAACCATTCACAGTAGCAAGTGCAGGTATATCCTTACCTCTTCGGATAATCTCTTGTATGAAGTCTTGTAAATTACTATAGAAGGGATGTCAAGGATATTTAGCATCTGTGTTAACTATTGATCCACCTATTCGAGAATTAAAAGATACAGATGTTGTTTGTGAATTTCCAGAGTTATTTCCTGATGATGTAACAGGCTTACCCCCAGATAGGGAGATCGAATTTGTGATTGTTATTGTGACATGAACTCATCCGATCTCAAAAGCTCCTTATCGATTATCTCCTATAGAAATGAAAAATTGAAAGAACAGTTGCAAGAGTTACTCGACAAAGGGTTTATTAGACCGAGTTTTTCACCGTGGGGTGCACCTGTTTTATTTGTGAAGAAGAAAGACGGTACCCTTCGTCTATGTATTGATTATCGGTAGTTGAACAAGGTGACAATCAAAAATAAATATCCACTCCCCAGAATTGATGATTTTTTTGATCAATTACAAGGAGCTGCCATCTTTTCGAAGATTGATTTACGATCAGGCTATCATCAGCTAAAAGTGAAATCAGATGATATCTCAAAGACTGCCTTCCGGACCAGGTACGGGCATTATGAATTTCTTGTAATGCCATTTGGACTAACAAATGTACCATCAGCTTTTATGGATTTAATGAATAGAATTTTCAAGCCATTTCTAGACAATTCGTGATTGTGTTTATAGATGATATTCTCATCTACTCACGAACTGTAGAGGAGCATCGAGAACATTTGAAATTTGTTTTGCAGACTTTGAAAGATAAACATTTATATGCCAAATGGAAGAAATATGAATTTTGGCTTGAACAAGTAGCATTCTTGGGTCATATCATTTCAAAAGAAGGCATATTAGTGGATCCAAGTAAGATTGAAGCTGTTAATAATTGGCTACGACCAACTACTGTTACTGAGGTAAGTAGTTTTCTTGCAGTAGCTGGTTATTACCGTCGGTTTATAGAGGGATTTTCTAAGATAGCATTTCTTTTGACTGCTTTAACTCGAAAGAATGTGAAATTTGTATGGTACGAAGCATGTGATCACAGTTTCCAAGAGTTAAAGGCAAAATTGACATCAGCACCAGTCCTTGCTATACCAGAAGGATCAGGAGATTTTTTGGTATACAGTGATGCTTCGAAATAAGGTTTAGGAGCAGTTTTAATGCAGCATGGGAAGGTGATCGCTTATGCCTCAAGAAAATTGAAGGAATATGAAAAGAAGCTATCCCACACATGATTTAGAACTGGCAGGATTGGTATTTGCATTGAAAATATGGCGCCATTATCTGTATGGTGAGCGGTGTGAAATATATACCGACCACAAGAGTTTGAAATATTTATTCACAGAAAAAGAATTGAATATGCGTCAACGACGTTGGTTGGAATTAGTGAAAGATTATGATTGTGTTATTAACTATCATCCAGGTAAAGCCAATGTTGTTGCAGATGCATTAAGTCGAAAGTCCAGTTCTATTGCTGCAATGCAAGTACTAGAACAAATTTTATGGGATTTACAGAATTTGAAGATTGATCTTATGCCAAAGGGCACTGCAATTCAATTATCATCTCGCATGATTCAACCAACACTTGCAGACAGGATCAAGGTCGAACAAATTACAGATAATGAATTATAACAACTGAGGCAGCGAGATGAAGAAAAAAGAAATTTGAATTTTGAATTGAATGGAGAAGGAATATGGACATATCAAGGGAGATTGTGTGTGCCAAAACAAAGAACAATCAGGACCGACATTCTTATTGATGCACATGCTACTCCGTACTCAATCCATCCAGGAGGCACCAAAATGTACAAAGATTTGAAACCATTATTTTGGTGGCCAGGTATGAAATAGGACATTGCTCAATTTGTTGCACAATGTCTAACTTGTCAACAGGTCAAGACTGAACATCAAAGACCAGCAGGACTCCTGAAACCACTACTGTGGGGACCCGGACGCTAATTCATTTCTTAATCATTTTTGGGAATAATTAAATCAATTAAATACACAGGATCTAAATTTTTTTTTTTTCAATACCACAGCGGAAACAGTAATGAAATCAGTCTGATATACATGTAAATATAAAAGTACAAGTCTTGTACTACATATCTTCTTCTCAAACTAGGGTTCAACCAATATACATCAAGTGCTGAATCCTATTCTACTTCTGAGCCCGGATATCCACGCTAAACTGTAATCTCTCATCTGCATCTTGACCCTGAACCTGTCCCACCTGTTGTCATGCACACATACAAACAAGAGAACAGCCGGATGACTCCGGTGAGAAATACATTCCCAGTATAAATCATGTATACATGCAATCATATAAACAAATACAAAGGTATGAAATAGATATCAATAACATGTATTCAATCTGAAAAACATAAAACGATACGAAACTGTAAATCAACTCTGATTCACAATCTCTGACTCATAAACTCTGACTCGCCGCTTTTCTAATCTAGGGATTACGATCTGAATAAGAACGCAACAATCTCCCACCTACTCTCCCGATCATGGTGGCGGTACATTCTTATTATGGACTTTGGTCCTGTCTCTTTATCGAATATCTGCAATAGGAGTTGCTCTACTCTTATGCCACATCAATATGACCAAACGTCCGGTGTCTTGGCAGGGCTGCCAAAGACTTGGCATATTCTGCCAACCTATCAGACACATAATTCAAAGACTCTACTCATAATATCTGCTTAAGTATAATTCAATAAAATAAGCATAGCAATCTCAAACATTGCAACATATCGAGGCAATGACAGTTCAGTATGTGATTTTGGGAAACTCAAGTCGAATCTAACTCGAGTTGTGCAATCCCGCATCAACATCAATTTATACCTTTCTCTTCTCGGTCTAATGAGGTCGAAGTCTCGAATTCCACTCTGTCCATACTCAATCTGGTAATGATAATATCGAATACACCGTGTCAATATACAACTCAATTCAAGACCAGTTCTGATCAATACTCAAATCTAGACATAATCTGATCAATTTCAACTATAAAATGATACAATCTCAATCAATAGCAAATATGACTAATATCACTCTACTGATGTTTCAACGGCATAACAATATCAGTATATACGAATCAACAACTCATCTGATCCAAATCTAAAAAATATCCATATACCCAGCAATACATTATCAATCAGATATTAATCCCAACATCTCATAATCGATAACAACACAATTCTGATGTCAAATCGGTCTAATCACAATCAAATCAACTATGAAAATTCATAACAATTACATACAATATCTGTTCTTCGATCCGGTTTCGATTATACAATATCTGATATCGCAAAAACAACATATATGAGTCATATTTGATTCTGACAGTATCATAATTCCAAGACATATTAACACTTAATAACACTTACGTCCAGTTGAAGCTCTCGTCGACAGAAACACGATACCGAAGTCGGATTCAAAATCAGACGGACGGATTTTGCGTAACGTTCAAATTCTCACACGGAAGGAACTTGGAGCATTTCCCTTCGTTTCTTCCTTTTCCTTTCTCAATTCTGAATGAAAGAAAGTAATATATATATATCCCATGCATGTATAGAAACGTGGCTCGCTTATTTAAGAAACACGTCTCACGCATATGCGCGACACTATTCGGCGCAATGCGTGAGACCTTATGTCTCGGCGCGTATCAGGCACAGTACCTCGCGCATATGCGCGCCCCTGCTCGGCGCATATGCGCGAGGATTTATTCACAACTATCAGGTACCCTCGCGCACATGCGCGGTTCCTGGTCGCGCATATGCGCGAGGTCCTCTGCCTGCCTCGCGCATATGCACCCGACGGGGTCGCGCATATGCTCGAGGTCTTTTCCTCGCACATATTTCAAACTTCTTTCCGACATCTCTGGTCTGATCCCCTTCCGTTTATAATCACATCCATTTTCACCAAATCATTTCATATTAACAGGATAGAAATCTCGGGCCTTACATTTCTCCCCCACTTAGATCCGATTTCGTCCTCGAAATCACAGGCAATCAGATCATATCATAGGTAATCATATCATACCAGGAAGAAATGTATAACGGAAGTTAATCATAAACTCACCGCAATAAAACAATTCTGAAATCTTCATCTTATATTAGATTTTGTTTCTCAGATAATTTCTTCGATACCATAATTCACTGAACCTTCATAAACGAACTAGTCTTCGTTTTGAACAGCTTTTTTTTTTTTACAATCGAGGATGGAGATCGGTTTCTCGAGTTAACTCAGTATTTCATCTAACTCGGCCTCGTCTGGCTGAATAATATATGAGGCATCGGAGATATACTCTCACAATAAAGATACATGAAACACATCATGTATATAGATAGAGAAGGCGATATTGAAGATCAATAGGTACAATCTTTTATCTTCTCATAATAATTTGGTGTCTTGTCTAGTACTTTCTTGTCTGACTTCTCGAGTATCTTATACGAATCGATATATAAGTTGGAGACAACTTCCTTTTCTTGTCAAATCAGACCACACTTTTGAAAATAGAAATCTTCAAGAATATTCAGTTTACTGCCTCAAACAACATTAGTTATCGTCTGACGTTGGCATATTTGACCTGTCTGTCCTGAGCTGTCTTCATTCTCTTCTGAATCGGCTTTACTTTTTCTGT
This sequence comes from Primulina tabacum, assembly GCF_025594145.1. Lineage (NCBI taxonomy): Eukaryota > Viridiplantae > Streptophyta > Magnoliopsida > Lamiales > Gesneriaceae > Primulina > Primulina tabacum. The sequence continues at coordinate 18,807,024 of NC_134559.1, forward strand.
CATACATCTGATCATATCAGATCTAATCTCAGAAATCTCAGAGATATCATCTCAATACAGAGGGAATTTTCACTTCTTACTGCACAACGCTTCAAACGGTATCATTTCTATACTCGTTTGATAGCTATTGTGGTACGAAAACTCACAATATGGCAATGAATCCTGCCAACTAGTGCTAAAATCAATTACTATCGCTCTAAGCATATCCTCCAGTGTCTGGATAGTCCGCTCTGACTGTCCGTCAGTCTGTGGATGATATGCGGTACTCAGGTATAACTTCATACCTAGAGCCTGCTGCAACTCTGCCCCAAAGTGCGAAGTAACCAAAGATCACAGTCTGAAACAATCGACTTCGGCACTCTATACAATCTGACTACTGTCTGACATAAATCTCTGCCATCTGGTCATTTCTATACATCACCTTGTACACATAAAACATGCGGATTTGGTCAATCTGTCCATCACGACCCAATCACATCACTACCTCGGGAAGATTTCGGTAGCTTCATCACGACATCCGGGGAATTGTGATCCCCTTTTTATTCAGGAATAAACAAGCTCTATAATAATTCTTTGGGTTTCTATCCTTCTGTCTTTACCTACTGGCACTTCAGACATTTCGATACAAATTCAGTAATATCTGATTTCATCTGTTTTTCTCAAAAACTGTCTTTTCAAATCACTATACATTTTTCTGCCATCAGGACAATTATGGAATCGACTACTGTACACTTCTAACAATATCTATCGTTTCAAATCTGAAATATTCCGCACAATAAGACGGTTACTCCCATATAAGACACTGTTACAAACCTGATATTCTGATCGGTACCCTGCTCTGATCATTGAAATCGAGTTCTGAACATTCTGATCAATTTTCTAAACCGTTTAGATTTTCAAAATCAATTCTAATTCGGACTGTACAATATAAATTCCCCACTTTCTACTATCTGTTTCAAGCACGAATTCAGAATAACAACAATATTCAATCAGAATCGAAACATCAATCTGTTACAGTAGGTGCCCGTCGAGCCAAGTGTTGGCCGAGTGTTAACAATGAAACTCTATGTATTAATAGTCTTTATTTTAATAATATTTGAAATTATTATTTTGGCACATCTTTATCTGTATAACCATGCTAGTTGCATAGATAAAGCCCTTGAATATACAAATAGTAGAAAGAATATATGATGCTCATACGATGAGTATCATGAAACTCATATTTGTAATACTGTATATTCTAAACGGTTCCTAGTCGATTCAGCTGCCACTAAGAAGGATATTGGTCGCTCGAGTTCGAGACTAGTATCTGCGATGTGAGTATCATGCTTCATTGGTAGGGGACATTGTGACGTCCGAGCATGCAGATAGGTGCTCCTGGTAGGGTGCACTGAACAACCCTCCATAAAGGAATTTCCAAGTGGTTCTCACTTATCGAGTGGAAACGTCCTAGTTTATGGTTGTACACCATTAGTCCTTATGATCCGGGACAACATTGAGACTCTATGTGCTAGCATTACACTTTGACTTGTTTACCGACTCTTAAGGGGTCATCAGGTGGCAAGGTTGGGTGTTTTGTCGAAACATATAGGAGTCGATGCATTGTAGTCGGGTATTCACCGCTTACCTTCGGGTATGGATATCCTATGTGTTCTCATGTGTAAGTAGGTTGAAATCTCTGATCAGAGTATGGTGGTAATTTTGAAAGGGGTTTCATAGCTTACACCATCGATGCAACTACGACATGACACATAGTATCGATTCATTGACAACTCTCGATAAACCAATGGTTGTCGAATCGGTCGGGATATATGAGTTGAAGAGACCGTACTGTACGCTAACCATAATTGAATGGTTCTTGCAGGCACTATCATTTGATACCTAGGGAATCATGTAAGCGATGCTGCTAGGCGTTTAACATGATTGGTTGGGTACTATCAGACTTGGGTTCTGACGTTCTTGTTATCAGGAGTTGATAAGTAAGAATGGAGCAATTGGGGTATGCTCATATAAGGACATGTTTAGTCCGAATCACATGTAGATGTGAACCCACGGCTAGTTGTATCAATGAACCATTGAGGGCCACACAAGTGTCAGCTTTCTAGATCCCGTTGAGAAGTTAAAATAGTTCAATGTGTTGAACGGCTTATAAATGAGTTTATAAGCGTAAAGAAAAATAAAAGTATGACTTCTATGAGAGAAATGTAATTTTTAATTTATGAATGTGTTCCTAAATTAAAAGTATGCCAAGTGAATAATATATTTGAAAATTGTGATTTTTATAAACATTATTATGGACTAAATTAAATTAATTCAAGTGTTGAATTAATTAAACACTAGTGGGCCTAGTAGAGTCCAAATAATTAAATTAATTCGAGTGTTGAATTAATTAAATAACATTGGGCCTTGTAGATCCCAATTGAAAATAATTATTTAACTAGTGGGCTTTAGTAAAATCAAGTAAAGTTTAATTGGGCTCAAATATGTTTGAGACAATTAAATTAAAAAAAGGTCCATGGGCCTTTTGTAAATGTTACAAGCCCACTAGGTTTTGCATGCTTGGGAGATGAAGAGCTGTGAATACTTTTGATTAAAAAAAATTGAAAAAAATTGCATGTCATGCAAAAGGTGATTTTTACTTTTCCCACAACCTAGACAACTCATTCACTCTCCAATTCACTCTCACTTGGCCGAAAATTAGCACTCACATTCTCTCAAAATTTTGTTTTTCAATTGTTGAAGATTTCCTACACTTCTCAAAGAAAAATCCTCATATTTTTCTAGTGCAAAATATGAGGGGATCTACCTAGTTGGTGGTGGGCTTGATTTTGAAGGAAGGACTCAAGGACAAGGAGAGCTTGTAAATTTATCTTGCCTTTGAAGAGCCAAGTTGTTTACAACTTGGTTGGAGCTATCATCAACCTCAAGAGGTTGATAGGTACTTTCTTAACACCCTATGTATGACAAAGGTGTTTTTGCATTTGAACACCCTAAAATCGATCCATTTCAAGTGGTATCAGAGCTAAGGGTACTAGTTTGTGTAGCATATACATAATATTATATTGAGTTCGATTTCTAACCGCATGAGATGAAATATTTGCAACAAAAATCAAGTTTTTTGAGAGGGCATGCTGCCCATTTCGGGCAGCTCGGGCTGCCCTAGGGGCTGCCCATTTCAGGCAGCAAGGGCAGCCCGAGTGGCTGCCCGAACCCCCCATTGAAAATTAAAAAAAAAAAATTGTTGTTGGCCGGAATCCGGCGACGGAACTCCGGCGACGGAGCTCCGGCGACGACGGCTTGGGTTTTCAAAAGGTGTTTTGAAATATCAAAGTATCATGGGCCTTGAGTTGTTGGGCCATTAGATGGCTAACATATTTGTGAATTTAAATGGGTCAAAATGTTTTTGGTGAAAATGAATTTTTTGGGCCCTTAAGTTTAAATTTACAAAATTTGCAAATATTTTCTCATGAAATAAATAATTGAAGTTGGACTTTAATTATTTATAGTAAATTGTGATTTACAAGAAATTCGGTTATAAATAAATTAATTGGAAAGTAGACAAAGGTGTTTGTATACTTTGTTAATTTAGTTTATGATCGTGGCGGTTAGTGATTGGATCAAGATATATAATAATAGATCAATTAATTATTGTGATAATTAATTGATGGTGTATGTTATGTGATATTATGCATGAAGGATGATCAAAAGCCCAAGCCCAATTTGCTAGGTGTATGCTAGGATATTTTGTGTTGAATGATTGTAATAATTATCAATTTATAAAGTGGGCTTGGTTTATGGCCCGTTCCCACCCCCATGAGATGTATCCCTATTGGCCATGGATATTTATTTGTAAATATTAGTATAGTGGATGATCAAGATTGGAAGATGGTGGCTTTGATGATTATGAAGATTGAAGACATGTAAATATTGGAAGCATATGTAATAGTTGCATTTGCATCCCATGCATTTTCCTAGTATTGGACCTAGGCCCGTGTTTAGCTCACATGAGCCATTAGTATTGGGGCGATTGATCATCCTTGTTTGTTTACTGTTTATAATATATTCATAATATATTATAAATAATGAGTATGTGCGTTATTATTATGATAATAACAAACTTGCATGAATCCGGCAAACATACGATCAAACATGGCGAGCTTTTAAATAAAATTAATGATGAGACCTTTCAAAATTAAAAAAACCTCATTTTGAATAAGATTCAAAATTAATATCAAGCCCGAAAAGGGGAATTATAAATTTGTTTATAATTTCCATGTCATCCATTGACAATGGGTGCATGATGAACGCTACCCGTACTCGGGGCTCGGCTCATATTATTGGGGGGACCCTGGGTGCCGGAAAGCTGTGACATCCGTTGACATGGTGATATGAACTACGTGCAACTCCCATGATTTCGGCTCATATTATTGGGGGAACTCATGCCGACCGTCCATTAAGATTCAACATCGATAGGTAAGGCTTGACACGTGAAGATGAACGACGTCATATTATTGGGTCCTAATCAAACGTGAGACAAAAGTTTACGTAGAGGGTTGCATTGTGATGCAATTGGAAACTACCTTTTAGGGATTATGATTGGCTGATATTATTCGGAATCATAATTCTCTAATTGGACCTTACGTACCTACTGAGAAAAGGAGTTTCCCAGTTTCACTAGACGGTAGTGAAAATGTCAAAACAGTGGGAGCGAAAATTTATAAAGTAAAAGTCCATACTTTATATCTTACTAAATATTTTAAAATAGTCATTAACATTTATCTGTTTTACTTTTCAGTACAAATTGACAATGTCTTCGATACGCATTCCATTATCTGCAATACTCGAAAAACACATATTAACTGGACCTAATTACCTCACTTGGCTAAGAAACTTGAAAATCGTCTTGAATTCGGAATGGATAGCATATACACTGACTAAGTCGCGCCCTGTTGAGGCTCTGACTGACTGCACTCCTGAGGAATTGAAGACTTACAAGGAATGGTGTGACCATGACTTGAAAGCCGAGTGTTATATGCAGGCTTCCATGAATGATGAGAAGTCGGTTCTTTAAGTGGATTCTTCATCTGGTACGAAGATTGGTCGACATGGGAAGAGAAAGAAGCGTTCTTCCCAACGTCCCAAGAAGAACGTGCCCTTGAAGAGGGAAGCTCCAAATCCCGTTGTGGCAGCCACACCAGTAAAGGCTGATAAGACTGTTGATATTTCTAATCACTGCAAGAAGCCTGGACATTGGAGGCGTAATTGCAGGGAATATCTTGCCCAGAAGAGTTCTGGAAACGGTATGTTCTATATTGAAGTAAACATTTCAATTAACTCTACTTCTTGGGTATTGGATACCGGTTGTGACTCACATCCCTGTAATGAGTTACAAGTGATGGGAAGAAGTAGAAGGCTTAGTGAAGGTGAGACCTTCTTGAGATTGGGCAATGGAGCAAGAGTTGCTGCCAAGGCCGTGGGAAATGTTTACTTATTGTTGAACAATGATTTTAAGTTGATTTTAAGAGATGTTTTGTTTGTACCTGATTTGGTGAAAAACATTGTTTTCATTTGTATGCTTGATAAAAATGGATATTCTTGTTTATTTAGCAAAATTGTTTGCAACATTGACAAGAATGAATGTTTAATTGGTACTGGAGAACTTGAAAACGATCCTTATAACTTAAAATTGAAAGATATTCACTAAACAATGTCCAAGCAATAACAACAACAAACAAGCGTAAACAAGATACTCTAAATTCGGCACAATTATGACATGCTTGATTAGGACATATTTTCCCTAAGAAGGATGAACAAGCTAGTGGGAGTGGGCATGTTTGATATGTCTGATATTAATGCTCTCACGACTTGTGAATCATGTCTAAAAGGAAAGATGACCAAGATTCCCTTTAAGGGCCATGTGGAGCGAGCCAAAGGGTTATTGGATTTGATCCATACCGATGTGTGCGGTCCGCTTAGCATCACCACTAAGCATGGACATGTCTACTTCATCACCTTTACCGATGAATTTTCGAGGTATGGGTATGTGTATTTGATGAAATACAAGTCTGAAGCCTTTGAAAGGTTCAAAGCATTCAGAAGTGAAGTAGAGAAACAGTTGGGACGAAGCATCAAGACACTTCGATCGGATCGAGGTGGTGAGTACTTGAGTACCGAGTTCCAAGAGTATCTTAGGGAGAATGGGATTCTCTCGCAATGGACTCCACCCGCTACACCACACTTGAATGGTGTTTCGGAGCGTCGTAACCAGACTTTGATGGACATGGTTCGGTCTATGATGGGGATCACGGAGTTGCCGCCATCCTTTTGGGGATATGCGCTTGAGACAGCGGCACTGTTGTTGAACAATGTCCATTCAAAGGCAGTTGACAAGACTCCATAAGAGATATGGATCGGTAAGCCACCCAAATATTTTTATCTTAGAATATGGGGGTGCCCTGCTTATGTGAAGCAGGTAGTGGGAGACAAATTGGATAGTCGATCCATTTTATGTTACTTTGTGGGATATCCAAAGAATTCTGTTGGATATTTCTTCTATCATCCCCAAGAAACAAAGGTGTTTGTTTCTAGGAATGCAACCTTTTTGGAAAAGGAATTTCTATTGGATAGAAAAGGGGAGATGATAGAACTCGAAGAGTTTCGAGAGACACCCACAATTATAGAACCCACACCCGAAGAGCCAAGAGAGGAGATACAAGCTCCTAGAAGATCCGAGAGAGTCTCGAGACCACCTATGAGGTCTGGTCTGCTTCTTGAAGAGGGCCATGATGAGCCTATCCATGGATGTGATCCAAGGACCTTCAAGGATGCGTTATCTGATGCCGATTCATCCAAGTGGCTTGAAGCGATGGAATCTGAGATGAATTCCATGCATTCGAACCAAGTATGGAATCTCGTGGATCCACCTGAGGGAATTGTTCTCATTGGGTGTAAATGGATTTACAAGAGGAAACTTGGGACGGATGGGAAGGTATTGACCTTCAAGACGCGATTGGTGGCAAAAGGATATACTCACAGACAAGGAGTTGACTTTGAGGAAACCTTTTCTCCAGTTGCAATGTTCAAGTCCATAAGGAATTTGCTAGCCATAGCTGCATTGTATGACTATGAGATATGACAGATGGATGTTAAGACAGCCTTTCTTAATTGGGATATTAAGGAAGAGATTTACATGTCTCAGCCCGAAGGGTTTACATCTATCGGAAGTAAGCATATGGTATGCAAACTTCAAAGATCTATTTATGGTCTAAAGCAGGAATCTAGGAGTTGGAACCTAAGATTCGATAGTACAATCTAAGACTTTGGTTTTGCTAAGAATCTTGAGGAACCCTGTGTGTATAAGAAGGTGAATGGGAGTGCTGTGACATTCCTTGTGCTTTATGTTGATGACATTCTACTCATTGAAAATGATGTAGGGATGTTGCAATCAACTAAGATATGGTTAGCGAGTAAGTTCTCGATGCAAGACTTGGGTGAAGCATCTTTTGTATTGGGAATACATATCTATAGAGATAGATCAAAAAGATTGCTTGGTCTCACCCAGTCCACAAACATTGATACCATCGTGAAGCGGTTCTCGATGGATGAGTCCAAGAGAGGACATCTACCAATGTGTCATGGCGTGTCCCTATCCAAGTCTATGTCTCCCAAGACTGATGCAGAGATAGCGGCGATGACAAGCATTCCTTGTGCATCTGCGATTGGTAGCATCATGTATGGGATGATATCTACACGTCCTGACGTGGCTTTTGCACTAAGTGTAGTGAGTAGATATCAATCCAACCCTGGTCTTCCACACTGGAAAGCTGTGAAAGACATCCTCAAGTATTTGAGAAGGACCAATAAGTTGTTCTTGGTCTATGGGGGTGGAGAACTGAAATTGGAAGGCTACACTGACTTTAGCTTCCAAAGCGATATCGATGACTCGAAGTCAACCTATGGGTTCATATTCATGCTAAATGGTGCTGCTGTCCCTTGGAAGAGTTCCAAGCAAGACAGTACGGCGGAGTCCACCACTGAGGCATAATATATTGCTGCATCAGCTGCAGCAAAGGAGGCTGTTTGGATAAGGAATTTCGTCCAAGAGTTGGGCGTCATTCCTAATGGAGTTGCTCCTGTCCCGGTGTTTTGTGACAACACGGGAGCCATTGCTCAAACAAAGGAGCCGAGGTCTCATCAGAAGTCCAAACACGTATTGAGAAAGTACCACATCCTCAGAGAGATCGCGGAAAGAGGAGATGTCACGATTGACAAAGTTGGCTCCGCAGATAATGTTGCTGATCCACTAACTAAGCCTTTATCTGGACCATTATTCGAGAAGCATCGCGAATCAATGGGTTTGAAGCATATGGGTAGTTGGCTCTAGTGCAAGTGGGAGATTGTTAGAGTAGGTGCCCGTCGAGCCAAGTTTTGGCCGAGTGTTCACAATGAAACTCTATGTATGAACAGTCTTTATTTTAATAATATTTGAAATTATTATTTTGGCACATCTTTATCTGTATACCCATGCTAGTTGCATAGATAAAGCCCTTGAATATACAAATAGTAGAAAGAATATGAGATGCTCACATGATGAGTATCATGAAACTCATATTTGTAATACAATATATTCTAAACGGTTCCTAGTCGATTCAGCCGCAACTAAGAAAGATATAGGCCGCTCGAGTTCGAGACTAGTATCTGCGATGTGAGTACCATGAGGGGACATTGTGATGTCCGAGCATGCAGATAGGTGCTCCCGGTAGGGTGCACTGAACAACCCTCCATAAAGGACTTTCCAAGTGGTTCTCACTTATCGAGTGGAAACGTCATAGTTTATGGTTGTACACCATTAGTCCTTATGACCCGAGACAACATTGAGACTCTATGTGCTAGCATTACACTTTGACTTGTTTACCGACTCTTAAGGGGTCATCAGGTGGCAAGGTTGGGTGTTTTGTCGAAACATATAGGAGTCGATGCATTGTAGTCGGGGATTCACCGCTTACCTTCGGGTATGGATATCCTATGGGTTCTCATGTGTATGTAGGTTGAAATCTCTGATCAGAGTATGATGGTAATTATGAAAGGGGTTTCATAGATTACACCATCGATGCAACTACGACATGACACATAGTATCGATTCATTGACAACTCTCGATAAACCAATGGTTGTCGAATCAGTCGGGATATATGAGTTGAAGGGACCATACTGTACGCTAACCATAATTGAATGGTTCTTGCAGGCACTATCATTTGATACCTAGGGAATCATGTAAGCGATGCTGCTAGGCGTTTAACATGATTGGTTGGATACTATCAGACTTGAGTTCTGACGTTCTTGTTATCAAGGAGTTGATAAGTAAGAATGGAGCAATTGGGGTATGCTCATATAAGGACATGTTTAGTCCGAATCACATGGAGATGTGAACCCACGGCTAGTTGTATAATTAAACCATTGAGGGCCACACAAGTGCTAGCTTTCTAGATCCCGTTGAGAAGTTAAAATAGTTCAATGTGTTGAACGGCTTATAAATGAGTTTATAAGTGTAAAGAAAAATAGAAGTATGACTTCTATGAGAGAAATGTAATTTTTAATTTATGAATGTGTTCCTAAATTAAAAATAGGCCAAGTGAATAATGTATTTGAAAATTGTGATTTTCATAACATTATTATGGACTAAATTAAATTAATTCAAGTGTTGAATTAATTAAACACTAGTGGGCCTAGTAGAGTCCAAATAATTAAATTAATTCAAGTGTTGAATTAATTAAATAACATTGGGCCTTGTAGAGCCCAATTGAAAATAATTATTTAACTAGTGGGCTTAAGTAAAATCAAGTAAAGTTTAATTGGGCTCAAATATGTTTGAGACAATTAAATTAAAAAAAAGGTCCATGGGCCCTTTGTAAATGTTACAAGCCCACGAGGTTTTGCATGCTTGGGAGATGAAGAGTTGTGAATACTTTTGATTAAAAAAAATTGCATGGCATGCAAAAGGTGATTTCTACTTTTCCCACAACCTAGACAACTCATTCACTCTCCCATTCACTCTCACTTGGCCGAAAATTAGCACTCACATTCTCTCAAAATTTTGTTCTTCAATTGTTGAAGATTTCCTACACTTCTCAAAAAAAAAATCCTCATATTTTTCTAGTGCAAAATATGAGGGGATCTAGCTAGTTGGTGGTGGGCTTGATTTTGAAGGAAGGACTCAAGGACAAGGAGAGCTTGTAGATTTGTCTTGCCTTTGAAGAGCCAAGTTGTTTACAACTTGGTTGGAGCCATCATCAACCTCAAGAGGTTGATAGGTACTTTCTTAACACCATATGTATGACAAAGGTGTTTTTGTATTTGCTATACCCTAGTACAAGGTGGCCGAAATTTTTCCTCTTGAAAATCAATATTTTGAACTTCGGTTGCGCTTTCGGTCACCTAAAATCGATCCCTTTCACAATCATCGATACTGATTTGCTAAACTCATAAAACTGTAATTTCTGACAATGCTATCGGTCTCAGCCGACTGATCACGACTTCAACTGTGCTAAGATCATTCGATATACTATCTTCGGATCTAACATGTTCCGAATACAATCTGTTTCGGCCAAGATTCACATCTCAAAAGTTTCTGTATGCAACATTTCAATTCTCAGAATATTCAATATAATTTTCAAATGTTCGATCTGATCAGTCATATGCTTCAAATATCTCAGGATATCATAGATATATTTCAGGATATCATAGATGAAATCATCATAAATAAAACGAACATAAAATCATCAAAATACTTCTGAACACAAGGTTCATCAACCCACAAACATAGCTGGGGCATCCCCAATAGAAACACTCAATCATATGTAACTCTCGGCTAGAAATCTTCTAAATGGTCTTTCAAGTCTTTCAATTCAATCAGTGTCATTCTGTACAGATTTCTAGAAATAAGAACAATACCTGGCATTCATTCAATGCTGGAATCTATCTTTCTGACTGGAATTAATTCTGACATCTCATCTAAGCACACATCAGCAATTTCATATACCACTGGCAAATCAGCCCATGATAGGCTTGATTTCAGTATGTCAAGTGAATACATAAGGAATCCCTCCGTTCCTTTCTGTAATAATCAAGTCATTAACATCACCGATATCAAAGGAATTCTAGATCTAGAATACCTACCGTAAGATTTCCGTTCGTCAGCCATATCTGGTCTGAATCTCACAATTTGCTGGAAATAATCAACGGTAGCTCTGTACTTGGTCAGCGCATCAATATCAATAGTGCAGTCAAAATCAGACAGCTCAAGTACAATGCAATCTAAGTCAATCTCATATCGGTCATACTGTAGCATACAAGGTCTAACAGATGTCACTGATATAAAACCTCTCTCCAACGGAAAAGATCAATACTACAACAGATAATAACTCAATAGACAAAGCATATATCCATGCAATTCATTCAAAAATAATCGTATGGAATGCATTCGTATCTATCAATACATATGCAAAATAACCATACCGAAAATAATTACCTGCCACAATATCATCAAATGCGCTCTGGCCTACTGTCGAGGAGGCTGGCCACCCGTCTGGCTTCCTCTTTGCCTTGGATGTGACTGAGGAGTCGTCGGTGATGTCTGGAATGAGTGAACAGTAGATACTCGTCTATCTGTCTGAGCCACTGCTCCAGATGACTCTGCTCCCTGAGATCTTCGGGAACCTCTCTGTGGACAAACTCTAGCGAAATGTCCTTGCTGTTGGCAGATACGGCAACTACCAGTCACACCTCGACATTGCTCTGTGAGATGTCTTCCACCACAAGTTCTGCAATAAACTCCAGTATAAGTCTGGCTAGAACCACTGGAGCTAGATGAACCGCTCCCTAACTTCTTAAACTGTTTCTTTCGAGTTTTCAAAGGATCTTTCTTTCCACCACTAGTACTGTCGCTATCAAATATGAGAGGAAATTGCGTTTTCAGTGGTTGAACAGCATACGCCTTTCCTCGTTGTTGGATCAAACTTGCCTCAGCTTCTTTTGCTCTGTTCAAAGCATCAACAAAACTATGGGGTCGCTCCACATTTACCAATGCAGATATCTCAGTATTCAATCCCTTGATGAACTGATCAGTTACAGCTTCATCATTCCCAACTATATGAGGCGCAAAACGTAGTAAGGTAAAGAATTTTGCTACATATTCTTCAATATTCAGTTGGTTCTGTTTCAAATTGGTAAACTCTATACCCTGATCCTGTCGGTACGATCCTGGGAAAAATCTTTTATAAAACTCAGCTTTGAAGATTTTCCACGTAATCACTGTACCATGCTTTTCTAAGGCTTCCTTGGTTGCGATCCACCAACTTTTTGCGACCTCGTGTAACTGGTGCCCAATCAGTTTAATTCTACATTCATCTTGATAATCAAGCGAATCAAACAGAATTCCTATCTCATCTAGCCAACTCTCACAATCATCTGATGTTTCAGTGCCCTTCAAAATCGACGGTTGGAATGACTGAAATCTCTTCAACATTGCTTCCATCGGAGTTTCTGACACATCCATCTGATAACTCGAAGTACTACCCGGTTCTCGAATTCTTCAAGGAGGTATATCTGATTACCCAAAAGAATTAGTAACCAAATACAACAAACATGTTTCAGTCCTCCTCTGATCATCTTACTGCTGATCCAGAATCGGTTCTGATTCATTCTTTACAAGTACACATTGCAATTACTAAATAAATCAAGTAAACATGTACTTTCAAAGCAATAAAACATGCTTCCATGCTAGCATAGAACATAAGTATAATAACAATACAATATTCTCATTCTAGTATCAATAAGTAAGCAAGGAAAAAGGACTTAATCTACCCCGCTCACTGATGAAACTTAAAATTAATAATTTATTATATGTTAAAACCTGTATTTTAAAATTTAAGTTTCATTAAAATTATAAAATTATGTTATTTTAGTATTGTTTGTTTATATTTAATTGTCTTACTAAATATGTTTTATTTTCAGGTTTTCTACGTGTTGGTAAAATAATGATAACTCAAGCTAGAAAATTCAAATGGAGGTGATTCAAACATGTTTAGAATCCTTGAGAAATTATTTACAACTTTTCAGAAGACATGATTGCCTAAAAAGTTCATTAAGATGATCAAATTGTGCAAATATCAAAAGGAGGACAAATTTACTTTTACTATGACCAGCATATAGTAAAAAAATCATAACTATTTCAATATTTAACCAAATGAGGTGAACCAAGTAGCCAAATTCATCTACAAACAATTCCCCACATGTTTGCCGTTTTAAGCAGAGTCAAATTCGGTTATTAAAGTTGTGGAACAAAGCATTGAAAGAAGGGACATGGAACTGAACTTGGAGGAGACAAAGAATACTATTGCAACTACATGGCATTAATAAAAATTTTGACCATTTCTCTCATTTGGCCTATAAATAGAGGCCTTATGCTAGCTTGAGAATCATTCTATCTCATTGTAAAATATAGTGTGAGTGTGTATCAAAGTTCTAAGTTCCAATATATTTTCTTTCATGTTCTCAACTATGAATGATATTTTAGTGTTGACCAAAAGTAAGCTTATGGCAAGCTAAATCTAATATGTCAAGGTGAAGAGGATGCATTCTTGGTAAAGTAAGATTGTTTATATTTCGTATATTCTTTCTTTATTTTTTTTCATTTAGCTAACTTATTTTTATTGTAGGTATAAAAATGAATTATTTGTTGTTATCAATTTACATCAAATGCTTGATACCATTAAAGTGGTTATCTTGATTTGTTGTTTAATTTTGATACAATAAATATTTCATCACTTATTATTATATATATATAGATATACATATATATATATTTATATAATAATATCATAATATTTCATTTAGACGACAGCGTGGCTCTGCCGGTTGTTCTAAATGAAATATTATGATTTAATACTAACATCTAACAATCTAACATTTACTTTATCGCAACTAACTTTTATTTTTCCGCAACTAACATTTACTTTATCGCAACTAACTTTTACTTTACCGCAACTAACTTATTAAATCAATATATTTCATTTAAGTAATAGCGTGGCTCTGCCGGTTGTTTTAAATGAAATATAATGATTTAATTTAACATTTACTTTATGCAATTATTTATTTATATAGTTATAATTATAATCCTAGGTAACATATATAAAATATCGGTTAATTCGGTATTTTCTATAGTGGGAACTATATTATATTATGTGTGTGTTTAATTTTCTTGGAACCATTATTTATGGTGGTTTCTTTTGTTTTATTTTTAGTTAAACAATATTACATAAGCCAAGATTAAATCCTCAAGCCTTGACAAAATTTATAATTTGTAAACTTCATTCTTGCATTTGGTAATCTATAAATTAATAAATTTAAACTCAAAATAACCTCTCTGATGATCGATCTCGTACTTACGAAATATATTACTTGCAGACAACCTACACTTGGGTGAATTATTATTTAAATAGTAGCAAGTTTTTGGCGCCGTTGCTGGGGAGGTATAAATTAAGTTTATATTTGTTAATTATGTTTTATTTATAAGTATTGTGTTGTTTTTTTTTTGTATGAGTATTTGGAGTCGAAAAAAAGTGGTAGACTTATTCGAGTATCTGAAAATAATTTAAACATGGATGATAATTCAAATAATCAAGATAATGATAATAATAATATAATAATAATCAAGAACATGATCAATTAAGAACACTTAGGCACCATATGAACCCTATTAGAACTAGTGCCCCATATTGTTTAGTTTTTCCTCCTGATGCATCTAATTTAAACTTCAAACCTCAAATTATTCAACTTTTACCAAATTTTCATGGCTTAGATTATGAAAATCCATATTTGCATCTAAGAGAATTTGAGGAAGTTTGTAACACTTATAATGATCAAAATTGTGGCATGGATATAGTTCGATTAAAGATTTTCCTTTTTTCTTTAAAAGATAAAGCTAAAACATGGCTACAAAATTTAAGATCAAGTTCAATAAGATCATGGGAAGAAATGCAACAACAATTTCTCAAAAAAAATTTCCCTTCCCATAGAACAAACTCTTTTAAAAGACAAATTACAACTTTTTCTCAAAAACAAGGAGAAACGTTTTATCAATGTGGGGATAGATATAAAGAATTACTTAATATATGCCCACATCATGGTTTTGAAACATGGAGAATAGTTTCTCACTTTTATGAAGGTCTAATACCTAAAGATAGGCAAATGATAGAATTCATGTGTAATGGAACTTTTGAAGATAAAAACCCAAATGAAGCTATGGAATATTTGGATTCATTAGCAGAAAATGCTCAAAATTGGGATAATATAGGCACAATAGAACCACCAACAACTAAAAACAATAATTCAACAAATGGGGGTGGTATCTATAATCTTAAAGATGATATAGATATTCAAGCTAAACTTGCATCTTTAGCAAGAAAAATTGAGTCATTAGAAATGAAAAAGAGTGGTCAATTAAAAAGTATTCAAGAAATTGTTTGTCATATATGTGATACACATGATCATGCTACAAAAGATTGTCCAACATTACCTTCATTTAAAAAATGTCTCCACAGACAAACAAATTATGTTAACAATTATAAAAAATCAATACTAGATCCTTTTTCACCATCATATAATCCTGGATGGAAAAATCATCCTAATTTTAGTTGGAGGAATGATAATAATGCAAAACCGTCACAACAATATTTTCAAAATAACCAAAATCATCAAGGTTATATTCCTTATGTTACACCTCCAAGAAAAAACTTTGAAGATGTAATTCATGCATTTATCCAAAAGCAAGAGTCTATCAATATTCAAAACAGTCAATCTATGAGTGATTTGAAAGAAACTCTTGCAAAATTTGTATCTGCACTTAATATTCATGAAAAGGAAAATTTCCATCTCAACCTCAACCTAATCATAAAAATCAAAATCAAGAATTAAAAAATGAAAAAATTGATCAAATAAAATCTGTTATTACCCTTAGAAGTTGTAAAATAGTTAATGATCCATATAGTAATGAAAAAAAGGATCATTTAAAATCAAAGAGTAAGGATGATAATCCTGATACTTTTGAGAATGATGATACATTAAATTTTAAGAATAATATGGTGAATGATAAATCATCTGAAATAGTAAATAAGTCAAATAAACCTCCACCATTTCCTCATGCATTAACAAATCATAAAAAAAAAAAAGTGATTCTGATATCTATGAAGTTTTTAAACAAGTGAAGATAAATATTTCATTATTAGATGCTATTAAACAAGTACCTTCTTATGCAAAATTTTTAAAAGACTTATGTACTGTAAAGAGAAAATTGCATGTGAAGAAAAAAGCATTCTTGGCTGAACAAGTAAGTTCTATTCTTCAAAATAATTCTAGTTTAAAATATAAAGATCCTGGTTGTCCAACAATTTCATGTATTATTGGAGAAAATAAAATTAAAAAAGCTTTGTTGGATTTGGGAGCAAGTGTGAATTTACTTCCTTATTCAGTTTATGAAAAACTTAATTTAGAAGAATTAAAACCCACTTCTGTTACTCTCTTACTGGCGGCTAAGTCAATCAAAATACCTAGAGGTATTGTAGAAGATGTGTTGGTTCAAGTTGATAAATTCATATATCCTGTAGATTTTATTTTTGGATACACAACCAATAGAAGTACATAATGAAATTCTAGTAATATTGGGACGACCATTTCTAGCAACTTCAAATGCTTTAATTAATTGTCGAAATGGAATAATGAAATTGTCTTTTGGAAATATGACTCTAGAACTTAATGTGTTCAATTTATGTAAACAACCAAGTATTAATGAAAATGAATATGATAATGAAATTGAAACAATTGTGGAAGAAAAAATACAAGAAGAAAACTTAAATCAACAATCTGAAGTTTTTTCAATAGAAAAGTTTTGAGTCTAAAAATAATTTTAAAGAAGATGATAATACAAAACTTCAATTAAAAGTTTTACCATTAGAATTGAAATATGTATTTCTTGGTGAAAATTAAACATTTCCTGTTGTAATTTCTTCCACTCTTTTGCCAAATCAAGAAGAAGATTTGATTAAATTATTTAAAAAATATAAAAATGCAATTGGATGGACTTTGAAAGATATAAAAGTTATGAACCCTTTAATTTGTACACATAAAATTCATTTGGAAGAAAATGCTAAAACATATCAACAACCACAAAGAAGGTTAAATCCACATGTGAAGGAAGTTGTTAAGAATGAAATATTAAAACTATTAGACGCTGGAATTATCTATCCAATTTCAGATAGTAAATGGGTAAGTCCAACACAAGTAGTACCTAAAAAGTCCGGCATCACTGTTATAAAAAATGAAAAGGGAGAGTTATTACAAGCTAGATTTCCATCTAGTTGGCGTATGTGTATTGATTATAGAAAATCAAATGTTGCAACTAGAAAAGATCATTTCCCACTACCATTTTTAGATCAAATTCTAGAAAAAGTAGCAGGAAATTCTTATTACTGTTTTCTTGATGGGTATTCGGGGTATTATCAAATACCTATATCATTAGAAGATCAAGAAAAAACTACTTTTACTTGTCCTTTCGGAACTTTTGCATTTAAAAGAATGCCATTTGGTTTATGTAATGCTCCGGCTACTTTTCAAAGATGCATGTTAAGTATTTTCAGTGATATGATTGAAGAATATGTAGAAGTTTTTATGGATGATATAACTGTTTTTAGAAACTCATTTGAAAATTGTCTTAAAAATCTAGAAGAAATATTAAAAAGATATGAAGAAAATAATCTTGTTTTAAATTGGGAAAAATGTCATTATATGGTTAAATCTGGGATTGTTTTAGGACATGTGATATCTAAAAAAGGAATTGAAGTTGATAAAGCCAAAGCTGATGTTATTGCTAATTTAACATCACCAAAAACGGTCAAAGAAGTTCGATCATTCTTGGGTCATGCAGGATTTTATAGAAGGTTTATAAAAAATTTCAGCATAATATCTAAACCAATTTCAAATCTTTTAACAAAAGATACACAATTTGAATGGACTCAGAAATGTGAAAATGCTTTTAAAAAAATTATTAATCTTTTAGTTACATTACCTATTTTACAACCTCCAGAATGCTCTTTACCATTTGAATTAATGTGTGATGCAAGTGATTATGCTATAGGAGCTGTGTTAGGACAAAGAAAAGAAGAAAAACCTTATGCAATCTATTATGCTAGTAGAACCTTAAATAGTGCCCAAATAAATTATTCAACAGCTGAAAAAGAATTACTTTCAGTAGTATTTGCATTAGATAAGTTTCGATCTTATTTAATTGGTTCTACTACTATTGTTTACATCGATCATTCTGCCATAAAATATTTATCAAATAAACAAGATGCTAAGCCAAGATTAATTCGGTGGATTTTATTGTTACAAGAATTTGATATTATAATTAAAGATAAAAAAGGAAAAGAAAATGTTGTAGCCGATCATTTATCTAGAATAATGACTGAATCATCTCATAATGAAATACCAATAAATGAAAATTTTCCAGATGATCAGTTGTTTTATGCTACTATTATGCCCTGGTTTGCTAACATTGTAAATTTTCTTGTGACAAATAAAATGCCTTCTCATTGGAATTCACAGGATAAGAATAAGTTCATGATAGAAGTTAAAAAATTTTATTGGGATGATCCTTACTTATTTAAGTATTGTCCTGACCAAATTTTTCGACGATGCATACCCGACAATGAAGTAAGTAATGTTATTAAATTTTATCATTCTGAAGCATGTGGAGGTTATTTTTCATCCAATAAAACAGCTACAAAAATCTTATAATGTGGATTTTATTGGCCGTCTTTATTCAAAGATACGCATTTATTTTGCAAATCTTGTGAAAACTGTCAGAAGATGGGATCAATTTCAAAATGAAACATGATGCATTTAAATCCAATCATAATTATTGAAATATTTGATAGTTGGGGGATAGATTTTATGGGTCCATTTCCATTATCTTTTGGATATACGTACATTTTAGTCGCTGTTGATTATGTTTCAAAATGGATTGAAGCAATTGCATGTAGAACTAATGATCATAAAGTTGTTATAAAATTTTTAAAAGAAAATATTTTTAGCCGATTTGGAATACCTAGAGCAATAATTAGTGATGGGGGAAGTCATTTTATAAATAAATCATTTTTTTCTTTGTTATGAAAATATGGCATTACACATAAAGTTTCTACCCCATATCATCCTCAAAGTAATAGTCAAGTTGAACTTGCAAATAGAGAAATAAAACAAATTTTAGAAAAAACAGTTAATCCAAATCGAAAAGATTGGTCTTTAAGATTAACTGATGCATTATGGGCATATAGAACTGCATTTAAAACATCATTTGGGATGTCACCATATAGGTTAGTTTTTGGCAAGCATTGTCATTTACCGGTTGAACTTGAACATAAAGCTTATTGGGCAATTAAAGCATTTAATATTAATTTAGATGATGCATCTAAATTAAGAAAATTGCAAATAAATGAACTTGAAGAATTAAGAAATGATGTATATGAAAATTCAAAGATTTATAAAGATAAAACTAAAGCCTTTCATGATAAAAATATCATGAGAAAGTCATTTGAAATTGGACAAAAAGTTTTGCTTTATAATTCTCGTTTGCATTTATTTTCAGGTAAACTAAGATCGAGGTGGTCAGGACCATTTATAGTCAAATTTGTTTATCCTCATGGTGCTGTTGATATTGAAAATCCTAAAAATAATGACGTGTTTAAAGTTAATGGGCAAAGACTTAAGCCTTTTATAGAAAATGAAATTCTTAATAATGAGTTTATGCCTTTATATGATCCACAATAGTTGTTTGATATTTTCATTTTGTTTTGTAGATTCTAGTTCATTTCCCGGTTAAGTGGCGGATAACGGTACTCCGTGACTGTTTAAGTCGGTTTCTTCAGTTTTCCCAAAATAATTGAAATATATATAATAATAATAATATGGATGCGTGTATTATGAATCTTCGTAAATATTTTGCTTGTTTACCTGATAATGCGTTGAAAAAAATTTATAAAGCTAGATGTGAGCGGCTAAGATTGATGATGTCATATGGCATACCGATTGATGTCCGTTTGATAATTGAAGCAAAAGTCCGATTGGTTGGGGAAGCAAGTGAATTAATAATAAGACATATGCCAGGATTTGGTAAAAGCACATATGCCAAAAAGCGAAGAGCTAAATGTATAGGTGGATGTCATAAATGTGCAAGGTGGACTTGTAAGGGAAAATGCAAAAATGTTGGAATGACATCAATGAATAGAGAAGATAAAATTTTATTCATTAAGAATGGTCTGAGTAAAGAGCCTTTGGATAATTTTCTAGAGGTTCTTGATACGAATTCTAGTGGGTAAAATGAACTTCTTAAACTATGGTGGAAATTTCAACAGGAGGAATATCAATATGGACGGTGGAATCAGCCTTACAAAGATCCTACTGTAGTAACGCATATCTATTTAGATAAGTAAATATATATATACAATTTGGTCCTGGGAATCTGACGTTAAAAGACCATGTTTGCCAATTTATAAGAAAATTGGATGGGAAGCATATCCTCGACTCATAAAAGGCGTTGAAGCCGTTACTGAACGTAAAATCAGAGGAATATGTGAGCCACAATCACAACTATGTTGTATATATTTGTTTTAATTTTTTCATTTTTATTTTCTTTTAGTAATAATAATTTCCTGTTCAAATATTGACTTTTGGCATGTTACGCTTATAAATTCATATGCTGTGATATAACAATTACAAAAAACATATTTTTTCAACATGTCAACGTCCACGGTAAGTAAAATCAAAAATATTTGTGTATTTTGTGGATCTAGCGCAGGAAAATATTCAATTCATGAAGAAGTAGCAGAAAATCCTGGAATAACACTTGCTAAAAAAAAGATTCATTTGGTATATGGTGGTGGTGAAGTTGGCCTCATGGGAAAAGTTGCAAAAGCTGCGCATGCAGGTGGAAGTGAAGTTTTAGGCATTATTCCGATTACCTAAGCCAATCTTACAGGACCAATAATAGGAGAAGAAATGAAAGTGGACAACATGTATGAACGAATTACTCAAATGATTGAACATTCAGATGCTTTCATTGCTTTGCCTGGAGGTTTCGGTACTTTGGAATAAATATTTCATACGGTTTGTTGGGCACAATTAAATATGCACAATAAGCCAATTGGTTTGTTAAATGTTAACAATTATTATGATAAACTGTTATCGTTTCTTGATGATGTTGTGGAACATGGATTTATTTCACTAGCTTCGCGAAGGATGTTAGTTTCTGCTACAAGTGAAGGTGAACTTATTGATTTACTGCAAGGATTTAGTCATGAACCAGATCCATCCTTATCTCAACTTAATTGGCCAACATCCAAAAGTAAGAAAAGAAAATTCATGTGATGCTAAACTTGTGATTCAACGGCATGTTTTAATGTTTTTATTTAAGGTATGAATAATTTCTTCTTCTTCTCCTCTTAGATTTTTTATATAAAAATTAAAATATATGCTTATATATTGTAATAATAATAATAATTTTTAGTTCAATGTCGAGTAAGGTGTCAGTAAAATGCACCTGAGACGTATTAGTTAATAATTATTGAAAAATCACAATACATTAGATTTTAATATTCATTATATTCAAAATATAGACTAAAAGAAAAATTAATTTTTCATATGTACCAATTTATATATATATTTTGATCAATTAATTTATAATATATAATAGATGTGTTCATATATATATATAATTGTATGTGTTTTCAAATAAAATAATTTCTAAAATTTTTATGAGAATATAGTTAAAAGATATGGTTTGTATGGTTGTTAACATGTATAAATGAAAGAATTCTTTAGATTTGATTGATGTACTATCAATGTGTTCTAAAAACATCAATATTGTGTTAATAAAAAAAAAAAAAAACAAACAAACAAAAAGATTTGTTTGTGCTAGATAAGTTTCAAAGGTAGTCGGATGTATCCGTTATATAAATGTTTATATATATATATATATATATATATATATTTATGATAGAATGTTTGAATAAAAAATTTTATGTTATTTTAAAATTTTGCAATCACGTTATTTAAAAAAAAACAATAAAAAAAAAGAAAAAAATGGGGATTTTATTCTTTGTAAATTTTCCTATTTTGTTTTCAATATTAGTTTAATTAATTGTCTACTTTAATACATAGCCTTTTTCAATGAAAGTTAATATTCATTCCAACTCCATGAGTAAAAACTAGCTATTCCTTAAACATTTTGACCTGAAAGAATATATGGAGTTGAGGCTTTTACAATAATATTCTTGATATAATACATGTTATGGTGGGTGGTGTGAATTATCTTTTTGATTATATTATTATAAAAAATTTAGAAATTTTAAAAAAAATTATATATATATATATATAGTTACTTTATATATTATGTGAAAATAAGAATAATAATAAAAACACATCTAATTATATATTATTATATTAAACGAAAAAAATATATATATATATATAAATCGGTATATGATTTTGTTTTTAATAAATATGTTTGTATTTGAATATATAAAAGGAATAAAGAATCTAGATTGTGATTTTCCGATAAATTTTATTACTAAGGGACTAGTAATAAGATAGTGTGGGGGTGTGATGAAACTTAAAATTAATAATTTATTATATGTTAAAACATGTATTTTAAAATTTAAATTTCATTAAAATTATAAAATTATGTCATTTTAGTATTGTTTCTTTATATTTAATTGTCTTACTAAATATGTTTTATTTTCAGGTTTTCTACGTGTTGGTAAAATAAAGATAACTCAAGCTAGAAAATTCAAATGGAGATGACTCAAACATGTTTGGAATCCTTGAGAAATTATCTACAACTTTGCAGAAGACATGATTGCCTAAAAAGTTCATTAAGATGATCAAATTGTGCAAATATCAAAAGGAGGACAAATTTACTTTTACTATGACCAGCATATAGTAAAAAAATTATAACTATTTCAATTTATAACCAAATGAGGTGAACCAAGTTGCCAAATTCATCTACAGGCAATTCCCCACATGTTTGCCGTTTTGAGCAGAGTCAAATTCAGTGATTAAAGTCGTGGAACAAAGCATTGAAAGAAGGGACATGGAATTGAACTTGGAGGAGACAAAGAATACTATTCCAACTACATGGCATTAATAAAAATTTTGATCATTTCTCTCATTTGGCCTATAAATAGAGGCCTTGTGCTAGCTTGAGAATCATTCTATCTCATTGTAAAATATAGTGTGAGTGTGTATCAAAGTTCTAAGTTCCAATATATTTTCTTTCATGTTCTCAACTATGAGTGATATTTTAGTGTTGATCAAAAGTAAGCTTATGGCAAGCTAAATCTATTATGTCAAGGTGAAAAGGATGCATTCTTGGTGAAGTAAGATTGTTCATATTTTGTATATTCTTTCTTTATTTCTTTTCATTTAGCTAACTTATTTTTATTGTAGGTATAAAAATGAATTATTTGTTGTTATCAATTTACATCAAATGCTTGATACCATTAAAGTGGTTATCTTGATTTCTTGTTTAATTTTGATACATTAAATATTTCATCACTTATTATTATATATATATAGATATATATTATAATAATATCATAATATTTCATTTAGACGATAGCGTGGCTCTGCCGGTTGTTCTAAATGAAATATTATGATTTAATACTAACATTTACTTTATCGCAACTAACTTTTATTTTTCCGCAACTAACATTTTACTTTATCGCAACTAACTTTTACTTTACCGCAACTAACTTATTAAATCAATATATTTCATTTAGGCAATAGCGCGGCTCTGCCGGTTGTTCTAAATGAAATATAATGATTTAATTTAACATTTACTTTATGCAATTATTTATTTATATAGTTATAATTATAATCATAGGTACATTATATAAAATATCGGTTAATTCGGTATTTTCTATAGTGGGAACTATATTATGTTATGTGTGTTTTTAATTTTCTTGGACCATTATTTATGGTGGTTTCTTTTGTTTTACTTTTAGTTAAACAATATTACATAAACCAAGAATAAATCCTCAAGCCTTGACAAAATTTATAATTTGTAAACTTCATTCTTGCATTTGGTAATCTATAAATTAATAAATTTAAATTCAAAATAACCTCTCTGAGGATCGATCTCGTACTTACGAAATATATTACTTGCAGACAACCTACACTTGGGTGAATTATTATTTAAGTAGTAGCACTCACCCTTTTCTATCTCAGGCTAAGGAACCTAATGCTCTGATACCACCTATTGTGGGGACCTGGATGCTAATTCATTTCTTAATCATTTTTTGGAATAATTAAATCAATTAAATACACAGGGTCTAAATTTTGATTTTTTTTTGTTTTTTTTTCAATACCACAGCGGAAACATAATGAAATTAGTCTGATATACATGTAAATATAAAAGTACAAGTCTTGTGCTACATGTCTTCTTCTAAAACTAGGGTTCAACCACTATACATCAAGTGCTGAATCCTATTCTACTTCTGAGCCCGGATCTCCACGCTAAACTGTAATCTCTCATCTGCATCTTGACCCTGAACCTGTCCTACTTGTTATTATGCACACATACAAACAAGACAACAGCCGGATGACTCCGGTGAGAAATACATTCCCAGTATAAATCATGTATACATGCAATCATATAAACAAATACAAAGGTATGAAATAGATATCAATAACATGTATTCAATCTGAAAAACATAAAACGGTACGAAACTGTAAATCAACTCTGATTCACAATCTCTGACTCATAAACTCTGACTCGACTCTTTTCTAATCTAGGGATCTCGATCTGAATAAGAACGCAACAATCTCCCACCTACTCTCCCGATCGTGGTGGCGGTAAGTTCTTATTACGAACTTTGGTCTTGTCTCTATATCGAATATCTTCAATAGGAGTTGCTCTACTCTTATGCCACATCAATATGACCAAACGTCCGTAGTCTTGGCAGGGCTGCCAAAGACTTGGCATTTTCTGCCAACCTATTAAACACATCATTCAAAGATTCTACTCATAATATATGCTTAAGTAAAATTCAATAAAATAAGCATAACAATCTCAAACATTTCAACATATTGAGGCAATGACAGTTCAGTATGTGATTTTGGGAAACTCAAGTCGAATCTAACTCGAGTTGTGCAATCCCGCATCAACATCAATTTATACCTTTCTCTTCTCGGTCTGACGAAGTCGAAGTCTCGAATTCCACTCTGTCCATACTCAATCTGGTAATGATAATATCGAATACACCGTGTCAATATACAACTCAATTCAAGACCTGTTCTGATCAATACTCAAATCTAGACAAAATCTGATCAATTTCAACTATAAAACGATACAAACTCAATCAATAGCAAATCTGACTAAAATCACTCTACTGATGTTTCAACGGCATAACAATATCAGTATATAAGAATAAACAACTCATCTGATCCAAATCTGAATAATATCAATATACCCAGCAATACAGTATCAATCATATATTAATCCCAACATCTCATAATCGATAACAACACAATTCTGATGTCAAATCGGTCTAATCACAATCAAATCAACTCTGAAAATTCATAACAATTACATACGATATCTGTTCTTCGATTCGGTTTCGATTATACAATATTTGATATCGCAAGAACAACATATAAGAGTCATATATGATTCTGACAGTATCATAATTCCAAGACATATTAAAGTTTAATAACACTTACGTCCAGTTGAAGCTCTCGTCGACAAAAACACGATACCGAAGTCGGATTCGAAATCAGACGGAAGGATTTTGCGTAACGTTCAAATTCTCACACGGAAGGAACTTGGAGCTTTTCCCTTCGTTTCTTCCTTTTCCTTTCTCAATTCTGAATGAAAGAAAGTAATATATATATATCCCATGCATGTATAGAAACGTGGCTCGCTTCTTCAAGAAACACGTCTCGCGCATATGAGCGACACTATTCGGCGCATATGCGCGAGACCTTATGTCTCAGCGCGTATCATGCACAGAGTAGAGGCCTAAGAAATCCGTGTTTGAAAATTTGCGGAAAATTTAAAATTTTCTCTTTAAAATAATTAAAATTGCCTCATTCATAAATGAACTGATTAATAAATTTTGATGTTCAAAATGGCAGCGAAAGAAATTAACATTTTCGAAATAACAGTAAAAGTTTATCCAACGATAATTAAAATGTTTGAGCAATCAAATAATAATAAATGCTGAACTGAGGTCCTCAGGTCCTACTACTGTCGACTCGAGCTGGCTCGCTGGTCCCCGCCCTCGATCCCGACATCATCAGCACCTACAACAATCAAGTCTAGTGAGTCTAAAGACTCAACATGCATATATCGTAAATAACAAGTAAATAAATAGTAAAATTGCATGCAAGTGAAAATATCATGTCATGAGGCATATCGTAAAAATGTCGTGTCATGATTAATTATAATACGTGCATCACTGAACTGGGAAATCATAAATGAAAATGGTTGCTCCTTGGAGCCCTGTCATGAAATAACTTGTAATAATTTTCTGGTGAGATTATGGTCTACGCAAGTGGTCCCTGAACTGAACTGAGCTGACCAGTAACTGGCGACCGGACCGGTAACTGGCGATCAGGTTTAATAATGTTTGTCTGATCAGACTAATGCCACAGTATACTGGGTGGTACAACTGAACTGATCGGTAACTGGCGACCGGAACCGGTAACTGGCGACCGGGTGAAGTACTGATAGTAAAGTGACCACAAGCAATATCGCATAAATCTCAAAATGAATATTTTTGCACGTAATATAATTAATTAACATAATTAAATATCCTGTAATAATTTTACTGATTATATTGGATCGCTTCTAGGCTCGCTGCAATCTAAATATGCCATGAAAAATATGCAATAGCTTTTACTTGACCAACTATGCAATTAAATCCGAAAACTGAGACAATTGCGCCTAACGACTTCGTATTTAATCATGACTCCATGCCAACCCGAACCAACATCGAACCATCAAGTAGTCATGATTAAAATACGCCTAAAATGATGAAATAATGCTCCTAAAATAGTTAGGGCCGAAATCTAGGTGAATGGAGGCCAAAACATGAAACGCTCTTTCGAGAGTCAATTTGGGACATCGCACCGTAAATTCTCGTACGACCTCAAAATTGATCCAAATCACAAACGGTCAAAAACATGACCTTCCTAACTCAATGAGGCACTGTCCAGTCCAAGGCCATACGCTGAAAGCCGACCGAGAACTTGAACGAGCCACTGAACCAACGCATCACTTGCTGTCCACAAAATACAGCAGCATGCTTGCGTTTCCTTATGTCGTTTTCGAGACTACCGGCCATTGGGACTTGAACCACCGACCAGAGGCTCTTACCAACATCCCAAGGAATGATTTGAAGCATGGTTAAGGGCCCTAGACCAGCCACCATTCGCACCATTCCAGAAGTAACCCGAAAGTTCCAACCCAGAACACCCTTGCATGCGTGTGTGGTGTTGTGCTTCGTTTGTTGTCTCGTGTCGTTCCAGTGGCCATTTGATTGACCATGGCATGATCTAGACATCTAGAGGTATGGTATGAACCGTGGCTAAGGGCCATAGGCCAACCAAGATTCACACCATTCCACAAAATCGAAACAACACATGCTGTCAAAATGAGAAGCCGAAGGGGTGATGGGGCTGTTCTTGAGTTTTTAATTAAAAACCGATTCACCATGGACCAAGCCTCTAAAAGGGTGACTTATTCACGTCTAATACATGCTAGGGAGATGTTCTAACCATGGCTATAGCCCTCATGGCAGCCAAGATCAGATCCATTCCCTTGTTGACAGCAAAACAGAAACTTTCGAAAACTCAAGTGGCCAAAATGGGGTGTTCCTGTCATTCCTTGATTTTGGCTAGC
Organism: Primulina tabacum; assembly: GCF_025594145.1. Classification (NCBI taxonomy): domain Eukaryota; kingdom Viridiplantae; phylum Streptophyta; class Magnoliopsida; order Lamiales; family Gesneriaceae; genus Primulina; species Primulina tabacum. The sequence goes on from NC_134559.1 coordinate 18,835,028, forward strand.
ATGGGACTCAAAAAAATGGACAAATATGTCCCTAACATGTCCTAGTACATGCCTAGGAGCAGCCTTGGGGAGCCTGGAATCGAACCAATACCTGAAACCATCAAAAAAAGTGAACCCGTGAAGAGCATCATGAAGGCCGAAATCTGTATCTTTTATTTTCTGAAATTTCCTTGGTATGATTCGGTTTTTGCATGGAAATGATGATCATGTATTGTAAAAATAATGATAATAGGACTTGATTGAAGAGTGAAGGAAGAACATATGCATGCCTGGTTCCGTTTTGAAAGAAAAACGAATGAATAAGGCGACTCGGCGCGGAAGAGATGGAGCGCTTTTGCTACCTTGCTTCTACTCGATATTTCCCTCTTGTTTCTAGCTATGAAACTCACAATTTCCTATTCTGAAATGGCTCTCAGATTTCGGTGGAGAGGGGGGAGAAATGGTGGTTAGGGGAGTGAGGGAAATGTTGCAATATAAGGGGAAACATGCAAGACCAAGTCTCCTATTTGAAATTTGAATTTTGGTTTGATATCAAATATGATTTGTTGGGGTGTTTGTTGGGTGAAGATGGCCGATTCCTACATGTATACAAGGCTAGGATGTTGGTTATTAATTAATTAATTAAGGTTGATAAGATTATCATGTTAAGGAGTGACAAGGAATGGGTCAAAGGGTGAGTTGGCATAGAAATGTTACTTAATCATCTAAGGGCCGAAAATTATCAATAAAATGAAGGGGAAAATGTTGTTTATTTAGTAAATTTTTAAACCTTTAAAGCCTTACCTATCCTTTAAATAATTTAGTGCATTAACCCCTTAATTATTGAATTTAAATGGACTTATTTCCTACTCACCTCAAGTTGCTTAAATAATTCCTTAAACCTCCTTTTAACTTAAATTAACTTACTTGCTAGCTAAAATAAATTCTGGAAATGTTTTCTGAATCTTAAATTTTATCTCAAAACTCCAACTCCTGTCCGGCCTCACTGAATTAACTGAAATGCTAAAAATTTAAACTGCTACGGAAAATAATTAAATTTTAATACTCATGCAATAAAATCATTTTAATTTAAATAATTGAATTATGCATGGCTTATACGTAGTCTAAGTTACGGGTTCTACAATCCTTCCCCCCTTAAAAGAAATTTCGTCCTTGAAATTAAAACTCACCGAATAACTCGGGGTACCGACTCCTCATCTCTAGCTCAGACTCCCACTTAACTTCCTCGGCATAGAGACGTGGAACACATTGTGTACTCCGGCCAGATTCGGCGGAAGAGCAACACGATAAGCTAGCGTCCCAACTCTGTCGAGGATCTCAAATGGTCCAATGAATCTCAGACTGAGCTTCTCTTTCTTCCCAAATCTCATGACACCCTTCATAGGTGCCACCTTCACAAAGACATGGTCGCCGACAGCAAACTCTAAATCTATCCTCCTCTGATCTGCATAACTCTTCTGTCGACTCTGAGCAGTTCTCATCCTATCACGGATCTTGACTACTACATCGGCGGTCTGCTGAATAATCTCTGGACCCAACTCTGCTCTCTCTCCTACTTCATCCCAATGAAAAGGAGATATGCACTTGCGACCATACAAAGCTTCATACGGAGCCATTCCTATAGACTACTGAAAGCTGTTGTTATAGGTGAACTCAACCAATGGCAAGTTCGACTCCCAACTCCCTGAGAAATCAATGATGCAAGCACGGAGAAGATCCTCCAAAATCTGAATGACTCGCTCTGACTGCCCATCTGTCTGCGGATGGAAAGCTGTGCTAAACAGCAACTTCGTCCCCATAGTCGAAGGCAAACTCTTCCAAAACGAGGAAGTAAATCTGGGATCTCTGTCAGATACGATAGAAACTGGAATACCATGGAGTCGGACTATCTCCCGGATGTACAACTCTGCATACTGAACCATGGTGAAAGTCGTCTTAATAGGCAAGAAGTGGGCTGATTTGGTAAGACGATCTACAATCACCCAAATAGCATTTGATCCTCTGACTGATTTTGGCAAACCGGTCACAAAGTCCATGGTAACATTCTCCCACTTCCACTCGGGAATAGGAAGAGGCTTGAGCAAACCTGCTGGTCTCTGATGCTCTGCCTTCACTAACTGACAAGTTAGACACTCAGATACAAACCGTCTGATGTCTTTCTTCATACCAGGCCACCAATACAATAGCTGCAGGTCTTTGTACATCTTTGTACTCCCTGGATGAATAGAATACGGCGACATATGGGCTTCTGATAATATATCTGCTCGGATAGAATCACTGCTAGGGACCTATATCCTGTCTTGGTATCTCACAATACCATCGCTGACTAAATACAAGACACTGCCCTTGGCCTCATCTCTCTGCTTCCACTTGGCCAACTGCTCATCTGCTGACTGACCACTACGAATACGGTCCAGAAGGGAAGACTGAATGGTCAAAGTAGATAGACGGGGACCTCTACCTCGAGGATAAGTCTCAAGATCAAACCTCTGCATCTCAAACTGAAGAGGTTTCGAAACTGTCAAATGGGCCATCGCTGAAACTTTCCTTCTCAATGCATCCGCAACTACATTAGCTTTACCCGGGTGGTAGCTAATGTCACAATCATAGTCCTTCACAAGCTCCAACCAACGCCTCTGACGCATATTCAGCTCCTTCTGCGTAAAGAAATACTTGAGGCTCTTGTGATCGGTAAAGATCTGGTACTTCTCTCCATATAGATAGTGCCTCCAAATCTTCAAGGCAAAAACTACTGCGGCCAACTCTAGATCATGGGTAGGGTTGTTCTTCTCATGAATTTTCAACTGTCGAGAAGCATACGCTATCACCTTCCCATGCTGCATCAATACTGCGCCCAAACCAAGCTTTGAAGCATCGGTATACAGAACAAACTCACCGGGCCTGACGGCATGGCCAAAACTGGTGCTGAGATAAGAGCTTGCTTCAAAGTATCGAAGCTCTTCTGACACTCCTCGCTCCAAACAAATTTCATATTCTTCTTTGTCAGTGCTGTGAGTGGAACTGCAATCAAGGAGAATCCCTTAATGAACTTCCGATAATATCCTTCTAAGCCAAGAAAACTGCGGATCTCTGATGCATTCTGCGGCACAACCCAATCTCTGACTGCTGCAACTTTCGCTGGGTCTACCTCAATGCCACTGCTGAAAAAAATGTGGCCTAAGAACGCCACCTTCTCTAACCATAATTCGCATTTACTGAACTTTGCGAATAATTTGTGCTTCTGCAATGTCTGCAACAATGTGGTCAGATGCCTGCTGTGATCCTCCCGATTCTTGGAGTAGACGAGAATGTCGTCTATGAATACTATCACAAAATGGTCGAGGTACGGCTGAAATACGCGATTCATGAGATCCATGAAGATCGCTGGCGCATTCGTCAAACCGAACGGCATCACAAGGAACTCCTACTGACCATAACGAGTCCTGAAAGTTGTTTTCGAAACATCGGCGTGTCTCACCCTCAACTGGTGATAACCTGAACGCAGATCAATCTTAGAGAAAATCGAAGCTCCCTGCAACTGGTCAAACAGATCCTCAATCCTCGGATGTGGGTATTTATTCTTCATTGTAACCCTGTTCAACTCCCGATAGTCAATACAAAGCCTCATCGTGCCATCTTTCTTCTTAACAAACAAGACTGGCACGCCCCAAGGTGAGAAACTAGGGCGAATGAATTCATTGTCAAGAAGTTCTTGAATCTGCTTCTTAAGCTCTGCCATCTCTGTCGGTGCAAGTCGGTACGGTGCTTTTGAGATCGGAGCCGTGCCTGACATAAGCTCGATAGAAAACTCCACCTCTCTCTCAGGTGGCATACCAGAGACGTCCTCAGGAAAAACGTCTAAGAAGTCTCTAACAATCGGAACATCTGAAGCTGACTGACTGGGTGCCTCGGGGACAGATATAAAAGTTGCTAAAAATGCCCGACACCCTCTATGCATGAGCTTCCTAGCTTGGACATAAGGAATAATGCGCGGTAAAGGAAAGTACATGTACGGCTCAAATAAGAACTGCGTCATTCCAGGTGGTCGGACTAGAATAGATCTCCGCTGAAAGTCGATCAAAACTCTGTTCCGCAATAGCCATTCCATCCCCAGAATGATGTCAAATCTGGCATCGGCAATAAGATAAGATCTGCATAAACAAGATTTCCATGCAGCTCAAGGTCTATGTCTCGAATCACATTGGTGGCTGTTATCTCTTATCCAGAAGGCAATGATACTGAATAGGCTACATCTAACTCGATGGTCTTAACTTTGAGAAAATTCGCAAAGACCTCTGAAATAAATGAGTGGGTAGCCCTTGAATCTATCAGGGCTTTGGTAGCTGAGCCAGCTATGAAAATTCTCCCTGAAAGTTCAGAACAATAAGCTGAACCCAAATAATCACAAGAGCTAAGCTTATAGACATGCAAAGGTCATAGTTCTCCTAACTAAATCCCGAAAATAATACTGAGTAGACCATGCAATCTTATCGCCATTCTAAGTTCAAAATCTTAATCCCGATTTCCAAAACATTGGAATGCAAATATAAACTTAAAGCTGTAAGGTACCTGTCATCAGCATGGTATCGGGATTCGTCTCCGCAGCATGAAGAGCAAAAACTCTGGCTTGGTTAGGCAGATTCATCCGGGGGCACTGCTGCAGCACGTGGTCTGTGCTGCCACACTTATAACATTTCCGTGAGCCATACATGCATGCTCCAGGATGACGGCGTGAGCACTTGGGACAGACTGGGTGCTCAAAGGTCCTCGGGACGGCACGTCCCTGCTGCTGCTGCTGCTGCTGAGGTCCTCCTCTGTTTCTGGGCGGGCCGTGATGCGGCCTCTTATGTTGATGCTGATGCTGCTGATGAAAGGGATCGATTTTAGGTGCTCAAATGCGCAACGGAAGCAACAAAATGTTTTCAAAACAAGAAAACCGAAATTTGAAGAGAAATTTTCGCACCTCTCATGTACTAGGATGTGGCATATACAAAAACACAACTATGATATTCATAGGGTGTAAAGAAATCATATCTATGAACCTCTTGAGATTGATGATGGCTCCAACTAAGGTGTAAACACCTTAGCTCTTGTATGGCAAGAACTTCTACAAGCTTCCAAAGAGCACTCCTTGTTCTAAAATAAAGCCCACCACCAACTAGGTAGATCCCCTCATATCTTGCACTAGAAAAATATGAGGATTTTTCTTTGAGAAGTATTTTCTTTCTTCAACAATTGAAGAACAAAAAATGGAGAGAAAAATGAGGGAGAGTAGCCACCAAATTTCAGCCATTGCATGATGGATTGAAGGGGAGGGAGACTTGTCTTGGTATGTGAAAAAGTAGTGTCCAACTTTTGCATTCCATGCCTTGGTTAAACAAAAAGTTGTCTCCCAACTCTTCACCTCCCATGCAATTAATTTTATTTGATTTTTAACAATTAAAAATACATGGACTTAATTTAATTATCTCAAACAAATTTGAGACTAATTAAACATTACATGAATTTACTCAAGTCACTAGTTGAATAATTATTTTACTATTGGGCTCTACAAGACCCAATATGATTTAATTAATTCAACACTTGAATTAATTTAATTATTTGGACTCTACTAGGCCCACTAGTGTTTAATTAATTCAACACTTGAATTAATTTAATTTAATCCATAATAATGTTTATGAAAATCACAATTTTCAAATACATTATTTATTTGGCCAACTTTTAATTTAGGAACACTTCCATAAATTAAAAATTACATTTCCCTCATAGAAGTCATACTTCTATTTTTCTTACGCTTATAAACTCATTTATAAGCCGTTCAACACATTGAACTATTTTACTTCTCAACGGGATCTAGAAAGCTAGTACTTGTGTGGCCCTCAATGGTTCATTGATACAACTAGCCGTGGGTTCACATCTCCATGTGATTCGGACTAAACATGTCCTTATATGAGCATACCCCAATTGCTCCATTCTTACTTATCAACTCCTTGATAACAAGAACGTCAGAACTCAAGTGTGATAATACCCAACCAATCATGTTAAACGCCTAGCAGCATCGCTTACATGATTCCCTAGGTATCAAATGATAGTGCCTGCAAGAACCATTCAATTATGGTTAGCGTACAGTACGGTCCCTTCAACTCATTTATCCCGACCGATTCGACAACCATTGGTATATCGAGAGTTGTCAATGAATCGATACTATGTGTCATGTCATAGTTGCATCGATGGTGTAATCTATGAAACCCCTTTCATAATTACCACCATACTCTGATCAGAGATTTCAACCTACATACACATGAGAACACATAGGATATCCATACCCGAAGGTAAGCGGTGAATCCCCGACTACAATGCATCGACTCCTATATGTTTCGACAAAACACCCAACCTTGCCACCGGATGACCCCTTGAGAGTCGGTAAACAAGTCAAAATGTAATTCTAGCACATAGAGTCTCAATGTTGTCCCGGGTCATAAGGACTAATGGTGTACAACCATAAACTAGGACGTTTCCACTCGATAAGTGAGAACCACTTGAAAAGTCCTTTATGGAGGGTTGTTCAGTGCACTCTACCAGGAGCACCTATCTGCATGCTCGGACATCACAATGTCCCCTACCAATGAAACATGGTACTCACATCGCAGATACTAGTCTCAAACTCGAGCGGCCTATATCCTTCTTAGCGGCGGCTAAATCGACTAGGAACTGTTTAGAATATACAGTATTCCATATATGAGTTTCATGATACTCATCATATGAGCATCTCATATTCTTTCTACTATTTGTATATTCAAGGGCTTTATCTATGCAACTAGCATGGGTATACAGATAAAGATGTGCCAAAAAAATAATTTAAAATATTATTAAAATAAAGATTGCTTATACATAGAGTTTCATTGTGAACACTCGGCCAACAATTGGCTCGACGGGCACCTACTCTAACAATCTCCCTCTTGCACTAGAGCCAACTACCCAAATGCTTCAAACCCATTGATTCGCGATGCATCTCGAATAATGGTCTAGGTAAAGGCTTAGCTAGTGGATCAACAACATAATCTGCGGAGCCGACTTTATCAATCGACACTTGTCCTATTTCCACAATCTCTCAGAGGATGTGGTACTTTCTCAATACGTGTTTGGATTTCTGATGAGACCTTGGCTCCTTTGCTTGAGCTATAGCTCCCGTGTTGTCATACAACACCGTGACAGGAGCAACTCTATTAAGAATGACGCCCAACTCTTGGACGAAATTCCTTATCCAAACAGCCTCCTTTTCTTGCATATGATGCAGCAATGTATTCGGCCTCAGTGGTGGAATCCGCAGTACTGTCTTGCTTGGAACTCTTCCAGGAGACAGCAGCACCATTGAGCATGAATACGAACCCAGAGGTTGACTTCGAGTCATCGATATCGCTTTGGAAGCTAGAGTCGGTATAGCCTTCCAATTTCAGCTCTTCACTCCCATAGACCAAGAACAACTTATTGGTCCTTCTCAAATACTTGAGGATGTCTTTCACAGCTTTCCAATGTGGAAGACCAGGGTTAAATTGATATCTACTCATTACACTTAGTGCGAAAGCCACGTCAGGACGTGTAGATATCATCCCAGACATGATGCTACCAATCGCAGATGCATAAGGAATGCTTGTCATCGCCGCCATCTCTGTATCAGTCTTGGGAGACATAGACTTGGATAGGGACACGCCATGACACATTGGTAGATGTCCTCTCTTGGATTCATCCATCGAGAACCTCTTCACGAATGTATCAATGTATGTGGACTGGATGATACTAAGCAATCTTCTTGATCTATCTTTATAGATCTGTATTCCCAATACAAAAGATGCTTCACCCAAGTCCTGCATCGAGAACTTACTCGCTAACCATATCTTAGTTGATTGAGACATTCCTACATCATTCCGAATGAGTAGAATGTCATCAACATACAACACCAGGAATGTCACGGCACTCCCACTGACCTTCTTATACACACAGAGTTCCTCAGGATTCTTAGTAAAACCAAACTCTTTGATTGTACTGTCGAATCTGAGGTTCCAACTCCTAGATGCCTGCTTTAGACCATAAATAGATCTCTGAAGTTTTCATACCATATGCTCACTTCCGACAGATGTAAACCCTTCAGGTTGAGACATGTAAATCTCTTTCTTAATATCCCCATTAAGAAAGGCTGTCTTGACATCCATCTGCCATATCTCATAGTTATACCATGCAGCTATGGCTAGCAATATCCTTATAGACTTGAACATTGCAACTAGAGAAAAGGTTTCCTCAAAGTCAACTCCTTGTCTTTGAGTATATCCTTTTGCCACCAATCGCGCCTTGAAGGTTAATACCTTCCCATCCGCCCCAAGTTTCCTCTTGTAAATCCATTTACACCATATGGGAACAATTCCCTCAGGTGGATCCACGAGATTCCACACTTGGTTCGAATGCATGGAATTCATCTCAGATTCCATTGCTTCAAGCCACTTGGATGAATCGGCATCAGATAACGCTTCCTTGAAGGTCCTTGGATCACATACATGGTTAGGGTCATCATGGCCCTCTTCAAGAAGCAGACCAGACCTCATAGGTGGTCTCGAGACTCTCTCGGATCTTCTAGGGGCTTGTATCTCCTCTCTTGGCTCTTCGGATGTGGGTTCTATAATTGTGGGTGTCTCTCGAACCTCTTCGAGTTCTATCATCTCCCCTTTTCTATCCAATAGAAATTCCCTTTCCAAAAAGGTTGCATTCCTAGAAACAAACACCTTTGTTTCTTTGGGATGATAAAAGTACTATCCAACAGAATTCTTTGGATATCCCACAAAGTAACATAAAATGGATCGACTATCCAATTTATCTCCCATTACCTGCTTCACATAAGCAGGGCACCCCCATATTCTAAGATAAGAATATTTGGGAGGCTTACCCATCCATATCTCATATGGTGTCTTGTCAACTGTCTTTGAATTGACATTGATCAACAACAGTGCCGCTGTCTCAAGCGCATATCCCGAAAAAGATTGCGGCAACTCCGTGAACCCCATCATAGACTGAACCATGTCCATCAAAGTTCGGTTACGACGCTCCGAAACACCATTCAACTGTAGTGTAGCGGGCGGAGTCCACTGCGAGAGAATCCCATTCTCCCTAAGATACTCTTGGAACTCGGCACTCAAGTACTCACCACCTCGATCCGATCAAAGTGTCTTGATGCTTCGTCCCAACTGTTTCTCTACTTCACTTCTGAATGCTTTGAACCTTTCAAAGGCTTCAGACTTGTATTTCATCAAATACACATACCCATACCTCGAAAAGTCATCGGTAAAGGTGATGAAGTAGGCATGTCCATGCTTAGTGGTGATGCTAAGCGGACCGCACACATCGGTATGGATCAAATCCAATAACCCTTTGGCTCGCTCCACATGGCCCTTAAAGGGAATTTTTGTCATCTTTCCTTTCAGAAAGGATTCACAAGACGTGAGAGCATTAATATCAGACATATCAAACATGCCCACTCCCACTAGCTTGTTCATCCTTCTTAGGGAAATATGTCCTTAATCGAGCATGCCACAATTGTGCCGAATTTAGAGTATCTTGTTTTCGCTTGTTTGTTGTTGTTATAGCTTGGACATTGTTTAGTGGAATATCTTTCAATTTTAAGTTATAGAGATCGTTTTCAAGTTCTCCAGTACCAATTAAACATTCATTCTTGTAAATGTTGCAAACAAATTTGCTAAATAAACAAAAATATCCATTTTTATCAAGCATAGAAATGGAAACAATGTTTTTTACCAAGTCAGGTACAAACAAAACATCTCTTAAAATCAACTTAAAATCATTGTTCAACAATAAGTAAACATTTCCCACGGCCTTTGCAGCAACTCTTGCTCCATTGCCCGACCTCAAGAAGGTCTCACCTTCCCTAAGCCTTCTACTTCTGCCCATCACCTGTAACTCATTACAGAGATGTGAGCTACAGCCGGTATCCAATAACCAAGAAGTAGAGTTAATTGAAATATTTAATTCAATATAGAACATACCGTTTCCAGAACTCTTCTGGGCAAGATATTCTCTGCAATTACGCCTCCAATGTCCAGGCTTCTTGCAGTGATGACAAATATCAACAGTCTTGTCAGCCTTCACTGGTATGGCTGCCACAACGAGACTCGGAGATTGCCTCTTCAAGGGCACTTTCTTCTTGGGACGCTAGAAAGAACGTTTCTTTCCCTTCCTAGGTGGACTAGTCTTCGTACCAGATGAAGAGCCCACATAAAGAACCAACTTCTCATCTTTCATAGAAGCCTGCATATAACACTTGGCTTTCAAGTCATGGTCACACCATTCCTTGTAAGTCTGCAATTCCTCAGGAGTGCAGTAAGTCGGAGCCTCAACAGGGGACGACTTAGTAAGTGTATATGCTATCCTTTCCGAATTCAAGATGATTTTCAGATTTCTTAGCCAATTGAGGTAATTAGGTCTGGTTTATACGTGTTTGTCGAGTATTACATATAGCGAATTGCGAATCGAAGACATTGTCAAAAAGTATTGAAAAGTAAAACAGATAAATGTTAATGACTATTTTAAAATATTTAGTAAGATATAAAGTATGGACTTTTACTTTATAAATGTTTACTCCCACGGTTTTGACATCTTTCACTGCCCTCTAGTGAAAACGGGAAACTCCTTGACTCAGTAGGTACGCAAGGTCCAATTAGCGAATTATGATCCCGAATAATATCAGCCAATCACAATTCCTAAAAGGTAGTTTCCAATTGCATCTCTATGCAACCCTCTACGTAAACTTTTGTCTCACGTTTGATTAGAACCCAATAATATGACGCCGTTCATCTTCACGTGTCAAGCCTTACCCATCGATGTTGAACCTTAATGGACGGTCGCTATGAGTTCCCCCAATAATATGAGCCGAAATCATGGGATATGTGCTAAATCTTGCCAACAAATTTACGGCAAAAGATATATCAGGCCTTGTACAATTTGTAAGATACATAAGGGCACCGATAGCACTTAGATATGGTACTTCTGGACCAAGAATATCTTCATCTTCTTCACATGGACGGAATGGATCCTTTTCTATGTTTAATGATCTAACAACCATTGGAGTACTTAAAAGATTTGATTTATCCATATTAAAACGTTTAAGGATCTTTTCTGTATAATTTGTCTGGTGAACAAACATTCCACATTCTTTTTGTTCAATTTGTAAACCCAGACAATACTTGATTTTTCCAAGATCCTTCATTTCAAATTCTTCCTTCAAGTATGACACAACTTCTTGAATTTCCTTATTCGTTCCAATGATGTTTAAATCATCAACATATACAGCAATAATTACGCATCCGGATGTTGTTTTCTTAATGAAAACACAAGGGCATATTGAATTATTTACATATCTCTTTTTCATCAAGTGATCACTTAGTCGATTATACCACATTCGACCAGATTGCTTTAACCCATATAATGATCTTTGTAATTTCACAGAATAACATTCTCTGGGTTTTGAACTTTGTGCTTCAGGCATCTTAAATCCTTCAGGGATTTTCATATATATATTACTATCAAGTGATCCATATAAGTAAGCTGTAACAACATCCATAAGACGCATTTTTAAATTTTCAGATACCGCCAATCTAATAAAATACCGAAACGTAATTGCATCCATCACAGGAGAATACGTTTCTTCATAATCAATTCCAGGCCTTTGAGAAAAACCTTGTGCAACAAGTCGAGCTTTATATCTTACTATTTCATTTTTCTCATTTCGCTTTCGAATAAAAACCCATTTGTATCCAACAGGTTTTACACCTTCAGGTGTAAGGACTAAAAGTCCAAAAACATTACGTTTATTTAGCGAATTTAATTCAACCTGGATGACATCTTTCCATTTTATCCAATCCTGCCGATTTTTACATTCACCAAAAGATTTTGGTTCATGATCTTCGTTATCATTTATGATGTCGATTGCCACATTATAAGAAAATATATCATCAATTTCATCTATATCTTTTCGGTTCCATATTTTTCCAGTATTAATATAATTGATAGAGATTTCATGATTCTCGTCAGTTTGTGGTTCTGACAGAACATTTTCATCATCATGTGTTTCTTCAGGAACACCATTCTCTATTTTGTGATCATCATGTCTTTCTTCAGAAACGTCATTCTTTATTTTGTGATCATCGTGTTTCTCTATGAATTTTCTTTTTCGAGGATTTTTATCCTTGTAACCGACTGGCCTTCCACGCTTCAGGCGTTTAATGACATCATGAGTATCTTCCATTTGTTTCTTTGGAATTTCAATTCGAGCAGGGGCATTTGCAGCATGTATATGATTTAGTTACCCCTTTTGTGTCTGCAAATGCATCTGGTATTTGATTTGCTATTCTTTGCAAGTGTACAATTTGTTGTACATCTTTTTCACATTGTTTTGTTCTTGGATCCAGATGTAACAATGATGATACATACCATGTAATTTCCTTTTCGGTATGTTTCTGTTCTCCCCCTAACATTGGGAAGATTTCCTCATTAAAATGACAATCAGCAAAACGTGCTGTGAACACGTCGCCTGTCTGAGATTCAAGATATCGAATGATTGATGGACTATCATAACCGATATAAATTCCAACCTTTCTTTGAGGTCCCATTTTCTTTCGTTGCGGTGGTGCAATAGGCACATACACCATACATCCAAAAATTCTCAGATGAGAAATGTCTGGTTCTTTACCAAATGCAAGCTGCAATGGGGAGTATTTATGATATGCACTTGGTCTGATGCGAATTAATGAAGCAGCGTGTAAAATTGCATGTCCCCATATAGAAATAGGGAGCTTTGTTTTCATAATCATTGGTCTAGCAATCATTTGCAGACGTTTAATCAATGATTCAGCCAATCCATTCTGTGTATGTACATGAGCAACAGGATGCTCAACAATGATTCCCATAGACATACAATAATCATTGAAAGTTTGGGAAGTAAATTCACCAGCATTATCAAGTCTAATTTTCTTGATTGTATAATCGGGAAATTGATTCCTCAATTTTATTATTTGAGCAAGTAATCTTGCAAATGCAACATTTCGAGTTGATAATAAACATACATGTGACCATCTGCTGGAGGCATCAATCAATACCATAAAGTATCTGAATGGTCCACATGGTGGATGGATTGGTCCACAAATATCACCCTGAATACGTTCAAGAAACATTGGTGATTCAGTTTGGATTTTGACTGGTGATGGTCTTATAATAAGTTTTCCAAGAGAACATGCTTTACATTGAAACTTATTATTCTGAAAGATCTTCTGGTCTTTCAGTGGATGACCATGTGTATTTTCTATAATTCTTCGCATCATTGTTGAACCAGGATGTCCCAATCGATCATGCCAATTGGTTAATATCAAAGAATTATCAACTACCATGTTTGATTCAATGAGACTTATATGTGTATAATGCAATCCAGTAGGGAGCATTGGTAGTTTTTTCAATCACATATTTCTTTCCTGATTTATATGTGATAAGACACATATATTTCTCATTCCCTTCATTCATTGTTTGAGTATCATACCCATGGGAATATATATCATTAAAACTCAACAAATTTCTTTTCGATTGTGGTGAATACAAAGCATCATTGATCAAAAATTTTGTACCATTAGGTAACAAAAATTGTGCTTTACCACATCCTTTAATCAAGTCTACAGGACCTGATATTGTATTCACCGTTGTTTTTGTTGGTTTTAGTTCCAAGAAATATCTTTTATCTCGGAGGATAGTGTGCGTTGTACCACTATCGGGTATGCAAACTTCAGCTTTGCTCATAGCATTTTCCATATTTGAACTTCAAAAAAAAAATATGCAATGAAATAAATTTCTTGCAATATATAGTTAAATATAACACAAATCATAATTATACAATAAAACATTATTCTATGAATGCATGAAAAATAGATTATTGTACATTTATATTCTACCATTATATTGTTCATTTTCAGAGAAATCGTTGAGAAAATCTGCAGCATCAATATTGTTCATTTCTATCCCACCAACATATTGATCATTTCCAGAGAAATCATTCATAAAATCACCAGCATCAAAATGAGTTGAATCACTCAAACGGTCACTGCGTTCAGTGAGTTATACACCGATACTTCTAAGCTCGGTTTAGGCGCAATTTTGATGCAGCATGGTCGGGTTATAGTTTATGCCACAAGACAGTTGAAAGTGCATGAGAAGAATTATCCGACTCATGATCTTGAGTTAGCTGTCGTTGTCTTTGCGTTGAAGATTTGGAGACATTATTATTACGGCGAGAAGTGCTAGATATTTATTGATCACAATAGTCTCAAGTACTTCTTCACGCAGAAAGAGCTGAATATGAGACAAAGACGGTGGCTGGAGTTAGTTAAAGACTACGATTGTGAAATTAGCTACCATCCTGGGAAAGCTAATGTTGTGGCAGATGCCTTGAGCCGAAAAATATCATTCATAGCACAGCTGTCAGTGCAGAGATCTCTTCAGTCAGAGATACAGAGTTTTGGTTTAAAGATTTAACCCACGGGCAGGGCTCCTAAGCTATCTAATATGACAGTCCAGTCTTCTTTGGTTGACCGAATCCGTAGAGGTCAGCCTTCAGACGAGCAGTTACAGAAATGGTGACTGAAGGATGAAACCAAGGGAAATGTACTCTACACTGTTTCTGATGGTATCGTGAGATACAGAGGAAGGATGTGAGTGCCTAGTGCTAATTCGATCAGAGAGGATATTTTGACTGAGGCACATGCATCTCCGTATTCAATCCATCCAGGAGGTACCAAGATGTACAAGGATCTGCAGATTTTATATTGGTGGCCAGGTATGAAGCAGGACATCCGCCGATTTGTGTCTGAATGCCTTACTTGTCAGCAAGTGAAAGCAGAGGATCAGAGGCCAGCAGAAATGCATAAGCCGCTCCCTATCCCCGAGTGAAAATGAGAGAATATCACCATGGACTTCGTTGTTGGGTTGCTGAGGTCAATCAGGGGATCCAATGCCATATGGGTTATAGTGGATCGACTTACTAAGTTAGCACACTTCTTGCCAGCAAAGACGACTTTCTCCCTGACTCAGTATGCTGAGCTCTATATCAGGGAGATAGTTCGCTTGCACGGGATCCCAGTCTCTATTGTGTCCGACAGGGACCCGAGATTCACATCGTCCTTTTGGAAGAGTTTACATGCAGCTATAGGTAAGAAGTTGCTATTCATTACAACATTCCATCCTCAGACAAATGGCTAGTCTGAGCGAGTGATTAAGATTTTGGAGGACTTGTTGAGAGCTTGTGTGATCGATTTCCATGGGAATTGGGAATCAAAGATACCTCTAGAAGAGTTTACCTACAACAACAACTTCTAATCGTCTATAGGTATGGCTCCATACCAGGCGCTGTATGGGAGGAAGTGCAGATCGCCGATTCATTGGGATGAAGTCGGTGAGAGATCAGAACTTGGTCCAGAGATTGTTCAACAGACTGCAGATGTGGTGGTCAAGATTTGAGACAGGATGAAGTCCGCCCAGATTCGCCAAAAGAGTTATGCTGACAAGAGGATGAGAGATCTTGAGTTTGTCGTAGGAGACCACGTCTTTGTAAAGATAGATTTCATGAATGGCGTTATGAGGTTTGGGAAGAGAGGCAAGCTTAGTCCGAGATTTATTGGGCTGTTCGAGATTCTTGACAGATTTGAGACACTAGCTTATCGTGTAGCCCTATCACTGAATCTGGCCGTTTTACACAATGTGTTCCACGTCTCGATTGTGAAGGGGCCAAAAACTCCATTCTTGAAAATTTGCGGAAAATTAAGAATTTTTTTTCTTTTTTTTTTTTAAAAGAACTTAAATGGCCTCATTCATAAAATCACTGGTGAATCAAGTTCAATATTTAAAATAATAGCAGCGGAAGAAAATAAAGTTTGCCAAAAATCACAATTTAAAAATATCCAACAACTGATAAAATTGTTTGCGGAAAAACATAACAACTGCTGCACTGAGGTCCTCGGGTGCCACTACTGCCGACCCAAGCTGGCTCACTGGTCCCCGCCCTCGGCCCTGGCCTCATCAGTACCTACAACAATCAAGTCTAGTGAGCCTAAAGACTCAGCATGCATATATCACAGGTAACGAGTAAAAATCTGAATTAAAATATGCATGAGTTAACTTATCCTGTCCTGAGGCATACTGAAAATAATCTGTACTGAGCAATTATAATACGTGCATAACTGAACTGGAAATCACTGTAAAAATATTTGCTCCTTGGAGCCTGTACTGAAATATCTGGTAAAAGTTTCTGTTGAGATTATGTTTTACGCCTGTGGCCACTGCACTAAGCTGAACTGATCGGTAACTGGCTACCGAGGAGGCTGAAACTGAACTGAGCTGGCCGGTCACTGGCGACCGGGTGGTACCATACTGAACTGATCGGTCACTGGCGACCGTATAAAATAACACTCCCACATAGTGAATGAACCACAAGCCATATCGCATAAATCTCAAAAATAATCATTTTCTATTTAATGCACGTAAAATAATTAACTGGCATAATGAAAATTCCTGTAATTTTACCAACTGGATTGGATTGGATCGTTCCCAGGCTCGCTGCAACCTAACTGTGCCATGAAAAATATGCAATAGCTTAAACATGACCAACTATGCAATTTACGTTCAAAAGATGCGACTATGACGCCTAATGACTTCGCATTTAATCATGACTCCGAGCCAACCTGAACCGACACTGAACCGACGTATAGTCATGATTAAAATACGCTGAAAAACCATAAGATAATGTTCCTAAAATGATAGGGTCGAAATCTAGGTGGAATGGAGGCCAAAACACGAAACGCTCTTTCGAGAGTCAATTTGGCACATTGCACCGTAAATTCTCGTACGACCTCAAAAATGATCCAAATGACGAACGGTCAAAAACATGACCTTCCTAACTCAATGAGGCACTGTCCAGTCCAAGGCCATGGGCTAAAAGCCAACCAACAACTCAAACGACGCTTCTGAACAGCAGCATACTTGCTGTAAAAAAAAATACAGCAGCTGCGCACTACAAGACTTGCATTGGTTTCGAGACTATCGGCCATTAGGGGCGTGAACCACTGACCAGGGACTCTTACCAACATCCCAAGGAATGATTTGAACCATGGCTAAGGGCCCTAGGCCAGCCACAATCCGCATCACACCAAATCTTAACCGAAGGGTCCAACCGAGAGCAACGTGCATGCGTGTGTAGTGTTTATGCTATGATCGATGTCTCGTGTCGTTCCAATGGCCATTTGATTGACCATGGCACGATCTAGACATCTAGGAGCATGATATGAACCGTGGCTAAGGGCCATAGGCCAAACAAGATCCATACCAAGCAACAAAAGAACGAAATCAAAAGCTGAACAAATGAAGAAGCCGAATGGGGAAAGGGGCTGTTTTCACGTTTTGATTAAAAACCGAGGGGCCATGGAGCAAGCCACCAAAAGGGAAACTTAGTCACGTCTTAGACATGCTAGGGAAGTGATCCAACCATGGCTATAGGCCCTTGGGGCAGCCAAGATCAGATCCTTCCTCCTTGACATCCAAATTGAATTTTCGAATCACATTTCTGCACCTATGGGGAACTTGCTGTCATTTCGGTTTTCCAGCAAGTATGGGGCTGGTTTGGATGGACCAACATGGTCCTAATGCATCCTACTACATGTATACAAGCCGTCTTGGGAGCATGGAGTCGATCCAATACCTGAAACTCACAAACCAAAAGAAATCGTGAAGCTTGCCATGAAGAGCCGAAATTCTGCATGTGTGTTCCAAAATATTTTGACATGTATCTCGGTTTTTGCTTGCTAAAACATGATCATGTACTGAAAAATAAATAATAATATGACTTGATTGAGGTTTGAAAGAAATCTAGACATGCCTGGTTTCGTTTCGAAAGAAAACGAAAAGAAGAGACGAGACGGCGCGGAGGAGACGGAGTGGCTTGCTTCTCTACCTTTCTTGGCTCTCGATTTTTCTCCCTTTCTCCCTAGCTGTTATTCACGTTTTTTTCTACTGAAAAGGGGTCTTATTTTCGGTGGAGGTGGAGGGGGAGTGATGGTTATGAAGGTGAGGAGAAGGGTGCACAAAAATAGGATCATATCAAGACCAAGTCTTCATGCATTTGAATTTTGAATTTTGAATTGCTATCAAATGATCTCTTGGGTGATTCTAGACTATAGTGGCCGATTTTATCATGCCAAACAAGGGTTAGGATAGTGGTCTAGTATTAATTAATTAAGGTGGAAAAATAGCTAAAAGAATTAGCATGCTAATCAACCAAGAATGGGTCAAAGGTGAGTTGGCAAGTCCTAGTTTGTTCTTCTAGGGGTGTGGCCGAAAATGCATGATAAATGGTAGGGGAAAAATTGATTATCTAGTAATTTAATAACCCTTAAAAGCCTTACTAATCCTTTAATTAATTTAGTGAACTAACCCCTTAATTAAGTAACTTAAATGAGCTCATTTCTTAATCACCTCCAATAATTTAAATTAAAATCCTCAACTAACTTAAATAATTCCTTAAACTTCTTTTTAACTTAAATGAACTTACTTGCTAGCTAAATTAACTTCTGAAAATATTTCTCAAATCTTAAATTCTATCTCAAAACTCCAACTCAGTCCGGCCTCACTGAAATAACTTAAATGCTAAAAATCAAACTACTGAACTGAAATAATGAATAATTAACTTCAAATAAATGCATTTAAAATAATCATGCAATGAAGTCAATTAAATTTAAAAATCTAAAATTTTGCATGGCTTATACGTCTACTGACTTACGGGTTCTACAATCCTTCCCCCCTTAAATAAATTTCGTCCTCGAAATTAGAACTCACCGAATAACTCAGGGTATCGACTTCAAATCTCCGGCTCAGACTCCCACGTAGCTTCCTACTCTGAATGGTTGAGCCATTTGACTTTGACTCGCTTAACCAACTTGTTCCGAAGTTTCTTCTCCTAACTGTCTAGGATCTGCACGGGTCTCTCCTCATAAGATAAGTTCGGAGTAAGCTGCAACGGCTCGAAATTCAGCACATGCGAAGGATTTGCCATATACTTCCTCAGCATGGAGACGTGAAAGACATTGTGTACTCCGGCCAGATTCGGCGGAAGAGCCACACGATACGCTAGCGTCCCAACTCTGTCGAGGATCTCAAACGGTCCAATGAATCTCGGACTGAGCTTCCCTTTCTTGCCAAATCTCATGACACCCTTCATAGGTGCCACTTTCACGAAGACATGATCGCCCACTGCAAACTCTAACTCTCTCCTCCGCTGATCGGCATAACTCTTCTGTCGGCTCTGAGCAGTCCTCATTCTATCACGAATCTTGACTACTACCTCTGCTGCCTGCTGAACAATCTCTGGACCCAACTCTGCTCTCTCTCCTACTTCATCCCAATGAACAGGAGATCTACACTTGCGGCCATACAGCGCCTCATACGGAGCCATACCTATAGACGACTGGAAACTGTTGTAATAGGTGAACTCTACCAATGGTAAGTTCGACTCCCAACTCCCAGAGAAATCAATGACGCAAGCACGGAGAAGATCCTCTAAGATCTGAATAACTCGCTCCGACTGTCCATCTGTCTGCGGATGGAAAGCTGTGCTAAAAAGCAACTTCGTACCCAAAGTCGAATGCAAACTCTTTCAAAACGAGGAAGTGAATCTGGGATCTCTGTCGGATACGATCGAAACTGGAATACCATGGAGTCGGACTATCTCTCGGATATACAGCTCTGCATACTTAACCATGGTGAAAGTCGTCTTAATAGGCAAGAAGTGCGCTGATTTGGTAAGACGATCTACAATCACCCAGATAGCATTCGATCCTCTGGCTGACCTCGGCAATCCGGTCACAAAGTCCATGGTAATGTTCTCCCACTTCCACTCGGGAATAGGAAGAGGCTTGAGCAAACCTGCTGGTCTCTGATGCTCGGCCTTCACTAACTGGCAAGTCAGGCACTCGGATACAAAACGCCTGATGTCCTTCTTCATCCCTGGCCACCAATACAATAGCTGCAGATCTTTGTACATCTTCGTACTCCCAGGGTGAATGGAGTACGGGGACGTATGGGCCTCTGATAAGATGTCTGCTCGGATAGAATCACTGCTAGGAACCCATATCCTATCTCGGTATCTCACAATACCGTCGCTGACTGAATACAAAACACTGCCCTTGGCTTCATCTCTCTTCTTCCACTGTGCCAACTGCTCATCTGCGGTCTGACCACTGCGAATACGGTCCAAAAGGGAAGACTGAATGGTCAAGGTAGATAGACGAGGAACTCTACCTCGAGGGTAAGTCTCAAGATCAAACTTCTGCATCTCAATCTGAAGAGGTTTCTGCATCGTCAAATGAGCCATCACTGCGACTTTCCTGCTCAAAGCTTCCGCAACTACATTAGCTTTACCCGGGTGGTAGCTAATGTCACAATCGTAGTCTTTCACAAGCTCCAACCAACGCCTCTGACGCATGTTCAGCTCCTTCTGCGTAAAGAAATACTTGAGGCTTTTGTGGTCGGTAAAGATCTGACACTTCTCTCCATACAGATAGTGCCTCCAAATCTTCAAAGCAAAAACTACGGCCGCTAACTCCAGATCATGGTTAGGGTAATTCTTCTCGTGGATTTTCAGCTGTCGAGAAGCATACGCTATCACTCTCCCATGCTGCATCAAAACTGCACCTAAACCAAGCTTCGAAGCATCGGTATAAAGGACAAACTCGCCGGATCCTGACGGTACAGCCAAAACTGGTGCTGAAATAAGAGCTTGCTTCAAAGTATCAAAACTCTTCTGACACTCCTCGCTCCACACAAACTTCACATTTTTCTTTGTCAGTGCTGTGAGTGGAACGGCGATAGAGGAGAATCCCTGGATGAATTTCCTGTAATATCCTGCTAGCCCAAGGAAACTGCGGATCTCGGATGCATTCTGAGGCACAACCCAATCTCTTACTGCTGCAACTTTTGCGGGGTCTACCTCAATACCACTGCTAGAAACAATGTGGCCCAAGAACTCCACCTTCTCTAACCAGAATTCGCACTTACTGAACTTTGCGAATAGTTTATGTTTCTGCAATGTCTGCAAAACTGTGGTCAGATGCCTGCTGTGCTCCTCCCGACTCTTGGAGTAGACGAGAATGTCATCTATGAACACTATCACAAACTGGTCGAGGTACGGCTGAAATACGCGATTCATTAGATCCATGAAGATCGCTGGCGCATTCGTCAGACCGAACGGCATCACAAGGAACTCGTAGTGACCATAACGAGTCCTGAAAGCTGTCTTCGAAACATCAGCATCTCTCACCCTCAACTTGGTGGTAACCGGAACGCAGATCTATCTTGGAGAAAATCGAAGCTCCCTGCAACTGGTCAAACAGATCCTCAATCCTCGGCAGTGGGTATTTATTCTTCACTGTAACCCTGTTCAACTCCCGGTAGTCAATGCAAAGCCTCATCGTGCCATCCTTCTTTTTCACAAATAAGACCGGCGCGCCCCATGGAGAAAAGCTCGGGCGAATGAACTCCTTGTCGAGAAGTTCCTGAATCTGCTTCTTAAGCTCTGCCATCTCTGTCGGTGCTAGTCGGTACGGCGCTTTGGATATCGAAGCCGTACCTGGCATAAGCTCAATAGAAAACTCCACCTCTCTCTCTGGTGGCATACCAGAGACGTCTTCGGGAAAAACGTCTAAGAAATCTTTAACTATCGGAACATCTGAGGCTGAATGGCTGGGTTCCTCGGGGACAGATAAAAAGGTTGCTAGAAATGCCCGACACCCTCTATGCATGAGCTTCCTAGCCTGAACATAAGGAATAATGCGCAGTAAGGAAAAGTACATGTCCGGCTCAAATAAGAACTGCTCCATTCCAGGCGGTCGGACAAGAACGGATCTCCGCTGGAAGTCTATCAACACTCTGTTCTTCAATAGCCAGTCCATCCCTAGGATGATGTCAAATTTCGGCATCGGTAACACGATCAGATCCGCATAAACAAGATTACCGTGCAGCTCAAGGTCTATATCTCGGATAACATTGGTAGCTGCCATCTCCTCGCCTGATGGCAACACTACTGAAAAGGCTGTATCTAGCCCAATGGTCTGGATCTTGAGAAAGTTTGCGAAGACCTCCGAAATAAACGAGTGAGTGGCCCCTGAATCTATCAAGGCCTTGGTAGCGGAACCAGATATAAAAATTCTCCCTGAAAGAGCGGAGTTCTAAGTTGAATCCCACTACAAGATCTAAACTTATAGACATGCAAAGGTCAAGGTTCCTCTAGCTTAATTTCCCCGAAATAAATCTGAGTAGAGCATGCAATCCTATAATAGTTCTAAGTTCAAAATCTAAATCCCGATTCCCAAAATGCTGAAATTCGAAGAATAACTTAAAGTTTAGAGGTACCTGTCAACAACATAGTCTCCGGGTTGGTTTCCGCGGCATGGAGAGCAAAAACTCTGCCTTGGGTAGGCAGATTCCTCTGAGGACACTGCAGCAACATGTGGTCTGGACTGCCACACTTAAAACACTTTCCTGAGCCAGCCATACATGCTCCAGGATGGCGACGTGAGCACCTGGGACAAACTGGGTGCTCCTGAGTCCTCGGGGCTGGGCGTCCCCGCTGCTGCTGCTGCTGGCCTCTGTTCCTGGGCGGTCCATGAAAAGGCCTCTTATTCTGCTGCTGATGCTGAAGAGGAGGAGGGCGGTGCGGTGCCTGGACTGGGCACTTGCCCTGGCGATCCCTCTCGATATCCCGCAGATCCTGCTCTGCGGCTAAGGCCTTGGAGACGGCAATCTCATAAGTAGCAGGGTCAGATACCCTAACATCCCGGCGCAAGATCGGCCGTAAACCCACCAGGAAGTGCATCAGCTTGGCTCTGGCATCATTCGCTATCAGGGGCACAAAGTGACAGCCCCTCTCGAACTTACGGATAAACTCCGTAACCGACATATCCCCCTGTCTCTGGCTCATGAACTCGGTGGTCAGCCTGGTGCGAACCTCCTCAGCAAAATACTTGGAGTAGAAAACCTCCGTAAAGCGGGTCCAAGAAAGTGTAGCCAATGTCAGGGCTACCGAAGCTCCTTCCCACCATAAGCGGGCGTCTCCAGTGAACAGGTAGGTGGCACATCGGACTCGGTCTGCGTCCCCCAGCTCCATAAAATCGAAGATAACCTCGAGGGATTTGATCCATCCCTCGGCAACCATGGGGTCAGATGCCCCAGAGAATTCCTTCGGGCGCATCTTCATGAATCGCTCATACACAGCCTCGGGCCCTGTCGGCCTGGCTGTGGCTGCGGCTACGGCTGCGGCATTGCCCCCCGCAAACTGTGCGAAGAACTGTGCCATCCCAGCTAACATCTGGGCACTCATGTCCGGTGGGGGCGGTGGAGGAGGTGGTAGGTCTCCCTCCGGTCTATGCTCCTCTCTGTCCTCTCGGCGAGGCTCCTCCTCTCTGTTGCGCTCTAAAATGCGTCTAGGGGGCATACTGTTCCAACATAACCCATGCGTAACTAACATGCATAATTCCATACTTTATTTTAAATGAACACTGAAGTACTGAAAAATCTGGAAGCATGCGGACAAACTAATTCATGCTTTAACTAAAATGCTGAACAAAATGCTGAACTGAAAAACTTACAGACCAAAGGCGTGGCTTCGTGAGCTTCTCGCGGTCAGTAGTAGTGAAACCCTATACAAAACCACCGCTCTGATACCAACTGTGAAGGGGCCAAAAACTCCATTCTTGAAAATTTGCGGAAAATTAAGAATTTTTTTTCTTTTTTTTTTTTAAAAGAACTTAAATGGCCTCATTCATAAAATCACTGGTGAATCAAGTTCAATATTTAAAATAATAGCAGCGGAAGAAAATAAAGTTTGCCAAAAATCACAATTTAAAAATATCCAACAACTGATAAAATTGTTTGCGGAAAAACATAACAACTGCTGCACTGAGGTCCTCGGGTGCCACTACTGCCGACCCAAGCTGGCTCACTGGTCCCCGCCCTCATCAGTACCTACAACAATCAAGTCTAGTGAGCCTAAAGACTCAGCATGCATATATCACAGGTAACGAGTAAAAATCTGAATTAAAATATGCATGAGTTAACTTATCCTGTCCTGAGGCATACTGAAAATAATCTGTACTGAGCAATTATAATACGTGCATAACTGAACTGGAAATCACTGTAAAAATATTTGCTCCTTGGAGCCTGTACTGAAATATCTGGTAAAATTTTCTGTTGAGATTATGTTTTACGCCTGTGGCCACTGCACTAAGCTGAACTGATCGGTAACTGGCTACCAGGGAGGCTGAAACTGAACTGAGCTGGCCGGTCACTGGCGACCGGGTGGTACCATACTGAACTGATCGGTCACTGGCGACCGTATAAAATAACACTCCCACATAGTGAATGAACCACAAGCCATATCGCATAAATCTCAAAAATAATCATTTTCTATTTAATGCACGTAAAATAATTAACTGGCATAATGAAAATTCCTGTAATTTTACCAACTGGATTGGATTGGATCGTTCCCAGGCTCGCTGCAACCTAACTGTGCCATGAAAAATATGCAATAGCTTAAACATGACCAACTATGCAATTTACGTTCAAAAGATGCAACTATGACGCCTAATGACTTCGCATTTAATCATGACTCCGAGCCAACCTGAACCGACACTGAACCAACGTATAGTCATGATTAAAATACGCTGAAAAACCATAAAATAATGTTCCTAAAATGATAGGGTCGAAATCTAGGTGGAATGGAGGCCAAAACACGAAACGCTCTTTCGAGAGTCAATTTGGCACATTGCACCGTAAATTCTCGTACGACCTCAAAAATGATCCAAATGACAAACGGTCGAAAACATGACCTTCCTAACTCAATGAGGCACTGTCCAGTCCAAGGCCATGGGATAAAAGCCAACCAAGAACTCAAACGACGCTTCTGAACAGCAGCATACTTGCTGTCAAAAAAAATACAGCAGCTGCGCACTACAAGACTTGCATTGGTTTCGAGACTATCGGCCATTAGGGGCGTGAACCACCGACCAGGGACTCTTACCAACATCCCAAGAAATGATTTGAACCATGGCTAAGGGCCCTAGGCCAGCCACAATCCGCATCACACCAAATCTTAACCGAAGGGTCCAACCGAGAGCAACGTGCATGCGTTTGTAGTGTTTATGCTATGATCGATGTCTCGTGTCGTTCCAATGGCCATTTGATTGCCCATGGCACGATCTAGACATCTAGGAACATGATATGAACCGTGGCTAAGGGCCATAGGCCAACCAAGATCCATACCAAGCAACAAAAGAACGAAATCAAAAGCTGAACAAATGAAGAAGCCGAATGGGGAAAGGGGCTGTTTTCATGTTTTGATTAAAAACCGAGGGGCCATGGACCAAGCCACCAAAAGGGAAACTTAGTCACGTCTTAGACATGCTAGGGAAGTGATCCAACCATGGCTATAGGCCCTTGGGGCAGCCAAGATCAGATCCTTCCTCCTTGACATCCAAATTGAATTTTCGAATCACATTTCTGCACCTATGGGGAACTTGCTGTCATTTCGGTTTTCCAGCAAGTATGGGGCTGGTTTGGATGGACCAACATGGTCCTAATGCATCCTACTACATATATACAAGCCGCCTTGGGAGCCTGGAGTCGATCCAATACCTGAAACTCACAAACCAAAAGAAATCGTGAAGCTTGCCATTAAGAGCCGAAATTCTGCATGTGTGTTCCAAAATATTTTGACATGTATCTCGGTTTTTGCTTGCTAAAACATGATCATGTACTGAAAAATAAATAATAATATGACTTGATTGAGGTTTGAAAGAAATCTAGACATGCCTGGTTTCGTTTCGAAAGAAAACGAAAAGAAGAGACGAGACGGCGCGGAGGAGACGGAGTGGCTTGCTTCTCTACCTTTCTTGGCTCTCGATTTTTCTCCCTTTCTCCCTAGCTGTTATTCACGTTTTTTTCTACTGAAAAGGGGTCTTATTTTCGGTGGAGGGGGAGGGGGAGTGATGGTTATGAAGGTGAGGAGAAGGGTGCACAAAAATAGGATCATATCAAGACCAAGTCTTCATGCATTTGAATTTTGAATTTTGAATTGCTATCAAATGATCTCTTGGGTGATTCTAGACTATAGTGGCCGATTTTATCATGCCAAACAAGGGTTAGGATAGTGGTCTAGTATTAATTAATTAAGGTGGAAAAATAGCTAAAAGAATTAGCATGCTAATCAACCAAGAATGGGTCAAAGGTGAGTTGGCAAGTCCTAGTTTGTTCTTCTAGGGGTGTGGCCGAAAATGCATGATAAATGGTAGGGGGAAAATTGATTATCTAGTAATTTAATAACCCTTAAAAGCCTTACTAATCCTTTAATTAATTTAGTGAACTAACCCCTTAATTAAGTAACTTAAATGAGCTCATTTCTTAATCACCTCCAATAATTTAAATTAAAATCCTCAACTAACTTAAATAATTCCTTAAACTTCTTTTTAACTTAAATGAACTTACTTGCTAGCTAAATTAACTTCTGGAAATATTTCTCAAATCTTAAATTCTATCTCAAAACTCCAACTCCATTCCGGCCTCACTGAAATAACTGAAATGCTAAAAATCAAACTATTGAACTGAAATAATGAATAATTAACTTCAAATAAATGCATTTAAAATAATCATGCAATGAAGTCAATTAAATTTAAAAATCTAGAATTATGCATGGCTTATACGTCTACTGACTTACGGGTTCTACATCGATGTTGAAGTGGGGGAGGAATTGTAGAGCCCAAATCACTACATGTAAAACTCATGCATTTATTTAATTGTTAAATTATTTATTTAAGTTTAAAATTATTTTAGTGATGCATGATTTATGAAATTGCATTATTTTAAATTATTTATGTGAATGTTATGCACGTTAAAATGTTTTCTTGAGTTTCATGTTTCAGGCGATTATTTAATGCGGGATCGAGGAAAAGAGACCGACGACGATTTTGGCGATTTTAAAATGTGGTATTTTATTTCAAGTCAAGAAAGTATCATTTTAAATGATTTATTTAGTTTTAGCATTTTTAAAGTATAATTTAATTATTAGGTGATTTTAAAATTTTAAACTTTCAAAAGTTTAACACTTGTGCATTTTATTTTAAATTAGGGAAGTTAGTGATTTAAAAGAGGGATTAGTATTTTAATTACCATGTAATTGCTCATCAACTATTTAATTATGCTAATTAGCCCATAATTACCTTTATTTTAATTATTAACTCACGCACACACACAACTAACACACACACATACACGCCTATGCACACACACACAATTCATTTTCACTTCCACGTCATTGCTTTGAGTAAGAGGCTAGGGTTCATGGAGAGTTCAGCGGCCGCCCCTCATCTGTAATTTTCCAGCAAGTTTTCATCACTTTTCTTCAATAAAATCATGTCACGTTCGTCCCGGATCAACCCTCGCATCCTTCCCGCTTCATTATCGTCGTTTCGGTAGCTTTAAATATTAAAAGACTTGTATATTCTTTCGTTTATGCATCGATCTCATTATAGTAAATGTTCTTATGTTTATTATGTGTAAAAATTTATGTATGTTGTACAAATTTTGAGCAGAAATTGGTTGGATCGATTTTGAAACGATTTTTGATCTGAAAACCCAAATTCTACTGTCATTTCGATTTCTGCGAAACTCTGGTTAACTTTTTGGGAAAACTTTCAGCATATAAAACGTTTTACTTTTCGATACATTCGATTTGGCAGTAAATTCGTAATTTTTGGACAAGAAACAAGTGAGTTATGATCATTTTCGTGAGACTGCACAAAATATAAATTTATGAAAATGTGTTCATGATGTGTTCTTGAAGTTTATTTATTGCAGGCTTCGTTGGGAACCGTTGGGTAATCGTTGCTGCGTTTAAGTATTGTGAGTATGATGTTGGGATGATTTTTGGTAATTCGATTTGTGTCGATGGGAACTTGGTTGCACTAGAAGTCGTAGGAAGCATTTTGGTGTCAAAACAGCGTGTTCACGGTTTGAGTTGCGTTGTATGATTTGTATCATTGTTTGAGGCATCCTAGGAGTTTGAATCATTGTCATAGCGTCCTAGGATGGGTCTCAAGGTGTTGGTTCATGGTCCGCACGATCGAGTTTGGAAGATTAAGCCACAAGTGTAGTGATTTCCGTTGGTTACCATTTTCAGAGTCTACACGGACCCGGACCCGGACCGTGACACATGGTCCGTGCCCTTGTTTCTTTCGGAGTGTGAAATTCAAGAGTCTACACGGAACCGGAGCACGTCCCTGACACGGGGTCCGTGCCTTTGTTAAATTCGTAGGTTGAGTTTGTCGTGTCTTCCATTTCTTGGGAAATTATCACGTTTCATATAGAGATTGTTTTGGGGTTCGAAGTCATGTTTTAGTACGATGATTAAGTGAAGTGAGGTCAAGTCCCGAGGAATTTAGAATGTCATAAGGAAATTTGACACTTTGGATGTGAGCATGACTAATACGTCTAAGTTATGAAAGTTAGGTGCTTGAACTCATGTTAGTATGTGCAGCAACGGCCTCAAGCGAGATCCAACGAATCCCTCAATGCCATGTAAGTATGTTCGATGTGCAAAGAAAAGAATATTTTATTTTTTTGAGGTATGCTAAATATCTTATGACCAATTATGAACGGGTTTGGAAGCCGGTGAACGTGGCGAGTGACCTCTCCACCCCGGTAAAGCATGACCGGGGATCTCATGCATGTGGTAGTGGATTTTTTCAGCCAGCCCAGTACTGTGGTTTAGTCTGATCAGGCGCATTTATGTATGGGTCACTTGCTTTGAAACATATCTCTACGCAAAAAGATGAAGTTTATGCATGTTCAAGTATGTACGATGCAAGCATATTAATGAAAAATTTTATGATGATAGCAGGTCTATGTTTATGCTATTACGTTCAAGTTATAGTATGTACGTTCTACTTTAAAGGTGCATGTGGTTTTATTATACATTATTTGTTATTTTAAGTTTATACATGTTGAGTCTTTAGACTCACTAGATTTGATCGATGTAGATGAGGACGAGTATGAGGGGACGAGGGGTGGGCACCAATGAGCCGGCTTGGTCTGCGCATGAGGCTAAATCCGAGGACCGCCTATGTTTTTAAGAACTTTATGCTTGTTCCAATTACTCTGATTTCATGATATTGTTTACGATGTTTAAACAAGTGCTTTTGCAAGCTTTGGTTGTGGTTGTTTTATTGCAAATATTTTAGACGAACAGATTATTTTTATTTTTATTTTAATGATTACTATTTATTTAAGAAAATTTTTATTTTTTCACAATTTTTAAATAGTTTAAAAGTACGGTATGTCACAGATTTAAATCAGCCTGTTAGTATAAATATTATTGTCCTCTATTCCTCTGCACTCAATAACTACCAGCAGCCAATATTATTAATTTTTTTATCATTTTTTTTATTGAATTGGAATACAGTAATGATAGGAATATATCATAGCTTTCATTTCAGATTCAAATCCATGTGTTCAGCATTTTTATCCAGGTATATGATTTCATACCTTTATTCAGCTCCCCAACGCCTTACATCTCTATCGTTAGCCAGGAATAGGATTCAATTCCTTTATTCGGCTCCCACACACCTTACATCTCCATCTTTCTCCTTTTTTTATATGCTTCTGATAGATACCTCGATTCAAGAAAATATAGTCAAGCTCAATTCACAACTTCAAACATCTCCGTTCCCCACTTTAGTTTTAAATTTCGACCATCTTATCATGCATGCTTCTAGTTCTAACATTCGTGCAAAGAGAATTCAACATTTTAAATAAAACTTCATGTCGCTACCACAGTATGTGATAAAGAAATGTGAGTACACGACAGACAGGGCATGTCTCATCACCTCTTAATCATCCTTGGCTACTTCGAACACTGCCGGCTGACACACACACCAATGCAAAATGACTAATACTAAATTCCAACAAATAATAAAAACAAAGCACCAGAAAGGAACACACAAAACAAAACCCATCCACAACCCAATACTAAAGTCGAGCAGTGACCCCAAGGCAACAGACGATAGAAAAAGAGACAGAGGGTACACAACAAAAATGACGTAATATAACCTAGTCATGCAACAAAAACAGAAATAAATAAAATGAACGAAAAGAAGTGCAAGAAATAAAATAAGGGATAGAAGTGACTCCCCTATCAATCATCCTCCTCCTCATGGGCATCCAGGGGAATGACGCCAGCTCCCGGCTCTAGTACATCGGCGTAGTGAAACTGAAACGACGGCGGGAAAGTTGGCATAGGTGGCGGCATAAGGGCCGGATCAATACCACTGTGGATCAGGGATAAATGCAGCATGGCATCAGTAGCAGTCTGATATGTCTGGCTCACAGCCTGCCACTGTAACTGATGGTCAGCAAATGCGAAAAATTTGTCCATCCAATCCTGAAGAGGTGACGCCGAGGTCGCGGGGCCGGTGGTTGGGGCAGCTGTGGCAGTGGATCAAAAGTCAAGCCATCCCATATAGGGCCAAACTGAGGAAAAACCTTTCGCCGTACCGGGGTCTTCTGTAGCCAGCTGACGTCATCAAGGGCCTTGATCGGTGACAACCATTCATCATCATCCTGAAAAACTACCCCGGCGCCCCCACACAGATTGGTGATAATGTCGGAAAATAATAATGCCACATTCGGATTGCGAATGCTCAGCTTGATTTGTGAATAGATAATCTTTCCCACATTGATGGGTATACGGGTCATCAGTGCATAAAGTAATACCTCCTTCTCCTTCTGTACATCACTAGTGTGCCCGATTGGCATCAATCATGTGGCCAAAAATGCATACCACATCACAGCTGGGACTAACAAATATTTCTCAGCGAAACTAGTGTAGGATCCAGGTGTCTTCAACGTAGACCCCAGATAGCAAATTATGCGCATCATCAAGTCTAAGTCGGGGTTTGCTGCCCATGCCATATAAACCGAATCATCCACAACAGGTGTTTCAAGCAACCTATTAATTTCCACAGAACTATAATCCACCATCTTCCCTTTCACAAGTTGTAATGCCCGAGATTTTTATTGCTGTAATCTGATATGATTTGTTGATAAATTGATATGATTATAGACGGAATGGATCAGACCGTGATAAGCGAAAAAAAAGACCGAATTATGTGCGAGGACAGAACACCTCGCGCATATGCGCGATCGGACAGGGCGCATATGCGCGAGGCTGGCAGAGCACCTCGCGCATATGCGCGACATGAATCCACGCATGTGCGCGAGGGCACCCGAGAGTTGTGAAGAATTGTTAAGGACCTCCCGCATATGCGCCGAATGAGGGCGCGCATATGCTAGAGATGCTGTGAGGATGACGTGCCAAGACATAGTGTCTTGCGCATATGCGCCGAGGAGGGTCGCGCATATGCGCGAGACGTGTTGTTTAAAGAATCATGCCACGTTTTGTAACCATGCATGATATATATATATATGAATTCTTCATCCATTTCAGAAGAACGAAAGGTTTAGAGAAAGGCTTCTGAGAAATTGTGAAAAATCCTTACGCCTTTTCATTTCTTAAATTTGAAGTTGTGCAAGATCCGCCCGTCAGAATTTCAATCCAACTTCAGTACTGTGTTCCTATCGACAAAGACTTCAACTGGAAGTAAGTTTTACTACGTTTTGATATGATTTGAAAATATGATATTGAAGAAATCGGATATGATTCATATATGGTGTTCTCGACATGTTAGACATCGTATAATTAAAATCGGATTGAAAAACGAATACCATATGAAATTGTTATGATTTTCAGAATTGATTTGATTATTATTAGACCGATTTGATATCAGATTTGTATCGTTATTGATTATGAGTTGTGGTAATCGATATCTATTGATTTGTATTGCTGAATATATTGAGATTGTACAGTTATGCTGTTGAAACAGAATTTGATTGAGTTCAGATTATATCCAGTATTGAATGAGTGGGGTATTGATATTGTATTCCTCGATATTG
Source organism: Primulina tabacum (assembly GCF_025594145.1). Lineage (NCBI taxonomy): Eukaryota > Viridiplantae > Streptophyta > Magnoliopsida > Lamiales > Gesneriaceae > Primulina > Primulina tabacum. The sequence continues at coordinate 18,867,170 of NC_134559.1, forward strand.
TCATTGCCAGATTGAGTATTGACAGGCATTGAATCCGAGACTTCGACAGAGTCAGATTGAAAGAAAGAAAGGTATAAATCAATGTTGATTCGGGATTGCACAACTCGATTTTGATTTAACTTGAGTTTCCCAAAATCACATACTGAATTATTATTGCATTGATAGTTGCAATTCTTGATATTAATATGCTTAATCTATTGATTTATAGCAGAGCATGTGTTGAGTCAGGGGATGATGTGCCTAGTCATCGGCTGATGTGCCAAGTCTTCGGCTGATTCGCCAAGACACTGGATGTTTGGTTTATATCGATGTTGTTTAGGAGTTGATTCATTCCTATCGCTGAAATTCGGTATATCGTACCAATGTCCAGGAACCGGGATCCCTAGATTAGAGATGAGTCGAGTCTGAGATGACGAGTCCAGAGTTTATTTACAGCTTTATATCGATACATGTCTTCTGATTTGATACATGATATGGATATATGTTTCATGCTTTTGTATATGCTTTTATATGACTGCATGTTTACATGGTTTATACTGGGATGTATTTCTCACCGGAGTTATCCGGCTGTTGTCTTGTTTGTATGTGTGCATGACAACAGGTGGGACAGGATCAGGGTCACGAAGAGACTGAGAGATTCAAGATTAGCGTGGAGATTCGGACTTAGAGTTGATTTATTTTCAGTACTTGATATAATGGCTGAACTCTAGTTGTGATAAACATATGTTGTACATGATTTGTACTTTATGTTGATATTTATATCAGATTGATTACTTTACGTTTCCGCATTTGTATTAAAAAAAAATTTAGACCCAAATTAATTAAATGATCCTAATAATGATTAAGAAGATGAATTAGGTTCGGATCCCCACACAAATGCTTTATCATCTCTCCGCTCAGCCACATTAGCATAAAATTCTTGCACTACCGGTGCCACCGCGGCTTGCGGTTGGGCACAAAATTTTACCCATCCTCTTTTTGAAATTTGATTTAGAATGAAGATTTGTTGCACAAGCTGAAAACCATGCTCACGAATCGGAGCTCGTTGTATTTTTGCATGTTGATAGCATTCTTTAGCGGCATTATTCACAAACGAATGGAAATTGCGAGAGGATGATGAAGAAGCATCCTGACTTACCCGAGCTTTCTTCGGCGGCATTGTTGATGATTTGTTAAGAAAAGGAATCCCGGAGTAGGAGGTGTGTTGTCGGAATAATAACTCGCCGGAATCCGGGAAGGGAAGCGTCGGAGAAGCTTGTGCTCCGGGTTCCTCGTTCAAAATCGAAACTAAAAGAGAGTGTAGGGATTCTACGTCGTCGGAACTTAGTGGCGGCAGGAAAATCTTCAGTGGCGGTCGGAAGTTTGTAGTGGTGGCCGGAGAATTCAGTGGTCACCGGAAAAATCACTCCTTGATGCTTGGTAAAGGTGGTGACACGAGATTTGACTTGAAAATGACACAAAAAGGGTCCCTTGATTGAGATTGAGAGAGGAGGCGATGGAAATTTGAGAGGAAAAAGGGTAAGATTTGAATGGGCAAGAAGAAAAGGAGTCTGCGATTTTGAAATTTCCGCGACCTTCCTGGGCGGATATAAATTTCTGCCCGGGCGGATGGCTTGCGGCTTTCATTTTAAAAAGGGCGTGCCCGAGCGGATATCAATGTGCGCCCAGGCGGAGGCTGCACGATTTTAAAACAAAAAAATTTTCGCCTAGTTTGCCCGGGCGGACCAAAGGGTTGGCCCGGGCGGACCTCGTGCGCTGCCCACTTTTTTTAAAAGTAAAATGAAGGAACTAAAATAATAAAATCGACTTAAGTACAAGATAAGGGGAAGAGAGGTAGTTCTCAATTTATAGTCGAGATCTTGACTGTCGGTCAGTTTTAGTTTGGATTGTCTTGGAATCTGGTGATTCCAAGTTGTGGCTCAATTGTGCCACCCATGTAGTGCTTCAGTCGCTGGGCATTGACCGTAAATGTCCCATCATTTTCATTCTGCAGTTGTACAGCTCCCGATGGGTAAACTATAGAAATCACGAATGGACCAGACCATTGTGACTTCAATTTTCCGAGAAACAGTCGCAACCGGGAGTTGTAGAGTAGGACATTTTCGCCTTCTTTACATTTCATTTCGATGATTCGCCTGTCATGAGCCCTCTTTATCTTCTCCTTGTATGATAATGCGAGATCATATGCCAGATTCCGGAATTCTTCCACCTGATCCAATTGAAGCAGACGTCGTTCATCTACATAAGTAAAGTTAAAGTTTAGTGCTTTTGTTGCCCAGTATGCATGATGCTCTAACTCTACAGGTAAATAACATGTTTTACCAAACAGTAGCCTATATGGTGTAGTGCCTATAGGTGTTTTAAAAGCAGTCCTATATGCCCAAATAACATCATCTAACCTTACAGACCAGTCTTTCAGACTGAAACCTACAACTTTTTCCAAAATCCGCTTGATCTCTCGGTTAGACACTTCCACTTGACTACTCGTCTGGGGATGATAGGGGGTAGAGATCTTATGCATGACACCATATTTGCTCAAAAGTTTTTCAAATAGTTTGTTGCAAAAATGGGTGCCATCATCATTAATGATTGCTCGTGGTATTCCAAATCTATTAAAAATATTTTTCTTTAAAAATTTCAGGACCACTTGAGCATCATTGGTGGTGTATGCTTCTGCCTCTACCCACTTAGACACATAATCAACCGCGACAACAATATATTTTTTCGTGAACAAATTGGGAAACGGTCCCATGAAGTCCATCACCCACACATCAAAAACCTCACACTCAATGATATTGTTTAATGTAATTTCATGATGGTTAGAGATGTTACATGTCCACTGGCATTTATCACAGGCAAGCACATAAAAACGAGCATCTTTAAATACAGTTGGCCAAAAAAAGCCACATTCAAGTACCTTAGATGTCGTCCTTGTTGGTCCAAAATGACCACCTACCTCACGGTCATGGCAACGGTCGAGAATTTGACCAAACTCTTCCTCTGCAACACATCTTTTTATCATAGAATCTTCACAAATCTTAAAAAAAAAATGGTTCCTCCAAAAAATAAAGTTTCACATCAGAAAAGAATTTCTTTCGTTGGTGAAACGATAGATTGGGTGGTGGTGTGCCGGTGACAAGAAAGTTAGCAAATTTTGCATACCAAGGACAATGTTTCACCTCAAATAGCTGCTCATCAGGTAACCAGTCCTTAATGGCATGATCTATACAGTCATTACTAATCAGCTCCAATCTAGACAAGTGATCCGCTACCACATTCTCAACTCCCTTCTTATCCTTTATTTCTAAATCAAATTCTTGTAACAATAAAATCCAACTAAGTAGGCGTGGCTTTGCATCTTTCTTAGCAAGTCAATATTTCAGTGCAGAGTGGTCTGTGTAAACAGTGACCTTGGACAAAACAAGATATGAATGAAATTTGTCAAGCGCGAATACTACTGCAAGTAGTTTCTTTTCAGTGGTTGCATAATTCAATTGAGCCTCATCTAAGGTTTTACTTGCGTAGTAAATTGTATGAAATACCTTGTTTTTTTGCTGGCCAAGAACAGCACCAACCGCAGTATCACTGGCATCGCACATGACCTCGAAGGATAGATCCCAATCCTGTGCCACCAAAACAGGAGCCGTCACCAAGCGCTCCTTTAAATCCTCGTATGCCTGCAGACAGTTGGAATTAAAATCAAACGGCACATCTTTCATAAGTAAAGACGATAGAGGTTTGGCAATTTTAGAAAAATCTTTAATAAAACGCTGATAAAAATCGGCGTGGCCTAGAAAACTTCTTACTTCCTTTATGGATGTCGGAGGTGGTAAGTTTTTGATAACTTCTACTTTTTCCTTATCCACCTCTATTCCATGCTATAATATTTTGTGCCCCAATACTATGCCTTCTTGTACCATAAAATGACACTTTTCCCAATTCAGCACCAAATTCGTGTCCTCACATCTCATCAATGCCACCTTCAAATTCTGCAAACAGTCATCAAAAGAAGAGTCAAATATCAAGAACTCATCCATAGATATTTCAAGGAAAGTTTCTATCATGTCATGAAATATCGCGGTCATACATCGTTGAAACGTGGCATGGGCATTACGCAAACCAAAAGGCATCCATCTAAAAGCAAAGGTGCCATAAAGACAAGTGAAAGTGGTTTTCTCTTGGTCCTCAGGCGCAATCATGATTTGGTTATACCCTGAATACCCATCCAAAAAGCAATAAAACTCATGACCCGCTAACCTCTCAAGCATTTGATCAATGAAGGGAAGTGGAAAGTGATCTTTACAGGTGGCATCATTTAATTTCCTATAATAGATACACACACGCCATCCCGTAACTATCCTAGTGGGTATTAATTCATTTTGTTCATTTGTGATAACAGTAATCCCACCCTTTTTCGGCACACATTGAACAGGGCTCACACATGCACTATCAGATATAGGATTGATAATACCTGCATCAAGGAGTTTGATAGTTTTCGCTTTTACTACCTCTTGCATGTTTGGATTCAATCTTCTCTGAGGTTGCACAAAAGGTGAGTACTCGTCTTCCGTCAATATCTTGTGCATGCAGACTGATGGATTGATCCCCTTGATATCCGCCACCTTCCATGCCAATGCACTCTTGTGCGCTTTCAAAACTTTCAGCAGTTTGTCCCCAATCACATCTGTCAAATTAAAAGAAATAATCACAGGAAGTTTATTATTCTCACCTAGATAGACGTATTTCAAATTTGGAGTTAATGGCTTGAGCAAGAGTTGGTGGCTCCTCTATGCTTGAGTTCTGAGGGGTCAAGTCTCTCCGATCCCCCAAGTCCTCTAATCTCATCCTTATTGGCCTCTTCCATGGATGGTTGGCATTAAGGTATGCCACCATTTTAGCTTTCTCTTCATCTGATTCATCTTTTCTCAATTCAGTAGTGAGACTGGCTGCTAAAGGGTCTTTAATAGCATCCTGCACATAGTTACACATAAGAGAGTCAAAAGCATCAATTCTAAAATAACAATCAGAATGCAGTGTGTGCTTAAGTGCATTAAAAATATCAAAAGTAATATCTTCCTCCCCCACTCTCAATCGCAACTTCCCTTCCTACACATCAATTAGGGCCTTGCTAGTTGCAAGGAATGGCCTCCACAATATCAACGGCATTTCCATGTCCTCCTCCATGTCGAGCACCACAAAATCTGCCGAAAAAATAAACTTGTCCACTTTCACTAGCACTTCCTCAATAACTCCTCATGGATACTTGACAGATATTTCTGCTAGGGGTAATGACATTCTCATTGGCTTAGGTTCTCCCAACCCAAGTTTCCTAAACACAGACAACGACATGAGGTTAATACTTGCACCAACATAACATAAGGCTTTATGAAAAACAACATCACCAATCATGCAAGGAATAGAAAAACTCCCTGGGTCCTTAAGTTTCGGTGGGATCTTGTCTTGCACAAAAGCAGAGCAATTTTCAGTTAAATTCACAGTCATGTGATCCTTTAACTTTCTCTTGTTTGCTAAGATTTCCTTCAGAAATTTTGCATAGCTAGGCATTTGCATCAAAGCATCGGCAAAAGGAATATTGATGTGCTATTTTTTAAATACCTCAAGAAACTTACCGAATTGCGCATCAAGTTTTGCTTTTTTGTATGCTGCAGGGAAAGGAGGAGGTATAACAATTTTGGATGGTGCATGGGTGCTGGTGTAGAGTTTAGAAGACTTACCTTTTGATGTCTCAGCCTGTGCATCCGGCAATTGAATTTTTTCTCTTTCTTGGGACTCTAAAATTTTCCCACTCTTCAACTCGATGGCCCTCACTTGCTCTTTTGGATTGGTCTCTGTGTTACTTGGCAAGGTGTCCGGCTCTCTACTTGCTATCATCTTAGCTAATTGTCCAATCTGATTCTCTAGCCCCTTTATCGATGCATCTTGGTTTTGAAGTCTAGTTTCGGTAGAAGAGATGAACTTAGACATCATCGGCTCCAAATTCGACTTTTCTTCTCTAGGTGAGTTTGATCTGTATATCGGTTGTTTTCCATATGGTTGTCCTCCCTGTGGTCTATTCTGACTGTTTTGACCACCCCACGAGAAGTTGGGATGTTTCCTCCGTCCAGGATTATATGTGTTTGAATACGGATCATTCCTTGGACTGTTTTCGACTCCCACTTGATTCACTGATGCCTCGTTTTGCATATAGAAGGGATTGTCATCTTGACAGTCCTTTGCAAAGTGTTTACCTTCACACTTATCACAAAATATCTCTTGAAGACACATAGCCGTGCCACCCATATTCAAGCCGTCAAATTTCCTGTTCAAGACATCAAGTTTGCGCAGTAATAGCACAAAGGTCAGTTACCTGGTGAACTCCTGCACTTCTCCGCTGGTTTCTCCTTTCAGATTTAGTATGATAGCTGCTAGCAGCCATTTCCTCCAACAACTCATATCCTTCTTCGGCAGTTTTTCTCAATAGTTTCCACAAGCAGCAGCATCTATCATAGTACGATTAGGAGTAAGAAAGCCATAATAAAATGTTTATACGACTAACCCAAGTGGCAAGTCGTGATGTGGGCATATCCGCAATAGATCTTTGAAATGCTCCCATGCCTCAAATAAAGACTCTTGCTCGAATTGAGCAAATGTGGGGATATCTGCTCTGTAAGGCCCGAGAATTTGATTATCGTAATTTGAAATGAATTGTGGATAAATTGAGGTGATTATAGACGAAACGGATCAGACCGGGATAGACAAAAAGAAGACCGAATTATGTGCGAGGACAGAACACCTCGCGCATATACGCGACCAGGCAGGGCGCATATGCGCGAGGCAGGTAGAGAACCTAGCGCATATGCACGACGCGTATTTGCGCATGTGCGCGAGGGTACCCGAGAGTTGTGAAGGACCTCGCGCATATGCACGGAAGAGGTGCGCGCATATGCGCGAGCTGCCGAGGCATAGTGTCTCGCGCATATGCACCGAGGATGGTCGCGCATAGGCGCGAGACGTGTTGTGTTAAGGTGAAGCCATTTGCCCCTTACATGCAAGATATATATATATCAACACTTCTAATTCCTTCATTCAGATTTCCAGAGGAAGGAACCGAGAGTATTAAGAATTCCCATGCTTCCATATTTTAGATTGGTGATTTTGTGAAATCCGACCGTTCAATTATCGATCCAAGCTCAGATTTGTGATCCTTTTTTCACTAGCTTCCAAAGGATGTAAGTTTTATTATGTTCTTTCTTGATTTGAAAATATCATGTTGGGGAAATCAGATTTTGAGCTATAGGATGTGTTCTTGATATGTTGAGATAATTAGAATCGAAACCGGATCGAAGAAATGTTATCGTATGCGATTGTTATGAATTTTCAGCATATATATGAGTGGGATTATACAAATTTTGTGACTTGTGTATATCATTGGTTGATGAATAGTTGTGACATTGAATCAATTGATGATTTAGTTGTCGGTATATCGAAATGACGCCGTTATGCTGTTGAAATAAATCTAGACTGAATAGTAAACCTATCACGTAAGTAAATTGAGTTGTATGTCATCTCATGCCTCTCAATTGTTATTTAAGATTGGTATTGAAGGTTTTGAAGATTGAGATTGATTTCATCCAGCCAAGCACCGAACAAAGAAAGGTATTAATCAATGTTGAACTGGGAGATAAGACTCGAGTCAGATTGGACTGGAGTTTCCCTAAACCACATACTAGATTGTTTATGCTTTGATATGTTTATATTTTGTCTATTGAATTATAGAAATGCACTTGAGATAGATGTGTCATTGGCAGAGCGGCCAAGTTACTAGATGTTCGGTGGTATCGAATTGCATAGAAAAAGATCGATTCCTATTGTAGATGTTCGAGATAGAAAGGACCGAAGTCTAGGAATAAAATGTACCGCCACCCCGATTGGGAGAGTAGGTGGGAGATTTGTTACGTCTTATTCACACCAGGATCCCTGGACTTAGATGTAAGTTGAGTCAAGAGTTTTATCTGTATTCACTAATGTGTCATAAAATCATGATTCATGTTCTTGATACATGGTTTATGTTTTGTATATGATCTTATGCATTGCATGTATACATGTTTTGTACTGGGATTTATTCTCACTGGAGTTTCGGCCGTTGTCGTGTTTGTATGTGTGCATGGCAACAGGTGGGACAAGATCAGTACCGAGAAGAGCTTGAACGAGTGATGATTAGCGTGGTGATTCGGGCTTAGATATGGAACTGGTGGTTTATTCCTTGACGTGTATTGATGGAAACAAACACTAGTTAGATGGTTTGTAAATGGAATAAATTTGCAAGTTGTTCATGTGTTGTAGACTTTACATTTGATCTTGTACAATAAATAAACTTAACTTGTTGTATGCTTGTATACACTTTTAATTAGCAATGCTTGGATATTATAAATTTTTTTTATCAAAGAAGCATACACAATTGATCCGTTTAGTTCCAAATGATTAAAGAAGATGAGTTAGCACCCGGGTCCCCACAACAGGTGGTATCAGAACATTAGGATCCTTAGCCTGAGATAGAAGAGGGTGAGCGGGGTAGATTGAGTCTTTTCCTTGCTTACTTATTGATACTAGCATGGGAATATTGTATTGTTCTTATACTTATGTTCTATGCTAGCATGAAAGCATGTTTTATTGTTTTAAAAGTACATGTTTGCTTGATTTATTTAGTTGATTATAATGTGCACTTGTAAAGAAAGAATCAGAACCGATTCTGGATCAGAAGTAAGATGATCAAAGGAGGACTGAGACTGATTGTATGTATTGGAAAACTAATCCTTTTGATAATCAGATATGCCTCCTCGAAGAGCAGCAATCAGGGTGCCAGAACAGCGCAGTACATCCAATGACCCTATGGATGTGACAGCTACACCAATGGAAACATTACTGAAATGGTTTCAGTCATTTAGACCACTGACACAGAAAGGCACCGAGAATTCTGTTGATTGTGAAAGCTTGTTAGATGATATCGAGAAGTTGTTTGATTCCCTCGACTATACAGATGAACGAAGAGTGAAACTGATTGGGCATCAATTACAAGAAGTTGCAAAGAATTGGTGGATTACTACCAAGAGAGCATTGGAACAGAGAGGTACAGAAGTTACTTGGAAAGTTTTTAAAACTGAGTTTTATCAGCGTTTCTTTCCAGTGTCATATCGGAAGGACAAATGGGCAGAATTTGCAAACTTGAGACAAGGGCAGTTAAACATTGAAGAATATGTTGCCAAATTTTCTACATTGCTACGTTTTGCGACGCATGTGGCCGAGAATGATGAAGCCGTAGTTGATCAGTTTATCAACGGCTTGAATCCTGATATTTTTACTTTGGTGAATACGGGACGGCCAAACAACTTTGCTGACACTTTGAACAGGGCGAAAGGTGCCGAAGCTGGCTTGATTAAGCAGCGAGGAGCATCGTACATTGCCCCGACTCTAAGACCTCCACAGCCTACTACACAGTTTTCACCACCTCCTCCTAGATTTGAGAGTGGTAGTAGCAGCACTGGTAAGAAAGATTGGTTGAAAGCCAGAGGGAAACAATTCAAGAAATAAGGCAGTAGTTCATCCAGTTCTAGTGGCCCGAGACAGAGTGGTCCTAGCCAGAGTTACACAGGTGTGTATTGCACTACTTGCGGTGGAAGGTATCCCACATAACAGTGTCAGGGAGTGGCTGGTAAATGCAACATCTGCAAACAACCGGGACATTTCGCTAAAGTCTGCCCACAGAGAGGTGCACATCGATCTCAGAGTGTGGGATCATCCGGTTCAGTAGCTCAAACGGAGAGACAGGCATCTTCTGTACACTCTTTTCAACTGGCACCTGCACAGTCCCAGTCAAGGCCAGGAGGAAGTCAGACGGCTAGCCAACCTCCGAGACAACATGCCCATGTATTTGTATTGACTGAAGAACAGGCTCAGGACGCACCTGATGATGTTATTGCAGGTAACTGTTTCCTTTGTGGTTCCCTGCTCATGTATTAATAGATGCTGGTGCATCCCATACATTTATAGCTGAAAGATTTGCATTAATACACGCATTGCCTGTCAAGTCATTATCTACTGTAGTATCTATTTCTTTTCTTTTGGGGAATGGTTTGACATCAGTGACTTATGTTAGAAATTGTATGCTACAGTTCGAGAGTAATTAGATTGAGTTAGATTGCATTGTACTTTGGTTGTCTGATTTTGACTGTATTATCGGTATCGATATGTTGACCAATTACAGAGCTACCGTAGATTGTTTTCACAAGATTGTCCGGTTCAGACCAGAGATGGCTGATGAGTGGAAATTCTACAGTAAAGGTTCCAAATCTCGGATTCCTTTGATATCAGAGTTAGCTATGAATCGATTACTACAGAAAGGAGCAGAGGGATATACAGTAGATGTACTGAAAATTAGGCCCTCATTGGCAGATTTGCCAGTGGTGTGTGAGTTCGCTGACGTTTTTCCAGATGAGATTCCGGGATTACCTCCAGCCAGAGAGATAGATTTCAGTATTGATCTCATACCAGGTACTGTTCCTATATCCAGAGCCCGTACAGAATGGCGCCAATAGAATTAAAAGAATTAAAGACTCAGTTAGAAGATCTTCTGGCCAAGGGATATATCAGACCGAGTGTTTCTCCTTGGGGCGCTCCGGTACTATATGTACGAAATAAAGACGGTTCCATGAGGCTCTGCATTGATTACAGACAACTAAACAAAGCGACGGTAAAGAACAAATATCCTTTGCCTCGGATAGATGATTTATTTGATCAGTTGCAGGGTTCCTCGGTTTACTCCAAGATTGATCTGAGATCGGGATATCATCAGCTGAGAGTCAGAGATTCTGACATATCGAAGACAGCGTTCAGAACCAGGTATGGACATTATGAGTTTATTGTCATGCCGTTCGGTTTGACGAATGCTCCAGCTGTGTTTATGGGTTTGATGAACCGTGTGTTTCAGAGGTATCTCGATGATTTCGTAATTATTTTTATCGATGATATTTTGATATACTCAAAGAATATGATTGAGCATGCCGAGCATTTGAGAACTATGTTGCAAATTTTAAGGGCAGAGAAATTGTATGCAAAACTGTCGAAATGTGAATTCTGGTTGAGACAAGTTGTATCTTTGGGTCATATCATATCCGGATATGGTTTATCAATGGATCCTAGCAAGGTTGAAGCCGTGATTTCTTGGCCGAGACCGACATCCGTGCCGGAGATTCGCAGTTTAATGGGTTTGGCAGGATACTATTGACGATTCATCAAGGATTTCTCCAGTATTACGAAGTTGATTACACAACTGACTCAGAAGAATGCTCCGTTTGTTTGGTCTGAAGATTTTGAGTCCAGTTTCCTTGAATTGAAAAAGAGACTGACCAGTGCACCGATACTGACTATCCCCTCAGGTACTGGTGATTTCGTTATTTACTGTGATACTTCTCATAGAGGATTGGGTTGCGTGTTGATGCAACGAGGTCATGTTATCACTTATGCTTCACGACAACTGAAGACACAACTCGCTACCCAATTCATGATCTTGAATTGGTGGCCATTGTTTTTGCTTTGAAGATATGGCGACATTACCTTTACGGTGAGAAGTTTGAGATTTACTCTAATCATAAAATCCTGAAATATCTCTTTTCACCGTCCGAGTTGAATATGAGACAGCGAAGATGGCTTGATATATTGAAGGATTTTGATTGTGAAATCAAATACTACCCAGGAAAGTCCAATGCAGCAGCTGATGCATTAAGTCGTAATGTATGTTCTGTATCCTTATCGACTATTGGCGTTTTGAATTTGATAGAAGATTGCTGTTTGTCTGGGATTGTATTTGAGACAGATCGTAGACCAGTGCAATTATATGCTGTTCAAGTCAAACCAGATTTGATATTGAGAATTAAAGAAGCACAGAAAAGTGATCAAAATATTCAGAAGTTGATTGAGATGGTCAGATCAGGGCATCAATCGGAATATCAGATTCGTGATCTTGTTTTATATGTGAATAACCGTCTTGTGTTGCCAGATGTTTCAGACTTGAAGGAAAAGATTTTGACAGAAGCACATTGTAGTCGGTTTAGTATTCATCCTGGTGGCAGGAAGATGTACAATGATCTGAAGAAACAGTTTTGGTGGAAACAAATGAAATCAGACATTGCAGAGTTCGTGTCTAGAGTTTTGAATTGCCAACAGGTAAAAGCAGAAAGGAAGAAACCCGGGGGTTTACTACAGAATTTATCCATTCCAGAATGGAAATGGGATCATATTTCCATGGATTTTGTTACAAAACTACCACGTTCTTGCCGAGGCTATGATGCGATTTGGGTTGTGATTGACAGATTGACCAAATCAGCATGCTTTATTCTGTACAGAATGACGTACAGATATGATCAGATGGCAAAAATCTATGTCCGAGAGGTAATTCGATTTCATGGTGTGCCAAAGTCTATCGTATCAGATCGTGATCCGCGATTTACTTCACATTTTTGGCACAGTTTACAGTAGGCTCTAGGTACAAAGTTACATCTGAGTACCGCATATCACCCACAGACCGACGGGCAGTCAGAGCGGACTATCCAGACACTGGAGGATATGCTTAGAGCTGTAGTGCTAGATTTTGGCACTAGTTGGCAAGATTCATTACCTCTTTGTGAATTCTCGTACAACACTAGCTTTCAGAAGAGCATAGAAATGGCGCCATTTGAAGCGTTGTACGGCAAGAAGTGCAAATCTCCTCTGTATTGGGATGACATCTCTGAGGTTCCTGAGATTGGACCTGACATGATCAGAGATATGACAGAGAAAGTGAAGCTGATTCAGCAGCAAATGAAGACGGCTGAAGATCGACAAGCTAAATATGCGAATATTCGACGTAGAACGTTAGTGTTTGAGCATGGGGATAGAGTATTCTTGAAGATTTCTCTGTTTAGAGGCATTGTCAGATTTGGCAAGCGAGGAAAGTTGTCTTCTCGTTATATCGGTCCGTATGAGATTCTGGAGAAGATAGGTGATCGTGCCTATCGACTTGCTCTTCCGCCTTCTCTATCCAAAATACATGATGTTTTTCATGTATCAATGTTACGGAATCTCCCTGATGCTTCACATATTATTCATCCAGATGAGGCAGAACTTGACAACACTCTGAGTTATATAGAAAAACCGATTCAGATTCTTGATCGTAAGGAAAAACAGTTCCGAACAAGAACTATTCCGCTGGTGAAAGTTCAGTGGAGCCGCCATGGCATTGAAGAAGCTACATGGGAAACCGAGTCAAACATGAGACAAAAATTTCCCGAGTTATTTCACTGATGTGAGTATTCTTATTTAACTTCCTTCTATCCTTCATTTTTCATTGTATCTGAATTGATATCTGATTTGATTGCATGTGATTTCGAGAACGAAATCGTATCTAAGGGGGGGAGAAATGTAAGGCCCGAGAATTTGATTATCGTAATTTGAAAGGAATTGTGGATAAATTGAGGTTATTATAGACGAAACGGATCAGACCAGGATAGATGAAAAGAAGACCGAATTATGTGCGAGGACAGAACACCTCGCGCATATGCGCGACCGGGCAAGGGCGCATATGCGCAACACAGGCAGAGAACCTCGCGCATATGCGCGACGTGTATTTGCGCATGTGCCCGAGTGTACCCGAGAGTTGTGAAGGACCTCGCGCATATGCGCGGAAGAGGTGCGCGCATATGCGCCAGCTACCGAGACATAGTGTCTCGCGCAAATGCGCCGAGGATGGTCGCGCATATGCGCGAGATATGTTGTGTTAAGTTGAAGCCATTTGCCCCTTACATGCAAGATATATATATATATATATCAACACTTCCAATACCTTCATTCAGATTTCCAGAGGAAGGAACTGAGAGTATTAAGAATTCCCAAGCTTCCATATTTTAGATTGGTGATTTTGTGAAATCCGACCGTTCAATTATCGATCCAAGCTCAGATTTGTGATCATTTTGTCACTAGCTTCCAAAGGATGTAAGTTTTATTATGTTCTTGCTTGATTTGAAAATATCATGTTGGGGAAATCAGATTTTTGAGCTATAGGATGTGTTCTTGATATATTGAGATAAGTAGAATCGAAACCGGATCGAAGAAATGTTATCGTATGCGATTGTTATGATTTTCAGCATATATATGAGTTGGATTATACAGATTTTATGACTTGTGTATATCATTGGTTGATGATGATGAGTTGTGACATTGAATTTTTTGATGATTGAGTTGTCGGTATATCGAAATGACGCCGTTATGCCGTTGAAATAAATCTAGACCGAATAGTAAACCTATCACGTAAGTAAATTGAGTTTTATGTGATCTCATGCCTCTCAATTGTTATTTCAGATTGGTTTTGAAGGTTGTGAAGATTGAGATTGATTTCATCCAACCAAACACCGAACAAAGAAAGGTATAAATCAATGTTGAACTGGGAGATAAGACTCGAGTCAGATTGGACTGGAGTTTCCCTAAACCACATACTAGATTGTTTATGCTTTGATATGTTTATATTTTGTCTATTGAATTATAGAAATGCACTTGAGATAGATGAGTCATTGGCAGAGTGGCCAAGTTACTAGATGTTCGGTGGTATCGAATTGCATAGGAAAAGATCGATTCCTATTGTTGATGTTCGATACAGAAAGGACCGAAGTCTAGGAATAAGACGTACCGCCACCCCGATTGGGAGAGTAGGTGGGAGATTTGTTACGTCTTATTCACACCGGGATCCCTAGACTTAGATGCAAGTCGAGTCAAGAGTTTTATCTGTATTCACTAATGTGTCATAAAATCATGATTCATGTTCTTGTTACATGGTTTATGTTTTGTATATGATCTTATGCATTGCATGTATATATGTTTTATACTGGGATTTATTCTCACCGGAGTTTCCGGCTGTTGTCGTGTTTGTATATGTGCATGGCAACAGGTGGGACATGATCAGTACCGAGAAGAGCTTGAACGAGTGATGATTAGCGTGGTGATCCGGGCTTAGATATGGAACTAGTGGTTTACTCCTAGACGTGTATTGATGGAAACAAACACTAGTTAGATGGTTTGTAAATGGAATAAATTTGCAAGTTGATCATGTGTTGTAGACTTTACATTTGATCTTGTACAATAAATAAACTTAACTTGTTGTATGCTTGTATACACTTTTAATTAATAATGCTTGGATATTATAAAAAAATTTTATCAAAGAAGCATACACAATTGATCCGTTTAGTCCCAAATGATTAAAGAAGATGAGTTAGCACCCGGGTCCCCACATGCTCGTAGCTTCATGGTCTTAGATGGAGGAAAGTATTTAATGAGAAATGCTTTCGCCATGTCCTCCCATGTGGTGATCGAACCTACATGTAAATAATTTAACCATGCTTCAGCTTTGTCACGTAAGGAGAAAGGAAATAAACGCAACCTAGCAGCATAATCAGAACTCCATTAAATTTAAAAGTATCCCAAATTTTAAGAAAATCTGTGATGTGCGTGTTTGGGTCATCTAATGCAGATCCTCCAAATTAAACCGTATTTTGAATCATCTGAATTATAGCTGGCTTGATTTCGAAGTGTTTTGCCTGCACAATAGGCCTCACAATGCTGGGGCGTGCACCATCCAAAGAAGGCTGGGCATACTCTAGCATTGGTATGCGGCATGGCATCTCAACGTGTCTCTCTTCATGGTGTTCCTCCTCATGCTCATGCTCGTCCTCTCCATCAGTTCCTTCAGTCTCTGCTGTTGTCTTCTTCTGTGGAAAGTTCTTTCAATTTCAGGGTCAAACTGCTCAAGCTCCACGTCAAGTGACTTTGGCATGCACTGGAAAAGAAATCTTGAATAGAACATGGGGTGTTAGCTCAAGAAAAATAAAACAATGCTAAAGAAAATAACTAAAAATAAAATTGTAAATTAACAATCCCCGACAACGGCACCAAAAACTTGATCGAGCAAAACTTTCACTGTAAAACTCTTGGTCCAAATTAATAATATTTAAGCTCGAAATAATCGCAAGTGCACGATGTCAAGTTATAATATAAAGTACTAGAGTACAAGTTTCGTTTCACTAGAGACTGTATTTTGCAATTATTATCTTCAGTTATTAAATCTTTAGCAATGAAATTTGGATAATTGTTTTCTACTACTTTAATTAAATAAAAACTCAAAGATAAAATTCAATAATTAAATGACGGGATATTTAATCCTTCAATTAAAAATTAATTTGTTGGGAATTTCGGTTCACCTACCCCTCGTTGTTTATTTAATTCATGCGATAGTGATTTACTATTCCGACAGGATTTTCTAATTAATTTAACACACCCTCTCGAGCTATGCCAAACTAATTCTACTCAGTGAAGTAATTAAATTTCTATAATTATTTATCAAAGGTGAATCGCATGCCTATCTGTAAAACCCCCAAGCTTTCGACCCTTAGGATTATAACTATCAACATGTATCTAATTCCATATTTATATGTAAATTGTAGGTTAACGGACTATGCTACTCGTTCCTATCCCAAGCTAATCTCTTAAACTCACTAGCGATATAAAATGATTATTAAAGTTCGCTACGCTTTAATAATGTAATGAAAAACAGTAGCATACTCAAGAATAAATCGATAATCGAAACATAAATTACTTAAATCAACGTTCAGGGTAGGATCCCCTTAATCCAAACAAATACGAAAGTTTAGCTACTAGACTTCATAGTGAAAAGAAGCAAAACAATGTTTAAAAAATAAGTTCTAAATTAGAAATAACAAATTTGACGAAAAACGCGAAGAACGATGCTTGGAATCTCGATAATCTTCAACTCCCAAACTTTTCTCCAAGCTTTTTCTCCCTTTTTCTCTTTCTCCCAACTCCTTGGCTGCTGAATAATGTCATAAATCTCGTGCCTCCCCTTTCCATATCTGCCTACTTCATAAACTTAGGAAAAAGATCGGCAGAAAATCTTTCCAAAAAAATCAAATGTGCTAGGGAGAATATAAATTTCCGCCCGGGCGGATGTATTGCGCAGCTCTTCTATTACAATTTTTCTTTGATGCGCCCGGGCGGACATAAATGTGCGCCCAGGTGGATAGATTGCACAAGTCTTCTCCAATTCACACCTTGCAGGCGCCCGGGCGAGTATAAATATGCGCCCGCGCAGATAGCTCTCGAAAATCGCCCACTTATTTTTAGTTTATTCACGAATTGCCTGCATTTTCAACCAAGAGCCTTATGAGCAACAAAAAAACATAAATTATGCCAAAACAACACAAAATGCATGAAATATAAACGATAAATACAACACGATGGGACATCACATGACATGATAAACAAGTAAAATCCACCTATATCATTATACATTATGCAAAAAGCGGTTAAGATGAATAAGTTGAAAGTACAAAAAAACTGTTCTGGGCACTACACTATCTCTTCTGATGATCTTTATGTCAAGAGCGTGAGTGCTTGATACTAGAATTAGTTGGCTTCTTTGGTTGATCACTAGGCATTGGTAGATCTCTCTTGTGAGCTTGACTACTGGAGGATTCAGTTTTCCTCTGGTTGCCCATGCACTTCCCACTTTTTTTCAAAACTAGAAGGTGCTTTAAGGTGAATTTTCTTGTACTCACTCAATCTTGGTGTAAATTTGAAAGTTATTCATCTGAATCTATCCACAAAGATGAGTATTTGTAGCCGTCTGAGCCTTCTTGATCGAATCCAGCCTCAAAAAAATGTCATACATGTTCTTGGATAAGTTAGAGAACTACTTGATCATATTATCCTTGAAACTACTCAAATCCTCTTTAGTATTCAGACGTTCTCTCCTCAAAATAGTAAGAGTTAATGTAATAGAGGTCAAATTGAAGTGAATTCTATTCATATTATTTTCATTAGTAAGATCAAGATCTGGAAATGAGAGCTCGATCCTGCATAGTTCTTTAGCTACAACAAGAGTCGGATCGGAATCTTGACTGCTTGAAGGACCAGTCTGCACTATCATCAACACTCCTGGGTCAGCTTGACTAACTGACTCTTTCACTGAAACTTTAGTCGTAGCCTGACTGATCAGATAAGCAGTTCATTCCTGTGGTTCTTCTTGATTGATTGGCTCTGCCACAAAAAATTCTTCAACAACAACAGTTTTTCCCTACGGGAATGCTGATTTATGCTAAAGAATTTCTGGTATTGCTTCCAAAAACTCTGGAAATACCTTAGTAGTATCCACTTGTTCTTCCATTATATTTATACTACTAAAATTTCAAATTCTTTCAAAACTTCATCCTCAGATAAGATGACTTCTTTTGGAATCATCACATCCTCACCAGCCTTTGGCACATCCAATTTGTGTACTATAAGAGAGAAAGATATAAGATTACTCAAGGGTACATCATCACCATCATCATCAATAATCTCTGTCTATCGTGCAATAGTCTGCACAACCTCCTCCACATTTGCCAAAACAAGTTACCTAAAAGTTAGAGACGGTGCAACTTCTGATTGCAAAAGAGGTGGCAGTGAGACTTTTATTGGAGATTACATGATATAATTATCTGGAGCAACGGGTACAACCGAGACTTTAGCATTTGTATCTATAGAAATCTCTGTAATATGTTTAGGGTTCGTGGATGGGGGAATCTGAACTACTTCTATATTACCAGATTTAGAGCCTGATTATTCTAGTTGTTTGGTGCCCTCTGTCCAATATCTTTTCCTCTTGATTGCCGGCTGACAGCACCAATTCATGCTCATTTTCCCATGCTTTAACTTTTATTTGTAAACAAATAAAATCCATATCTAACAGATTAATGACAACAATGTCATCAAAAGCATTAGGGCATGAGGGACCGTAATTTTTCCTTTTCTTAGCGCACATCTCAGCAGTTTCTTGATATCCATGAGAACCATCAAGTAAGATCTTCTTTGAAGTGCTTCTCCAATATCTTGTGTCTTGATAGCTTCAAATTATTTTTTCTACATGAGTTGCTTTATCCAAGGCATTGATGTGAATCATTTTATTTAATACTTCATAATTCAACAAGTATATTTGAGTTTGTACTACAGATATAGGCTCAGTTCGTAATCTATTAGCTCTTTTCCTTTAGTTGAGGTTGATGTGAACTTTAACTCTAGTCTTGAGCGAGTAGAATGGATGGGATCTTTGATTACGACTCCCATAAGACGATGAGCTGGAGGAGCAACTGGAAAAAAGATAACCTTTGATGGTGCTGGCATAATTGAAGATTTGGCTTTGGAAGCCACTAGTTTGTCAGCAACCTTCACATTAGTTGTCGTCGTAACAATAACACATTGATTACCTTGTACTTGAGAAACAGGGATAGGTATCATGAGACTTGAAATTAGCTTGGTTTCGGAAGTCCAAGGGGCTTCTTGGAAATAGGGGGATTGCCCGTTTCTGCGTAACTGGATTGAAGCACCAATTTTCTCGTAGGCTTGAGCGCATGAGCCTTGTTGCTCTTCCAGGCTTTCTTTGCAGCTTCTAATTATTCGCCAAATTCCTTCTTAACTTTCAGCAGGGCTAAAGGATATATATTCAGAGCCTGTACCTTAGGCCTTAGAGCAATAACATTCTGGGTGTTGAACTTGTGAAGGGTCAGCGGTTCACTGAGAAAGACACTAGCATCCTCAAATAGACGGCTAAGCAGAACATCAAAGCCCACTGACTGACTTTATGAAGAAATCATTACCTTCAATATCAGAAGAATATTTGATTACCAGTTTACCTTAATTCCATCGGAAATAGCATCCATAACTAGAAATTTTTTGTGACGTCTGCTCATTTTAAAATTCTACTGAATATTTTTTTTAAATGCAATGGACGAAACCATGCCTACATAAATCCATAAAATTGAAAACATATATTTTGTGAAATCATCCCACAGCTAAAGAAAATAACTACAATCAAAATTATGAAATGAGCAACCAACATAAAAAATTCACCGTTTAAAAAATATAAAAACGTCAAGCGTATTAAAATCTGTCAAAACCCCCCAACAAAATAAAATCATCAACCACTTAAAAAGATGTTTAAACGTGTTCTCATAAAATCATGTTCTTCCGGAAGAATACAAGGTCCTCGGGTCATGTGCGCACATCCAGCTCTGCCCACTCAGAATTCGGAGCCTCCAGCCTCCTCATCGACATGATCACCTGCATCATTCACACTTAGTGAGTCTAAAGACTCAACACACCTGTATGATGATAGAAAATACATTACATAGCATGCAACAGTGAAAATTACTGTAAGCAAAATAGAATTCATGATCGTAAAAAGTCGTATTCATAATCGTAACCTGTCAACGCATCATCATATTCATAACATATATCTTCATATCAACATATACGTGTTCGGTTTCTTAATTTTTCGTTCATCATTTGTGACTTTCGTAACATCTTATTAGGCGATAATTCATCTACGTATAACCGCGGTACCCGGCGGCGGGGACATCAGCGACAATATTACCCATCCACAGAGCCTTGGCCTTACATATCATCGTATTAACATGTCATCGTATTAGTCACAACCAACTCTCATATTTCAAAAACGTGTCATCATATTCATCACAGAATAAAATCATGCATATACGTAATTTTTCCTTAAAATCAAGCATGCAACGAAATTTTCATAATTTCATAAAAAGTCATATACGTGATACATTAACATTTAAAAACATGACAAATTTGTGCTCAGGGCGCTGACAGGACGAAAAATCCCGACCCGCGTGCAAAATGACCATTTTGCCCTAAAAACCCAAAATGACCATTTTACCCCTGGACCTCAAAATTTCGACCCGAAACCTACCAAACTCCTTAAAAGACCTCAAAACATATTTATAAGCATTTCTTAGACGTAAACTCGAGCCTGATTAAAAACTTACACGATTCGTTTTAAACTTGGACTGCGGTCCCCGTTTTAACCCTAATCAACCTGAAACTTAACCAAATCTCTCCATGCATAAACCATACCTTACCAGCCATTAAACCACCTAGACCAGCCCACGTAAAACCTTCGAACAGCACCTGAAAATTTCTGGATTTTTCTGTACCAAAGCGTGCCGAATCCTAGTGCACTAAACCCTCGAATTATCGACCCTAGACCAAACCCACGGGGACCAAACCCGAACAACCTCTTCCTAGCCCACCTCTGGACCCTTTTGAACCATACCATGCCTGGTTCAGCCCTCCATGGCCGAGCCTACCCCCAAAACTTGAGAAAACGGGAAAAACGTGTACAAATTTTCACAACTTGAGCGAGTGTACGATAAAAATCATATCTTCCTTGTTCTTATCAGAAAATTACGAATTTACTATTAAATCCAATATAACACAGAGTGCTACAAATCATATGTTGAATACATTTCCTGAAAACCATCCTATTGAAAGGGGATCGGTTTTAGGTGCTCGAAAGGCAACGGAAGCTCAAAAATTTCGGTTTTGCAAGAGAAATTCGAGCACCACATGTACTAGGTGTGTAGCAAATACAAAAACACAAAATGTCATACATAGGGTGTTTTAAGGATTTACCTATCAATCACAATGGATTGATGATGGCTCCAACTAAGGTGTAAACACCTTAGCTCTTGATGGGATGACCTTCTACAAGCTCTCCTTTGAACACTCCTTGTTCAAAAATCAAGCCCACCACCAACTAAGAAGATCCCCTCATATTTTGCACTAGAAAAATATGAGGATTTTTCTTTGAGAAGTGCAAGAATTCCTCAAACAAAATGAATAGAAAAATGGAGAGAAAATGTAGATGAATTTTCAGCCAAAGTGAGGGAGAGTGGGAGAGTGAATGACTTGTCTTTGTTGTGGGAAAAGCTAAATGAAGTATGTGCATGCCATGCCAATATTTTAATCAAAAGTAATCCACAACCCTTCACCTCCCAAGCATGCAAATCAAGTGGGCTTGTAACATTTACAAAGGGCCCATAGACTTTTAATTTAAATTGTCTCAATTATATTTGAACCCAATTAAACAATGCTTGATTTTACTCAAGCCACTAGTTAAATAATTATTTACAATTGGGCTCTACAAGGCCCAATGTTACTTAATTAATTCAACACTTAAATTAATTTAATTATTTGGACTCTACTAAGCCTACTAGTGTTTAATTAATTCAACACTTGAATTAATTTAATTTAGTCTATAATAATGTTTATGAAAATCACAATTTTCAAATACATTATTTAATTGGCCAACTTTTAATTTAAAAACACATTCATAAATTAAAAAATTACATTTCCCTCAAAGAAGTCACACTTCTATTTTTTCTTCAAGCTTATAAACTCATTTATAAGCCGTTCAACACATTGAATTATTTAATTCTCAATGGGATCTAGAAAGCTAGTACTTGTGTGGCCCTCAATGGTTCATTGATACAACTAGCCGTAGATTCACATCTCCATGTGATTCGAACTAAACATGTCCTTATACGAGCATACCCCAATTGCTCCATTCTTAATTATCAACCCCTTGATAAAAAGAACGTCAGAACTCAAGTCTGATAGTACCCAACCAATCATGTTAAACGTCTAGCAGCATCGCTTACATGATTCCCTAGGTATCAAATGATAGTGCCTGCAAGAACCATTCAATTATGGTTAGCGTATAGTACTGTCCCTTCAACTCATATATCCCGACCGATACGACAACCATTGGTATATCGAGAGTTGTCAATGAATTGATACTATGTGTCATGTCGTAGTTGCATCGATGGTGTAATCTATGAAACCCCTTTCATAATTACCACCATACTCTGATCAGAGATTTCATACTACACATATATGAGAACACATAGGATATCCATACCCGAAGGTAAATGGTGAATCCCCGACTACAATGCATCGACTCCTATATGTTTCGAAAGAACACCCAACCTTGCCACCTGATGACCCCATGAGAGTCGGTAAACAAGTCAAAGTGTAATTCTAGCACATAGAGTCTCAATGTTGTCCCGGGTCATAAGGACTAATGGTGTACAACCATAAACTAGGACGTTTCCACTCGATAAGTTAGAACCACTTGGAAAGTCCTTTATGGAGGGTTGTTCAGTGCACTATACAAGGAGCACCTATCTGCATGCTCGGACATCACAATGTCCCCTACCAATGAAACATGGTACTCACATCGCAGATACTAGTCTCGAACTCGAGCGGCCTATATCCTTCTTAGCGGCGGCTGAATCGACTAGAAACTGTTTAGAATATACAGTATTCCAAATATGAGTTTCATGATACTCATCATATGAGCATCTCATATTCTTTCTACTATTTGTAAATTCAAGGACTTTATCTATGCAACTAGCATGGGTATACAGATAAAGAAGTGCCAAAACAATAAATTCAAATATTATTAAAATAAAGATTGTTCATACATAGAGTTTAAACATGAACCCTCGGCCAACACTTGGCTCGACGGGAACCTACTCTAACAATCTCCCACTTGCACTAGAGCCAACTACCCATATGCTTCAAACCCATCGATTCGCGATGCTTCTCGAATAATGGTCCAGGTAAAGGCTTAGTTAGCGAATCAGCAACATTATCTGGGGAGCCGACTTTGTCAATCGTGACGTCTCCTCTTTCCACGATCTCTCGGAGGATGTGGTACTTTCTCAATACGTGTTTGGACTTCTTATGAGACCTCGGCTCGTTTGCTTGAGAAATGGCTCCCGTGTTGTCACAAAACACCGGGACAGGAGCAACTCCATTAGGAATGACGCCCAACTCTTGGACGAAATTCCTTATCCAAACAGCCTCCTTTGCTGCAGCTTATGCAACAATATATTCTGCCTCAGTGGTGGAATCCGCTGTACTGTCTTGCTTGGAACTCTTCAAAGAGACAGCAGCACCATTGAGCTTGAATATGAATCCAGAGGTTGACTTCGAGTCATCGATATCGCTTTGGAAGCTAGAGTCGGTATAGCCTTCCAATTTCAGTTCCCCACCTCCATAGACCAAGAACAACTTATTGGTCCTTCTCAAATACTTGAGGATGTCTTTCACAGCTTTCCAATGTGGAAGACCGAGGTTCGATTGATATCTACTCACTACACTTAGTGCGAAAGCCACGTAAGGACGTGTAGATATCATCCCATACATGATGCTACTAATCGCAGATGCATACGGAATGCGTGTCATCGCCTCTATCTCTGCATCAGTCTTGGGAGACATAGACTTGGTTAGGGACACGCCATGACACATTGGTAGATGTCCTCTCTTGGACTCATCCATCGAGAACCTCTTCACGATGGTATCAATGTATGTGGACTGGGTGAGACCAAGCAATCTTCTTAATCTATCTCTATAGATCTGTATTCCCAATACAAAAGATGCTTCACCCAAGTCCTGCATCGAGAACTTACTCGCTAACCATATCTTAGTTGATTGCAACATTCCTACATCATTCCCAATGAGTAGAATGTCATAAACATACAGCACCAAGAATGTCACAGCACTCCCACTGACCTTCTTATACACACAGGGTTCCTAAGGATTCTTAGTAAAACCAAACTCTTTTATTGTACTATCGAATCTCAG
Source organism: Primulina tabacum (assembly GCF_025594145.1). Taxonomy (NCBI): domain Eukaryota; kingdom Viridiplantae; phylum Streptophyta; class Magnoliopsida; order Lamiales; family Gesneriaceae; genus Primulina; species Primulina tabacum. The sequence continues at coordinate 18,891,752 of NC_134559.1, forward strand.
GTTCCAACTCCTAGATGCCCGCTTTAGACCATAAATAGATCTCTGAAGTTTGCATACCATATACTCACTTTCGACAGATGTAAACCCTTCGGGTTGAGACATGTAAATCTCTTCCTTAATATCCCCATTAAGAAAGGCTGTCTTGACATCCATCTGCCATATCTCATAGTCATACCATGCAGCTATGGCTAGCAATATCCTTATGGACTTGAACATTGCAACTGGAGAAAAGGTTTCTTCAAAGTCAACTCCTTGTCTTTGAGTATATCTTTTTGCCACCAATCGCGCTTTGAAGGTCAATACCTTCCCATCCGCCCCAAGTTTCCTCTTGTAAATCCATTTATACCCTATGGGAACAATTCCCTCAGGTGGATCCACGAGATTCCACACTTGGTTCGAATGCATGGAATTCATCTCAGATTCCATTACTTCAAGCCACTCGGATGAATCGGCATCAGATAATGCTTCCTTGAAGGTCCTTGGATCACATCCATGGTTAGGCTCATCATGGCCCTCTTCAAGAAGCAGACCATACCTCATAGGTGGTCTCGAGACTCTCTCGGATCTTCTAGGAGCTTGTATCTCCTCTCTTGGCTCTTCGGGTGTGGGTTCCATAATTGTGGTGTCTCTCGAACCTTTTCGAGTTCTAACATCTCCCCTTTTCTATCCAATAGAAATTCCTTTTCTAAAAAGGTTGCATTCCTAGAAACAAACACATTTGTTTCTTGGGGATGATAGAAGTAGTATCCAACCGAATTCTTTGGATATCCCACAAAGTAACATAAAATGGATCGACTATCCAATTTATCTCCCACTACCAGCTTCACATAAGTAGGGCACCCCCATATTCTAAGATAAGAATATTTGGGAGGCTTACCTATCCATATCTCATATGGTGTCTTATCAACTGCATTTGAATGAACATTGTTCAACAACAGTGCCGTTGTCTCAAGCGCATATCCCCAAAAGGATGGCGGCAACTCCGTGAACCCCATCATAGACCGAACCATTTCCATCAAAGTCCGGTTACGACGCTTCGAAACACCATTCAACTGTGGTGTAGCGGGCGGAGTCCAGTGCGAGAGAATCCCATTCTCCCTAAGATACTCTTGGAACTCGGCACTCAAGTACTCACCACCTCGATCCGATCGAAGTGTCTTGATGCTTCGTCCCAACTGTTTCTCTACTTCACTTCTGAATTCTTTGAACCTTTCAAAGGCTTCAGACTTGTATTTCATCAAATACACATACCCATACCTTGAAAAGTCATCGGTAAAGGTGATGAAGTAAGCATGTCCATGCTTACTGGTGATGCTAAGCGGACCGCACTCATCGGTATGGATCAAATCCAATAACCCTTTGGCTCGCTCCACATGGCCCTTAAAGGAATTTTGATCATCTTTCCTTTTAGACAGGATTGACAAGTCGTGAGAGCATTAATATCAGACATATCAAACATGCCCACTCCCACTAACTTGTTCATCCTTCTTAGGGAAATATGTCCTAATCGAGCATGCCATAATTGTGCGGAATTTAGAGTATCTTGTTTTCGCTTATTTGTTGTTGTTGCTTGGTCATTGTTTAGTGGAATATCTTTCAATTTTAAGGTGTAGAGATCGTTTTCAAGTTCTCCAGTACCAATTAAACATTCATTCTTGTAAATATTACAAACACCTTTGCTAAATAAACAAGAAAATTCATCTTTATCAATCATAGAAATGGAAATAATGTTTTTCACCAAGTCTGGTACAAACAAAACATCTCTTAAAACAAGCTTAAAATCATTTTTCAAATGCAATTAAATATCTCCTACGGCCTTGGCAGCAACCCTTGCTCCATTGCCCATCCTCAAGAAGGTCTCACCTTCCCTGGGCCTCCTACTTCTTCCCATCACCTGCAAATCATTACAGAGATGTGAGCCACAGCCGGTATCCAATACCCAAGAAGTAGAGTTAATTGAAATGTTTATTTCAATATAAAACATACCGTTCCCAGAACTCTTCTGGGCAAGATATTCCCTGAAGTTACGCCTCCATTGTCCAGGCTTCTTGCATTGATGACAGATGTTAACAGTCTTGTCAGCCTTCACTGGTGTGGCTGCCACAACGGGACCCGGAGTCTGCCTCTTCAAGGGCACGTTCTTCTTGGGACGTTGGAAAGAACGCTTCTTTCCCTTCCCAGGTGGACCGGTCTTCGTACCAGATGAAGAGCCCACAAAAAGAACCGGCTTCTCTTTCTTGATAGTGGACTCAAAAGTCACAAGCATATTCACCAACTCCTCAAGGGTCGGCTCCATCTTGTTCATGTTGAAGTTCACCACAAAAGGATCAAATGAGCTAGGCAATGACAAAAGCAACACGTCGGTGGTCAGCTCCGAAGGCAACATCAAATCCATGCCAACGAGCTTGTCCACGAGCCCAATCATCTTCAGGCCATGCTCATGGACCGAGGCCCCATCTCGCATGCGCAAAGTAATCAGCTCCTTGACTATAGCATGCCTAAGAGGCCGAGTCTGCTCACCAAAGAGCTCCTTGAGGTGCAAATGAATGTCAGCAGCACTCTTTGCATCCTCAAAACGCCTCTGCAGCTCATCATTCATAGAAACCTGCATATAACACCTGGCCTTCAAGTCATGGTCACACCATTCCTTGTAAGTCCGCAATTTCTCAGAAGTGCAGCTAGTCGGAGCCTCAACAGGGGGCGACTCAGTCAGTGTGTATGCAATCTTTTCCGAGTTCAAGACGATTTTCAGGTTTCTTAGCCAAGTGAGGTAATTAGGTCCGGTTAATACGTGTTTTTCGAGAATAACAGACAGCGGATTGCGAATCGAAGACATTGTCAAATTTGTACTGAAAAGGAAAACATATAAATGTTAATGACTATTTTAAAATATTTAGTAAGATATAAAGTAGGGACTTTTACTTTATAAATTTTCGCTCCCACTGTTTTGACATTTTCACTACCCTCTAGTGAAAACGGGAAACTCCTTTCCTCAGTAGGTACGCAAGGTCCAATTAGCGAATTATGATCCCGAATAATATCAGCCAATCACAATCCCTAAAAGGTAGTTTCCAATTGCATCACCATGCAACCCTTTACGTTAACTTTTGTTTCACATTTGATTAGGACCCAATAATATGACGTCGTTCATCTTCACGTGTCAAGCCTTACCCATCGATGTTGAACCTTAATGGACAGTCGCCATGAGTTCCCCCAATAATATGAGCCGAAATCATGGGAGTTCCACGTAGTTCACATCACCATATCAATGGATGTCACAGCTTTCCGGCACCCAGGTGCCCCCCCCCCAATAATATGAGCCGAGCCCCGAGCACGGGTAGCGTTCATCATGCACCCATTGTCGATAGAAGACATGGAAATTATAAACAAATTTATAATTCCCCTTTTCTGGCTTGATATTAATTTTTAATCTTATTCAAAATGAGAGTTTTTAATTTTGAAAGGTCTCATCATAAATTTTATTTAAAAACTCGCCATGTTTGATTGTATGTTTGCCGGATTAATGCAACTTTGTTATTATCGTAATAATAACGCACATACTCATTATTTATAACATATCATGCATATATTATAAACAATAAACCAAATAAGGATGATCAATCGCCCCAAAACTAATGGCCCGTGTGAGCTAAACACGGGCCTAGGTCCAACCCTAGGGAAATGCATGGGATGCAAATGCAACTATTACATATGCTTCCAATATTTACATGTCTTCGATCTTCATAATCATCAAGGCCACCATCTTTCAATCTTGATCTTCCACTATACTAATATTTACAAATAAATATCCATGGCAAATAGGGATACATCTCATGGGGGTGGGAACGGGCCATAAACCAAGTCCACTTTAAAAAATTGATAATTATTACAATCATTCAACACAAAATATCCTAGCATACACCTAGTAAATTGGGCTTGGGCTTTTGATCATCCTTCATGCATAATATCACATATCATACACCATCAATTAATTATCACAATAATTAATTGATCTATATTATATATCTTGATCCAATCACTAACCGCCACGATTATAAACTAAATTAACAAAATATACAAACACCTTTGTCTACTTTCGAATTAATTTATTTATAACCGAATTTCTTGTAAATCACTATTTACTATAAATAACTAAAGTTCAACTTCAATTATTTATTTCATTAGAAAGTATTTGCAACTTTTATAAATCTAAACTTAAGGGCCCAAAAACACATTTTTCAGCAAAAATATTTTGGCTCATTTAAAATTCACAAATATGTTAGACATCCAATGGCCCAACAACTCAAGGCCCATGACACTTTGATATTTCAAAAAACCTTTTGAAAACCCTAGTCATCATCGACGTCGCCGGATTCCGGCCAACATGCAAAAAAATTATTTTTTTTTTAAATAGAGGGTTTCGGGCAGCCCCTCGGGCTGCCTTTGATGCCCGAAATGGGCAGCAACATGCTGCCCGAAATAACCACTCACATGGCCTTTTATTTTTTTGCAAAAATCATCTCATGCGGTTAGAAATCGACTTCAATATAATATTATGTATTTGCTACACCAAAATAGTAACCATAGCTCGGAAACCACTTGAAAGGGGATCGGTTTTAGGTGCTCGAAAGGCAACGGAAGCTCAAAAATTTCGGTTTTGCAAGAGAAATTCAAGCACCACATGTACTAGGTATGTAGCAAATACAAAACACAAAATGTCATACATAGGGTGTTTTAAAGATTTACCTATCAATCACAATGGATTGATGATAGCTCCAACTAAGGTGTAAACACCTTAGCTCTTGATGGGATGACCTTCTACAAGGTCTCCTTTGAACACTCTCTCCTTTGAACACTCCTTGTTCAAAAATCAAGCCCACCACCAACTAGGAAGATCCCCTCATATTTTGCACTAGAAAAATATGATGATTTTTCTTTGAGAAGTGCAAGAATTCCTCAACCAAAATAAAGAGAAAAATGGAGAGAAAATGTAGATGAATTTTCGACCAAAGTGAGGGAGAGTGGGAGAGTGAATGACTTGTCTTGGTTGTAGGAAAAGCTAAAGGAAGTATGTGCATGCCATGCCAATATTTTAATCAAAAGTAATCCACAACCCTTCACCTCCCAAGAATGCAAATCAAGTGGGCTTGTAACATTTACAAAGGGCCCATAGACTTTTAATTTAAATTGTCTCAAACATATCTGAACCCAATTAAACAATGCTTGATTTTACTCAAGCCCACTAGTTAAATAATTATTTACAATTAGGCTCTACAAGGCCCAATGTTACTTAATTAATTCAACATTTGAATTAATTTAATTATTTGGACTCTACTACGCCCACTAGTGTTTAATTAATTCAACACTTGAATTAATTTAATTTAGTCCATAATAATGTTTATGAAAATCACAATTTTCAAATACATTATTTATTTGGCCAACTTTTAATTTACGAACACATTTTAAATTAAAAAATTACATTTCCCTCACAGAAGTCACACTTCTATTTTATCTTCAAGCTTATAAACTCCTTCATAAGCCGTTCAACACATTGAACTATTTTACTTCTCAACGAGATCTAGAAAGCTAGAACTTTTGTGGCCCTCAATGGTTCATTGATACAAATAGCCGTGGGTTCACATCTCATGTGATTCGGACTAAACATGTCCTTATACGAGCATACCCCAATTGCTCCATTATTAATTATCAACTATTTGATAACAAGAACGTCAGAATTCAAGTATGATAGTATCCAACCAATCATGTTAAACGTCTAGCAGCATCGCTTACATGATTCCCTAGGTATCAAATTATAGTGCCTGCAAGAACCATTCAATTATGGTTAGCGTACAGTACGGTCAATTCAACTCATATATCCCGACCGATTCGACAACCATTGGTGTATCGAGAGTTGTCAATGAATCGATACTATGTGTCATGTCGTAGTTTCATCGATGGTGTAATCTATGAAACCCCTTTCATAATTACCACCATACTCTGATCAGAGGTTTCATACTACACATAAATGAGAACAAATAGGATATCCATACCCGAAGGTAAGCGATGAATCCCCGACTACAATGCATCGACTCCTATATGTTTCGACAGAACACCCAACCTTGCCACCTGATGACTCCATGAGAGTCGGTAAACAAGTCAAAGTGTAATTCTAGCACATAGAGTCTCAATGTTGTCCTGGGTCATAAGGACTAATGATGTACAACCATAAACTAGGACGTTTCCACTCGATAAGTGAGAACCACTTGGAAAGTCCATTATGGAGGGTTGTTCATTGCACTCTACAAGGAGCACCTATTTGCATGCTCGGACATCACAATGTCCCCTACCAATGAAACATGGTACTCACATCGCAGATACTAGTCTCGAACTCGAGCGGCCTATATCCTTCTTAGCGGCGGCTGAATCGACTAGGAACTGTTTAGAATATACAGTATTCCAAATATGAGTTTCATGATACTCATCATATGAGCATCTCATATTTTTTCTACTATTTTTAAATTCAAGAACTTTATCTATGCAACTAGCATGGGTATACAGATAAAGAAGTGCCATAACAATAAATTCAAATATTATTAAAATAAAGACTTTTCATACATAGAGTTTAAACATGAACCCTCGGCCAACACTTGGCTCAACGGGCACCTACTCTAACACCTATAAATCGCAGAATTCGAAACAATAGAGGGTGACGTGTTTTATGACACACAAATTTAATAGCTTGTGCAGTTTTACGAGAAAAATCATATCTCCCTTGTTTCTTATCAAAAAATTACAAATTTGCTATCGAATCGAAGATAACATAGAGTGCTATAAATCATATGTTGAACACATTTCCAAAAATATAACCTATAAGTTGCATAATGCAAGATAACAGAAAGTGATGGGTTTTGTGACACAAAAACTTCACAGCCTGTGCGATTTTACGATAAAACTCATATCTCCATCAAGAAGACCGATCGGCCCACCCCAAAACGTGACAAACTCATGACTCCAGCCCCTTGACACCTTAACTCCCAACGTATACTGAAACCTCCACTTTTTTATTCTTTTTTTTTCTAATCTTAAATCTTAAATTCTAAATTACTAAATAAAATAATTTAACATAATAATAATAATTTAATAATTTACTAATTTAATAATTTAATAATTTAATCTTGAATCATAATAATTTAATAATTTAAATCTCAAGTGCATAAAATAAATCATAAATCATCAACTAACCAAAACTCCTAAATCGACCTTCACAAAGATCAACTAATCATAAAATAAAGCATAGAATATCTCTAATAAAAATCATTAACGTAATATTTAAATCATTTATCTATCTAGCTAGTGCGGAAACATAAAGGTCCTCGGGTGTGTACTGTTGCACTCGATCCACTCAATCGTCACCGCCTCCAATAACTCATCAAATCCTGCATCATACAAACCTAGTGAGTCTAATGACTCAGCATGTTCTAAACATGGATAACAAATAATACATATACAATCACATGCATTAAAAATCATATTTTTATTTAAAATAATCTTTTGAACATAAATAAATCATTTTAAATAATTTAAGCTTAATTAATTTATAAATCGTAAAATCATTTAAAAATTACTTTTAAGCATAAAAAAATCATTTAAAATATTCTTTAATCATAAATAATTCATTTTAATAATAGCTTTAATCATCATCATAAATCATATATCATAAGAATCATTTTTATCATAAGCTTTCAATCATATATCATTTTGGGTGAAGTTTGATCCTTGAAAGTAACTAGTTTTTATCCTTTGGTCGACTGCAGTGTTAGCTCCACATGGCCCATGGGGGTGTGCTCTAGGCTCCACCGTAGAAATACGATCGTCGGGGTCCCTCTGGGGCCTTTTCCCATACACGGGGTCCCTCTGGGCCTTGGCCCGTAAACGGGGTCTTTCTGGGCCTTGGCCCTCACGTCATCCCCACAAAATCATATATCATATATCATATCTTTTGTCACAGTCAATTCACATTCCTCAAAATATTTTTCCTTTTCTTCGAAAATCATAAATTAGGACAGCTTTCCAAAAGTAGCATTTTAAACAGTATAAATTACACAGCATTACCATAAATCATAAAAATACATATTATCATCAAAATCATAATTTTAAATTATATAATATCATTAAACATGCGTTATGATCTTTCGGGACGCTGCCAAGCGTTTTCGTATTTTAGTAAGTGTGAAAATACTGTTTTGCCCCTGGACATAAAAATTCTCGAATTAATCTTTTTCTCACTTTAAATGACATGAGATTATTCTATATAATTATTTAAGCTTAAACATAATTTTACATAATTTTATAAAGTTTAAAACGAGGCTTTTCAATTAATTCTTTAATTAGCGTTTCGTGCGGCGATTAAAACCCGGATAATTCCGAAACACATTATTTTGATCCCAAATTTTAAACTTAAAATTTTTATTATTTATTTTACCCTTCCAAGTCATGAGCCACACCCGTGGACCCATGGATTCAATTTTTGTTCTATTATTTTTGAAATTGACACACAATCAAACACACCGAGCCATCTCCCAAAATACTCGAGCCACGCCCGAGCCACCTCGAGCCACGCCCGAGCCAACTCATCTAGAAACTCTCCTGACCAAGACCAGGCCCTGGAACCTTGCCCTAACTCGCTCATCCTCACCTAAACAGCAGACACCACCTGCGCACTGAAGCTTCACGCTCAAGGAGTCTTAGTGGCACTAGGACTCTTCCAGCCAAGCCAACACCAAACCACCATGACCCTGACTGAGCCTGGACCGCGCCCAGACCAGCCCAAGCCCTTGAACCCAGCAGCAAAGCACCTAAAGCCAAGTATATCAACATGCGCGCCCTTGAGGTCTCCCACCCCCTCTCGAGCCAACAGCCAACCCAGCTACTCCAGCCCCTGTCCCAGCCCTTGACCATCATCCCTAGACCCTATAGGACCTACCTAGCTTGCCCAAGCCCCAGCAGCGAGCCCCCATAGCCAAACCCTTGACTTTGCACAACCTAACAAAACTCACGCATCTTCCTGAATTTCCCACGGTTTATGCAGCTTGTTTCCTCTATTATTTATCATGTTTTGTCTATAAATTAATCATATTTTATGATGTATTGGCAGCGTACTCGTTGGATTCAAAAACGTTTTTCATAAAAGCGCAAAAATGTCATATAAACGTTCTACCGTTAAAATTATCGAATAACTATTTTTTTCACGCATAAACAATTAAATCAAACATATTATGATTTGTATGATGTTTGAAAGGGTTTAGAAAACGTGCCTTTGCGTTTATAACGCTCGAATATATGATCATCGGCAAGGGTACGACGTTGGACGACCGGACGACGAAGAACACAAGCTTCTTTCCTTCCCAAATTTTCGAAAATACTTGTGAGTGTGTGAGGAGAATTTCGGCTGATTGGTGAAAGAATTTGTGAGGTTTTGAAGACCTAATACACTTATTTATAATTTAATTAACATATTAATGGGCTAGGTTTTGGGCTTGCAAGCTTTAGGGTAATTAGTCCTAGTTAATTTAATTAAATTGGGCCAAATAACACACTTGTTTAATTAAATAATAAAAGTTTATAAAATTAGTTTCCATAAAATAATATTTTTGATATTTTAAAACTCCTTGTTTCCCCAACACCGGCTTCTTGGGAAAAATCTAGCTCGACTCGTAAAATAATCCGAACTCTAACATTTTTAGGAAAATTAAATCATTTTTAAGGCATATTAGGAAGCATAGCCATTATTTAAATAAAAATATATATTCTTGTCTTGGTCGTCCCCGGTCTCCTTTTCCCTGCCTATTTCGAATATTCGGATAAAATCCTTAATTTCATGTAATCATGTCATATAATAATTTAATCATTAATTATACATTTAATTATATAATAAATATCATTCTAACATTTAAAATCAATTAAATAAAACAATTAAGCAATTAAAATAATTTTGCATGCATGTGGTTTACGTAGGTTGAATTTTTGGACGTTACATATACAGCCCTCTAACACCTCAAACCGGCAGCCCCTTATACAAAAAGCCAAGAAAACGTGAATTGCATCAAAGTGTAGGTGTATTTCATGTTAAAACTATGCAAAAACGATACCATATAATAGATCAAAAGATTTCTCATACATAAATACACAAACCAGCATATAATTATGTGAATGATGAGAAAAACGAGATTTTGGGCGTGCCTTAGCGATTATATGATCCAAAACTTGAAGAACTACGTGCGAGATCAGCACCGGAGGAGCGGGAAAGCATTTTTCTTGCGAAACCTTGGGAGAAAATGAAGGTGCTGCTGTACAATTTCAAAAATGGCTGCTGGTCTTGGGGATAGGGGGATCGCCACAAGGGTTGCTTCATTAAGCAATAAAATAAACCCATCAAGGCCAAAAACACTCCCGAAAAATAATTCCTTTTGGTGCGTTTTTGAAAATAATGCCCGAACTCTCAAAAAGTTCTCTGAATCGTTAAAATTATGTACTGGTTAAAAAATATAACTCGGCAGGTAAAATACTCAACCAAGGCTCATTTCTAAAATTCATACTTAAAAACACCTCATATTAAATAATTAAATATTATTATTAAATAAAAATATTTTTCCTGAATATCCCCGGTCTCCATTTCTCGTTCGAGCGCGAAATGCAACTTAAAATCCTAATGCATGAAATTTTAACAACCCATGAATTAAAACACATATTTATTCAATATATTATGCATTTAATGCATTAAAACAATTTAATAAAATACAAAACAAATTTACTAACTTTTATGCATGTGATTTACGTGGACCTTCAAATTTTTAGGACGTTACACTTTTCATTTGTGAAGGCATAAAAAGATCATGCCTTAGCCAATATTATCTTGTCCACAACATCAACTAACATTTGATACTCCATCTTCATCTCTGTTTTTTTTTTTTTTTTTGCCCTAAGTACTAATAGGACTGTTCAAAGTAAAGAACTTGATCTTCATCTCTTCTAAAACAGATTTGGGCACTGAGAAAAATTAGTTAGCCCTTATGTGGGTAATTGAAAAAGAGTAGAGAAGAAAGCTTCATCGATCAGAGGAGTTTGTTCTGATAATGACATTATGATCATCCCACCAAGTGTGATTGTTCTTCTTCCATATAGGTTCTCCAACTCTTGCACATAGATATTCAGAGAAAAACTGAGAAAATTCTGAGTCCATATGTGTTAAGAAATTATTATTACGATTATGTTTTTGTGATAGAAAAAATCAAAACAACACCTAACTGTTTCAAGAATCAGCTGCAATCTTTCTTGTATAACAAGAACAATTCAACCGCTTGAAACAGCTGCAATATATCTTATATAACAGGAACAATTCAACCGCTTGCAACAGAAGAGTTTCAACCGTTAGAAGTTTTCCAACCGGCTATTCTAAAATTGCAACCACTTCATTAAAGAGCCATTTATTGCACACTAAATGAAAAACATTCTCCGACAGGCTCAGAAAACTCAATAGTTTTGCACTGCTACAAGTCAACCATGTTTGGCTCCAGTCCCGTAAAGATCTTCATCTATATCACTATCCCAAAAAGGAAATATTGCTTAATTATCATACAAGTTTTGATGGAGCTAATAGTTACTACAAAAGGATACTCAGCAGCAACTTTTCAAAGGAACGAGATTCAAAGCTGAACAAGCAAAGAGAACATTAAATATCTTTGTAGCTGATAGTTACACATCAATTCAATGCTACATGTTTAGGTTACACATCCTTTGCCGACAGTTGGACTGAAAGCTTATATAAATGGAGAGTTAAAGAAATGCAAGACAGAGCTTGCTAACGTTTGCATAGTACATACAAACTTTTGAACCGCTACATAGTCACATCACTAAGCTTGCATATTTTAAGTTTCTGAGCGCACTTAAAGTTCCATAATTCATTGCTCATCAAGCATGCGCTCACCAGAAATATATCTAATCATTTGTAGGATCAACTTCGTGCTACTCAAAACATACTATTTCTTTATATCAGTAACCTTTGGTTATTTGATTTACTAAGTTGTCTGGTAAACCGAGGGTTCTTAAGCATCCAGAAGTGTAAAGTGATCACTAAGAGTTCCAAAACAGGCAGCGTGATAAGTCCTAATTGGATTGTACAGCTGCAACAGTTTGTAAAGCCAAAGTCTTTTAGTAGAATCCTTTCTAAAGAGAAAGAAGGGTGACGTAGGAGTTTTATCTCCGAACATCCATAAAAATCTCGTGTCTTTACATTCTGCAAGCACTTACATTTTCAACCATCTCTTGTTAACTGGCTAGCCAACCGGTTTTAGCTATCATTAGAAATTCAAAACTGTCTTCCAAACTTTTTAAGTGGTTCACATTTCTAACCGCTCGATAAAATTTTCAACCGCCTAAAACCGTTTGAAAACAAATTTTAAAAATGACATTTTCTTAAAAATTTATCCACCCGTCTCCCTCTAAACTCTTTTCCGATCCGAACAAGTGGCATTGAGAGTGTTTTCTTGTAGTTTGATATTTACTATCTATATGGCATCATTTAACAAGATTCCCATGTTTTCAAAAAAGACTACGATGACTGGAAAATTCGTATGCAGGCGCGTTTAGCGGCTCAGGATGATGACATGTGGTATGTCGTCCCAAACGGACCTATGAAAATTTTGAAAGTCAATCTAGCTGTTGCTATAACTAAAGGTGCTCCCCAGATGGTAGAAAAGTATCGATCCAAATGGACGCCTGGAGATAAGAAGAAGGCAAACCTTGACAACATGACCAAGGATATCCTTTATAAAACTCTGGATAAGAATATGCTTGCCCAAATTAAAACTTGCTCCACAACAAAGGAGATCTGGGAGAGACTCACACAACTGTGTGAAGGCAACTATCAGACCGAAGAAAATAAACCAACCGTTACAATCCAAAAGTTTGACAACACCAAAAGGAGCAAGGAGGAACTCTCTCCGAGTTTGATCAACAATTTAGTAGCATTATTATTGAACTTGTATCTCTTGCTAAATAATACTCTAACTGAGAAGTTGCCTTGAAGGTAAAGAGAGCTCTTACCAGAGAATGGGACGTAAAAACAGTGGCGATGCGAGAATCAAAATGAAACCTCTACTACTTAAAATACTTCTAAATTTTTTTTCGGTAAGCTAACTCTCAAAAATGTATTTAAATGCATGCATGCAATACTGCTGCAAAACACACATTTTAAAATAAAAGGATTCCAATGCTGGTAAAAATACTGCAGTAAAAAAAATATGTCAAAAACCCTGTCGAACCAACCACATGCAAAGTCTTGACAACCATTGACATATAAAACGGAAGTTTTTATAAAAATATTCATGTTTCCTCTTAATTCATCATAGTAGTGTGCGGAAAAATATAGTCCTCGTGTAGAGCCCAAAATCCGTACATGTAAAACCCATGCATTTATTTAAATTGTTAAATTATTTATTTAAAATCAAAATAATTTTAGCGATGCATGATTTATGAATTTGAATTATTTTAAATTATTTATGTTTTGTTATGCACGTTAAAATGTTTCCTTGAGTTTATGTTTCAGGCGATTATTCGATGCGGGATCGAGGAAAAGAGGTCGGCGACGATTTGGGCGATTTGTAAAATGTTGTATTTTATTTCAAGTCTAGAAAGTGTCATTTTAAATGATTAATTAAGTGTTTAGAATTTTTAAAGTCTAATTTAATTTATTAGGTGATTTTAAGATTTTTAAACTTTTAAAGTTTAGCACATGTACATTTTATTTCAAATTTAGGGATACTAGTAATTTAGTGGAGAATTGTTATTTTAATTATCATGTAATTGCTTATTATTTATTTAATTAAGCTAATTATCCCATAATTACACCTAATTAATCACACACACACGTTACACACACTCACACACAGTTACATGTTTTTACACACACCATCAGCAAACACAATTCACACACACCTTGCCTTCATTGTTTTTAAAGGTGATAGTGAGGGTTCAAGGTGATCTTTCAGCAGCCACAACCCTTTCCCTTTCCCTACAATTATCCAACAATCCCTCGCCCATTTTCTTCAAGAAAACGTGCTACAAGTCGTCCCGGATCGACCCTCGCATCTCTTCGCTTCGGTATCGTCGTGTTGTGAGTTTAAAATCATCAAAGGCATGTGTATTCTTTCATTTTTGCATCAATCTTGTAATAGTATATGTTTTGATGTTTATTGTGTGTAAAAATCCATGATTGTTATGTAAAAGTTTAAGCAAAAACGTTTGGAACGATTCTTGAATGTTTTTAGATCTCAAAACCGAATGTTGTTGTCATTTTGTGTACTGTACTTTTTTGATCAATTTTGTGGAAAAGTTTTCAACATATAAAACGTAGTCTTTTTTGATATATTCGATTTAACAGTAAATTCGTGATTTTTGGACAAGAAATGAGTGAGTTATGATCATTTTTTTGTGACTGCTCAAAATGTGATGCTTACACGATTTTTAGATCTAAAAAAACGAGTCTGCTATCACTTCGCGTACTATGAATTTTTGGTCGACTTTCTTGAAATACTTTCAACATGTAAAACATAATAATTTTTGATATCTTCGATTTGACAGTAAATTAGTAATTTTTGGACAAGAGATGAGTGAGTTATAATCATTTTTGTGTGACTGCTCAAACTGTGATGTTTAAAAAACAAATAGTGTTCTTCGTGTGCCGCAAGGCGACGCTCGGCGCTTAGTTTTTACCGCCCGAGCGGCAAACATTCTGGGTGAAAAAAATATTAATTTTTTTTCTTGGGTAGACATGCTTAATGTAATAGTATGTTCGACGTGCAAAGAAAATATTTTATGTTTTTGAGGTATGCTTGTCTTGTGACCAAATATGAACGGGTTTGGAACCCGGTGAACATGGCCGGGGACCTTTCCACCCCGGTAAAGCTTGACCGGGTTTAGATTATGATTGGAAAGCGGTAAAGCATGACCAGGGACCAATCCACTCGATAAAGCATGACCGGGGATCTCATGTATGTGGTAGTGGACATCCCTGCCAGCCCAGTACTGTGGTTTAGTCGAATCAGGTGCACTATGTTATGGGTCATTTGCTTTGAAACTATATCTCTAAGCAAAATGATGATGTTTATGTATGTTTAAGTATGTATGATGCAAGTACGTTTATGAAAATGTTCTTGAAATGATGGCATGTATACGAGTATGTTTATGTAAGGATGTTCAAAGTTTTAAGTTATGTATGAGCTACTTTAAAATGCATGTGGTTTTATGATATGTTACTTATTATTCTCAATTTATACATGTTGAGTCTTTAGACTCACTAGAATTGATCGATGCAGGTGAATACGAGTCTGAGGAGGCTAAAGGTGTGGATGAGTGAGTCGGCTCGGACTGCGCGGAGGCTAAACCCGAGGGCGACCTATGTTTTCAAGAATTTTCAAGCATGCTAATTTCGTTACTTTGATTTTTATGAAACTTTTCACGATGTTTAAATTAGTACCTTTTTGGAAAATTTTGTTTGTAATCGTTTTTATTTCAAATATTTTAGATGAGCTGTTTATATTTATCGCAATTTGAAAGATTATTATTTATGTGAGAAAATTTTAATTTTTCCGCAAATTTTAAATATTTCAAAATACGGTACGTCACAGTTGGTATCAAAGCCGACCTCTCCTAGTAAAGTGTGGTTCGGGGACAAACCAAGCGGAAGCTGGTGGGCATGTGAGGCCCGGGGCCGAAGAGGGCGGTGGGTGATCGCAAGTGCGATGAGATTGCACGGACAATGAGCGGCTCCTGGCAGGCTTCTAGGCGGAAGAAACATGAATGAACCGATCTTACACCGGAAGGAGAGGGATTCCTAAACTGTTCAGGTATGGGACTGTGCAGTTGATGAGGGCTTAAAAGATTTCATTGGTACTACTCATATCAAGAAGGTGCATCTTCTTTTCGGTAGCTCATCACATAAGAACTCTAAAGTTAAGCGTGCTTGACTTTTTGCAATTTTGGGATGGGTGACCCCCTGTGAAGTTCTCTAGGGTGCATGTGAGTGAGGACATTAGCACACTGGAAAGACTCGTCTTGATACAGTTAAGACAGTTGTAAGGTCCAAAATTAAGACGACGTAATTAAACTGCATGCAAATCTGGGAAATATGAAAAATTGCCAATTAATTGATTTTAATTGCTTAATTGCTTATATGACATGTTTATATGATTTTTTAGTAGTTTTATACTTACATGCATTAAAATGTGATTAATATGTTTTATGGGAATCTTGTTAAATGAAAAGTATGGAAAACCATAATATGTTTTATGCATGAAAAGTATGGAAAACCAGTGACACTTTTGTTTATTTTCGTTTTTGTACGTGACATGAAAATTCAAGCATGGTTTATGATCCAATAACATGTATATTGTGTTGTAAAGGAGCTGCCATAAAATAGGATTGGAACAAGCATGTTTTACACGAGTTAGAGTCCTTAGATCCCCACCCGTCGACTGCAAAACATGAATTACAAAGCTGGTAAGAAAGTTGTTGTCATGGTGGAGAGGATGTTAGAGTAGGTGCCCGTCGAGCCAAGTGTTGGCCGAGTGTTCACAATGAAACTCTATGTATGAACAGTCTTTATTTTAATAATATTTGAAATTATTATTTTTTCACATCTTTATCTGTATACCCATGCTAGTTGCATAGATAAAGCCCTTGAATATACAAATAGTAGAAAGAATATGAGATGCTCATATGATGAGTATCATGAAACTCATATTTGGAATACTGTATATTCTAAACAGTTTCTAGTCGATTCAGCGGCCACTAAGAAGGATATAGGCCGCTCGAGTTCGAGACTAGTATCTGCGATGTGAGTACCATGTTTCATTGGTAGGGGACATTGGGATGTCCGAGCATGCAGATAGGTGCTCCTAGTAGAGTGCACTGAACAACCCTCCATAAAGGGCTTTCCAAGTGGTTCTCATTAGTCTTTATGACCCGGGACAACATTGAGACTCTATGTGCTAGAATTACACTTTGACTTGTTTACCGACTCTCATGGGGTCATCAGGTGGCAAGGAAGGACTCAAGGAGAAGGAGAGCTTGTAGATTTGTCTTGCCTTTGAAGAGCCAAGTTGTTTACAACTTGGTTGGAGCCATCATCAACCTCAAGAGGTTGATAGGTATAATTTCTCAACACCCTATGTATGACAAATGTGTTTAGTATATGTTACACACTGGTATAAAGGTGTTCAAATTTTTCTTAAAATTTCGGTTTTCTTGCCTAGAAAAGAATTTTTGAACTTCCGTTGCGCATTTGAACACCCTAAAACCGATCCCCTTTCAAGTGGTATCATGAGCTAAGGGTACTAGTTTGTGTAGCATATACATAATATTATATTGAGGTCGATTTCTAACCGCATGAGATGAAATATTTGCAACAAAAATCAAGGTTTTTGAGAGGGGATTTCGGGCAGCTTGTTGCTGCCCATTTCGGGCAGCTTGGGCTGCCCGAGGGGCTTCCCATTTTGGGCAGCAAGGGCAGCCCGAGTGGCTGCCCGAACCCCCCATTGAAAATAAAAAAAATTGTTGGTCGGAATCCGGCGACGGAGCTCCGACGAAGGCGATGACAACTAGGGTTTCCAAAAGTGTTTTGGATTATCAAAGTGTCATGGGCCTTGATGTTGTTGGGCCATTGGATTGCTAACATATTTGTGAATTTTAAATGGGCCAAAATGTTTTTGGTGAAAAATGAGTTTTTTTGGGCCCTTAAGTTTAGAATTACAAAAGTTGCAAATATTTTCTCATAAAATAAATAATTGAAGTTGAACTTTAATTATTTGTAGTAAATTGTGATTTACAAGAAATTAGGTTATAAATAAATTAATTGAAAAGTAGACAAAGTTGTTTGTATACTTTGTTAATTTAGTTTATAATCGTGGCGGTTAGTGATTGGTTCAAGATATATAATATTGGATCAATTAATTATTGTGATAATTAATTGATGGTGTATGATATGTGATATTATGCATGAAGGATGATCAAAAGCCCAAGCCCAATTTGCTAGGTGTATGCTAGGATATTTTGTGTTGAATGATTGTAATAATTATCAAATTTAAAGTGGGCTTGGTTTATGGCCCGTTCCCACCCCCATGAGATGTATCCCTATTTGCCATGAATATTTATTTGTAAATATTAGTATAGTGGATGATCAAGATTGGAAGATAGTGGCCATGATGATTATGAAGATCGTAGACATGTAAATATTAGAAGCTAATGTAATAGTTGCATTTGCATCCCTTGCATTACCCTAGGATTGGACCTAGGCCTGTGTTTAGCTCACACAGGCTATTAGTATTGGGGCGATTGATCATCCTTGTTTGTTTACTGTTTATAATATATGCATGATATGTTATAAATAATTTTAAAATTGGTTGAGTTTTGATTATTTATTTTACGCAGTAGTTTAGTTTTTATCTTTTCGGTTAAATAAGCGAGGCCGGAACGGAGTTGGAGTATTGAGATAAAATGTAAGGATAAGAAAACATTCCTAGAAATTATTTAAGATAAAGAATAATTTATTTTAATGAAAAAGAATGTTTAGGGATTTAATTAATTAATTGGAGTTAAGTAGTAAATAAGTTCTTTTATATCCAATAATTAATTAAAAGCCTAAATTAAAATGTGTGACCGATTGAGATAAGTTAATCTAGGCTTATTTTATTTCAGAAATTGTAACTTAACATGTTAGTAATTTATTTTAAAGAATTAGCCATGCATGCAAGAAAATTACCATCCTAAATTAAATTTACTATTTCACTAAAATACATAATTAGTGTTTAAAACTTTAAAGAGTTAAAATTCAATAATTTAGCAATATTTCTACCATATTTATCTAGCAATTTCGGCCACTCCACCTTAAAGATTTAGTCATGATTTGGCAACTCACCATTTTGATTCATTTCCTTAATCTTTTCTTGGTAGATAATTCCCTCACCTTTAATCAACAAAAAATTAATAATTAAGCGATATCCTTACCCTTATTTGACAAGAAAAATCGGTCATCCCATTCAATTAATTATCCCTCAAATCTCTTGATATCATTATCATTCCTTATCTCACAAACCCAAAGAAAGCAAGATTCATTTTGCCATTTAATTATCCCTTTATCTTGCAACTTCCCCTCATTTCCTAACCACTCTCCCTCACCCCATTCTCTCGAAATTCAGAGTAAAACACTAGAGAAAAATCGTGAGAAAACAAGGGAGAAAACAAGAGAGAAAGAAAAGAAAACTCCGTCTCCGCCGCGTCGTGTCGTCGTATCATTTTTGTTTTCTTCAAAACAAATTCAAGGCATGTATATGTTATTTTTTTCTCTTCAATCAAGTCATATAATTATTTTTAAACATCACATGTACACGATTTTATTGGCAAAACCGAAATCATCACAGCACCTTCGAAAATTTGTATGCAGATTTTTTTCGGTTTCTCTTCATGCTTCACGTTTGGTATTTCTTTGATGGTTTCAGGGTTTGGCTCGATTCTAGGCATTCAAGGCTGCATCTAGACATGTACTAGGGCATTTTAGGGTCATGTTAGTCCATTGGGTTTAGCCCCTGCACGCTGGAGGAAGAGATTTGACAGCAACTCTCCATAGTTGCAATTGTTGAGTCTCGATTTCTCTTCTCATTTGTCTAAGGCGAGGGTTCGGACCTTGGTTGGCCTAGGGCCTGTAACCATGGTTTGAACACTTGATTAGCATGTCTAGGACGTGACCAAGTCGGCCTTTCAAGGCTTGGTCCATGGTTCCATCGGTTTTCAAAATAAAACAAGACAAGTACCCCCTTTCGATTTTTGTTCATGCGTGAGTGAAGCTTCGCCTTTGAGGATTGGAGTGGATCTTGGTTTGCTTTTTAGCCCTTACCCATGGTTCACACAATACCTCATGATTTCTAGATCAAGCCATGGTCAATCATATGGCCACTAGAATGGTACACGGCAGCAAAAGAAACGCAACACCCCATGCATGCAGTAAGCGTTCTCGGGTGAAGCGCGGGTTGCCTTGGGTGGTTGCATGGATTGTAGTTGTCCTAGGGCCCTTAGCCATGGTTCACGCCACACCTTAGGATGTTGGGAAGAGGCTCTAGTCGGTGGTTCAAGCACCAATGGTAAATAGCCTCGTAAACGAAGCAAAGGAAGTACAGCAGCTGTTGCTGCAATTTTGTTGACAGCAGCTTGAGCTTCGGTTCAGAGGCTTGTTTCGAATCCTTGGTTGGATTTTAGCCTATGGCCTTGGACTGGACAATACCTCATTGAGTTAGGAAGGTCATGTTTTTGGCCGTTTGTGATTTGGGTAAGCTTAGAGGTCGTACGAGAATTTACGGTGCAATGTGCCAAAGTGACTCTCGAAAGAGCGTTTCATGATTTTGGCTTCCATACACAATTTTCGTGTATTACAGCCCTTGATATATATTTTCCAGTATTTTAGGTGTATTTTAATCATGACTAAACGATGGTTTGATGTCGGTTCGGGTTGGTACGGAGTCATGGTTAGATATTAAGTTTGTTGGGCTTAATTGTCTCGTTTTTGGTTCGGCTATGATATGTTGGTCAAGTTGAGATTATTTGCATGTGTCTCAGGCTAGAATTAGGTGGCAGCGAGCCTGGAAACGATCCAACTCCTTCGATATAAAAAAATGTGATTTTAATTGTATTACGTGCATAAAAATAGAAAATGTTTATTTTTAAAATATATGCGATATGTCTTGTAGCCACCTCACGCTTATGAGATTCAGCTTATGGGATTATTACTTCACCCGGTGACCTAAGACCGGTTCATGTTCATGTATGGTTACGGATATCCAGTCTAAGGGCTGTGATGATCTCTATCGCCCAGTATACTATGGTTTAGTCTGATCAGACGTGCATGTTATGTTATGGGCCACTTGCGTAGAACATTATCTCAACAGAAAATTATGATATGCTATTTTATGACAGGGCTCTATCGAGAAATAATTTTACGTACGATTAACAGTTATGTATGTATTTATAATAATCCATGACACGATTTTCACCTTACGCTTTACGATACGATTTTTTTTATGTCACGAGAAACTTTATGATATATTTACTTGTTATCCATGATATATGCATGCTGAGTCTTTAGACTCGCTAGACTTGATTGTTGTAGGTACTGATGAGATCGAGGCCAAGGGCGGGGACCAGTGAGTTAGCTTGGGTTGACAGTAGTAGGAACCCGAGGACCTCATGTTTATCATTTACTATTTTTGTTCAAACTCAGTTTTACTTTGAAGAATTATTTTAAGTTGTGGTTTTGAAAAAATTATTTACTTCCGCTGCTACTTTATACATTAAATCTTTTATCAGTTTATTTATAAATTAGGCATGTTATTTATTTGAAGAAAAAAAATTTAAATTATTTCGCAAATTTTCAAATTCAAAATACGGGCCTCTACACTCACTAGCTGTGATTGATGCATGTGAGTATGATAATAATGTGGAGGAAGGCTTGGATGCCTGATTTTACTATATTGGAGGTGCACATGACCCGAGGATCAGCGCTTCTATTTTTCGCATTTACATTTATGATTTTGTTAAAGATTTTACGTATATTTATTTATGCTTTTTGAGAGATTTTTTAGAGGTTTAGCATGGGCTTTACTTTTCAAATTTATTGCTTTTAGGTTTGGTAAAATGTTAAAGGATTTGACGATTTGAATATTTCTTTGATTTTCAAATACTAGTTGGATTTATTATTTTAAAATGGTGCAAAATATTTTATAAAAATATTGGAGTAATTCTGTCGATGCTAGTAAGGGTTTAAAAAAAATTTAATGCATTTTAAGCAAAACAAATAGGAGACGTTTCAACAGTCGTCGAATATGGGACGTCACAGTTGGTATCAGAGTTGTGTTCTTGTAAAAGGGTTATGCCTATTGCCAGTTGCGAGAAGCTCACGAAATCACACCTCAAGTCTGTAAGTTTTAAAGTTTTAAATTCTTTCATGTAGTAAGCATCAATTCATGATTTCAG
This sequence comes from Primulina tabacum, assembly GCF_025594145.1. Classification (NCBI taxonomy): domain Eukaryota; kingdom Viridiplantae; phylum Streptophyta; class Magnoliopsida; order Lamiales; family Gesneriaceae; genus Primulina; species Primulina tabacum. The sequence goes on from NC_134559.1 coordinate 18,913,826, forward strand.
CATGTACATGTTTTAAGCTCGAATTATGTGCTTCTTACGATATAGATATTATGTTCATGCATGTTGGGTTTACGTGTTGGGTAAATATTGGAACAGTATTCTTCCAAGATGTATGGTTGCCTGTGGAGCAGGGGATGAGAATAGAGAATCTCGGGATTGGGAGAGGGCCACTCCTCCTCGTCCTTCGCCAAATATGCAAGCTCAGATGCTTGCAGAGATGACTTAGTTCTTCGCACAGTTTGCGGGGAACCAGGCTGCAGTAGACACGGGAGTGAGGCCCAGACCAGAGGCGGTATATGAGAGGTTCAGGAGGATGGACCCAAAGGAGTTCTCGGGGACAACTGACCAGATGATAGCTTCGGATGGGTTAAGTCCATCGAGCTAAGTTTTGCTTTCATGGAGCTACAGGATGCCGACAGGCTCAGGTGTGACACTTTCCAGATGACAGTAGACGTCAGACTGTGGTGGGAGAGCGCATCTGTGTCAGTGAACTTGCAAACACTGACTTGTACTAGTTTCAAAGAGGTCTTCTACTCCAAATACTTCACTGAGGGAGTACGCTCCCGCTTGACCATGGAGTTCATGATGCAGCGACACGGAGACAGCACAGTGGCAGAGTTTGTCAGGAAGTTTGAGAGGGGGTTGCGGCCGATCCTGCGCCGTGATGTGAGAGTTGCTGGTACTGCCACTTATGCTATTGCCATGTCGAGAGCCCTGGCGGCAGAGCAGGACAAGAGAGACATTGAGAACGACAGACAGGGCAAGAGGCCCTATAAGGCACCTCAGCAGCAGCAGCAGCAGCGGCCTCAGTTTAAAAGGTCTTTCCAGGGACATCAGGGGAAGAGGCCATTTCAAGGACCGCCGAAATGAAAGGGTCCTTATCCTCAGCAGAAGGCTCCTCAGAGTCCTGGTGAGCACCCGGTGTGCCCGAAGTGTCACCGCCAGCATCCGGAACAGTGTTTATGGGGATCGGGCAAATGCTTCATGTTTGGGGCCAGCGATCACGTGCTGAAGGACTGCCCGCAGTGGAGGGAGCCGACCCAGGGGAGAGTGTTCGCGATGCTGGCAGAGGAGGCAAAACCAGACACGACTCTTTTGACTGGAAATATCTTATAAAGAGAGTAGCCATGAAGGTCTTGATAGATTCCGGGGCCACACACTCTTTTATTTCGGAGACGTTCGCTAATCATCTGCACGTTAAGTCTGTTGGACTCGACGTGAGCTACTCAGTGACAGTCCCGTCAGGGGAAGAGTTATCAGCTACTAGCATGGTCAGAGACATCGATCTTGAATTGCAGGGCCACCTAGTGTATGTTGATCTGATTGTGTTGCCGATGCCAGAGATTGACATTATCTCTAGAATAAACTGGCTAACGAAGAACAGAGTTCTTATTGACTTTTCGAAAAGATCAATGTTGGTAAGATCGTTGGGCATGGAGCAATTTCTCTTTGAGCCGAAGAGATGGAGGAGTTTTCCTCGCATGATCTCTTGCATGCAGGCACGGAGACTTATTCATGAGGGGTGTCAGGCTTTCTTGTCCAGTATTATTCCGCACCTGATGTACCCACTTCGTCGATAACCGAGGTACTGGTAGTCAGAGATTTTCCCGACGTCTTTCCTGATGACGTCACAGACATTCCGCTAGAGAGAGGTGGAGTTTGTCATTGACCTTGTGCCAGACACCGTGCCATATTTAAGGCACCATACCATTTCGCTCCAGCTGAGATGTTAGAGCTCCAACAGCAAATTCAGGAGCTCCTAGATAAAGAATTCATCTGCCCTAGTTTATCACCATGGGACGCACCAGTGCTCTTCGTAAAGAACAAAGATGGGAGCATGAGGTTGTGTATTGATTACCGAGAACTGAACAATGTAACGATCAAGAATAAATACCCACTACCAAGGATCGAGGACTTGTTCGATCAGTTGCATGGAGTTACAATGTTCTCGAAGATAGCTCTACGATCTGGGTATCATCAATTGAAGGTAAAAGATGGAGATGTTCATAAGACAGCCTTCGGAACCATATATGGGCACTATGAGTTCTTAATAATTCTGTTTGGACTGACGAATGCTCCAGAAATTTTTTTGGACTTGATGAATCGAGTATTTCAGCCCTACTTAGATAACTTCGTCATAGTGTTCATTGACGATATCCACATCTACTCGAAGAGGCATGACGAGCACAGTCAGCATTTGGGTACAGTTTTGCAAGTCTTGAGAGTCGCAAGTTGTTTGCAAAATTCAGCAAGTGTAAATTCTAGTTGGAGAAAGTAGCGTTTTTGGCTCATATAATATCTAGCACTGGCATTGAGGTGGATCTAACTAAGGTGGCAACAGTTAAAGATTGGGTTGAGGCAAAGAATGCGTCAAAGTGTTTTTCCTCGATTGCAGTGCCACTCATTTCGTTGACTAAGATGAATGCTAAATTCTTTTAGAGTGAAGAGTGTCAGAAGAGCTTTGATACTTTGAAGCAAGCTCTTATCACAGCGCCAGTGTTAGCCATGCCAGCAGAGCAAGACAATTTTGTGTTGTACACCGATGCTTCTAAGCTTGGTTTAGGCGCAGTATTGATGCAGCATGGTCGGGTTATAGCTTATGCTTCCAGACAGCTGAAGGTGCATAAAAAGATCTACTTGACTCATGATCTCAGTTGGCAGTCGTTGTCTTTGCGTTGAAGATATGGAGACATTATTTGTAAATGCCAGATATTCATTGATCACAAGAGTCTCAAGTACTTCTTCATGCAGAAAAAACTTAACATGAGACAAAGACGGTGGTTGGAGTTAGTAAAAGACTACGATTATGAAATTAGCTACCATCTAGGGAAAGTTAATGTTGTCGCAGAGGCTTTGAGCAGAAAAATTGCAGTCGTAGCACAGCTGTCAGCACAGAGATCTCTTCAGTCAGAGATTCAGAATTTTGGCCTAGAAGTTTTTTTAACGTACCGTATTTTGAACAACTTTAAAATTTGCGGAAAATAAAAATTTTCTTAAATACAAAATCAATCTTCAAATTACGATAACACTAAACCGTTCATCCAAAATATTTGAAAAAAAAGATCACAAATAAAGTTTGCTTAAAATCCTTGTTTAAACATCGTAAACATAAACGTCAAATCAGAGTATTTGAACATGTATAAAGTCTTAAAACATGGGCGGTCCTCGGGTTTAGCATCCTGCTCAGTCCAAACCAGCTCATTGGTCCCCACCCCTCGTCTCCTCAAAGTCATCCTCATCTGCATCGATCAAGTCTAGTGAGTCTAAAGACTCAACACGTATAAACTGGATATAATTAGTATTACATAATAAAACCACATGCATCTTTAAAGTAGAGCGTGCATACTTGAAACTTGAACGTAATTATATAAACATAGACGTGCCATCATCGTAAAACTTTTCATAAACATGCTTGCATCATACATAATTTAACATGCATAAACTTCATCATTTTGCGTAGAGATATGTTTCAAAGCAAGTGACTCATACATAAATACGCCTGATCAGACAAAATCATATTACTGGGCTGACAGGGAAAATCCACTGCCACATACATGAGATCCCGTTCATGCTTTACCAGGCGGATTGATCCCTGGTCATGTTTTACCTCTTTCCAATCCTGTTCTAAACCCGGTCATGCTTTACCGGGGTGGATAGGTCCTCGGCCATGTTCACCGACTTTCAAACCCGTTCGTAGTTAGAGAGGTCCCCGGACACGTTTTCCGGACTTAACCTACGAAATTAACCAGAGCACGGATCCCGTGTCAAGGTCCAGCTCCGTGTAGACACTGAAATTTCACACCACAAAAGAAACAAGGGCACGGATCCCGTGTCAGGGTCCGTCTACGGGTTCGTGTAGACTCTGAAAAATGGTACCCAACGAAAATCATTACACATGTGGCTTAATCCTCCTAACTCGATCCTGCGGACCGTGAACCCACAACTCGAGACCCACCCTAGGCTGCTATGGCAATGTTTCAAACTCCCACGATGCCTCAAACCAGGATACCAATCATACAACACAACTAAAACCATGAACACGCTATTTTGACACCAAAATGCTTCCTACGACTTCTAGTGCAACCAAGTGCCAACCGACACGAAACGAAACATCAAAAATCATCCCAACCTCATACTCACAATACTTAAATGCAGCAGTGATCTCCCAACGGTTCCCAACGAAGCATGCAACAAATAAACTTCAAGAACACATTTTCAGAAAATTGCAGTTTGATGAGTCCGACGAAAACAATTGTATCGCACTCATTTCTTGTCAAACAAATTACGAATTTAATGTCAAATTGAAGGTATCAAATAGTAATACGTTTAATATGTTGAAGGTTTTTCCAGAAAATCGACCGAAAAGTCACAGTATTTAAATTGACAGCAAATTTCGAGTTTTGATATCCAAAATCATTTCAAAAGCGTTTCAACCATTTTTGCTCAAACTTTTGCATAACGTACACATGTTTTTCATACAGTAAACATCAAAATTATTATTATGACAAGATCGATGCAAAAACGAAAGAATATACATGCCTCTGATATTTAAAGTTACCGAAACGACGACACCGAAGCGGGAAGGATGCAAGGGTTGATCCGGGACTAACGAGGCATGAATTTCTTGAAGAAAAGTGGACGATACTTGCTGGAAAATTGGAAAGGGAGGTAAGGCTGCTCTTGGTTCTTAGAATCCTAGGTTTTGCCCTCAAAAATTAAAATGGAAGTGTAGGAAAAATATGTGTGTGTGTGTGTAGTGAAAACCGATGGGATGTGTCTGTATAAGTGTGTGTGCGTGAGTTTTGGTTTAATTAGGGAAATTTTTTGCTTAATCAGCTAATTGTCAGGCTAAATAAAATACTAACCCAACTCACAAGTTAATTAAATTATAAACCCCTACTAATCTTAAATAAATTCCCCTAATTTAAAATAAGATGCACAAGTGTTAAATCATTAAAATTTAAAATCATAAAATCACCTAATAATTAAATTAGGCTTTTGAAATGCTAAAAATTAATAAATCATTAAAAGTGCCCCAATCCTACTTAAAATAAAATATCACATTTTAAATTTCCAAGAGACCTCGATCACGCATCAAATAATCGCCTGAAATATGAAACTCATGAAAACAATTTAAAGTTCATCACAAATTTAAATTTAAACTTAAATAGATAGTTTAACAATTTAAATAAATGCTTAGATTTTACGTGTACTAAATTTGGGCTCTACAGTTCTTCCCCCACTTATATAAATTACGTCCTCGAAATTAAGTCTTACCAAACAAACCCGGGTAGCGGTTCCTTTTATCTGCTTCGATCTTCCAAGTGGCCTCTTCTACTGATTGATTTAGCCACTGGAGATTGACCAGCTTGGTTACTTTGTTCCGAAGTCTCCGTTCCTGTCTGTCTAGGATTTGGACAGTTCTTTCCTCATACGACAGATCTGGAGCCAACTGCAATGACTCAAAGCTCAAGACATGCGAAGGATTAGCTAGGTACTTTCTCAACATCGAGACGTGAAACACATTGTGTACACCGGCTAGATTCGGTGGTATAGCTACACGATAAACTAGTGTCCCAACTCTGTCAAGAATTTCGAGCGGTCCAATAAATCTCGGATTAAGCTTGCCTCTCTTCCCAAACCTCATGACACCCTTCATAGGTTCTATCTTCACGAAAACGTGATCACCTACGGCAAACTTAAGATCCATTCTCCTCTTGTCAGCGTAATTCTTTTGACGACTCTGGGCGGTCTTTATCCTGTCTCAGATCTTGACCACTACATCGGCAGTCTGCTGAACCATCTCTGGACCAAGTTCTGACATCTCACCAACTTCATCCCAATGAATCGCCGATCTGCACTTCCTACTATACAATGCCACGTAGGGAGCCATACCTATAGATGACTGGAAGCTGTTGTTGTAGGTAAACTCCACTATAGGTAGCTTCGATTCCCAATTCCCGTGGAAATCGATAACACAGGCTCTCAACAAATCCTCGAAAATCTGAATCACTCGTTCAGCTGGCCATCTGTCTGAGGGTGAAATGTTGTACTAAATAGCAACTTCGTCCCCATGGCTGCATGTAAACTCTTCCAAAAGGACGATGTGAACCTCGGGTCCCTGTCCGACACAATAGTAACTGGGATCCCATGCAATCAGACTATCTCCTTAATATAGAGTTTTGGATACTACGTCATGGAGAAAGTCATCTTCACCGGTAAGAAGTGCGCTGACTTAGTAAGTGGATCCACTATAACCTAAATAGAATTGGATCCTCTGAGTGACCTCGGCAAACCAATAACGAAGTCCATGGTGATATTCTCCCATTTCCACTCAGGGATAAAGAGCGGCTTAAGAAATCCTACTGGCCTCTGATTCTCTGCTTTCACTTGCTGACAAGTGAGGCATCCAGACACAAATCGGCAGATGTCTCGCTTCTTACGTGGCCAACAATAAAAAATCTTCAAATCTTTTTACATCTTGGTACCTCCTGGATGGATAGAATACGAAGATGTATGTGCCTCTGTCAAAATATCCTCTCTGATCGAATCGTCACTAGGCACCCACATCCTTCCTCTGTACTTCACAATAACATCGGACACTGTGTAGAGTACAGTGCCCTTGGATTCATCCTTCAGTATCCATTTCTATAACTGTTCATCCAAAGGATGACCTCTATGGATTCGGTCTAGCAATGAAGACTGGACTGTCAGATTAGACAGCTTAGGAGCTCTGCCCCTGGGATAAACCTCTAACCCAAGTCTCTGAATCTCTGACTGAAGAGATCTCTGCACTGACAACTGTGCTACGACTACAACTTTTCTGCTCAAGGCATCTGCCACGACATTAGCTTTTCCTGGATAGTAGCTAATTTCACAATCTTAGTCTTTCACTAGTTCCAACCATCGTATTTGTCTCATATTCAGCTCTTTCTGCGTGAAGAAAATTTGAGACTATTTTGATCAGAAAATATCTGGCATTTCTCACCATACAGATAGTGTCTCCATATCTTCAACGCAAAGACAACAGCAGCTAACTCAAGATCAAGAGTCGGGTAGTTCTTCTCATGCACTTTCAACTGTCTGGAGGCATAAGATATAACCCGACCATGCTGCATCAGAACTGCGCCCAAATCGAGCTTAGAAGCATCGGTGTATAGCACAAAATTGCCTTGCCATGCTGGCATGGCTAACACTGGCACTGTGAAAAGAGCTTGTTTCAAAGTATCAAAGCTCTTCTGACATTCATCGCTCCATACGAATTTAACATTCTTTTTAGTCAATGAAGTGAGTGGCACTGCAATTGAAGAAAATCCATGAATAAATTTTTTGTAATAGCCTGCTAAGCCTTGGAAACTGCGGATCTCTGACGCATTCTTCGACTCAACCCATTCCTTAACTGCTACCACCTTAGCTGGACCCACCTCAATAACACTGCTAGATACTATATGACCCAAAACTGCTATTTTCTTCAACCAGAATTCACACTTACTAAATTTTGCAAACAACTTGCGACTCTGCAAGACCTGCAAAACTATACCCAAATGCTGACCGTGCTCCTTATGTCTCTTCGAGTAGATAAGTATTTCTTCAATGAACACTATGACGAACTGATCTAGGTAGTGCTGAAATACTCGATTCATCAAGTCCATAAAAATTGTTGGAGCATTCATCTGTCTGAATGGCATCACTAAGAACTCGTAATGCCCATATCTAGTCTTGAAGGCTACCTTATGAACATCTGCATCTTTTACCTTTAGCTGATGATAGCCATATCGTAGATCTATCTTAGAGAACACCGTGGCTCCCTGCAACTGATCGTACAAGTCCTCGATTTTTTGTAGTGGGTATTTATTTTTGACCGTTACCTTGTTTAGTTCTCTGTAATTGATACACAACCTCATGCTCCCATCCTTCTTCTTTATGAACAGTACTGGTGCGCCCCATGGTGAGAAACTAGGGCGGATGAATTCTTTATCTAAGAGCTCCTGAATCTGCTGCTTGAGTTCTAACATCTCAGCTGGAGCTAAACGGTACGGCGCCTTTGAAATTGACACAGTGTCTGGCATAAGGTCGATGGAAAACTCCACCTCTCTCTCTGGTGGAAGGCCTGTGATGTCATCTGGAAAGACGTCAGAAAAATCTCTAAAAATCGATACATCAGATATGGACGGAGTAGGTACGTCAGGTACGAAAATAATGCTGTCCAAGAAAGCTTTACACCCCTTGTGAATAAGTTTTCGTGCCTGCATGCATGAGAACATGCGAGGGAAACTCTTCCATCTATCTGGCTCAAAAAGGAACTGCTCCACTCCCAACGGTCTTACCAAAATTGACCTTTTTTGAAAGTCAATTAGAAATCTGTTCATTGTCAGCCAGTACATCCCCAAGATGATGTCAAATTCTGAAATCGGCAATACGATCAGATCGACATACACTAGGTGACCTTGCAGTTCTAGATCGATGTCTCTGACCACGCTAGTAGCTGATAATTCTTCCCCTGATGGGACTGTCACTGAATAGCTCACGTCGAGTCCAATAGACTTGAAATCCAGATGATTAGCGAACGTATCCGAAATAAAAGAGTGAGTGGCCCCTGAATCTATCAAGTCCATCGTGGCTACCCTCCTTATGAAAATATTTCCTGAGAGACATTAGCACAACACACAAACTTATATCCCAAAATTATAATCTTAACCTCAAGCATAGTAGAAAAGTCTCTACAAAAGTCACCCAAAAGTACTAACTAGCACACTAATAATCCCAAATAAAGATTCGAAACATGCATAGCAAAAATAATGCGGTGCTGAATTAAATAAGTTACCAGTCAACAGGGTCGTGTCTAGGATCGTCTCCTCTGCCTGCATGGAGAACACTTTACCCTGGGTCGGCTGCCTCCATTGTGGGCAGCCTCTCAGCATATGATCACTGGCCCCGCATTTGAAGCACTTGCCCGATCCCCATAAACACTTTCCCGGAAGCTGGTGGTTGCACTTCGAGCACACCGGGTGCTCTTCTGGCTGCTGAGGAATAGGACCCTTGCCTTTCGGCGGTCCCTGGAATTATCCCTTCCCTTGCGGTCCTTGGAAAAGCCTTTTAAACTGAGGTCGCTTTTGTTGCTGCTGCTGAGGTGCCTAGTAGGGCCTCTTGCCCTTTCTGTCGACCTCTATGTCTCTCTGGTCCTGCTCTGCCGCCAAGGCTCTAGATATGGCAACGGCATATGTAGAACCCGTTAATCAGACTACGTATAACCCATGCATAATTAATATTATTTAAATTAAAATGTACTTTTTATGCATAAGGATTTATATTCATTATTTTAAAATTGGTTGAGTTATGATTATTTATTTTACGCAGTAGTTTAGTTTTTATCTTTCCGGTTAAATAAGCGAGGCCGGACCGGAGTATTGAGATAAAATGTAAGGATAAGAAAACATTCCTAGAATTTATTTAAGATAAAGAATAATTATTTTTTACGAAAAAGAATGTTTAGGGATTTAATTATTTAATTGAAGTTAAGTAGTAAATAAGTTCTGTTATGTCCAATAATTAATTAAAAACCTAAATTAAGATGTGTGATCAATTGAGATAAGTTAATCTAGGCTTATTTTATTTAAGAAATTGTAACTTAACATGTTAGTAATTTATTTTAAAGAATTAGCCATGCATGAAAGAAAATTACCATCGTAAATTAAATTTACTATTTCACTAAAATACATAATTAGTGTTTAAAACTTTAAAAAATTAAAATTCAATAATTTAGCAATATTTCTACCATATTGATCTAGCAATTTCGGCCATCCCACCTTAAAGATTTAGTCATGATTTGGCAACTCACCATTTTGATTCATTTCCTTAATCTTTTCTTGGTAGATAATTCCCTTACTTTTAATCAACAAAAATTTAATAATTAAGCAATATCCTTACCATTATTTGACAAGAAAAATCGGTCATCCCATTCAATTTATTATCCCTCAAATCCCTTGATATCATTATCATTCCTTATCTCACAAACCCAAAGAAAGCAAGATTCATTTTGCCATTTAATTATTCCTTTATCTTGCAACTTACCCTCATTTCCTAACCACTCTCCCTCACCCCATTCTCTTGAAATTCAGAGTAAAACACTAGAGAAAAATCGTGAGAAAACAAGAGAGAAAGCTAGAAAAGAAAACTCCGTCTCCATCGCGTCGTGTCGTCGTATCATTTTTGTTTTCTTCAAAACAAATTCAAGGCATGTATATGTTATTTTTTTCTCTTCAATCAAGTCATATAATTATTTTTAAACATCACACGTACACGATTTTATTGGAAAAACCGAAATCATCACAGCACCTTCGAGAATTTGTATGCAGATTTTTTTCGGTTTCTCTTCATGCTTCACGCTTGGTATTGCTTTGATGGTTTCAGGGTCTGGCTCGGTTCCAGGCATTCAAGGATGCATCTAGACATGTACCAGGGCATGTTAGGGTCATGTAGTCCATTGTTTCCAGCCCCTACACGCTGGAGGAAGAGATTTGACAGCAACTCTCCATAGTTTCAATTGTAGAGTGTCGGTTTTTCTTCTCTATTGTCTAAGGCGAGGGTTCGGACCTTGTTTGGCCTAGGGCGTGTAACAATGGTTTGTACACTTTCTTTGCATGTCTAGGACGTGGCCAAGTCGGCCTTTCAAGGCTTGGTCCATGGTTCCATAGGTTTTCAAAACATAACAAGACTAGTACCCCCTTCGATTTTTGTTCCTGCGTGAGTGAAGCTTCGGCTTTGAGGATTGGAGTGGATCTTGGCTGGCTTTTTAGCCCTTAGCCATGGTTCACACAATACCTCATGATGTCTAGAACAAGCCATGGTCAATCATATGGCCACTCGAATGGTACATGACAGCAAAACAAACGCAACACCCCACGCGTGCAGTATGCATTCTCGGGTGAAGTGCGGGTTGCCTTGGGTGGTTGCTTTGATTGTGGTTGGCCTAGGGCACTTAGACATGGTTCAAGCCACACCTTAGGATGTTGGGAAGAGGCTCTGGTTGGTTGTTCAAGCCCCAATGGTCAATAGCCTCGTAAACAAAGCAAAGGAAGTACAGCAACTGCTTCTTCAATTTTGTTGACAGCAGCTTGAGCTTCGGTTCAGAGGCTTGTTTCGAGTTTATGATTGGCTTTTAGCCTATGGCCTTGGACTGCACAATATCTCATTGAGTCAAGAAGGTCATGTTTTTGGCCGTTTGTGATTTGGTTAAGCTTAGAGGTCGTACGAAAATCTACGGTGGAATGTGCCAAAGTGACTCTCGAAAGAGCGTTTCATGATTTTGGCCTCCATGCACCATTTTCATGTATTACAGCCCTTGATATATATTTTCCAGTATTTTAGGTGTATTTTAATCATGACTAAACGATGGTTTGATGTTTGTTCGGGTTGGTACGGAGTCATGGTTAGATACTAAGTTTGTTGGCCGTAATTGTCTCGTTTTTGGTTCGGCTAAGATATGTTGGTCAAGTTGAGATTATTTGCATGTGTCTCATGCTAGAATTAGGTCGCAGCGAGCCTGGGAACGATCCAACTTCTTCGATAAAAAAAATGTGATTTTAATTATATTACGTGCATAAAAATAGAAAATGTTTATTTTTGAGATATATGCGATATGTCTTGTGGCCACCTCACGCTTAAGGGATTCAGCTTATGGGATAATTACTTCACCCGGTGACTTACGACCAGTTCATGTTCATTTATGGGTATGAATATCCATTCCAAGGGCTGTGATGATCTCTACCGCCCAGTATACTGTGGTTTAGTCTGATCAGACGTGCATGATATGTTACGTTATGTTATGGGCCACTTGCGTAGAACATTATCTCAACAGAAAATTATGATATGCTATTTTATGACAGGGCTCTATCGAGCAAACATTTTACGTACGATTATCAGTTATGCACGTATTTATAATCATCCACGACACAATTTTTACCTTACGCTTTACGATACGATATTTTTATGTCACGTGAAACTTTATGATATATTTACTTGTTATCCATGATATATGCATGCTGAGTCTTTTGACTCACTAGACTTGATTGTTGTAGGTACTGATGAGGTCAAGGCCGAGGGTAGGGACTAGTGAGCTAGCTTGGGTCGGCAGTAGTAGGAACCCGCGGACCTCATGTTTATCATTTACTATTTTTGTTCAAACTCAGTTTTACTTTGAAGAAATATTTTAAGTTGTGGTTTTGAAAATATTATTTACTTTCGCTGCTACTTTATACATGAAATATTTTATCAGTTTATTTATAAATGAGGCATGTTATTTATTTAAAGAGAAAAATTTTAAATTATTCCGCAAATTTTCAAATACGAAATATGGGCCTCTACTGTTGGTATGAGAGCCTATGTTCTTGTAAAGGGTTGAACTACTACTGATCTCGAGAAGCTCACGAAGTCACGTCTTCGATCTGTAAGTTTTACGTTTACGCATTTTGTTTAAAGAATGAAATATTTTTTTACAGCATGTTTCCATGAAATGTTTTATGTCAAGATTATGATTATATAGTATTTATTTAAATTTAAAGAAATAATGGAATTATGAATGTTGGTTACGTATGGGTTATATGTATGGAACGGTATGCCTCCTAGACTCATTCCTGAGCGCATGAGAGATAATGAGCATCGTCATGAGGACGGTGAGGATCATATGCAGGAGAGAGATTTACCACCACCCCCTCCACCGGACATGAACGCCCAGATGCTATCTGGCATGACGCAGTTCTTCGCACAGTTTGCGGGGAACAATACTGGGGTAGCCAGGTAGACGGGGCCTGAGGCTACCTATGAGCGGTTCATGTAGATGAGACCGAAGGAGTTCACAGGGAAGACAAATCCCATGATTGCCGAGGGCTGGATTAAGTCCCTCGAGGTTATTTTAGAGTTCATGGAGCTTGGAGACGAGGATAGGGTTCGTTGTGCGACCTATCTGTTTTGAGGAGACGTCCGCTTGTGGTGGGAAGGAGCCTCCGTAGCCTTGAATTTGGCTACTCTGAGCTAGACGCGCTTTACAGAGGTATTCTACTCGAAATATTTTTACGGACGAGGTACGTTCCAGGTTGACCAGGGAGTTCATGACCCTGAGGCAGGGAGATATGACTGTTACGGAGTTTATCCGTAGGTTTGAAAGGGGTTGCCATTTTGTACCCCTGATTGCAAACGATGCTGGAGCCAAGTTAAGGCAATTTATGGATGGTCTACGACCGATCTTGTGCCGTGATGTTAGGGTGGCTGGCCCTACTACCTATGACGTTGCTCTCTCCAGAGCTCTAGCTGCAGAGCAGGATTTAATTGATATTGAGAGAGACCGCCAGGGCAAGCGACCAGTCCAAGTTCCGGACCGCCCTCCTCAGCAGCAGCATAAGAGTAAGAGTCCTTTCCAAGGCCCCTCAAGGAATAGAGGACAGCAGCAGCAGGGACGAGCAGTCCCGAAGGCCACGGATTATCCAGTCTGTGCTAAGTGCACGCGCCGTCACGCTGGAGCTTGCATGTATGGCTCAGGAAAGTGCTACAAGTGTGGTAGTCCTGATCAGTTACTGAAGAATTGCCCTCAGGGGAGTCTGCCTACCCAAGGCAGAGTTTTTGCCCTTCATGCAGCAGAGACGAATCCGGAGACTATGCTCTTGACATGTATCTTAAAGCTTTAAGTTTATATTTGAAAGTTATTGTTTCGAGGGTTTGGGTAAAGATTTTGAACATAGAATTGAAGATATGATTGCATGTTCTAATCAGTGTTACTTTCGGGAATTTAGATTACAAGAACTTTGACCTTCGCATGTCTATAAGTTAGTTCTATGTAATTATTGGGTTAAGCTTGATGTTCTAACCTTTCAGGGAGAATTTTTATAGCTGGTTCAGCTACGAATGCCTTGATAGATTCAGGGGCTACTCATTCGTTCATTTTGGAGACCTTTGCTAATTTCCTCCAGATCAAGACCATTGGGCTAGATGTAGCGTATTCAGTAGTTTTGCCTTCTAGAGAGGAGCTAGCAGCTACTAATGTGATCCGAGACATAGACCTCGAGCTCCATGGTAATCTCGTTTATATGGATCTTATCGTATTGCCGATGCCAGAGTTTGACATCATTCTGGGATGGACTGGCTATTAAGGAACATAGTTTTGATTCACTTCCAGCGGAGATCTGTTCTAGTCCGACCTCTGGGGACAAAGCAGTTCTTATTTGAACCAGACAGGTACTTTCCTTTACCGCGCATTATACCTTCTGTCCAGGCTAGGAAGCTTATGCGTAGAGGGTGTCGGACATTTTTAGCTACTTTTGTATCCGTTCCCGAGGCGCCCAATCAGTCAGCCTCCGATGTCCCAATTGTTAGGGACTTTCTAGACGTTTTTCCTGATGACGTCTCTGGTATGCCACCTGTGCGGGAAGTGGAGTTTTCTATTGCGCTTATGCTAGGTACCGCACCGATATCAAAAGCACCGTACCGATTAGCACCAACAGAGATGGCAGAACTCAAGAAACAGATTCAGTAACTTCTTGACAAAGAGTTCATTCGCCCTGAGTTTTTCACCTTGGGGCGCGCCAGTCTTATTTTTGAAGAAGAATGATGGTTCGATGAGGCTCTGTATTGATTATCGGGAGTTGAACAAGGTTAGAGTGAAGAACAAATACCCACTTCCGAGGATTGAGGATTTATTTGACCAGTTGTAGGGAGCTTCAGTATTTTCAAAGATTGATCTGAGTTCTGTTTATCTCCAGTTGAGGGTGAAAGATGCCGATTTTCTCAAGACTGGTTTTAGGATTCGTTATGGCCACTTCGAGTTCCTTGTGATGCCGTTAGGTTTGACGAATGCGCCAGCGATCTTCATGGATCTCATGAATCACGTATTTCAGCCGTATCTTGATCAGTTTGTGATAGTATTCATAGAAGACATTCTCGTCTACTCAAAGAATCAAGAGGATCACAGCAGGCATCTGACCGCAGTTTTGCAAACCCTACAGAAGCATAAGCTATTCGCGAAGTTCAGTAAATGCGAATTCTGGTAAGAGAAGGTGGCGTTCTTAGGCCACATCGTTTCTAACAGCGGTATTGAGGTAGACCCAGCAAAAGTTGCAGCAGTCAGGGATTGGGTTGTGTCGCAGAATGCATCATAGATCCGTAGTTTCCTTGGGCTAGCAGGATATTATCGGAAGTTTATTCAGGGATTCTCCTCTATCGCAGTTCCACTCACGTCAGTTGACAAAGAAGAATGTTAAATTTGTGTGGAGCGATGAGTGTCAGAAGAGCTTCGATATTTTGAAGCAAGCTCTTATCTCAGCACCAGTATTGGCCATGCCGTCAGGGCCCGGAGACTTTTTTTTGTATACCGATGCTTCGAAGCTCGGTTTAGGCGCAATGTTGATGCAGCATGGGAAGGTGATAGCGTATGCTTCTCGTTAGTTGAAAATACATGAGAAGAACTACCCTACCCACGATCTAGAGTTGGCAGCCGTAGATTTTGCTTTGAAGATTTGGAGGAATTATTTGTACGGAGAGAAGTGTCAGATCTTTACCGACCATAAGAGCCTCAAGTACTTTTTTACGCAGAAAGAGCTGAATATGCGTCAGAGGCGTTGGTTGGAGCTAGTGAAGGACTATGACTGTGACATTAGCTACCACTCGGGCAAAGCTAATGTAGTTGCGGATGCACTGAGCAGAAAAGTCACATCGATGGCTCATTTTGTAATTCCGAGACCCCTTTAGTATGAGATGCAGAGGTTTGATCTAGAGACATATCCTCGAGGTAGAGTTCTCCGTCGATCTACTTTGACGATTCAGTCTTCTCTTCTAGACCGTATTCGCAGTGGACAGTCAGCAGAGGAGCAGTTGGCAAAGTGGAGGCAGAGAGATGAGGCCAAGAGCAGCATCTAGTATACATTTAGCGACGGTATTGTGAGATATCGAGACAGAATGTGGGTTCCGAGCAGCGATTCTATTCGAGCAGATATTTTATCAGAGGCCCACATGTCACCATACTCTATTCATCCTGGGAGTACGAAGATGTACAAAGACCTGCAGTTGTTGTATTGGTGGCCCGGAATGAAGAAGGATTTCAGACGTTTCGTATCCGAGTGTCTGACGTGTCAGCTAGTGAAAGCGGAGCATCAGAGACCAGCAAGTATGCTCAAGCCTCTTCCTATTCCCGAGTGGAAGTGGGAGAATGTTACCATGGACTTCGTCGTCGGTCTGCCGAAGTCAATCAGAGGATCAAATGCTATCTGGGTGATTGTTGATCGTCTTACCAAATCAGCGCACTTCTTGCCCATTAAGATTACTTTCACCATGATTCAGTATGCAGAGTTGTATATCCGGGAGATAGTCCGACTTCATGGTATTCCCGTTTCTATAGTGTCTGACCGAGATCCTAGATTCACTTCCTCATTTTGGAAGAGTTTGCATTCGGCTATAAGTATGAAGTTGTTGTTTAGCACAGCTTTCCACCCACAGACAGATGGGCAGTCAGAGAGAGTTATCCAGATTTTGGAGGATCTTCTCCGTGCATGTGTCATCGACTTCTCAGGGAGTTGGGAGTCGAAGTTGCCATTGGTAGAGCTCACCTATAACAACAGTTTTCAGTCGTCTATAGGTATGGTTCCGTATGAAGCACTGTATGGTCGTAAGTGTAGATCTCCTATTCATTGGGATGAAGTAGGGGAAAGAGTAGAATTGGGTTCGGAGATTATTCAGCAGACTGCCGATGTAGTAGTCAAGATCCATGATAGGTTGAGGACTGCTCAGATTCGACAGAAGAGTTATGCGGATCAGAGGAGGAGAGATCTAGAGTTTGCCGTTTGCGACCATGCTTTTGTGAAGATAGCACCTATTAAAGGTGTCATGCGGTTCGGGAAGAAAGTAAAGCTTAGTCCGAGATTCATCGAGCCATTTGAGATCCTCGACAGGGTTGGGACGTTAGCCTATCGTGTTGCTCTTCCGCTGAATCTGACCGGAGTACACAATGTGTTCCACGTCTCTATGCTGTGGAAGTATATGGCAAATCCTTCGCATGTCTTGAACTTCGAACCGTTGCAGCTCACTCCGAACCTGTCTTATGAAGAAAGACCAGTGCAAATCTTAGGCAGTCAGGAGAAGAAACTTCGGAACAAACTGGTGAAGCTAGTGAAGGTCAAATGGCTTAATCATTCGGAGGAGGAAGCTACGTGGGAATCGGAGCCAGAGATGAGGAGTCGGTATCCCGAGTTATTCGGTGAGTTTTAATTTTGAGGACGAAATTTCTTTTAAGGGGGGAAAGTTGTAGAACCCGTTAAATCAGACTACGTATAAGCCATGCATAATTACTATTATTTAAATTAAAATGATCTTTTTATGCATAAGGATTTATGTTCATTCTTTTAAAATTGGTTGAGTTATGATTATTTATTTTACGCAGTAGTTTAGTTTTTATCTTTTCGGTTAAATAAGCAAGGCCGGACCAGAGTTGAAGTATTGAAATAAAATGTAAGGATAAGAAAACATTCCTAAAATTTATTTAAGATAAAGAATAATTTATTTTAATGAAAAAAAAATGTTTAGAAATTTAATTAATTAATTGGAGTTAAGTAGTAAATAAGTTCTTTTATATCCAATAATTAATTAAAAGCCTAAATTAAATGTGTGACCAATTGAGATAAGTTAATATAGGCCTATTTTATTTAAGAAATTGTAACTTAACATGTTAGTAATTTATTTTAAAGAATTAGCCATGCATGCAGGAAAATTACCGTCCTAAATTAAATTTACTATTTCACGAAAATACATAATTAGTGTTTAAAACTTAAAGAGTTAAAATTCAATAATTTAGCAATATTTCTACCATATTTATCTAGAAATTTCGGCCACCACACCTTAAAGATTTAGTCATGATTTGGCAACTCACCATTTTGATTCATTTCTTTAATCTTTTCTTTGTAGATAATTCCCTCACCTTTTAATCAACAAAAAATTAATAATTACGCAATATCCTTACCCTTATTTGACGAGAAAAATCGGTCATCCTATTCAATTAATTATCCCCCAAATCCCTTGATATCATTATCATTCCTTATCTCACAAACCCAAAGAAAGCAAGATTCATTTTGCCATTTAGTTATACCTTTATCTTGCAACTTCCCCTCATTTCCTAACCACTCTCCCTCACCCCATTCTCTCAAAATTCAGAGTAAAACACTAGAGAAAAATCGTGAGAAAACAAGGGAGAAAACAAGAGAGAAAGCTAGAAAAGAAAACTCTGTCTCCGCCGCGTCGTGTCGTCGTATCATTTTTGTTTTCTTCAAAACAAATTCAAGGCATGTATATGTTATTTTTTTCTCTTCAGTCAAGTCATATAATTATTTTTAAACATCACATGTACACGATTTTATTGGCAAAACCGAAATCATCACAGCACCTTCGAAAATTTGTATGCAAAGTTTTTTCGGTTTCTCTTCATGCTTCACCTTTGGTATTGCTTTGATGGTTTCAGGGTCTGGCTCGGTTCCAGGCATTCAAGGCTGCATCTAGACATGTACTAGGGCATGTTAGTCCATTGGTTCCAGCCCCTACACGCCGGAGGAAGAGATTTGACAGCAACTCTACATAGTTGCAATTGTTGAGTCTCGATTTTTCTTCTCATTTGTCTAAGGCGAGGGTTCGGACCTTGGTTGGCCTAGGGCCTGTAACCATGGTTTGAACACTTGCTTAGCATGTCTATGATGTGACGAAGTCGGCCTTTCAAGGCTTGGTCCATGGTTCCATCAGTTTTCAAAACAAAACAAGACAAGTACCCCCCTTTGATTTTTGTTCCTGCGTGAGTGAAGCTTCGGCTTTGAGGATTGGAGTGGATCTTGGTTGGCTTTTTAGCCCTTCACCATGCTTCAAACAATACCTCATGATGTCTAGATCAAGCCGTGGTCATTCATTTGGCCACTGGAATGGTACACGACAGCAAAACAAACGCAACACCCCACGCATGCAGTATGCATTCTCGGGTGAAGCGCGGGTTGCCTTGGGTGGTTGTTTAGATTATGGTTGGCCTAGGGCCCTTAGCCATGGTTCAAGCCACACCTTAGGATGTTGGGAAGAGGCTCTGGTCAGTGATTCAAGCCCCAATGGTCAATAGCCTTGTAAACGAAGCAAAGGAAGTACAGCAGCTGCTGCTGCAATTTTGTTGACAGCAGCTTGAGCTTCGGTTCAGAGGCTTGTTTCGAGTTCTTGGTTAGCTTTTAGCCTATGGCCTTGGACTGGACAATACCTCATTGAGTTAGTAAGGTCATGTTTTTTGTCATTTGTGATTTGGTTAAGCTTAGAGGTCGTATGAGAATTTACGGTGCAATGTGCCAAAGTGACTCTCGAAAGAGCGTTTCATGATTTTGGCCTCCATGCACAATTTTCGTGTATTACAGCCCTTCATATATATTTTCCAGTATTTTAGGTGTATTTTAATCATGACTAAACGATGGTTCGATGTTTGTTTGGGTTGGTACGGAGTCATGGTTAGATACTAAGTTTGTTGGGCGTAATTGTCTCGTTTTTGGTTCGGCTATGATATGTTGGTCAAGTTGAGATTATTTGCATGTGTCTCATGCTAGAATTAGGTCGCAACGAGCCTGGGAACGATCCAACTCCTTCGATAAAAAAATGTGATTTTAATTATAATACGTGCATAAAAATAGAAAATATTTATTTTTGAGATATATGCGATATGTCTTGTGGCCACCTCACGCTTATGGGATTATTAATTCACCCGGTGAATTACGACCGGTTCATGTTCATGTATGGGTACGGATATCCAGTCCAAGGGTTGTGATGATCTCTACCGCCCAGTATACTATGGTTTAGTCTGATCAGACGTGCATGATATATTACGTTATGTTATGGGCCACTTGCGTAGAACATTATCTCAACAGAAAATTATGATATGCTATTTTATGACAGGGCTCTATCGAGCAAACATTTTACGTACGATTATCAGTTATGCACATATTTATAATTATCCTCAACACGATTTTCACCTTACGCTTTACGATACGATATTTTTATGTCACGTGAAACTTTATGATATATTTACTTGTTATCCATGATATATGAATGCTGAGTCTTTAGACTCACTAGACTTGATTGTTGTAGGTACTGATGTGGTCGAGGCCGAGGGCGGGGACTAGTGAGCTAGCTTGGGTCGGTAGTAGTAGGAACCCGATGACCTCATGTTTATCATTTACTATTTTTGTTCAAACTCAGTTTTACTTTGAAAAATTATTTTAAGTTGTGGTTTTGAAAACATTATTTACTTCTGCTTCTACTTTGTACATGAAATATTTTATCAGTTTATATAAATGAGGCATGTTATTTATTTAAAGAGAAAAATTTTAAATTATTCCACAAATTTTCAAATACGAAATACGGGCCTCTACAACATAGGTAGTCGAACCTGCGATCGTCACATAACGGTGCAAGATTGGCTGCAAACCGTCCATAAAATGCATCAGCTTCCCTCGGGCATCGTTAGCAATTAGGGGCACGAAGTGACACCCCATCTTAAACTTTCTCACGAATTCAGTTACGCTGCTGTCCCCCTGACGCAGCGTCATAAACTTCCTAGTAAGTCTGGATCGTACTTCCTCAGTGAAGTACTTGGAGTAAAAGACCTCCTTAAAGCCATCCCATGACAGAGTCTGCAGATTCACCGACACAGACGCTCTCTCCCACCACAGTCTAGCATCTCCTGTCAGTAAAAATGTGGCGCATCTAACCGTGTCTGCATCCTGCAGCTCCATAAACACGAAGATTACCTTGATGGACTTAATCCATCCTTCAGCTGTCATCGGGTCTGTAGTCTCCGAGAACTCCTTCGGGTCCATCCTCCTGAACCTTTCATAAACAGCTTCTGGTCTGGGCCTAACCCTTGTATCCATTGCAGCCTAATTCCCCGCAAATTGTGCGAAGAACTGAGTCATTCCTGCATGCATAGGAGCCTGCATATCTGGCGGTGGACGAGGAGGAGTGACCCTCTCCCCATCCTGAGCTACTCCGTCCTCTTCACCTACACCACGTGCAACCAAACGTCGGGAGGCATACTGTTCCAAAATTTCCCCAACACGTAAACCCAAGATTCACGAACTTAATATTAATATCATAAGATGCACGAAATTTCGAAATTACACATGTACATGCTGAAATCATGACTCAATGCCTAATACACGAAATAATTTAAAAGCTTAAAACTTACAGACTTGAGGTGTGACTTTGTAAGCTTCTCGCAACTGGCAGTAGGCGTAACCCTTTACAAGAACACAGCTCTGATACCAACTGTAATGTACCGTATTTTAAACAACTTTAAAATCTGCGGAAAATAAAAATTTTCTTAAATACAAAATCAATCTTCAAATTGCGATAACATTAAACCGTTCATCCAAAATATTTGCAACAAAATATAACAAATAAAGTTTGCTTAAAAAACTTGTTTAAACATCGTAAACAAAAACGTGAAATCAGAGTATTTGAACATGCAAAAAGTCTTAAAACATGGACGGTCATTGGCTTTAGCCTCTTGCTCAGTCCAAACCGGCGCATTGGTCCCCACCCCTCGTCTCCTAAAAGTCAACCTCACCTGCATCGATCAAGTCTAGTGAGTCTAAAGACTCAACACATATAAACTGAATATAACAAGTAATACGTAAGAAAATCACATGCATCTTTAAAGTAGAGCGTAAATACTTGAAACTTGAACTTAATTACATAAACATAGATGTGTCATCATCATAAAACTTTTCATAAACATACTTGCATCATACATACTTGAACATGCATAAACTTCATCATTTTGAGTATAGTTATATTTCAAGGCAACTGACCCATACAAAAATACGTCTGATCAGACTAAACCACAGTACTGGACTGAGAGGGAAAATCCACTGCCACATACATGAGATCCCCGATCATGCATTACCGGGTGGATTGGTCCCTGGTCATGCTTTACCGCTTTCCAATCCTATTCTAAACCCCGTCATGCTTTACCAGGGTGGAGAGGTACTCGGCCACGTTCACCGACTTCCAAACCCGTTCGTATTTGGAGAGGTCCCCGGACACGTTCTCCGGCTTCCAAACCCGTTCATAATTGGTCACAAAACAATTAGCATACCTCAAAAACTTAAAATATTTTCTTTTGCACGTCGAACATACTTACTTGGCGTTGAGGAATTCATTGGATCTTGCTTGGGGCCACTGCCGCACGTACTTACATGAGTTCAAACACTTATCTTTCATAACATAGACGTATTAGTCATGCTCACACCCAAAATGACAAATTTCCTTATGACATTCTAAATGTCTCAGGACTTGACCTCGTTTAATCATCGTACTAAACCATGACATCGAACACCAAAACAAATCCCAATATTTTCGCAAACATGGAGGACACGAACTTCGTGTACACATCCGGCTCTGGGTCCATGTAGCCTCTGCAAACTTAACCGACAAAATTAACCAGGGCACGACCCCGTGTCAGGGTCTGGCTCCAGGTCCATGTAGACACTAAATTTCCACACCACAAAAGAAACAAGGGCACGGACCCCGTGTCAGGGTCCGTCTACGTGTCCTTGTAGACTCTGAAAAATGGTACCCAACGAAAATCACTACACTTGTGGCTTAATCCTCCTAACTCGATTGTGCGGACTGTGAATCAACACCTCGAGACTCATCCTAGGATGCTATGACAATGTTTCAAACTCCCAGGACGCCTCAAACCAGGATTTTAATCATACAATGCAACTAAAACCTTGAACACGCTATTTTGATACCAAAATGATTCCTACGACTTCTACTGCAACCAAGTGCCTACCGACATAAAACAAAGCATAAAAAATCATCCCAACATCATACTCACAATACTTAAATGCAGCAGCGATCACCCAACGGTTCCCAACGAAGCCTGCAACAAATAAACTTCAAGAATATGACAAGAACATATTTTCAGAAAATTGCAGTTTGAGCAACTCACTCGTTTGTTGTCTAAAAATTACGAATTTACTGTCAAATCGAAGGTATCAAAAAGGACTACGTTTTATATGTTGAAAGTTTTTCAAAAATCGACCAAAAAGTCTCAGTATTTAAATTGACCACAAATTTCGAGTTTTGAGATCCAAAATCATTTTAAAAGCGATCCAACAATTTTTGTTCAAACTTTTGCATCACATACACATGTTTTTCATACAGTAAACAGCAAAATTATTAATATGACAAGATCGCTGTGAAAATGAAAGAAGGGTTGATCCGGGACGAACGTGGCACAATTTTCTTGAAAAAAAGTGGACGAAACTTGCTGGAAAATTGGAGAAGGAGGGGCGGCTGATCTTGTGTGTATGTGTAGTGAAAACCGATGGTGTGTGTGTATAAGTGTGTGTGCGTGAGGTTTGGTTTATTTAGGGAAAAAGATTGCATAATTAGCTAATTGTCATGCTAATTAAAATACTAACCCAACTCACAAGTTAATTAAATTATTAACATCATAAAATAACCTAATATTTAAATTAGGATTTTGAAATACTAAAAACTTAATAAATCATTAAAAATCGACATCGGTCTCTTTTCCTCGATCCCGCATCGAATAATCGTCTGAAACATGAAACTCATGAAAATAATTTAACGTGCATCACAAATTTCAATTTAAACTTAAATAGATAGTTTAACAATTTAAATAAATGCATGGGTTTTACGTGTACTGAATTTGGGCTCTACAATTTTATCATAAGGGCAGAGCTCCTAAGCTGTCCAATCTGACAGTCCAGTCTTATTTCCTAGACCTAATCCATAGAGGTCAGCCTTTAAATGACCAGTTGCAGAAATGGAGATTGAAGGATGAAGCCAAGGGCAGTGTATCTACACAGTGTCTGATGGTATTGTGAGATACAGAGGGAGGATGTGGGTGCTTAGTGTTGATTCGATCAGAGAGGATATTTTGTTAGAGGCACATACTTCTCTGTATTCCAACCATCCAGGAGGTACGAAGATGTACAAAGATTTGCAAATGCTGTATTGGTGGCTAGGTATGAAGCGAGGCATCTGCCGATTTGTATCTGAATATCTCACTTGTCAGCAAGTGAAAGCAGAGCATCAGAGGCCAGCAGGAATGCTTAAGACGCTCCCTATCCCCGAGTGGAAATGGGAGAATATCAACATGGACTTCGTTGTTGGTTTGCCGACGTTAGTTGGAGGATCCAATGCCATTTGGGTTATAGTGGATCGACTTACTAAGTCAGCACACTTCTTGCCAGTGAAGACGACTTTCTCCATGACTCCGTATGCAAAGCTCTATATCAGGGAGATAGTCCAATTGCACGGGATCCCAGTTTCTATTGTGTCCGACAGGACCCAAGATTAACATCGTCTTTTTGGAAGAGTTTACATGCAGCCAAGGAAGAAGTTATTATTCAGTATGGCATTCTATCCTCGGAAAGATGGCCAGTCGGAGTGAGTGATTTAGATAATGGAAGATTTGCTGCGAGCTTATGTGATCGATTTCCATGGGAATTGGGAATCAAAGCTACGTCTAGTGGAGTTTACCTACAACAGTTTCCAATCATCTATTGGTATGGCTCCCTACAAGGCACTGTATGGAAGGAAGTGCGGATCACCGATTCATTGGGATGAAGTCAGTAAGAGATCAGAACTTTGTCCCAAGATTGTTCAGCAGATTGCAGATGTGGTGGTGAAGATCCGAGACATGATGAAGACAGCACAGAGTCGTCAAAAGAGATAAGCTGACAAGAGGAGGAGAGATCTCAAGTTTGCCATAAGAGATAACGTGTTCATAAAAATAGCACCTATGAAGGGTGTTATGAGGTTCAAGAAGAGAGGCAAGCTTAGTCCGAGATTCATTGGACCATTCAAGATTTTTGACAGAGTTGGGACACAAGCTTATCGTGTAGCCCTACCACCGAATCTGGCTGGCGTACACAATGTATTCCACGTCTCGATGCTGAGGAAGTATGTAGCAAATCCCTCGCACATCTTGAGTTTTGATCTGTTGCAGTTGCCTCCAGATCTGTCGTATGAGGAAAGACCGGTACAAATCCTAGACAGACAGGAGCGGAGACTTCGTAACAAAGTGATCAAGTTGGTAAAAGTCCGGTGGCTGAATCAATCAGTGGAGGAGGCCACTTGGGAGGCTGAGGAAGATATGAGGAATCGCTACCCGGAATTTTTTGGTAAGACTTAATTTCGAGTATGAAATTTATTTAAGTGAGGGAGGAATTGTAGAGCCCAAAATCCGTACATGTAAAACCCATGCATTTATTTAAATTGTTAAATTATTTATTTAAGTTTAAAATAATTTTAGCGATGCATGATTTATGAATTTGAATTATTTTAAATTATTTATGTTTTGTGATGCACGTTAAAATATTTTCTTGAGTTTATGTTTCAGGCGATTATTCGATGTGAAATCGATGAAAAGAGGCCGACGACGATTTGGGAGATTTGTAAAATGTGGTATTTTATTTCAAGTATAGAAAGTGTCATTTAAATGCTTTATTAAATTTTTAGCATTTTTAAAGCCTAATTTAATTACTAGGTGATATTAAGATTTTTACACTTTTAAAGTTTAACACATGTGCATTTTATTTCAAAATTAGGGATGCTAGTAATTTAGTAGAGATTTGATATTTTAATTATCATTTAATTTCTTATTATTTATTTAATTGAGATAATTAGCCCCTAATTACCCATAATTAATCACACACACACGTTACACACACTCACACACACTTACATGTTTTTACACACACTCTCAGCACACACAATTTACACACACCTTGTCTTCATTTTTTTTAAGTTGATTGCTAGGGTTCAAGGTGATCTTTCAGCAGCCACAACCCTTTCCCTTTCCCTACAATTTTCCAACAATCCCTCGCCCATTTTTCTTCAAGAAAACGTGCCACAAGTCGTCCCGGATCGACCCTCGCATCTCTTCGCTTCGGTATTGTCATGTTGTGAGTTTAAAATCATCAAAGGCATGTATATTCTTTCGTTTTTGCATCAACCTTGTCATAGTATATGTTTTGATGTTTATGTGTTTAAAAATCCATGTTTGTTATGCAAAACTTTGAGCAAAACGTTTGGAACGATTCTTGAAAGTTTTTAGATCTCAAAACCAGATGTTGCTGTCATTTCGTGTACTGTACTTTTTTTGTCGATTTTCTGGAAAATTTTTCAACATATAAACATAGTACTTTTCGATACCTTCGATTTGACAGTAAATTCTTGATTTTTGGACAAGAATTGAGTTATGATCATTTTCGTGTGACTGATCAAACTGTGATGTTTAAACGATTTTTAGATCTAAAAAAAACGAGTCCGCTGTCACTTCGAGTACTGCGAATGTCGACTTTCTGGAAATACTTTCAACATATAAAACGTAGTACTTTTTGATATCTTCGATTTGACAATAAATTTGTAATTTTTGTACAAGAAATGAAAGAGTTATGATCATTTTTTGTGTGACTACTCAAACTATGATTTTTTTTAAAAAAAATATAGTATTCTTCGTGTCCCGCAAGGCGGCGCTCAGGCAGTAAGATTTTATCGCCCGAGCACATTCTGGGAAAAAAAATCAAAATTTTTTTGTCTTGGGCAGACATGCATAATGTAATAGTATGTTCGACGTGCAAGGAAAATATTTTATGTTTTTAGGTATGCTAATTGTCTTGTGACCAAATATGAACGGGTTTGGAAGCCAGTGAACGTGGCCGGGGACCTCTCCATCCCGGTAATGCATCACCGGATTTAGATCAGGTTTGGAAAGCGGTAACGCATGACCAGGGACCAATCCACCCAGTAAAACATGACCGGAGATCTCATATATGTGGTAGTGGACATCCCTGCCAGCCCAGTACTGTGGCTTAGTCTGATAAGGCGCACTATGTTATGGGTCACTTGCTTTGAAAGATATCTCTACACAAAATGATGATGTTTATGTATGTTTAAGTATATATGATGCAAGTACATTTATGAAAATGTTTATGAAATGATGGCAAGTCTACGAGTATGTTTATTTAAGTATGTTCAAAGTTTTAAGTTATGTATGAGCTACTTTAAAATGCATGTGGTTTTATGATACGTTACTTGTTATTCCTAGTTATACATGTTGAGTCTTTAGACTCATTAGGCTTGATCGATGCAGGTGAGGACGAGTCTGAGGAGGCGAGAGGTGGGGATCAGTGAGTCGCCTCGGACTGTGCGGAGGCTAAACCCGAGGACCGCCTATGTTTTCAAGAATTTCAAGCATGATAATTTAGTTACTTTGATTTTTATAAAACTATTTCACGATGTTTAAACGGGTACCTTTTTGGAAAACTTTGTTTGTAATCATTTTTATTTTAAATATTTTAGACGAGCAGTTTATTTTTATCGCAATTTGAAAGATTATTATTTATTTGAGAAAATTTTTATTTTTCCGCAAATTTTAAGTAGTTCAAAATATGGTACGTCACACCTCGGGTTAGCATGCTCACATCCACCCCCGCCTACTCAGTCTTCGGTGCCTCCAGTCTCCTCATCAATATGCTCACCTGCATCATTCACACCTAGTGAGTCTAAAAACTCAACACATCATAAACATAACAAGTACATATACATAAGATGCAACAGCGAAAAGTACGTTAATTAACATGCATTTCATGATCTTATAAGCATGAACTTAAACATGTTGTATCAAAGCGTAACGTGTCCAAAACATGTATCAACATATCAGCATACACGTATTCATTTTCTTTATTTGAATTCTGTTAGGATCGATTGGGTGAGTGAAAGTGTTTAGAATGGGGAGTTGAATAAACACCTTACGATTTTCAAATCTTTTCAATGAGGTGAATCAGTTTAGTGATAAACTGAATTCGTTAATCTTGTTGTCAATGGTAATAAGTTAACTTAAAGTGCAGTTAAAAACAAATTGAATAATTGATAAATAAAGAACACAAATATTTATGGATGTTCGGAGACTTCAAATATTCCTACATCACCCCTTCTATCTCAAGGATAGGATTTTCACTAAAATACTTTGATTAGTTACAGAAGCTATAATAACCCACTTCAGTTTGGTCTTAAAAACTGCCAAGCTGAAACTCTTTGTATCCTTACAATTTTATCAGTACAGAACTGATATATTTTCTAAGCACAATTGATCTAAAAAGATCGAATATAGTAACAATAAGTTCTTGTGCTAGTGCTCGAAATATAGCCTGAAAGCTATGAATATATCTCATAAAGCGTGTTTGTCACTGAGAATGATTTGCTTGTTCTTGTTCTTGCTAACTCGGTAACTATCACTCTTAACTATCACTTTCTTCTCAGCTGTTTATAGGCTTTGCTCCCAATGGTAATATTGAATGGGTTTAAATATCATATATCCGTTGATTTGTCCTGAGTACACATGTCATCATTCATCTGACAATCGTACACTGTGGAATTCTGATATGTGGTGCACCCACTACAAGTTGCAGTCTGCTCTTGTACAAATTGTCGGTTGTTGGCTACGCTATTTAACTGATGATGTGTCAAGATGATTTATCAATTGACTCTATAGCCGATTCGATGAACTGACTGTGTAACTGGTCAGTCTTAATTGATATTTAAGTTCACTACACAGTTTCAGTTAGCTTTAATCAGTTCAGTTGCCTTCGATTGTTTAGTGCATTAATTATCAGTCGGACAACTTCAGTTCAAGTAATTTCAGTTCAGTTACATTCAATTGAGTTGATCAGTTCTGTAATATTCAAATGCTCAATTTGTTAAACTCCGAAATTCTGATTCCAAAAATTTCCCCTATTTTGGTGTTTTACAAAACTTAGAATTCAAGAGCAGATATGAACTAAACCTTGTAGATAAAATAATCTTTCATTTGCAAATAATCTTTCACTGTACAGATTCTTAAAAAGAATGAAAGAATTAATAAAGGAATGAAATAATGTCTGCTAATTGATACTGTGCCAAATCAAAGAATAAACGAATAGAGACTGTCTTCTAAATGATCTTTATTTCTTAGCTCTTTTATCAGCCGGTTCTTGATAAGTTGGTTGACTCGGTCTCTTCTTTGATTGTTGCTGCTGCTCTTCTTCCCCCATTTTGTCAACATCACCAACTCGTTTGGATAAAATACGGATTCTGTAGTAACTTGCGATATAGCATTTAACATTTGTTCCTGCATCAAATCCATTCTCTTTGTCACGCTTGTTTATATGAAATCAATCCGACTGATAAGCATGTCTTGAGTTTGTAAAGAGCTGGTACTGGAACTCTGTCCTTCTTCAACTGATCTACTAGTAAAAATAATGAAGTAATATCTTTAGTAACCAGCTCGATACTCTTCATAGTATTCTCTTTCATAGAATCAATCTTTAACGTATGCAGCAGTTCTGTTGACTTCATATCAGAAACAGTTGAAATGGAATTGTTAAAATTGGACTGGATTTCTTCAATCATAATGTCAGTAGCCAAAGTAGGGCTGTAAACGAATCAAATCGAATCGAATTTTATGAAATTTTCAGTATTCGAGCTCGAGCTCGAATTCGAATAAACATATTCGAAGCTCGATTTGAAACTCGAACTTTTATTATTTTCTATTCGAACTCGATTCGAACTGAGGCTCGAGTTCGAATATTGATTCGAACTCGAATAATATTATATATACTATATATTATAATATTATATATAATATATTATATATTATAATATTATATATATATACTTAATAATATTATATATATACTTAATAATATTTTATTTATTTTTTAAATATAATGCTAAAGTTCGCGAACAGTTCGCGAACAATCGAATAATATAATTTTAGCTCGAATTCGATTCGAAAAATATTCGAACATGTTCGAGTTTGGCTCGAATTCGATAATTTCGAATTCGAACCAAATATTATTCAAACCGGCTCGAAAAGTTCGTGAACTTGTTCGGTTCGTTTACACCCGTAAGCCAAAGCCATATCAGGAGACGGGGTTTCAGGTGTATCTGGATCTTTGTCCTTGTCTTCTTCATTGAAAATAACCATGGCCAACTGTGGTGCTTCAGTCTCAGCTTGAGCTAGTTCAGCAATAGTTTCTTCAACTGGTTCCTGTGTCTTGAGCAGAGGAAGAAGTTTGAGCAGCAGTTGAGCTGGTTGGCTCTTCAGTTGGCACTTGCACATCTTGATTTTGTTGTTCAGTTCTGACAGCCAACTGAACTAGTTCTTTAGTTTCTTTTAACACAGCCTCTGAGGCTGTTTGTTTTGTTGTGCTCTGGTCTTCAACTGCTTGATCAGTTAAATGATTCAGCTGGATGTCAGTGGCAACTGACTGTATCACTTCGTCGACATTTGCCAATGACAACTCAACATCTGTATACAGCTGAAGACTAACTGGAAGAGATTTTGTAGGAGCAGAAGAAGATGATGGTTGAGCATCCTAAGAAGTAGGAGCAGTCACTTGCTAACAAATTTGTTCAGCAACTGGTTCCTTGGATGGTTCTGCCTGAGCTGTAGATGTTTTAGCCTGCTCCGCTGATGTTGGGCTCTGGGAATTAACTGGTATGTACAGTTGTTGATTTAATTCCCAAGTTTTGATCCTCATTTGTAATGATAAGAGATTCGAGTACAACTGTTGAAAAAATGTTCTGTCATTGTAGGCAGTTAGACAGACCGTATCATAATTTTTTCTCAGTTGATCTTCTATTTCAGCTAGCTTTTACACCCGCATCAGATAAAAAAAATAGGTTATCCTCTCCAGTTCTTGAGCTATTGTGACAGCTTTAATTGTCTTCAGGACTATTGTCTCCAGGGCGATGAACTTGGTTAAAATTGATGTCTTCCTCAAACGTCTAGCAAACACTTCAGTCCTATATCTGACCCATTCATCATAAGTTTCAAACTTGAATTCAGAAAACTCATTTATTTCATTCCATATAAGATCGTTGTGAGTTTGAATCGGTTTGGTAGGTCTGGGCTCTTAAATCAACTTGCCCTTACCTTTTGGATCAGTTAGGGCGTGAGAAATGCACAGCCCTGAGGTGGTGGCCTACACCTTTTCTCGAATTACCACACCCTTAGGTCGAGCAACTGGTAGAACAGTTGGTCTGTTGACAACGATGGGTGGTGCGCGAAGTCCAATCAATGTCAGTTTTTTACTAGATTTGGTGATAATTTTCTTTGGAGGAGCAGATGGCTTCACTTGCTGAGGTCCTTCAGCTGATGATGCAACTGGAACTACTAGAATTGTTATAGCAGTTAGTGGTGGTTTAGCTCCAGTTGGCATAAGGCGATCACCTGGAATAGCTTCAACTACAGCTGGCTTGGTCCTCTGGGACCTTCGTTTCTTAACAATTTTTGGAGATGGAGTTTTCTCCGATTCAGTTTCACTGACAATCAATTTCCTTTTGATTGTCTTTGTCTTCGCCAAATCCGTTGTTCTGGCCTTCTTGACTGATTTGGGAGCTGCCAGTATCCCTATCTCCTTCTTGATCTTGATAAACTGCTCAGGAGAGATGTCCAGCTTTGTCTTCTGTTGATGAATATCCATGGAATTGAAGATCTTGAATTTGGTGACTTCTCAGCTGAGTCATCTACCAAACTAGATTTCTTCAGCAGGTATCTGAGTGGCATAGCAAAACCATTGGACTGTTTGGAAGACTGAACCATATTTTTCAGTATGTTGAAGATGATGGTCGACCAGTTCAGTCCCCTGCCATTCATGATTGATGTCATAACCTGAAATTTTTCACGGGTGAGGGCAGCAAATGAGCCTGCCTTGGAGAGAATACCCTTGGCAACTATGTAAGCCAACTACTATATCTCTAGCTCAGTTCTTTCTTGGGATCAGATACCTTGATCTTCTTCCCATCAGCAGATAGCAGAGTCTGCATTTTCTCAATATCAGCAAGTTTTATCTCAGAGAAATGAGATAAACCATCAGAGGGTAGTTGGAAGAGGGTGCTGAAAGAGTCTTCATCCATGATAAGCATCTGATTGTTGATAGTTGATATGATTTTACCGTCATCGGAGATAGTGCTGTTGGCATAGATTTCTTTAATTTCCTTTGGGTAAATCGCCTGGTTTTCCAGCCCAAGAAATTTCTTCAAACCAGCAGGTTCAAGTTTCAGAAATACACTCCGAACTGCTTCATCTGTCACTGATAAAACAGATTCAAAGTCGATAGCCATAGCATTTAGAATGAAAGTTCGTGATTGGCTTGCCATTTGCTTCGTCTGTTACTGATAAAACAGATTCAAAGTCGATACTCTGAAAATTTTGAATGCTCTGAGTGAATAGAAGCTTTGAGAGAATGAAATGACGTGAAGAAAAACTAAATAAGAGCGGCACGATTGCTTATGTTGGTGACTGTTCAAATTTTTGACACATGTCAGTCCAAGAGGAATTTGAATAAAGAAAAACTTGTGTACGTGATATGTAACTATAACTAAGTCGATTGGACTACGTGGGGCCACGTTGTCAATCACTATAAAAGGAACTATAATTAATGACGTAATTTTGACAGTCGCAACATTTAATGTGGAATTTTATCGATAATCAGTTAACCTACGTGATAAGATCAGTTAGGTCAATAACTGATTGATCAGTTCAAAACTGATTCAATTCAGTTTAAGACCAACTGATAATTGTCTTATCAGTTAACCAATTTAAAAATCAACATTCCCTCTAAATAAATGCATGAAATAAAATATAATAAGAGAATCTCATCATCGAAAAATCTAAATGTAGACGGTTGACGGAAGTCTCTTCATATTCTTTGTTCGTCTCTTCAGTTAGTTTGAATCTCTCTATAAATAAGATCAAACTCATTAGATACAAAATAATTCAACAAAGAATTTTAATCAAGAGAATATAGACAAAGCTAGCAGTTCCAAGCAACCCTATCTTGCAGAGAAGAAGAGGTTGGCATTCGAAGCATCTTGAAAGAAAGAATCGAAGATGTCTTCGCCAAAACAATGTCCACCTGGACTATGGTTCAGGAGCTGCAGTCTCTCCAAAGAGAAAGACGAGTTGCCACAAGTGATTAAAAGGCAGCTGGAATCAAATATAAACGGTGTCTCTCAGTCATTCATACTTCAGACCTTGCTACAAATGAAGGTCTCTGAGAACTTCCTTAGATGAGATATCCAGTTGGATGTCCTTTATGCAGGGCGTAGTAGATAGGGAACTGAACCGTGTAATAGCAGCTCAATATTATCAATAAAATTCATATTTTTGTTCATTGATGTTCATTATTTTACTGCTTTGTTGTTCTGCATTCAAAATGGTAATAACTGAATAACAAAAAGAATATATAATAATGCGAATAATATTAAGACAAATAAATTAAGCCAAGAATATTTCAAAAATAAGAAAACTTAGTCTCGGGAAGTGGCTTGGTGAAGATGTCAGTTGCTTGTTGTTCAGTTGATATGTACTCCAGTATGAGTTCCTTCTTGAGAGCATTATCTCTGATGAAGTGATGTCTGACATTAATATGTTTGGTCCTTGAATGAAAACTGGATTGTATGTAATCGCAATGGTATTTGTAAAATCAAAGAAGATTGGTGATTTTTCTGCAATGCCTCCATAGTCTTCCAGTTGTTGCTGAATCCATAGCAGTTGGGCACAACAGCTTCCACCAGCTAGATATTCTACTTCAGTTGTGGAAGTTGCTATGGATGTTTCCTTCTTGATGAACCATGAAATCAGTCTGTCTCCTAGAAACTGACATGATCCACTGGTGCTTTTTTGATCAAGTTTACATCCTGCATAATTTGCATCTTAATAGACAACTAAATTGAAAGATGAGTCATTAGCATACTATAAGCCCACATTTTGTATGCCTTTAAGATATTTCAATATGTGTTTAGCAGCTGTATAATGCGATTGTTTAGGATCAGATTGAAATCTAGCACACATGCAAACAACAAATACAATAACAGGACGACTAACAGTTAAGTAAAGTAAAGAACATAATAAAACTTTGTAAAGTGCCGTCTCAACCGATATTCTACCTTTATCTTTATCTAGTTTAATCGATGAACTCATGGGAGTACTTGCAGCTGAACATCTCTCCATGCCAAATTTCTTAAGCAGCTCCTTCGTATATTTATTTGACTGATAAATGTACCAGTTTCCAGTTGCTTCACTTGCAAACCGAGAAAGAACATCAGTTCACCCATCATGCTTATCTCAAATTTATCTTGCATTAAATCAGCAAACTTCTTGCATAATTTGGGGACCCAAAAATAATATAATCAACATAAATTTGCACAAGTAAAATATGATCTTTTTAAAAATTTGAACAGAGTTTTATCCACTATTCCAACAGTAAAATAATGATCAGTTAAAAATTTTGATAAAGTCTCATACGAAGCTCTGGAGCTTGTTTAAGACTATACAACGCTTTGTTTAAGTGATAAACATGATCAGGAAAAGAGTGATTTACAAACCTTATTGGTTGTTCAACGTACACTTCTTCCTGCAACTGACTATTCAGGAAAGCAATCTTTACATCCATCTTGTATACATTGATGTTTTTTAAGGAGGCATAGGCGAGGAATATTTTGATTTCTTCCAGTCATGTAACTGATGTATATGTCTCGCGTAATAAATTCTTTCTCCTTGCCTATATCGTTGTGCTACAAATCTCGCCTTGTTGCGCACAACTGAACCATCTTCGTTCAGTTTGTTTATGTATACCCACTTTGTACCTATAATTGTTTCAAAAACCGGTCTTGTAACTAAAGTCCAGAAATTGTTATGGGTAAACTGATTTAGCTCTTCTTGCATAGCATTTATCTTGTTAGGATCAGCAAGAGCTTCATCAGTTTTATTCGGTTCAAGTTGAGAAAAAAATGCTGAATGAACAAATTAATTAAACATTTGGTTTCTAGTTCTTATCGGATCAGATGGATTATCTGTCACCAATTCTTGTGGGTGTGATTTGTTCCATCTATATTTGGGATTAGTCGGATGGAATTCTGCAACTGGTTCAGTTTGTAAGTGAATATCTCCTTCAGTTTCAATTGTTGCAGTTTCAGTTGACATTTGGATATCATCGTGTTGTCCCACCAACTGATTGTTGGGAAAAATTTCTTGTTCAACCGTTTGATCCACTACTTCGGGCTCTGGTGTTTGAAGGATATTTCGATTGATGTGAACTTCTTCTTCACTATCATCCTCCAAACTAATTTCTGTAAAGTGATTAATTAGCTCAACTGGATCAGTTAGCTTATCAGTTAGTGCAGATTCATCGAATACGACATGAATTGATTCTTCAACATTCAAATTACATTTATTAAACAATCTATAAGGTTTACTAACTCATGAATAACCCAGAAATATTCCTTCTACAGATTTAGCATCAAAAGTTTTCAAATAATTTTTGCCATTATTATAAATAAAACATCTGCAGCCAAATATTATGAAGTAGGACACCACACTTTTCTGTCCATGCCAGACCTCAGACGGTGTTTTCAAATGATTTTTATTAATCATTGATCTATTCTGAGTATAACACGCAGTGTTTACTGCTTCTACCCAAAATCTTCGAGATATATTGGAATCAACAAGCATCATTCTAGTTGTTTCTTTAAGCGTACGATTTCTTCTTTCAGCTACACCATTTTGCTGAGGTGTTCTAGCTTCTGAGAACTAATGCTTAATTCCACTATTTTCTAAAAATTGAGAAAGATTTTGATTGACAAATTCAGTCCCTCGATAAGACCTTATTATGTAAATTCTAACTGATTTTTCATTTAATAATCTTTTGAAAAACTTAGTTAGTTGTGCAGCAGTTTGGTCTTTTGATTTGAGAAAAATAACCCAAGTAAATCTTAAAAAATCATAAACGATTACCAAGGTGTATTTCATTTTCCCTAAACTCATGACTGGTATAGGATCAAAAAGATCCATATGCAGCAGTTTTAAGCACCTGGAGGAAGATTTACTACCCTTGTTTTTGAATTAAAATCTTACTTGTTTAACAAACTGACATGCTAAACAAATTTTATTTTTTGAGAAATCAATTTTAGGCAGACCATTTACAAGGTCATGATTACTCAGATGAGCTATGGATTTGAAATTCATGTGGTTCAACCTTTTTTGACACAACCAGTTTTTAGAAGATTTTGATGCTGCAAAACAAACTGGTTGATTAGTCAAACTCACCTTATAATTGTTACCAGAACGATTACCAGTTAAAATGATGTCATCAGTTGAGTTCTTAACTGTGCACGTGTGTTTGTTGAACTGAACTGAAAAATTATTGTCTCATAAATGATTGATGTTAATCAAGTTATACTTCAAATTAGCAACAAGTAAGACATCATTAATAATAATGTTACCATGGATAAGCTTACCCTTACCCACAGTTCTATCTTTAGAGTTGTTTCCAAAACTAATGTTTGAACCATAATATTTGATCAGTTAGGATAGTAAATTAGCATCCACTATCATGTTTCCGCAGAATCCACCCTCCAAGTACAAAATTGATTCTTTTGCTGATGTACATGTCACCTGCAATCACACACAATGAACAGTTTTGGTACCCCATCTATTTTCATCCTAAAATGATTAGTCATTTGAGAACCCAGACTTGGATAATTCTGACTGGCTTTCCAGTTGCTGTGGTCCAAATGTTTTTTCCCGACTTGTGTGTGTTTGATGTGTTGTGTGCAGAAAAACAATATGATTTTTAACCTTTTTCAACTGATTGTTTATCCGATATCTCTTTTCAACTTGCTTACAGTTGTAATTATTGTAAAATCCATCCTTAGAGTACTGATTTTTATAGCTGAACCGTTTAGGTCACCAGCTTCGCGAATCAGTTGAACTCTTGGGGCTATATCCAATTGCATACCGTTTAGCCTTGTTCTTGTTTTCCATCGGTTGGATAGTAGGTTTACTTGGTCCTGAGAATTCGTTTACCTCAGTTGATTTCACAAAGTTAATATACTTCCCTTTGTACTCATTCAACTTTGGCGTTGTATCTGCTCATTTTAATTTGCTTTCTTCAGCTTGCAGGACCTCATGTTTCTTCTTGAATGATCTTTTATCATTTTTGTCTCGTCTTCTGAACTCAAATGACTTCTTTGCTTTTTCAGTTGAATGTCGACTATCATTCTTTGGTTTAGGACAACCAGCAATGAATGTCCTGTCTTGCCACAGTTGTAGCAAGAATTTGGCTCTTCCTTTGAATTGTTCTTATGATATTGTCGCTGGAAAGAACTTTGATTTCTTCGCATAAATTTTCCAAATTTCTTGACAAATAATGACATCGCGTCATTACCCAAATGTTCTTTAGTCTTCTCAACTGAACCAGTTGGTTCCAGTTTGATGGCACTTAGAGCAGCTGTGACTGTTGGTGTTGAAGGTTCTCCTTCTCTTGTCTGCAATTAAACTCATAAGATTTGAGACCAGCAAATAAGTTGTAACGCCCCGAAAATTCAAGTGTCCACGCGAACCACATACATACAAATTATTAAATTCCTTTGTATTTTAATTAAATGTTTTAATTACATGAATTAATTATGTTGTGCATTTTGACATGTTTAAAATATATTTTTCTACATGGTTGCATCAAAATATATTTTTAAAGGTTATTCGAGTTGCGATCGAGAACGGAGATCGATGGCTGCAAAATAGAAAACGTTTTCATTAAATAATTTTTTTTAATTATTTAAAATATGGGTGATGCTTTTTCATATTTTTGAAAATAAGGGGTTTTGAAGTAATTTTATATGTCGGGACGTAATTTTTATCAGTGTTGGTTTTTCAACAAAAAATACGAACTTATGGGCAACCCGGCTAATAAATTCACAAACTTATTTAAATAAATTATTTTAATGTTTTAATTAAGCACTAATGGGCTTAATTTACCTACTTAGTGCTCTTAAGCCATATTAGTAACTTAATTAAGTATTTAATGTTTTAAACCCCACCCCAAACCCTTACATCACACGCCCTACACTTTCAATTCTCTCCAAAGTTTCCCTCAAATACATGACACACACATGCAATATTTTGAAGGGAAAAGTTGAAGCTTTCAAAGGAAAAATCAAGCAAAGGCCCTTCTCATCATCGTTCTTCAATCGCCAACGTTAAATTGTGTGTTAAATACAAAAAGGCACGCCGTATTCTCTTTTTACTCATCATCACACCATATTATGTATTTATGTTTGAAATTACATGAAAAAGAAGAGCACCTTGATATATTTTCGTTTGTGCATCCAAGGTGATTGTTAAAACTTGATCTTTGTTCCAAAAACATGATTTTTATGTGCTAAAAGGGGCTGCCATGATTAGGACTTGTTAGGGACATGTTTTATATGATTTTAAAGAGTCCTAGGATTCACTAATTACGCTGCAAACTTGAATAAGAATTAAGTTGGAACCGTAGGCAAAGATTTACAAAAAGGTCGTGAGTTTGTGTGTTGGGTACTAGATGTATGTGGCTCGGTTTCTATGCATGGGGTCACGGGGCTTGGCCAGGGCTAGCTGGGGCTCAAGTAGGGTCAGGTGTGAGGGCTGGTAGAGTCCTATCAAGGCTAGGACTCAAGGGCCAGCGAGCAAGGAAGAGTCCGTTGGTGCAAGGACTCTTCCAAAGCACGCAGATGAAGAAGGCTGCCGGAGGCGGCTCGCGGCTGGCTTGGCCGAGCCAGGCTGGTCCTTTAGGGTCTAGAGAGGGTGGTTCAAAGATTGGGCAGGGGCTGGTATGGTTTGATTCAGGGAGGGCTCGAGCAAAAACATGAGATTGTGAGAAACATGGGGTCGCGCGGCTGCTGCTCGGTGTTGGTGGTTTGGTGCACAGGTTAAGGGGTTGGGCTGGGTTTGGGCGTGTTCTAGGGATGGCTAGGGTCAGGTGGGGCTCAGTGGTTAAGGGCTGGATGGGGTCTAGAGTCACTAAGAGTTTATATGCAGGAGCCCATCCATGTGCGCAAGTTTGGGTGAGTTTCCAGAAAGTTTTTGAGTAGGCCAGGGCTGTTTTTTCTGGCTGGGCTTGGTCAATAAGGTCTCTAGGTGGGTTGGCTAGGGTTTGACTCAAGGTGGCTCGGGCATGGCTCTAGTAAATTTGGAGATGGCTAAGGTGGTTCGTTAATGTGTCAATTTCAAAAATTAAAAGGCTAAAATTGAAACCATGGGTCCACGGGAGTGGCTCATGACTTGGAAGGGTAGAATAAATAATAAAAATGCTATGTTTAAATTTTGGGATCAAAATATTGAGTTTTGAATTTATCCGAGATTTTATCGACGCACGAAAGGTTAATTAAAGAATTAATTATAAAGCATAGATTTTAGCTTAATCAAATTATGGAAAATTATATTTAAGCTCAAATAATTATTAGGTTTGGTAAAACATTTGACGATTTCATGATTTTTAAATACTAGTTGGTTGACGTTTATTTTAAATTGGGAAAAATATTTTTATGTGTTGGTAAAGGTTCGGCCGTTTCATGTTATGTTTTTTAAAAAAATATTCCACTATGTTTTAAGCAAAACGAATAGCAGACGTTTCAGTTGGTATAAGAGCAAAGGTCCTGTAAAGGGTTGTGCCACCATCAGCGCCGGAAAGATCGATCGTCAAGCCTCAATTTGTAAGTCTTACATGCTTTATATTATTTATATCTTGTTACATGCATGACTACATGAATTATATGCTTACGTCACATGTTAAATAGCATTATGATGATAAATGTTTTTTATGTTATGATACGAAATAAGAAATTATTTGATTTCAACGCATGTTGGCTTTGTGGTTGAATTGGACCATGTTGATTTTGGGTTTTAGTAATGACATTCTACTTTTTGGACCATACAGTAATCATGAATATTATGAATGTCTTTTGGACACGTATATTTTCTAAAAAAATATTTATGATTCATGGTTACTAGTTGAATTAATTTTTGGGAATTACACATAAGGAATAATGATTCGAAGAGTGCAATTGATAGGATCGGTTAATAGGTAGAAAAGTGTTTAGAAGGGGGGGTTGAATAAAAACTCACGATTTTTATAACCTTCTCGAATGAAGTATCAGTTTTGTGATAAACTGAGACTTAGGAATCTTGTCAGTCGATGACAATCAGTTTAACTAAATATAGTTGCGGAAATAATCTGACTGAATGTTAGAATAAATGACTGAAATAATAATGCAAGGATTTATGGATGTTCGGAGATTGAATAACTCGTACGTCACCCCTTCTATCACAAGGATAGGATATGCACTAAAAGATTTTGATTAATACAAAACTTGTACAGAACCACTTCAGTTTGGACTTAACACTGCCAAAACTGAAACTCTTAGTTAACAACAATTTTAACAGTTCTTCGGCTGGATCTAGCACGACTGATATAAGTAATACAGTAGTTTGTGATAGTAAGCTCGAAAAGTAGCCTCAAATGCTACGAATATTTCTAATTAGTGTGAGCTTTTTGAATCTCTAATGAGAGTAATAAATCTAGCAGAATAACAGCAATCTTGAGAGAATGGATGAATCGTATTGATAAGCGTTGTATCTCAATTGCTCTTCTCGCCTATTTATAGGCTTTCTTCCAATGGTAAAAATAAATATAATTTGAATCTTTGTATCTGTTAATTGCCACATCAATATTCTTCTGTCATTCGTACACTGTATTCTCTGAAATGCGGCGTTCCACAACGAGTTACAGTCTGCTTTGTACTATTGTCGGTTGGATGTTCTTTTCAACTGATGACGTGTACAGCTGAAGGATCAGCTGATAGGCACTCGCTGGTAATCTTGTAACTTAATATATCAAATGATTTGTTTCCTGCTGATCAGTCAGTTGTCCTCGAAAGCTTAGTTCAGCTGGCTTCAGTTGTCTTTGATAATCTGCACATTAATCTTCAGTTAGGCAACCGTCAATACGAGATCAATTAGTTTAATAGATTTAATCTTTTAGTTTGTCAAACCATCGAAATTACGTTTCCAAGAGCGATAATTGTAGTGCCCAAATTCAGTACACGTATAACCCATGCATTTA
Source organism: Primulina tabacum (assembly GCF_025594145.1). Lineage (NCBI taxonomy): Eukaryota > Viridiplantae > Streptophyta > Magnoliopsida > Lamiales > Gesneriaceae > Primulina > Primulina tabacum. The sequence continues at coordinate 18,954,841 of NC_134559.1, forward strand.
TTTAATTGTTAAATATTCTATCTAAGTTTAAAATGATTTTAGTGATGCATGATTTATTTAAATTTCATTATTTTAATGTTTAAGTGATGCACGTTAAAATGTTTTTTAAGTTTCATGATTCAGGCGATTACTCGAAACGGGATCGAGGAAAAGACTGGTGACGATTTTGGCAATTTAAATTGTGGTATTTTATTTTAAGTTGAGGTTGGGGCATTTTAACTAATTTATTAAGTTGTTAGTATTTTAAAGAATTATTTATGTATTTAGTGATTTAAGAGTTTAACGCTTTTAAAGTTAGCATTTTTGGAGTTTTATTGTGCTAATTAGAGAATTTTATAAAATTAGTTTGGATGCTTTTTAATTAGGAATTTTGTTAAAGTTAATTGAAGGTTGGAATTTTAATTAGTGGCTAATTATCATTAAGCCTAATTTATTTCCTAGATATTAAAAACACACGCACACACACAATTTCACACACACTCTCACGTAAAAACACACTACACACACATACACATTTCATTTTAAGATTTTAAAAGAGAGAAACCTAGGGTTCCATAGCATTCAGCAGCCGTCCCTTCTCTTCAAATCTCCCAGCAATTTTCGTGAGTGTTATTGCAAGAATTTAGTTCCACGTTCTTCCCGGAACAAGCCTCGCTCCGTCTCCGCTTCGGTATCTCCGGTTCGGTAAATTTAAATATCAAAGGCACGTATATTCTGTTATTGCTGCATCGATCTCGTCATATTATGTGTTGTGTTATTTTTTTGCGTAAAAATTCATGTGTGACGTTCGTCGTTTGAGCGAAAAATGGTTGGGATCAGTTTTGGAATAATTTTAGATCTGTAAATTTGTTTTTACTGTCTTTTTAAATACTGCGACTTTTCGGTAGTGATTCTTAGAAAACTTTCAACAATAAAATTGTAGAACTTTTTGACACCTTCAATTTGACAGTAAATTTAAAATATTTGGATAAAAATTGAGTGAGTTACGACGTTTTTCGTGGAACTGCTTAAACTGCGTTTTTCAGAAAATTATGTATTGATGTGTTTTTGAGATTTTTTTGTTGCAGGCTTCGTTGGGGATCGACGGGTGATCGTTGCTGCATCTAGGTAAGCTCAGTATGATGTTGTGATTTAATCTGATATGTCGTTTAATGTCGATAGGCACTCGAATGCATTAGAAGTCGTAGGAAGCGAGTTGGTGTCAATTGCCACATTTTTAATTGTATGTGTCGTAGGATGGACGTCGTTGTTTTGGGCGCTTGTATGAATTTGTTTCGATGTTATGGCATGTTAGGATGGGTCTCGTGGTGTTGGTTCATGGTCCTTACAATCGAGTCTAGGATGATAAGCATTGCATGTATTGGAATTTCGTGAGTTTGCAATTCTCCCAGGTACACGGACCCCCACACGGACCAGGGCACGGGGTCCGTGCCTTTGTTTTCTTCTCAATGTCAATTTTCCGAGCCTGCACGGACCCCCACACGGACTAGGGCACGGGGTCCATGCCTTCCCCTTCTTCACGACACGTTTTACCGAGTCTACACGGACCCGGAGCCGGACCTGGGCACGGGGTCCGTGTCCTTCATATTTTGGGAAAATTTTATAGTATGCTTTGAGGTTCAATGTCATGGTGTAGTACAATGATTTACAAGGTCAAGTCATGGGAATTTTAGAACGTCCTAAGGTGTGGAATGAAGTCGTAAGTAAGCATGATATTTACGTCTAAATTGCACAAGTTAAAAATTTATGTTAGTATGTGCAGCAACGGCCCCAATCGAAGTTCAACGAATCCCTCAATGCCAAGTAAGTATGTTGACGTGGAAGAAAAATATTTTCAAGTTTTTGAGGTATGCTAAATGTCTTGTGACCAATTTATGTATAGGGTTGGAAAGCGTTAAATCATGAACGGGGACCAACCCACCCCGTTAAATTATGAACGGGTTTAGATCGTGATTGGAAAGCGTTAAATCAAGAACGAGGACCAAACAGAACGTTAAATTATGAACGGGGATCTCATGTATGTGGCAGTGGATACGTCCCTGTCATCCCAGTACTGTGGTTTAGTCTGATCAAGCGATTATGTTATGGGTCACTTGCTTTGAAACATGCCTCTACGCAAAATGATGAAGTTATGTATGTTTAAGTATGTTCAAGTATGCAAGCATGTTTAAGAAAAGTTTATGTTGATGGCATGTCTTGGTATGTATGTACGTATGTTCAAGTTTCTATTATGCAAGTTCATGTTTTAAGTATGTATGTCCTATTTTAAAGTTGCATGTGATCTTATTATGTAGTACTTGTTACTTCCAGTTTATACGTGTTGAGTCTTTAGACTCACTAGACGTGATTGATGCAGGTGGGGAGGTTTACGAGGAGACAGGAGGTGGGGACCAAGGAGCGGGCTTGGAATGAGCGGGAGGCTAAGCCTGAGGACCGCCATGTTTTTAAGTCTTTATGAAAATGTTCAAATACTTTCGTCAAACTCTATTTTTAGATCTTTGTTGAGACGTACAGTTTATTTTATCGAATTTTTAATGCTCACGTTTTTATTTAAGAAAATTTTTTAATTCTTCCGCAAATTTTAGTAGTAAAAAGTACAGTACGTTACAGTTGGTATCAGAGCCGTGTTCTTGTAAAGGGTTACGTCTACCGCCAGTCGCAAGAAGCTCGCGAAGTCACACCTCAAATCTGTATGTTTTAAAGTTTCAAATTTATGTTATGTAGTAAGCATTGAGTTTTGATTTCAGCATGTGCATATTTTAAAGTTCAAGTACGTGCATCTTATGTTGTCTATATCATGTTCATGTGTGTGGGGTTTACGTGTTGGATTAATTATTGGTACAGTATGCCTCCTAGACGTGTGATCGACCGTGAAGCAAGGGATGAGGATAGAGAGGCTCGAGAGGTGAGGAGAGACGCTCCTGCTCCTCCACCTCTTGACATGCAAAGACAGATGCTTACTGGTATGACGCAGTTCTTCGCATAGTTTGCAGGGAACCAGACTGCAGTAGACGCAGGGGAGAGGCCCAGACCTGAGGCGGTGTATGAGAGGTTCAGGAGGATGAATCCTAAGGAGTTTTTGGGTAGCACTGACCCGATGATAGGTGAGGGATGGATTAAGTCCATCGAGGTAATCTTTGATTTCATGGAACTGACCGATGCAGATAGGGTCACGTGTGCCACGTTCCTTCTGACAGGGGACGCCAGGCTATGGTGGAAGAGTACGTCAGTGGCAGTAAACTTGCAGGTGTTACCTTGGAATGGTTTCAAGGAGTTTTTCTACTCTAAGTACTTCACTGAAGAAGTACGTTTCCGTCTGACCAGAGAGTTCATGACGCTGCTACAGGGAGACAGCAGCGTGGCAGACTTTGTCCGGAAGTTCGAAAGGGGGTGTCAATTTGTACCCCTGATAGCTAATGATGCCCAGAGTAAGCTGAGGCATTTCATGGATGGATTGCAGCCGATCTTGCGCTATGATGTCCGAGTTGCTAGTCCTACTAGTTATGCAGTTGCCGTGTCTAGAGCATTGGCGGCAGAGCAGGATCAGAGGGATATCGAGTTGGACAGGCAGGGCAAGAGGCCCTATCACGCACCACCGCAACACCAGCAGCAGCAGCATCAGAGGCCCCAGTTTAAGAAACTGTATTAGGGGCCGCCAGGGAAGAAGCCATATCAAGGACCGCCAAAGGGCAAGGGTCCAATTCAGCAGCAGGTGGCGCCTCAGAAGCCTGGAAATTTCCCGGTGTTCCCTAAGTGCAACCGCCAACATCCGGGCAGTGCTTATACGGGTCAGGAAAGTGTTTTAAATGTGGAGCTACTGACCACATGCTGAAAGAGTGCCCACAGTGGAAGCAGCCAACTCAGGGCAGGGTGTTCGCCATGCATGCACAGGAGGCGAACCCAGACACTACACTGCTGATGGGTAACTTATTAATTGCGTACAGTATTAAATTTTCGACTTGCATGTTTATTTGAATTGGGATTATTAGGATGTTACATGGGGTTTTTGGTGTCTTTTGTTGCATAAGACCACTATTACAATTTTGGGATATAAGTTTTGGTGTTGTGCTAACGTCTCTCAGGAAATATTTTCATTAAGAGAATAGCTACTCAGGCCTTGATAGATTCAAGAGCCACCCATTCATTTATTTCGGAAACGTTCGCTAACTACTTGGATATCAAGACCATTGGACTCGACGTGAATTATTCAGTGACAGTCCCATCCAGGGAAGAACTATCAGCTACTAGTGTGGTCAGAGACATTGACCTGGAATTACACGGCCACCTAGTGTATGCCGACTTGATCGTCTTGCCAATGCCAAAGTTTGATATCATACTGGGAATGGACTGGCTGACAAGGAACAGAGTCTTGATCGACTTTCAGAAAAGATTGGTTTTGGTTAGACCGGTGGGCATGGAGCAGTTTTTGTTTGAACCAGCCAGATGGAGGAGTTTCCCTCGCATGATCTCTTCCATGCAAGCGCGGAAACTCATTTCCAAGGGGTGTCAGGCTTTCTTGGCCAGCATCATTTCAACACCTGACATACTTACTCCATCACTATCAGATGTGCCAGTAGTCAGAGACTTCCCAGACGTCTTTCCCGATGACGTCACAGGCCTTCCACCAGAGAGAGAGGTAGAGTTTGCGATTGATCTCATGCCAGGCACAGTGCCAATCTCTAAGGCACCGTACCCATTAGCTCCAGCTGAGAAGTTAGAACTCAAGCAACAGATTCAGGAGCTCCTCGACAAGGAATTCATCTGCCCCAGTTTCTCGCCATGGGGCGCACCAGTACTTTTTGTAAAGAAGAAGAATGGGAGTATGAGGCTGTGCATCGATTGCCGAGAGTTGAACAAGGTAACGATAAAGAACAAGTACCCACTCCCTAGGATCGAAGACTTGTTTGATCAGTTGCATGGAGCCACGGTGTTCTCTAAGATAGATCTTCGATCAGAGTATCACCAGCTGAAGTTGAAAGACGCAGATGTGCATAAGACATCTTTCAGAACCAGATATTGGCATTACGAGTTCTTAGTAATGCCGTTTGGACTGACGAATGCTCCAGCAATCTACATGGACTTGATGAACCGAGTATTCCAGCCCTACTTAGGCCAATTTGTCATAGTGTTCATTGACGATATTCTTATTTACTCAAAGAGTCATGAGGAGCACGGTCATCACTTGAAGACAGTTTTGCAGACCTTGCAGAGTCGCAAGTTATTTGCAAAGTTCAGTAAGTGTGAATTCTTGTTGGAAAAGGTAGCATTTTTGGGTCACATAGTATCTAGCAGTGGGGTTGAAGTGGATCCAGCCAAGGTGGAAACAGTTAAAGATTGGGTTGAACCGAAGAATGCATCAGAGATCCGCAGTTTTCTAGGTTTAGCCGGTTACTACCGTAAGTTTATTCAGGGGTTTTCGTCCATAGTAGTGCCACTCACTTCACTGACCAAGAAGAATGCTAAGTTTGTGTGGAGTGATGAATGTCAGAAGAGCTTCGATACTTTGAAGCAAGCTCTTATTTAAGCGCCAGTGTTAGCCATGCCAACAGGGCAAGGAGATTTTGTGCTATACACCGATGCCTATAAGCTCGGGTTAGGCGCAGTGTTGATGCAGCATGGTCGGGTGATAGTTTATGCTTCCAGACAGTTGAAGGTGCATGAGAAGAATTATCCGACTCACGATCTGGAACTAGCCGCCGTTGTCTTTGCATTGAAGATTTGGAGACATTACTTGTACGGTGAGAAATGTCAGATATTTACCGATCACAAGAGTCTCAAGTATTTCTTCACACATAAAGAACTGATTATGAGACAAAGACAGTAGTTGGAGTTAGTAAAAGACTATGACTGCGAAATTAGCTACCATTCGAGAGAAGCTAACGTTGTGGCAGACGCCTTGAGCAGAAAGGTCGCAGTTGTAGCACATTTGTCAGTGCAGAGACCTCTTCAGTCTGAGATTCAGAAGCTTGGTTTAGAAGTTTATCGCAAGGGCAAAGCTCCGAGGCTGTCTAATCTGACAGTCCAATCTTCTCTGCTAGACTGTATTCGTACAGGTCAGCCTTCAGACGAGCAGTTACAAAAATGGAGGCTGAAGGATGAAGCCAAGGGAAGCGTACTCTACACAATGTCAGATGGTATTGTGAGATACAGAGACAGAATGTGGGTGCCTAGCGTTGATTCGATCAGAGAGGATATTCTGTCAAAGGCACATGCATCTCCGTATTCCATTCACCCAGGAGGTACCAAGATGTACAAAGACCTGCAGATTTTGTATTTGTGGCCAGGGATGAAGCGAGACATCCGCAGATTTGTGTCTGAATGCTTCACTTGTCAGCAGGTGAAGTCAGAACATCAGAGGCCAGCCGGAATATTTAAGCCACTCCCCATCCTAGAGTTGAAATGGGAAAATATTACAATGGACTTTGTGGTTGGGTTGCCGAGGTCAGTCAGAGGATCGAATTCTATTTGGGTTATAGTGGATCGACTCACTAAGTCAGCACATTTCCTGCCAGTGAAGACGACTTTCTCCATGACGCAGTATGGGGAGCTTTATATCAAGGAGATAGTTCGGTTGCATGGGATCCCAGTTTCTATCGTGTCCGACAGGGACCCGAGATTTACATCATCCTTTTGGAAGAGCCTACATACAGCCATGGGGACGAAGTTGCTTTTCAGTACCGCTTTTCACCCGCAGACAGATGGACAATCTAAGCGAGTGATTCAGATTTTGGAGGATTTATTGCGAGCATGCATGATCGATTTCCAGGGGACTTGGGAATCTAAACTACCTCTAGTGGAGTTTACATACAACAACAATTTCCAATCATCGATAGGTATAGCTCCCTACGAGGCATTGTAAGGAAGGAAGTGTAGGTCACCAATTCATTGGGATGAGATTGGTGAGAGAGCGGAACTTGGTCCAGAAATAGTTCAGCAGACTGCAGATGTGGTGGTCAAAATTCGGAATAGAATGAAGACCGCCCAAAGTCGTCAGAAGAGCTATGCTGATAAGAGAAGGAGAGACCTCGAGTTTGTCGTAGGTGATCACGTTTTTGTAAAGATAGCGCCCATGAAGGGTGTTATGAGATTTGGGATAAGAGGCAAGCTGAGTCCGAGGTTTGTTGGACCATTTGAGATCCTTGACAGAGTTGGGACACTAGCTTATCATGTTGCCCTTCCGCCGAATCTGGCCGGGGTACACAATGTGTCCTACGTCTCGATGATGAGGAAGTATCTAGCTAATCCTTCGCACGTGTTGAGCTACGAGCCGTTGCAGGTTGCTCCAGACCTGTCTTACGAGGAAAGACCTGTCCAAATCCTAGACAGACAGGAGCGTAGACTTCAGAACAAGGTGACCATGTTGGTCAAAGTCAAGTGGCTGAACCAGACAGTGGAGGAAGCCACTTGGGAGTCAGAAGTGGACATGAGGATTCGCTACCCGGAGTTGTTTGGTAAGGTTTAATTTCGAGGATGAAATTTTTATAAGTGGGGGAGGAACTATAGTGCCCAAACTCAGTACACGTATAACCCATGCATTTATTTAATTGTTAAATATTTTATCTAATTTTAAAATGATTTTAGTGATGCATGATTTATTTAAATTGCATTATTTTAATGTTTAAGTGATGCACGTTAAAATGTTTGTCAAGTTTCATGTTTCAGGCGATTACTCGAGGCGGGATCGAGGAAATGACCGGTGACGATTTTGGAAATTTAAATTGTGGTATTTTATTTTAAGTTGAGGTTGGGGCATTTTAACTAATTTATTAAGTTGTTAGTATTTTAAAGAATTATTTATGTATTTAGTGATTTAAGAGTTTAACGCTTTTAAAGTTAGCATTTTTGGAGTTTTATTGTGCTAATTAGAGACTTTTATAAAATTAGTTTGGATGCTTTTTAATTAGGAATTTTGTTAAAGTTAATTGAAGGTTGGAATTTTAATTAGTGGCTAATTATCATTAAGCCTAATTTATTTCCTAGATATTAAAAACACACGCACACACACAATTTCACACACACTCTCACGTAAAAACACACTACACACACATACACATTTCATTTTCAGATTTTAAAAGAGAGAAACCTAGGGTTCCATAGCATTCAGCAGCCGTCCCTTCTCTTCAAATCTCCCAGCAATTTTCGGGAGTGTTATTGCAAGAATTTAGTTCCACGTTCTTCCCGGAACAAGCCTCGCTCCGTCTCCGCTTCGGTATCTCCGGTTCGGTAAATTTAAATATCAAAGGCACGTATATTCTGTTATTGCTGCATCGATCTCGTCATATTATGCGTTGTGTTATTTTTATGCGTAAAAATTCATGTGTGACGTTCGTCGTTTGAGCGAAAAATGGTTTGGATCAGTTTTGGAATAATTTTTGATCTGAAAATTCGTTTTTACTGTCTTTTTAAATACTGCTACTTTTCGGTTGTGATTCTGAGAAAACATTCAACACAAAAATTGTAGAACTTTTTGACACCTTCAATTTGACAGTAAATTCAAAATATTTGGATAAAAATTGAGTGAGTTACGACGTTTTTCGTGAGACTGCTCAAACTGCGTTTTTCAGAAAATTATGTATTGATATGTTTTTGAGATTTTATTGTTGCAGGCTTCGTTGGGGATCGACGGGTGATCGTTGACGGGTGATCGTTGCTGCGTCTAGGTATGCTCAGTATGATGTTGGGATGTTATCTAATATGTCGTTTAATGTCGATAGGCACTCGAATGCATTAGAAGTCGTAGGAAGCGAGTTGGTGTCAATTGCCACGTTTTTGAATTGTATGTGTCGTAGGGTGGACGTCGTTGTTTTGGGCGCTTGTATGAATTTGGTTCGATGTTATGGCAAGTTAGGATGGGTCTCATGGTGTCGGTTCATGGTCCTTACAATCGAGTCTAGAATGATAAGCATTGCATGTATTGGAATTTCGTGAGTTTGCAATACCCGCAGGTACAAGGACCAGGGCACGGGGTCCGTGCCTTTGTTTTCTTCTCAATGTCAATTTTCCGAGCTTGCACGGACCCCCACACAGACTAGGGCACGGTTTCCGTGCCTTCCCATTCTGCACGACACGTTTTACCGAGTCTACACGGACCCGGAGCTGGACCTGGGAACGGGGTCCGTGTCCTTCATATTTTGGGAAAATTTTATAGTATGCTTTGAGGTTCAATGTCATGGTGTAGTACAATGATTTACAAGGTCAAGTCATGGGAATTTTAGAACGTCCTAAGGAATGGAATGAACTCGTAAGTAAGCATGATATTTACGTCTAAATTGCAAAAGTTAAGAATTTATGTTAGTATGTGCATCAATGGCCCCAATCGAAGTCCAACGAATCCCTCAACGCCAAGTAAGTATGTTGACGTGGAAGAAAAATATTTTCAAGTTTTTGAGGTATGCTAAATGTCTTGTGACCAATTTATGTATGGGGTTGGAAAGCGTTAAATCATGAACGGGGACCAACCCACCCCGTTAAATTATGAACGGGTTTTGATCGTGATTGGAAAGCGTTAAATCATGAACGGGGACCAATCAGCCCGTTAAATTATGAACGGAGATATCATGTATGTGGCAGTGGATACGTCCCTGTCATCCCAGTATTGTTGTTTAGTCTGATCAGGCGATTATGTTATGGGTCACTTGCTTTGAAACATGCCTCTACGCAAAATGATGAAGTTATGTATGTTTAAGTATGTTCAAGTATGCAAGCATGTTTAAGAAAAATTTATGTTGATGGCACGTCTTAGTATGTATGTACGTATGTTCAAGTTTCTATTATGCAAGTTCAAGTTTAAAGTATGTATGTCCTATTTTAAAGTTGCATGTGATCTTATTATGTAGTACTTGTTACTTCAAGTTTATACGTGTTGAGTCTTTGGACTCACTAGACGTGATCGATGCAGGTGAGGAGGTTTATGAGGAGACAGGAGGTGGGGACCAAGGAGCAGGCTTGGACGGAGCGGGAGGCTAAACCCGAGCACCGCCATGTTTTTAAGTCTTTATGAAAATGTTCAAATACTTTCGTCAAACTCTATTTTTAGATCTTTGTTGAGACGTACAGTTTATTTTATCGAATTTTGAATGCTCGCGTTCTTATTTAAGAAAATTTTTAATTTTTCCGCAAATTTTAGTAGTAAAAAGTACAGTACGTTACAATAATATTTGAAAATAAGAAAATATATAAATTGGATTTTTAAGTTTTGATGGAAATATAATATTGGTTATGAGAATTGATTTTGGGTAAATAAGTTTAAATTTTTGAAATTATGTTATGGGAAACCTGTAGAAGGAAATTAAGAACGCCAAAAATTTATGGGTTAATCATAGGAATTTTGAAAGTAAGGATCAAATGAGATGATTTTTGAGGAAATTAAGAAATAATTTTGCAATTATTAAGGAATTTGGGAACTAGTTTAACAATAAGTGAGAATTAAATTGGTTAATGATAAGAATTTTCGATGATTTTGACTTGTAAGAATATTTAGCACCTTGGGATATGTTGGTTATAGCGTTATAAGGAAGGTCAATCAAGGGTATTATGGGATGAATAAATATTAAGCTTCGAAATCTAAGAATTTGTAGGTGTGTTTGGATTTTAAGATTGAAATATGATAAGTTGATAAATATTTTGGGTCTAAAATAAGGAAAGTAATATATGATAAGTAGGACCATCCATCTTTTAATATTGAGAATAGTAAAAATTCGAGTTTATATCAGTAACAACACTAAGTCATTATGGGTCTTTTTAAGTTGCGATTTGCAAATAAGGATTTAGAAGGAAAAATTTAATTGGGATCAAGGAGACGTAAGGACATTTTAGAACTTAAGTTTTATCAGAGTAGCGCAGCGGAAGCGGGAATTTTTGGGATACTAGAACTAAGTTTAAACTTTGGGTTATCAAGGATAAGCGAATGTCGAGAACGAAATTCAATTTAAGGGGGGAAGATTGTAACTCCCGAAAATTCGAGGGTCCACGCGAACCACATGCATAGAAATTATTAAATTTCTTTGTATTTTAATTATATGTTTTAATTACATGAATTAATTATGTTATGAATTTTGACAAGTTTAAAATATATTTTTCAACATGTTTGCATTACAATGTTTTTTTGAAGGTTATTCGAGTTGCGATCGAGGAACGGAGACCGATGGCTGAAAAATAGAAAATATTTTTATTAAATAATTGTTTTTAATTATTTAAAATATGGGTGATGCTTTTTCATATTTTTGAAAATAAGGGGTTTTGAGGTGATTTTATACGCCGGGACGTAATTTTTATTGGTGTTTGTTTTTCAACAAAAAATACGAACTTATGGACAACCCCGCTAATAAATTCACAAACTTATTTAAACAAAATTATTTATAATGTTTTAATTAAGTATTAATGGGCTTAATTTACCTAATTTGTGGGCTTAAGCCTTATTAGTAACTTAATTAAGTATTTAATGTTTTAAACCCCACCCCAAACCATCACATCACATGCCCCACACTTTCACTTCTCTCAAAAATTTCCCTCGAATAAACGACACACACATGCAATATTTTGAAGGGAAAAGTTGAAGCTTTCAAAGGAAAAATCAAGCAAAGGCCCTCCTCGTCATCGTTCTTCAATCGCCAACGTTAAATCGTGCGTTAAATACGCAAAGGCACGCCATATTCTCATTTTACTCATCACACTATATTATGTATTTACGTTTGAAATTGCATGAAAAACAAGAGCACCTTGATATATTTTTGTTTGTGCATTCAAGGTGATTTTTAAAGCTTGATCTTTGTTCCAAAAAGGTGATTTTTAAACTTGATCTTTGTTCCAAAAACATGATTTTTATGTGCTAGAAGGGGCTGCCATGATTAGGACTTTTTAGGGGCATGTTTTATATGATTTTAAAGGGTCCTAGGATGCACTAATTACGCTGCAAACATGAATAAGAATTAAGCTGGAATCGTGGGCAAAGATTTACAAGAGGGCCGTGAGTTTGTGTGTTGGGTACTAGATGTATGTGGCTCGGTTTCTATGCCTGGGGTCACAGGACTTGGCCAGGGACAGCCGGGTGGTTCGTTAATGTGTCAATTTCAAAAATTAAAAGGCTAAAATTGAAACCATGGGCCCACGGGTGTGGGTCATGACTATGAAGGGTATAATAAATAATAAAAATACTATGTTAAAATTTTAGGATCAAAATATCGAGTTTTGGATTTATCCGAGATTTTATCGCCGCACGAAACGTTAATTAAAGAATTAATTATAAAGCCTAGATTTTAGTTTAATAAATTTTTGAAAAATTATATTTAAGCTCAAATAATTATTAAAAGTCTAAGTTTTTAATTTGGAAATTTTATACTAAGGTTTGGTTTATTCCGAGATTAAAATGCATTAATATGCTATATCTAAAGAATAATTGAAAAGTCCTCGATTTAAACTGAATAAAAATATGAGAAAATTCATGTAAGCTTAAATAAATATTTGGAACATGTTAGAGTCAATGGAATTAAAAAATGTCAAAAACGTGAAATTATACGTCTAGGGGTAAAACGGTCATTTTACACCTAGAAATTAGTAAACGTCATGGCAGTGCCCTGAATACTGTTTTATGTGCAAATATGATTATTTTCAATTGTTATAATGTTTATGAAATTTTATATGTTAAAATAATTATTTTAAATGTTTATGGAATTTTATATGTTTAGGGATTTTTATGTGAAAATGTTTATTTTAAAGGTTTATAATTTAATATGTCAAAATTTTATTTTAAATTTTTATGATGCTAAAATGTTATTTTAATTGTATATGGATTTTAATATGCTAAAATGTTTATTTTAAACGATTATGAATTTTTATAATAAAAGGATAACGTTAAAAGATATGTTGCATGCTTGTTTTTAAAAGAAAATGATATTAAATGCATGATTTTTATAAAATGACGAAAATTTGAAACATTGGAGGAGGTGAAGTAATTATGACTATTGAGGATATAAGGATAAGAATGGGGATGTCGTGAGGGGAAAAGGCCCAGAGGGAGCCCATTTTCGGGAGAAGGCCCTAGAGGGAACCCATGCCTGGGAAAAGGCCCCAGAAGGAGCCCGTCTATGGGAAAAGGCACCCGAGGGAGCCCCGACGATCGTATTTCCATTCGATTATGATAGTTCAAGGCACAATTGACCGGTGAGAGTGTTGCTGGTGTCCCCGCTGCCCAGTACTGTGGTTACATGTATATGGATCCATCGACTTTTTGAGGATGAGGAAAGTCACAATCAACGATCTGAATTTAATAAAAAAGAAAAATGTTTATGATCATGATGAAAGGATATATGTTATGAAATGAGGAAAAGGAAAAAAATGTTGAGGTTTATGTTATGCATGTTCATATGAATGTGTTGAGGATGATATGAAAAAGTTTACGAAAATGTTTATGAAATGTTTATGAAAATGTTTATGTTTAAGGTTGATGCATCATTATAAAAAGCGATTTGTTTAAAGTTTATGCATCACAAAATTGTTTACGAAAATGTTATGTTTAAATTTTATGCATCGTCATGAAAAACGATATTTTAAGTACAAGTATGTGATCTGTATATGTAGTACTTTTTTATCGAGATTATGGTGTTTTGAGTCTTTAGACTCACTAGGTGTGATTGATGCAGGTTATTATTATATTAATGTTAATGGAGGTCTTGATGGTTGGTCTGACTGGACTGAAGATGCACATAACCCGAGGACCTACGCTAGTTTTTCGCACTAGTTATGATTTATGATTTTAAGTTATGTTAAAGATATTTTTAAGACTATTTATTTATGCTTTAAGTGGTTTTTGAGAGGATGATATTTTTCACGTTTATTGCTTATTAAGTTTGGTAAAATATTTGATGATTTCATGATTTTTAAATACTAGTTGGTTGACGTTTTATTTTAAATTGGGCAAAATATTTATTAAAAATATTTTTATGTGTTGGTAAAGGTTCGGCCGTTTCATGTTATGTTTTAAAAAAAATATTTCTAGTACATTTTAAGCAAAACGAATAGCAGACGTTTCATAAGTGATGTAATTCTACCTTATTCAGGTCTTTGAATTCTCTCATAGTCATCGTCTTTACATCCCATTCTTTGGGAAACCTCGAACCACCTTTAATGCAACTTCTTTATTTCAATACACTTTCCCAAGTGCATTCAGTTCATTGATAATGTTGCTTATCCGTTCGTCATACTCAATCATTGACTCTCCAGTCTTCATTTTGATGTTGTCAAATTTCTATACCGCGACTGAGAGTTTGTTCTCTTTAGTTTGCTCATTTTTTCGCATAACTGGATCAGATTCTCCTAGATTTCTATTGTTGTTCTACACATCTTGATCTTACTGAATGTAACTTTGTCCAAGGTTTTGTACAGAATATCTTTAGCCACATTAGCTAGGTTGGATTTCCTCTTATCTTCAGTTGTCCACTCTTCTCGTGGTTTCTTGATACGATGGGGTGCTCCATCAGTTATGACAACAGCTATATTTGCCATCTATATTTTCATTGGTCCATCAGTTATGACATACCACATGTCATCATCCTGTGCAGCTCAATTAGCATGTATTCTGCTCTTCCAGTCATCAAATTATTCTCTTGAAAACATGTTAATCTTATTGAAAGAAGACATGGTAATCAGATTGTAAAGATAGAAATTATTTAGAAACAAGATTGACATGACTCTGATACCACTTGTTAGGACCGATTGGATGAGTAAAAGTGTTTAGAAGGGGGGGTTGAATAGCACTTTATGATTTTCAAATCTTTTGAATGAGGTGAATCAGTTTAGTGATAAACTGAATTCAGTAATCTTGTTGTCAATGTCAATCAAACTTAAAGTACGGAAATAAACTGAAAAATAGATTGAATACTTGATAAATAAAGAACACAAAGATTTATGGATGTTCGGAGACTTCAAATGCTACTAAGTCACCCCTTCTATCTCAAGGATATGATTTTCACTAAAAGACTTTGATTAATTACAGAAGCTGTAATAACCCACTTTATTTTGGTCTTAAACACTGCCAAACTGAAACTCTTAGTATCTTTACAATTTTATAGTACGCAGCTGATACATTTTTTGAAGAACAACCGATCTAAAATGATCAAGTATAGTAACAATAAGTGTTTGTGCTTGTGCTAGTGCTCGAAATATAGCCTGAAAGCTATGAATATATCTAATAAAGCATGTTTGTAACTGAGAATGATTTGCTTGTTCTTGTTCATGCTAACTCGGTAACTGTCACTCTTAACTATCACTTTCTTCTCAGCTGATCTTCTCGGTTATTTATAGGTTTTTCTCCCAATGGTAATATTGAATGCGTTTAAATGTCATATATCCGTTGATTTGTCCTGAGTACACATGTCATCATTCTTCTGACAATTGTACACTGTGTCATTCTGATATGCGGTGCTCCCGCTACAAGTTGCAGTCTGCTCTTGTAAAAATTGTCAGTTGTTGGCAACACTCTTTAACTGATGACGTGTGTCAAGCTGATTTATCAGTTGAGTCTATAGCCGATTCGATGAACTGACTATGTAACTATAATGGCCCGAAAATTCATGTTTGAAAATTTGCGGAAAAATTAAAATTTTCTTTTTAAAATTGCCTCATTCACAAAATCAACTGATAATTCAAGTTTAAATGTTCAAAATAGCAGTGGAAGAAATTATTACTCGCCAAAATAACAAATTAAAGTATCCAACAACTGATAAAATGTTTGAGCATAAAAAAATGGCAAGTTCTGTAAATGAGGTCCTCGGGCTCCACTACTGCCGACCCCAAGCTGGCTCACTGGTCCCCGCCCTCGGTCCCGACCTCATCAGTACTTACAACAATCAAGTCTAGTGAGCCTAAAGACTCAGCATGCATATATCGTAAATAACGAGTAAATAATATAATAAAGTTGCATGGGAGTAAAAATATCATGTCATGAGGCATAATGGAAAAATAACTTGTCATGAGCAATTATAATACGTGCATAACTGAACTGAAAATCACAGTGAAAATGTTTGCTCCTTGGAGCCCTGAATAAAATAGCATGTCATAAATTTTCTGTTGAGATTATGGTCTACGCAAGTGCCCCTGCACTGAACTGAACTGAACTGACCGGTAACTGGCTACCGGACCGGTAACTGGCGATCGGGTGAAGTAATGAACGTCTGATCAGACTAATGCCACAGTATACTGGGTGGTACATAACTGAACTGACCGGTAACTGGCGACCGGGTGAAATAATGCTCCCATGATAGTGAAATGGCCACAAGCAATATCGCATAAATCTCAAAAATGAATATTTTATATTTTTATGCACGTAATATAATTAAATGACATAATGAAATATCCTGTATTATTTTACCACATGGATTGGATCGTTCCCAGGCTCGCTGCGACCTAAATTTATCATGAAAAATATGCAAATGATTTTCTTGACCAAACTTAGTAATTGAATCCAAAAACGAGACAATTACGCCCAACGACTTTGTATTTAAACATGACTCCGAGCCAACCCGAACCAACACCAAACCATCATTTTCATTTATTCATGATTAAAATTCACTTAAAATGATGAAATAATGCTCCTAAAATGACAAGGGCCGAAATTTTTGTGAATGGAGGCCAAAACATGAAACGCTCTTTCGAGAGTGAATTTGGCACATCGCACCGTAATTTCTCGTACGACCTCAAAAATGATCCGAATAACAAACGGCCAAAAACATGACCTTCCTAACTCGATGAGGCACTGTCCAGTCCAAGGCCATAGGCTAAAAGCCAACCAAGAACTCGAACGAGCCACTGAACCGAAGCAGCAAGTTGTTGTCTACAAAAATACATCAGATGTGCTTTGGTTTCCTTGCGTCGCTTGCGAGGCTAATGGCCATTGGGGCTTCAACTACCGACCAGAACCTCTTACCAACATCATAAGGAATGATTTGAACCATGGCTAAGGGCCCTAGGCCAGCCACAATTCGCATCACACCAGAAACCAACTGAAAGTCCCACCCGAGAGCACCCTTGCATGCGTGGGGTGTTGTGCTTTGTTTGCTGTCTCATGTCGTTCTAGTGGCCATTTGATTGATCATGGCATGATCTAACATCCATAGGTATGGTATTAACCGTGGCTAAGGGCCATAGGCCAACCAAGATCCACACCATTCCACAAAACCGAATGTGACACTTGCTGTAAAATGAGAAGGCCGAAAGGGGGTAGGGGCTGTTCTTGTGTTTTGATTTAAAAACCGGTGCAACCATGGACCAAGCCTCAAAAGGGCGACTTGTTCATGTCTTAGACATGCTAGGGAAGTGTTCTAATCATGGCTATAGGCCCCTAGGGCAGCCAAGATCAGAAACTTCCGCTATGGACAGCAACTCAAAAAAATCGAGCACACAATGACACTTAATGGGGTGTTGCTGTCATCTCTTGATTTAGGCTAGCATGGGACTCAAACCAGTGGACAAACTGTGTTCCTAAAATGTCCTAGTACATGCCTAGGAGCAGCCTTGGGAGCCTGGAATCGAACCAATACCTGAAACCATCAAAACAATGCAACCCGTGAAGCACAAGAGGAACCGAAAAATTCTGCATCTTTTATTTTTTAAATGTTCTTGATATATTTCGGTTTGGCTACCAAACCATGATCATGTAGTGTTTAAAAATCATAATACGACTTGATTGAAGAGCAAAGAAGAACATATACATTCCTAGTTCAGTTTTGAAAAGAAAACGAACGAAACGCACGACGCGGCGCGGAGGAGACGGAGCGTTCTTCCTTCCTTGTTTCTCTCTTGCTAAGCTCGATTTTTCTCTCTTATTTCTTCCCTAGAACTCACGGTTTTTCACCCTAATATTACTCTGGAATTCGAGAATGGGGAGTGGGGAAATGGTGGTTAGGAGAGTGAGGGAGATCCAATAATAAAGGAATTCAAATGGTATGACCAAGTCTCCTCTCTTTTGAATTTTGAATTGGTTGATATCAAATGATTGTTTGAGGGATCTAGAATGAGGTGTGGCCGAATTCTCATGCTAATCTAGACTAGGATAATGTTCTAATATTAATTAATTAAGGGTGAAAAGATTACCATGCTAAGGAGTGAAAAGGAAATGGTCAAAGGGTGAATTGGCATAGAATTGTTGTCTCACTATTGGGGTGGCCGAAATTATTCAATAAATGGAAGGGAAATATTGTTTGGTTAGTAAATTTTTAAACCTTAAGAGCCTTACCTATCCTTTAAATAATTTAGTGAATTAACACCTCAATTAAGGAACCTAAATGAACTTATTTCCTACTCACCTCAAGTTACTAAAATAATTCCTTAAACCTCTTTTTTAACTTAAATCAACTTACTAGCTAGCTAAAATAAACTCTGGGAATGATTTCTTAAATCTTAAATTTTATCTCAAAACTCCAACTCCAGTCCGGCCTCACTGAATTAACTGAAAAGATAAAAAAATAAACTACTGCATAAAATAATTAACTTTAAAGAAAAGCATTTAAATACTCATGCAATAAAATCATTTTAATTTAAAATACTAGAATTATGCATGGCTTATACGTAGTCTAATTTACGGGTTCTACAACTCTTCCCCCTTAAAAGAAGTTTCGTCCTCGAAATTAAAACTCACCGAATAACTCAGGATACCGACTCCTCATCTCTGGCTCAGATTCCCACGTAGCTTCCTCCTCTGAATGGTTGAGCCATTTGACTTTGACTCGCTTAACCAACTTGTTCCGAAGCTTCTTCTCCTGCCTGTCTAAGATCAGCACTGGTCTCTCCTCATAAGATAGGTTCGGAGTAAGCTGCAACGGCTCAAAGTTCAAGACATGCGAAGGATTCGCCATATACTTCCTCAGCATAGAGACGTGGAACACATTGTGTACTCCGGCCAGATTCGACGGAAGAGCCACACGATAAGCTAGCGTCCCAACTCTGTCGAGGATCTCAAATGGTCCAATGAATCTCGGACTGAGCTTCCCTTTCTTTCCGAATCGCATGACACCCTTCATAGGTGCTACCTTCACAAAGACATGGTCGCCAACGGCAAACTCTAGGTCTCTCCTCCACTGATCTGCATAACTTTTCTGTCGACTTTGTGCAATCCTCATCCTATCACGGATCTTGACTACTACATCGGTAGCCTGCTAAATAATCTCCAGACCCAACTCTGCTCTCTCTCCTACTTCGTCCCAACGAACAGGAGATCTACACTTGCGGCCATATAGTGCTTCATATGGTGCCATACCTATAGATGACTGGAAGCTGTTGTTATAGATGAACTCTACAAATGGCAAGTTTGACTCCCAACTCCCAGAGAAATCCATCACACAAGCACGGAGAAGATCCTCCAAAATCTGAATAACTCGCTCTGACTGCCCATCTGTCTACGGATGGAAAGCTGTGCAAAACAGCCACTTCGTACCCATTGTCGGATGCAAACTCTTCCAAAATGAGGAAGTGAATCTGGGATCTCTGTCAGATACGATAGAAACTGGAATACCATGAAGTCGGACTATCTCCCGGATATACAACTCTGCATATTGAATCATGGTGAAAGTCGTCTTAATAGGCAAGAAATGCGCTGATTTGGTAAGACGATCTACAATCACCCAGATAGCATTTGATCCTCTGACTGACTTCGGCAATCCGATCACGAAGTCCATGGTAACATTCTCCCACTTCCACTCGAGAATGGGAAGAGGCTTGAGCAAACCTGCTGGTCTCTGATGATCCTCCTTCACTAACTGGCAAGTCAGACACTCGGATACAAATCGTCTGATGTCTTTCTTCATCCCAGGCCACCAATACAATGACTGCAGATCTTTGTACATCTTCGTACTCCCAGGGTGAATGGAGTACGGGGACATGTGGGCCTCTAATAGAATATCTGCTCGAATAGAACCATTGCTGGGAACCCACATCCTGTCTCGGTATCTCACAATACCGTCACTGACTGAATAAAAAATACTGCCCTTGGTCTCATCTCTCTGCTTCCACTTTGCTAACTGATCATCTGCTGACTGACCACTGCGAATACGGTCAAGAAGAGAGGACTGAATAGTCAAGGTAGATAGACGGGGAACTCTACCTCGAGGATATGACTCTAGATCAAACCTCTGCATCTCAAGCTGAAGAGGTATCTGAATCGTCAAATGAGCCATCACTGCGACTTTTCTGCTCAATGCATCCGCAACTACATTAGCTTTACCCGGATGGTAGCTAATATCACAGTCATAATCCTTCACAAGCTCCAACCAACGCCTCTGACGCATGTTCAGCTCCTTCTGCGTAAAGAAATACTTGAGGCTCTTGTGGTCAGTAAAGATCTGGCACTTATCTCCATACAAATAATGCCTCCAAATCTTCAAGGCAAAAACTACAGCGGCCAACTCTAGATCATGGGTAGGGTAGTTTTTCGCAGGAGTTTTCAACTGTCTAGAAGCATATGCTATCACCTTCCCATGCTGTATCAATACTGCGTCCAAACCGAGCTTCGAAGCATCGGTATACAGAAGAAACTCACCTGGCCCTGACGGCATGGCCAAAACTGGTGCTGAGATAAGAGCTTGCTTCAATGTATCGAAGCTCTTCTGACACTCCTCGCTCCACACAAATTTAGCATTCTTCTTGGTCAATGATGTGAGTGGAACGGCAATAGAGGAGAATCCATTAATGAACTTCCAATAATATCCTGCTAGCCCAAGAAAACTGCGGATCTCTGATGCATTCTGCGGCACAACCCAATCTCTGACTGCTGCAACTTTCGCTGGGTCTACCTCAATACCACTGCTAGAAACAATGTGGCCTAAGAACGTCACCTTCTCTAACCAGAATTCGCACTTACTGAACTTTGCGAATAACTTGTGCTTCTATAAGGTCTGCAGCACCGTGGTCAGATGCCTGCTGTGATCCTCCTGATTCTTGGAGTAGACGAGAATGTCGTCTATGAATACTATCACAAACTGGTCAAGATACGGCTGAAATACACGATTCATGAGATCCATGAAGATCGCTGGCGCATTCGTCAGACCGAACGGCATCACGAGGAACTCATAGTGGCCATAACGAGTCCTGAAGGCAGTCTTGGAAACATCAGCATCTCTCACCCTCAACTGGTGATAACCGGAACGCAGATATATCTTGAAAAATATCGAAGCTCCCTGCAACTGGTCAAACAAATCCTCGATCCTCGGAAGTGGGTACTTGTTCTTCACTGTAACCCTGTTCAACTCCTGGTAGTCAATACAAAGCCTCATAGAGCCATCCTTCTTCTCCACAAATAAGACTGGCGCGCCCCATGGTGAAAAACTCGGGCGAATGAACTCCTTGTCTAGAAGTTCCTGAATCTGCTTCTTAAGCTCTTCCATCTCTGTCGGTGCTAGTCGATACGGTGCTTTGGATAATGGAACCGTACCTGGCATAAGCTCGATAGAAAACTCCACCTCTCTCTCGGGTGGCATACCAGAGTCGTCTTCTGGAAAAACGTCTAGAAAATCCCTGACAACTGGGACATCTGAAGCTGACTGACTGGGTGCCTCGGGTACAGATATAAAATTCGCTAGAAACGCCCGACACCCTCTATGCATGAGCTTGCTAGCCTTGACATAAGGAATAATGCGCGGTAAGGGAAAGTACCTGTCCGGCTCGAATAAGAACTGCGTCATTCCAAGCGGTCGGACTAGAACAGATCTCCGCTGGAATTCAATCAAAACTCTATTCCGCAATAGCCAGTCCATCCCTAGGATGATGTCAAACTCTTGCATCGGCAACACGATCAGATCCGCATAAACAAGGTTGCCATGGAGCTCAAGATCTATGTCTCGGATCACATTGGTAGCTGCCATCTCCTCACCAGAAGGCAATACTACTGAATAAGCTACATCTAACCCGACGGTCTTGACCTTGAGGAAATTAGCAAATGCCTCCGAAATAAATGAGTGAGTGGCCCCTGAATCTATCAAGGCCTTCGTAGCAGAACCAGATATAAAAATTCTCCCTGAAAGATTGGAACTCTAAGTTGAACCCAATAATCACAAGAACTAACTTATAGACATGCAAAGGTCAAAGTTCTTCTAACCTAATTTCCGAAAATAATACTGAGTAGAGCATGCAATCCTATCGCAATTCTAAGTTCAAGATCTCAATCCCGATTCCCAAACATTAAATCCCAAATGTAAACTTAAAGCTTAAATGTACCTGTCATAAGCATCGTATCTGGATTCGTCTCCGTAGCATGGAGAGCAAATACTCTGCCTTGGGTAGGCAGATTCCTCTGAGGGCACTGCAGCAACATGTGGTCTGGACTGCCACACTTGTAACACTTCCCTGAGCCAAACATACATGCTCCAGGATGGCGACGTGAGCACTTAGGGAAAACTGGGTGCTCAAAAGTCCTCGGGGCTGGGCGTCCCTGCTGCTGCTGCTGCTGCTGACCTCTGTTTCTCGGTGGTCCGTGAAAAGGCCTTTTGTTTTGCTGCTGATGCTGCTGAGGAGGAGGGCGGTGCGGTACCTGGACTGGGCGCTTGCCCTAGCGGTCTCTCTCAATATCACGCTGATCCTGCTCTGCGGCTAAAGCTTTGGAGACAGCGACCTCATAAGTAGTAGGGTCAGACACCCTAACATCACGGCGCAAGATCGGCCGTAGACCCACCAAGAAATGCATCAACTTAGCTCTAGCATCGTTCGCGATCAGGGGCACAAAATGACAACCCCTCTCAAATTTACGGATGAACTCTGTAACAGTCAGATCTCCCTGTCTCAGGCTCATGATGTAAGGCTCGAGATTTATTAGTCTTCATTGATGTGATATTCGGAAGATATGAGTATGCATGACATGTAATGAGAAGCTCTAAATGAGATTATGAAGTGGTGCATGAAATCTAGACCGCACCCGCGGTTGAGCTCATGAATTGTGGAAGAATTACAGTAGCATGAGCGCACCCGCGCTGCGAACAAGACCGCACCCACGGTTGATGGACAGTTGGAGATTAATTACGGAAGTGACACCGCACCCGCGGTGCTAGACAGACCGCACCCGCGGTTCTGCTACAGTGAGGTCAGCGCACCCGCGGTCCCTGTTTCTGAAATTTTGGATGATGATCAATATGCCTAGCGCACCCGCGGTGTGAGAAATACCGCACCCACGGTGAAACGTGCAGTAAGCACATTTAGCCATGTGCCTTACATTGCAATGTGATCTATATATATATATATACCTGCATGCAAATTCATGAGAAGGAAGGGAGGAAAGAGCCGAGGGAAGTGCAAAAAAAGAATTGAAATATTCTTACGCCTTTTGTGAGAAATCCGTCCGTCTGTTTTTGAATTCGACTTCAGTACTGTGTTCCTATCGACGCAGGCTACAACTGGACGTAAGTTTCGTTACGTTTAGACATGATTTGAATTTATGATATTGTCATAATTGAATATGAATCAGATATGATGTTTCTGCTATAGTAGACATTGTATAATTGAAGTCATATTTAAGAATAGACTGTTTATACAATTGTTATGATTTCGAAAGATATTGATTGGGATTTGATATCCGAGTTGTGCTATTACTGATCTTAAGTGTACAGATATTGAGATTATGAATTGTGCTTATACTGATTATGAATTCTGATATTATATCTGTGATGTTGAGATTGACGGGGATATCGAAACTGTATTGTTATGCTGTCGAAACATCAGTAGATTGATATTGATCAGATTCCGTAATGATTTCGATGATATCGTTGATATGAATTAGATTGTACCTTGTTCAGTTATGGATCAGATTATATGCTGATTTGAGTATTGATCAGAACAGGTTTTGAATCGAATTATATACTGATATTGTATTTATACGATTGTCATTGCCAGACTGGTTATGGACAGATTGGAATACAAGACTTCGTCTTCGTCAGACCGGGAAGACAAAGGTATAATTCATGTTTTGTTTTGGGAAAGACACAACTCAAATGAGATTCAATTTGAGTTGCCCAACAAAATCACATACTAGGGTTGTTGTTTACCTTTTGATATAATTGATTTGTTTATAAAATTATATTCAAATCTCTTGATATGACGATGCCTTGTTTATAGTTTTATATTCAAGCATTTGACATAGGAGAGTCATTGGCAGACTTGCCAAACTAGATGTTCGGTGGTATCGACGCTTCGGATCAGATTCACTCCGATTGTAGACATTCGATACAGACATGACCGAAGTCTAGGAATAAGACGTACAGTTACCCCGATTGGGAGGGTAGGTGACAGACAGTGACGTCTTATTCACACCGGGATCCCTAGAGTTAGAGTCGAGTCGAGTCAAGATATGAATTGAATTGAGTTGCATGCTTATTTAATTTTGATTTCAGAGATTATGGAATCCATTGTTACTGCATGCTTATTTTGATTGGGTTTCCTAGACTATGAAACCTATTGTTATGAATTTTATGCATGATAATATGCTTTATGATTTTTATTGTGTATATGCATGTATACATGTTTTATACTGGGACTTATTTTCACCGGAGTTTTCGGCTGTTGTTATGTCTGTATGTGTGCATGAAAACAGGTGGGACAGGATCGGGGTCAAGAAGATGATGAGAGAAGATGAGTTAGAGTGGTGATTCTGGACTTATTGTCGACTTTGGTTTAATACTTGAAATTTAGTAGTTGAACCTTAGACTAGTTTGAATAATTGTTGTACATTATTGTACTTTTATACTGAGATGTATAATAGATTGATTCCATTACCTTCCGCATTTTAAAGAAAAATTTTTAGACCCTGTTTAACTTAATTGATAATTAAATCCCAAAGATGATTAAGAAGATGATTAGCGTCCGGGTCCCCACACATGAACTCAGTGGTCAACCTGGTGCGCACTTCCTCAATAAAATATTTGGAGTAGAATACCTCCGTGAAGCGTGTCCAGCTCACTGTAGCCAAGTTCAGGGCTACCGATGCTCCTTCCCACCATAAGCGGGCATCTCCTCCGAATAAGTAGGTGGCACATCGGACTCTATCTGCATCTCAAAGCTCCATGAACTCGAAGATAACCTCGAGGGCCCCCTCGGCAATCGACAGGGGTCCGTCGTCCCTGAAAACTCCTTAGGACGCATCTTCATGAATCTCTCATAGACAGCCTCGGGCCCTGTCGGCCTGGTCGCCACAGCATGGTTCCCCGCAAACTGTGCGAAGAACTGAGTCATCCCAGCTAGCATCTGGGCATTCAAGTCAGGTGGAGGGGGTGGTGGAGGTGGTAAGTCTCTCTCCTGCCTCTGCTCC
Organism: Primulina tabacum; assembly: GCF_025594145.1. Lineage (NCBI taxonomy): Eukaryota > Viridiplantae > Streptophyta > Magnoliopsida > Lamiales > Gesneriaceae > Primulina > Primulina tabacum. The sequence continues at coordinate 18,980,114 of NC_134559.1, forward strand.
TCCACGTCCTCTTGGCGAGGCTCCTCATTTCTAGTGCGCTCGAGAATGCGTATAGGGGGTATACTATTCCATACATAACCTGTAGAACCCGTAAATCAGTTTACGTATAAGCCATGCATAATTCTAGATTTTTTTAAATTTAATTGACTTCATAGCATGATTATTTTAAATGCATTTCTTTGAAGTTAATTATTTTATTATTTCAGTTCAGTAGTTTGATTTTTAGCATTTCAGTTATTTCAGTGAGGCCGGACCGGAGTTGGAGGTTTGAGATAGAATTTAAGATTTGAGAAATATTTCCAGAAGTTAATTTAGCTAGCAACTAAGTTCATTTAAGTTAGAAAGGGAGGTTTGAGGATTTAATTTAATTATTTGAGGTGATTAAGAAATGAACTCATTTAAGTTATTAAATTAAGGGGTTAGCTCACTAAATTATTTAAAGGATTAGTAAGGCTTTCAAGGATTATTAGTTGACTAGATAACCAACACTTCCCACTCATTTTATTAGCATGATTTCGGCCCCTTGGATTTATTAAGCAATTCATTCCAACTCATCAACTTTGACCAATTCTTTGCATGTAATTAGTAGGATAATTCTAGGATTTTTGGGAGCACAATTTAATTAAATAAATGGACATATCCTAGACTAGAAAATAAGCAAAAATCGGCCACTACCTCCTAGAAGCATCCACCAACTCATTTGATATCAAACCATAATTCAAAAATTCAAAATGGGAAGACTTGGTCTTGGATCTTCCTTATATCTTGCACCCACTTCCCTCACTCTCCTAACCATCATTCCCCCTCCCTCATTCACGAAATTCAGAGAATTTTTCAGTAGAAAAATCGTGAGCCATAGCTAGGGAGAAAGGCAAGAAAAATCGAGAGTAAAGAAAACAAGAGAAGCGCTCCATCTCCTCCGTGCCGCGTCGTCGTCGTTTCGTTCGTTTTCTTTCGAAACGAAACCAGGCATGTCTAGATTTCTTTCAAACCTCAATCAAGTCATATTATCAATTATTTTTCAATACATGATCAGGTTTTATCATGCAAAACCGAAATACATCAAAGAATTTTCAGAAAAACATCCATGCAGATTTGGATTTTTCTTGTGCAGTTCACGGCTCCTTCTTGTTTTGTGGTTTCAGGTTATGGATCGACTCCAGGCTCCCAAGGCGACTCCTAGACACGTAATAGGATGCACTAGGACCATGTTGGCCCATTCATTCAGCCCCCATGCTTGCTGGAAAACCGAAATGACAGCAAGTTTCCCATAGGTGCAGAAATTGGTGTTCGAAAATTTCAGTTTCCTGTCATGAGGGTTTGATCTGATCTTGGCTGCCCTAAGGGCTCTTAGCCATGGTTAGATCACTCCCCTAGCATTTCTAAGACGTAACTAAGTTGCCCTTTTGGTGGCTTGGTCCATGGTTCATCGGTTTTTAATAAAAACATCACAACAGCCCCTATACCCCTTCGGCTACTTTGGTTGGACAGCTTTCGGTTCGTTTCTTTTGGTTGCTTGGTATGGATCTTGGTTGGCCTATGGCCCTTAGCCACGGTTCATATCATGCTCCTAGATGTCTAGATCGTGCCATGGTCAATCAAATGGCCAGTGGAACGACGCAAGACATCGATCTAAGCAAAACACTACACACGCATGCACGTTGGCTCTCGGTTAGACCCTTCGGTTGAGTTTTGGTATGATGCGGATTGTGGCTGGCCCTAGGGCCCTTAGCCATGGTTCAAATCATTCCTTGGGATGTTGGTAAGAGTCTCTGATCGGTGGTTCATGCCCCAATGGCCGGTAGTCTCAAAAATAACGCAAGTTACACGGGTGTGCAGCTACTGGAAATTTACAGCAAGTTGCTGTGTTGTTTAGAAGGCTCGTTTGAGTCTAGGTTGGCTTTTAGCCCATGGCCTTGGAGTGGACAGTGCCTCATTGAGTTGGGAAGGTCATGTTTTTGACCGTTCGTGATTCGGATCATTTTTGAGGTCGTACGAGAATTTACGGTGCGATGTGCCAAATTGACTCTCGAAAGAGCGTTCGTGTTTTGGCCTCCATTTTACCTAGATTTCGACCCTATCATTTTAGGAGCATTATTTTATGATTTTTCAGCGTATTTTAATCATGACTATTCGTCGGTTCGATGTCGGTTCAGGTTGGCTCGGAGTCATGATTAAATGCGAAGTCAATAGGTGTCATAGTCGCATCTTTTGAACGTAAATTGCATAGTTGGTCAAGTTTAAGCTATTGCATATTTTTCATGGCACAGTTAGGTTGCAGCGAGCCTGGAGACGATCCAATCCAATCCAGTTGGTAAAATTACGGGACATTTTCATTATGCCAGTTAATTATTTTACGTGCATTAAATAGAAAATGATTATTTTTGAGATTTATGCGATATGGCTTGTGGTTCATTCACTATGTGGGAGTGTTATTTTATACGATCGCCAGTGACCGATCAGTTCAGTATGGTACCACCCGGTCGCCAGTGACCGGCCAACTCAGTTCAGTTTCAGCCTCTTTGGTAGCCAGTTACCGATCAGTTCAGCTTAGTGCAGGGGCCACAGGCGTAAAACATAATCTCAACAGAAAATTTTACCAGTTATTTCAGTACAGGCTCCAAGGAGCAAATATTTTTACAGTGATTTTCAATTCAGTTATGCACGTATTATAATTGCTCAGTATAGATTATTTTCAGCATGCCTCAAGACAGGATATGTTATCTCATGCATATTTTAAATTCAGATTTTTACTCGTTACCTGCGATATATGCATGCTGAGTCTTTAGGCTCACTAGACTTGATTGTTGTAGGTACTGATGAGGCCAGGGCCGAGGGCGGGGATCAGTGAGCCAGCTTGGGTCGGCAGTAGTGGCACCCGAGGACCTCAGAGCAGCAGTTTTTATTTTATTCCGCAAACATTTTATCAGTCGTTGGATATTTTTAAATTGTGATTTTTGACAAACTTTATTTTCTTCCGCTGCAATATTTTGAAATATTGAACTTGATTCACCAGTGATTTTATGAATGAGGCCATTTAAGTTCTTTTAAAAAAAGAAAATTTTTAATTTTCCGCAAATTTTCAAGCAAGAAGTTACAGGGCCTTCTGCAATTGGTATCAGAGCGGTGGTTCTGTATAGGGTTTCACTACTACTGACCGCGAGAAGCTCACGAAGCCACGTCTTTGGTCTGTAAGTTTTTCAGTTCAGCATTTTGTTCAGCATTTTAGTTAAAGCATGAATTATTTTGTCAGCATGCTTCTAGATTTTCAGTACTTCAGTGTTCATTTAAAATAAATTATGGAATTATGCATGTTAGTTACGTATGGGTTATGTTGGAACAGTATGCCCCCTAGACGCATTTTAGAGCGCAACAGAGAGGAGGAGCCTCGTCGAGAGGACAGGGAGGAGCGTAGACCGGAGGGAGACCTACCACCTCCTCCACCGCCCCCACCGGACATGAGTGCCCAGATGTTAGCTGGGATGGCACAGTTCTTCGCACAGTTTGCGGGGGACAATGCCGCAGCCGCAGCCAGGCCGACAGGGCCCGAGGCTGTTTATGAGCGATTCATGAAGATGTGCCCGAAGGAATTCTCTGGGACATCTGACCCCATGGTTGCCGAGGGATGGATCAAATCCCTCGAGGTTATCTTTGAGTTCATGGAGCTGGGAGACGCAGATCGAGTCCGATGTGCCACCTACCTGTTCACTGGAGACGCCCGCTTATGGTGGGAAGGAGCTTCGGTAGCCTTGACTTTGGCTACACTTTCATGGACCCGCTTTACGGAAGTTCTCTACTCCAAGTATTTTGCTGAGGAGGTTCGCACCAGGCTGACCACCGAGTTCATGAGTCTGAGACAGGGGGATATGACGGTTACGGAGTTTATCCGTAAGTTCGAGAGGGGCTGTCACTTTGTGCCCCTGATCGCGAATGATGCCAGAGCCTAGCTGATGCACTTCCTAGTGGGTTTACGGTCGATCTTGCGCCGGGATGTTAGGGTATCTGACCCTGCTACTTATGAGATTGCTGTCTCCAAAGCCCTAGCCGCAGAGCAGAATCTGCGGGATATCGAGAGGGATCGCCAGGGCAAGCGCCCAGTCCAGGTACCACACCGCCCTCCTCCTCATCAGCATCAGCAGCAGAACAAGAGGCCTTTTTATGGACCGCCTCGAAGCAGAGGCCAGCAACAGCAGCAGCAGCGGGGACGCCCAGCCCCGAGGACTTATGAGCACCCAGTCTGCCCCAGGTGCTCACGCCGCCATCCTGGAGCATGTATGTCTGGCTCAGGAAAGTGTTTTAAGTGTGGCAGTCCAGAACACATGTTGCTGCAATGTCCTCAGAGGAATCTGCCTACTCAGGGCAGGGTTTTTGCTCTCCATGCCGCAGAAACCAACCCGGAGACTATGTTGTTGACAGGTACCTTTAAGCATTGAGTTATTATTCGAATTTCAGCATGTTGGGAATCGGGATTTAGATTTTTGAACTTAGAACTGTTATAGGATTGCATGCTCTACTCAGATTTATTTTGGTGGAAATTAAGCTAGAAGAACCTTGACCTTTGCATGTCTATAAGTTTAGATCTTGTAGTGGGATTCAACTTAGAGTTCCGATCTTTCAGGGAGAATTTTTATATCTGGGTCCGCTACCAAGGCCTTGATAGATTCAGGGGCCACTCACTCGTTTATTTCGGAGGTCTTTGCAAACTTTCTCAAGATCCAGACCATTGGGCTAGATACAGCCTTTTCAGTAGTGTTGCCGTCAGGCGAGGAGATGGCAGCCACCAATGTTATCCAAGATTTAGACCTTGAGCTGCACGGTAATCTTGTTTATGCGGATCTGATTGTGCTACCGATGCCGGAATTTGACATCATCCTAGGGATGGACTGGCTATTGAGGAACAGAGTATTGATAGACTTCCAGCGGAGATCCGTTCTTGTCCGACCGCCTGGAATGGAGCAGTTCTTATTTGAGCCGGACATGTACTTTCCTTTACCGCGCATTATTCCGTATGTTCAGGCTAGGAAACTCATGCATAGAGGGTGTCGGGCATTTCTAGTGACCTTTTTATCTGTCCCCGAGGAACCCAGCCAGTCAGCCTCGGATGTTCCGATTGTCAGAGATTTCTTAGACGTTTTTCCCGAAGACGTCTCTGGTATGCCACCCGAGAGAGAGGTGGAGTTTTCCATTGAGCTTATGCCAGGTACGGCTCCGATATCCAAAGCGCCGTAACGACTAGCACCGACAGAGATGGCAGAGCTTAAGAAGCAGATTCAGGAACTTATCGACAAGGAGTTCATTCGCCCGAGCTTTTCTCCATGGGGCTCGCCAGTCTTAGTTGTGAAGAAGAAGGATGGCACGATGAGGCTTTGCATTGACTACCGGGAGTTGAACAGGGTTACAGTGAAGAATAAATACCCACTGCCAAGGATTGAGGATCTGTTTGACTTGTTACAGGGAGCTTCGATTTTTTCCAAGATAGATCTGCGTTCCGGTTATCACCAGTTGAGGGTGAGAGATGCTGATGTCTCGAAGACAGCTTTCAGGTGCAGTTCTGATGCAGCATGGGAGAGTGATAGCGTATGCTTCTCGACAGCTGAAAATCCACGAGAAGAATTACCCTATCCATGATCTGGATTTAGCGGCCGTAGTTTTTGTTTTGAAGATTTGGAGGCACTATCTGTATGGAGAGAAGTGCCAGATCTTTACCGACCACAAAAGCCTCAAGTATTTCTTTACGCAGATATGCGTCAGAGGCGTTGGTTGGAGCTTGTGAAAGACTACGATTGTGACATTAGCTACCACCCGGGTAAAGCTAATGTAGTTGCGGATGCTTTGAGCAGAAAAGTCGCAGTGATGGCTCATTTGACGATTCAGAAACCTCTTCAGATCGAGATGCAGAGGTTTGATCTTGAGACTTACCCTCGAGGTAGAGTTCCTCGTCTATCTACCTTGACCATTCAGTCTTCCCTTTTGGACCGTATTCGCAGTGGTGAGGCCGCAGATGAGCAGTTGGCACAGTGGAAGAAGAGAGATGAAGCCAAGGGCAGTGTTTTGTATACAGTCAGCGACGGTATTGTGAGATACCGAGATAGGATATGGGTTCCTAGCTGTGATTCTATCCGAGCAGACATCTTATCAGAGGCCCATACGTCCCCGTACTCCATTCACCCTGGGAGTACGAAGATGTACAAAGATCTGCAGCTATTGTATTGGTGGCCAAGGATGAAGAAGGACATCAGGCGTTTTGTATCCGAGTGCCTGACTTGCCAGTTAGTGAAGGCCGAGCATCAGAGACCAGCAGGTTTTCTCAAGCCTCTCCCTATTCCCGAGTGGAAGTGGGAGAATGTTACCATGGATTTTGTGACCGGATTGCCGAAGTCAGCCAGGGGATCGAATGCTATTTGGGTGATTGTAGATCGTCTTACCAAATCAGCGCACTTCTTGCCTGTTAAGACGACTTTCACCATGGTTCAGTATGCAGAGCTGTATATCCGAGAGGTAGTCCGACTCCATGGTATTCCAGTTTCGATTGTATCCGACAGAGATCCCAGATTCACTTCCTCATTTTGGAAGAGTTTGCATTCGTCTATGGGTACGAAGTTGCTGTTTAGTACATCTTTCCATCCGCAGACAGATGGGCAGTCGGAGCGAGTTATTCAGATTTTGGAGGATCTTCTTCGCGCTTGCGTCATCGATTTCTCAGGGAGTTGGGAGTCGAACTTGCCACTGGTTGAGTTCACCTACAACAACAGCTTCCAGTCTTCTATTGGTATGGCTCCGTATGAAGCGCTGTATGGACGCAAGTGTAGATCTCCTGTTCATTGGGATGAGGTAGGAGAGAGAGCAGAGTTGGGTCCAGAGATTGTCCAGCAGGCAGCAGAGGTAGTAGTCAAGATCCGTGATAGGATGAGGACTGCTCAGAGCCGACAGAAGAGTTATGCCGATCAGCGGAGGAGAGATTTAGAGTTTGCAGTGGGCGATCATGTCTTTGTGAAAGTGGCACCTATGAAGGGTTTCATGAGATTTGGCAAGAAAGGGAAGCTCAGTTTAAGATTCATTGGACCGTTTGAGATCCTTGACAGAGTTGGGACGCTTTCTTATCGTGTGGCTCTTCCGCCGAATCTGGCCGGAGTACACAATGTCTTCCACGTCTCCATGCTGAGAAAGTACATGGCAAATCCTTCGCATGTGCTGAATTTCGAGCCGTTGCAGCTTACTCCGAACTTATCTTATGAGGAGAGACCCGTGCAGATCCTAGACAGGCAGGAGAAGAAGCTTCGGAACAAGCTGGTTAAGCGAGTCAAAGTCAAATGGCTCAACCATTCAGAAGAGGAAGCTACGTGGGAGTCTTAGCCAGAGATGAGAGATCGATACCCCGAGTTATTCGGTGAGTTCTAATTTCGAGGACGAAATTTATTTTAAGGGGGGGAGAATTGTAGAACCCGTAAATCAGTTTACGTATAAGCCATGCATAATTCTAGATTTTTTTTAAATTTAATTGTCTTCATAGCATGATTATTTTAAATGCATTTCTTTGAAGTTAATTATTTTATTATTTCAGTTCAGTAGTTTGATTTTTAACATTTCAGTTATTTCAGTGAGGCCGGACCGGAGTTGGAGTTTTGAGATAGAATTTAAGATTTGAGAAATATTTCCAGAAGTTAATTTAGCTAGCAACTAAGTTCATTTAAGTTAGAAAGGGAGGTTTGAGGATTTAATTTAATTATTTGAGGTGATTAAGAAATGAACTCATTTAGGTTATTAAATTAAGGGGTTAGCTCACTAAATTATTTAAAGGATTAGTAAGGCTTTCAAGGATTATTAGTTGACTAGATAACCAACACTTCCCACTCATTTTATTAGCATGATTTCGGCCCCTTGGATTTATTAAGCAATTCATTCCAACTCATCAACTTTGACCAATTCTTTGCATGTAATTAGTAGGATAATTCTAGGATTTTTGGAAGCACAATTTAATTAAATAAATGGACATATCCTAGACTAGAAAATAAGCAAAAATCAGCCACTACCTCCTAGAAGCATCCACCAACTCATTTGATATCAAACCATAATTCAAAAATTCAAAATGGGAAGACTTGGTCTTGGATCTTCCTTATATCTTGCACCCACTTCCCTCACTCTCCTAACCATCATTCCCCCTCCCTCATTCACGAAATTCAGAGAATTTTTCAGTAGAAAAATTGTGAGCCGTAGCTAGGGAGAAAGGCAAGAAAAATCGAGAGTAAAGAAAACAAGAGAAGCGCTCCATCTCCTCCGTGCCGCGTCGTCGTCGTTTCGTTCGTTTTCTTTCGAAACGAAACCAGGCATGTCTAGATTTCTTTCAAACCTCAATAAAGTCATATTATCAATTATTTTTCAGTACATGATCAGGTTTTATCATGCAAAACCGAAATACATCAAAGAATTTTCAGAAAAACATCCATGCAGATTTCGATTTTTCTTGTGCAGTTCACGGCTCCTTCTTGTTTTGTGGTTTCAGGTTATGGATCGACTCCAGGCTCCCAAGGCGACTCCTAGACACGTAATAGGATGCATTAGGACCATGTTGGCCCATTCATTCAGCCCCCATGCTTGCTGAAAAACCGAAATGACAGCAAGTTTCCCATAGGTGCAGAAAATGGTGTTCGAAAATTTCAGTTTCCTGTCATGAGGGTTTGATCTGATCTTGGCTGCCCTAAGGGCTCTTAGCCATGGTTAGATCACTCCCCTAGCATGTGTAAGACGTAACTAAGTCGCCCTTTTGGTGGCTTGGTCCATGGTTCATCGGTTTTTCATAAAAACATCACAACAGCCCCTATACCCCTTCGGCTACTTCGGTTGGACAGCTTTCGGTTCGTTTCTTTTGGTTGCTTGGTATGGATCTTGGTTGGCCTATGGCCCTTAGCCACGGTTCATATCATGCTCCTAGATGTCTAGATCGTGCCATGGTCAATCAAATGGCCACTGGAATGACGCAAGACATCGATCTAAGCAAAACACTACACACGCATGCACGTTGGCTCTCGGTTAGACCCTTCGGTTGAGTTTTGGTATGATGCGGATTGTGGCTGGACTAGGGCCCTTAGCCATGGTTCAAATCATTCCTTGGGATGTTGGTAAGAGTCTCTGGTCGGTGGTTCATGCCCCAATGGCCGGTAGTCTCAAAAACAACACAAGTTACACAGGTGTGCAGCTGCTGGAAATTTACAGCAAGTTGCTGTGTCGTTTAGAAGGCTCGTTTGAGTTCTTGGTTGGCTTTTAGCCCATGGCCTTGGACTGTACAGTGCCTCATTGAGTTGGGAAGGTCATGCTTTTGACCGTTTGTGATTCGGATCATTTTTGAGGTCGTACGAGAATTTACGGTGCGATGTGCCAAATTGACTCTCGAAAGAGCGTTTCGTGTTTTGGCCTCCATTTCACCTAGATTTCGACCCTATCATTTTAGGAGCATTATTTTATGATTTTTCAGCGTATTTTAATCATGACTATACGTCGGTTCGATGTCGGTTCAGGTTGGCTCGGAGTCATGATTAAATGCGAAGTCAATAGGTGTCATAGTCGCATCTTTTGAACGTAAATTGCATAGTTGGTCAAGTTTAAGCTATTGCATATTTTTCATGGCACAGTTAGGTTGCAGCGAGCCTGGGGACGATCCAATCCAATCCAGTTGGTAAAATTACGGGACATTTTCATTATGCCAGTTAATTATTTTACGTGCATTAAATAGAAAATGATTATTTTTGAGATTTATGCGATATGGCTTGTGGTTCATTCACTATGTGGGAGTGTTATTTTATACGGTCGCCAGTGACCGATCAGTTCAGTATGGTACCACCCGGTCGCCAGTGACCGGCCAGCTCAGTTCAGTTTCAGCCTCTCCGGTAGCCAGTTACCGATCAGTTCAGCTTAGTGCTGGGGCCACAGGCGTAAAACATAATCTCAACAGAAAATTTTACCAGTTATTTCAGTACAGGCTCCAAGGATCAAATATTTTTACAGTGATTTTCAGTTCAATTATGCACGTATTATAATTGCTCAGTACAGATTATTTTCAGCATGCCTCAAGACAGGATATGTTATCTCATGCATATTTTAAATTCAGATTTTTACTCGTTACCTGCGATATATGCATGCTGAGTCTTTAGGCTCACTAGACTTGATTGTTGTAGGTACTGATGAGGCCAGGGCCGAGGGCGGGGATCAGTGAGCCAGCTTGGGTCGGCAGTAGTGGCACCCGAGGACCTCAGAGCAGCAGTTGTTATTTTATTCCGCAAACATTTTATCAGTCGTTGGATATTTTTAAATTGTGATTTTTGACAAACTTTATTTTCTTCCGCTGCAATATTTTGAAATATTGAACTTGATTCACCAGTGATTTTATGAATGAGGCCATTTAAGTTCTTTTAAAAAAAGAAAATTTTTAATTTTCCGCAAATTTTCAAGCAAGAAGGTACAGGGCGTTCTGCATAATCCATACGTAACCAACATGCATAATTCCATAATTTATTTAAATTTAAATACTGAACAATAAAAATCTGGACGTAAAATAATTCATGAAAACATGCTGTCAAATAATTCATGCTTTGAATAAAATGCGCAAATGTAAAACTTACAGACCGAAGACGTGACTTCATGAGCTTCTCGTGGTCAGTAGTAGTATAATCCTTTACAGAACCATTGCTCAGATACCAGCTATAATGGCCCGAAAATTCATGTTTGAAAATTTGCGGAAAAATTAAAATTTTCTTTTTAAAATTGCCTCATTCACAAAATCAACTGATAATTCAAGTTTAAATGTTCAAAATAGTAGTGGAAGAAATTATTACTCGCCAAAATAACAAGTTAAAGTATCCAAAAACTGATAAAATGTTTGAGCATAAAAAAAATGGCAAGTGCTGTAAATGAGGTCCTCGGGCTTCACTACTGCCGACCCCAAGCTGGCTCACTGGTCCCCGCCCTCGGTCCCGACCACATCAGTACCTACAACAATCAAGTCTAGTGAGCCTAAAGACTCAGCATGCATATATCGTAAATAACGAGTAAATAATATAATAAAGTTTCATGGGAGTAAAAACATCATGTCATGAGGCATAATGGGAAAATAACTTGTCATGAGCAATTATAATATGTGCATAACTGAACTGAAAATAACAGTGAAAATGTTTGCTCCTTGGAGCCCTGAATAAAATTGCATGTCATAAATTTTCTGTTGAGATTATGGTCTACGCAAGTGGCCCCTGCACCGAACTGAACTGAACTGACCGGTAACTGGCGACCGAACAGGTAACTGGCGACCGGGTGAAGTAATGAACGTCTGATCAGACTAATGCCACAGTATACTGGGTGGTACATAACTGAACTGACTGGTAACTGGCGACCGGGTGAAATAATGCTCCCATGATAGTGAAATGGCCACAAGCAATATCGCATAAATCTCAAAAATGAATATTTTATATTTTTATGCACGTAATATAATTAAATGGCATAATGAAATATCCTGTATTATTTTACCACATGGATTGGATCATTCCTAGGCTCGCTGCGACCTAAATTTATCATGAAAAATATGCAAATGATTTTCTTGACCAAACTTAGTAATTGAATCCAAAAATGAGACAATTACGCCCAACGACTTCGTATTTAATCATGACTCCAAACCAACCCAAACCAACACCGAACCATCATTTAGTAATGATTAAAATACACTTAAAATGATGAAATGATGCTCCTAAAATGACAAGGGCCGAAATTTTGGTGAATGGAGGCCAAAACATGAAACGCTCTTTCGAGAGTCAATTTGGCACATCGCACCGTAATTTCTCGTACGACCTCAAAAATGATCCGAATCACAAACGGCCAAAAACATGACCTTCCTAACTCAATGCGACACTGTCCAGTCCAAGGCCATAGGCTAAAAGCCAACCAAGAACTCGAACAAGCCACTGAACTGAAGCAGCAAGTTGTTGTCCACAAAAATACAGCATCTGTGCTTTGGTTTCCTTGCGTCGTTTGCTAAGCTAATGGACATTGGGGCTTGAACCACCGACCAGAACCTCTTACCAACATCCTAAGGAAAGATTTGAACCATGGCTAAGGGCCCTAGGCCAGCCACAATTTGCATCACACCAGAAACCAACCGAAAGTCCCACCCGAGAGCACCCTTGCATGCGTGGGGTGTTGTGCTTCGTTTGCTGTCTCGTGTCGTTCCATTGGCCATTTTATTGACCATGGCACGATCTAGACATCCAGAGGTATGGTATGAACCATGGCTAAGGGCCATAGGCCAATCAAGATCCACACAATTCCACAAAACCGAATGTGACACTTGCTGTAAAATGAGAAGGCCGAAAGGGGGTAGAGGCTGTTCTTGTGTTTTGATTTAAAAACCGGTGCAACCATGGACCAAGCATCAAAAGGGCAACTTGGTCACGTCTTAGACATGCTAGGGAAGTGTTCTAACCATGGCTATAGGCTCCTAGAGCAGCCAAGATCAGAAACTTCCTCTATGGACAGCAACTCAAAAAAATCGAGCACACAATGACACTTAATGGGGTGTTGCTGTCATCTCTTGATTTCGGCTAGAATGGGACTCAAACCAATGGACAAATGTGTTCCTAAAATATCCTAGTACATGCCTAGTAGTAGCCTTGGGAGCCTGGAATCGAACCAATACCTGAAACCATCAAAACAATGCAACCCGTGAAGCACAAGAGGAACCGAAAAATTCTGCATCTTTTATTTTCGAAATGTTCTTGATATATTTCGGTTTTGGCTACCAAACCATGATCATGTAGTGTTTAAAAATCATAATACGACTTGATTGAAGAGCAAAGAAGAACATATGCATGCCTGGTTTTGTTTTGAAAAGAAAACGAACGAAACGCACGACGCGGCGCGGAGGAGATGGAGCCTTCTTCCTTCCTTGTTTCTCTCTTGCTAAGCTCGATTTTTCTCTCTTATTTCTTCCCTAGAACTCACGGTTTTTCACCCTAATATTACTCTGGAATTCGAGAATTGGGAGTGGGGAAATGGTGGTTAGGAGAGTGAGGGAGATCCAATAATAAAGGAATTCAAATGGTATGACCAAGTCTCCTCTCTTTTGAATTTTGAATTGGTTGATATCAAATGATTGTTGGAGGGATCTAGAATGAGGTGTGGCCGAATTCTCATGCTAATCTAGACTAGGATAATATTCTAATATTAATTAATTAAGGGTGAAAAGATTACCATGCTAAGGAGTGACAAGGAAATGGTCAAAGGGTGAGTTGGCATAGAATTGTTGTCTCACTAAGGGGGGTGGCCGAAATTATTCAATAAATGGAAGGGAAATATTTTTTGGTTAGTAAATTTTTAAACCTTAAGAGCCTTACCTATCCTTTAAATAATTTAGTGAATTAACATCTTAATTAAGGAACCTAAATGAACTTATTTTCTACTCACCTCGAGTTATTAAAATAATTCCTTAAACCTCCTTTTTAACTTAAATCAACTTACTAGCTAGCTAAAATAAACTCAGGGAATGATTTCTTAAATCTTAAATTTTATCTCAAAACTCCAACTTCAGTCCGGCCTCACTGAATTAACTGAAAAGATAAAAAACTAAACTACTGCATAAAATAATTAACGTTAAAGAAAAGCATTTAAATACTCATGCAATAAAATCATTTTAATTTAAAATACTAGAATTATGCATGGCTTATACATAGTCTAATTTACAGGTTCTATAGTAACTGATCAATCTTAACTGATAGTTCAGTTCGCTACACAGCTTCAGTTAGCTTTAATCAGTTCAGTTGCCTTCGATTGTTTAGCGCATTAATTATCAGTCGGGCAACTTCAGTTCAAGTCATTTCAGTTCATTTACGTTCAGTTGAGTTGATCAGTTCTGTAATCTTCAAACGATCAATCTGTCAAACTCTGAAATTCTGATTCGAACAAATTTCATTCATTATTTGTGACTTTCATATCATCGTATTAGTCGGTGGATCGATCTACGTACAACCGTGGTACCCTTCGGCGGGGACATCAACAACAGTATTACCCATCCACTGAGCTTTGGCCTTACATGTCATCGTATTATGATATTCGTATTAGTCACAACCAACTCTCATCCTTCAAAACATGTCATCATATTCATCACTTATAAAAATCATGCATATACGTAAATTTTTCTTTAAATCAAGCATGCAACGTATTTTTCATATTTCCATAAAGATCAAGTTCATGATAGCATATGCATTAAAAACCTCCAATTTTGTGTTAGGGCACTGCCAAGACTTCTATCTCGACCCATGTATAAAATGACCATTTTGCCCCCGGAAACCCTAATTGACCATTTTATCCATGGAGCTCAAAATATCAACCCCAAGCCAACCAAACTCCAAAAAAAACCTCAAAACATATTTACAATAGATTTCTGGACGTAAAATCAAGCCCGTTACATAACTCATTCGACTCATTTTAAAACTTGGACCGGAGTCCCGATTTTAACCCGAATCAATCCGAAACTTAACCAAATCTTTCCAAAATTAAACCACAACGTAATAACTCCCTACCAGCCCCTATACCACCCAATTCCACCCATTTTGAACCCAATAAAACACGCTGCCGCTTGCTGGAATTTTCAGCACACAAGCATCGAAAACCATAGCGTTTCTATCCTCCTAAAATTCTATCCTAGCCCAAACCATCGAGGACCAGACCCAAACCAACTCTTCCTAGCCCGCCTCTGGACCCTCCTGACCGACCTAGCCCTATCTCTCAGTCCCATACATGATGTTAAGCGCGACCACCAGAGAGCCACCAAAACAAGCCCAACCGAGACAACCCTCGCCTAAACTTCCTCTCTCGGCCCCATGACCACGACCAACAGGGTTTGAGCCATCCTAGGTCACGGCTCATACCCACTAGGGTCTGGTCCAAGGCTTGGAATAGCCTTTGCACCGGCTATTAGCCCTCACCAAACCGTGGCTACCTCACGACTCCAACACATTGACGCCAGTCACAAATCTCATTGTATAACTTAATTGAATTAAAATCAGTTAACTCATTTTATAAGATAAGTTCGTTCAAGTACTAAATGATCAGTTTGAAACTAGATCAGTTCAGTTCAGGAAAAACTGACATATATCTTATTAGTTAACCAACTAAAATTCATCGTTCCCCCTAAATTAAGCATCAAGATAAATCAATAAGCCCTAAAATATTTCTAAAGTAAAAAAACTTAGTCTCGATTATAGGCTTGGTGAAAATGTCCATTGCTTGTTATTTCATTGATATGTATTCCAGTCTGATGTCATTCTTTAAAGCATGATCTCTGACGAGGTGATGTCTGACATCAGTATGTCTGGTTCTGGAATGGAGAACTGGATTATATGTAATCTCAATTGAATTGGTGTTATCACAAAATATTGGTGATTCTTCTATATTAACTCTATAATTTCTCATTTGTTGTTGAATCCAGAACAGTTGGGCACATTATCAAAGCCGTAGGTTCTGTAGACTGAAATAGAATAAAATGAGCTGGGGGTAGATTGAACTTCCTTCCTTGCTTTTATTGTGCCAGCATGATTTATTGATTTCCCTATTACATGTTGTATTGTTATCTGAGTTGATTACAGCATGTATTTGCAAAGACTGAATCAGAACCGATTCTAGATCAGAGGTATATGATCAGAGGAGGACTGAGACAGATTGTATAGATTGTGTACTAATCCGTTTGATAATCAGATATGCCTCCTCGACGAGTACCGCAACCAGTAGCAGGTCAAGCACCAAAACAGGGCAGTACTTCCAATGATCCGATGGATGTGACCGCTACACTGATAGAGACTTTGCTGAAAAGGTTTCAGTCGTTTCGACCACCGACACTGAAGGGCACAGAAAGTTCAGTTGAGTGTGAAAGTTGGCTTGATGACATCGAGATGTTATTTGAGTCTCTTGACTACACCGACGAGCGACGAGTTAAACTCATTGGGCTTCAATTGCAAGAAGTTGCGAAGAACTGGTGGCTTACCACGAAGAAAGCATTGGAGCATCGTGGCACAGAAATTACCTGGAAAGTTTTTAAAGCAGAGTTTTATCAACGCTTCTTTCCCGTGTCCTACCGAAAAGATAAGGGTGCTGAATTTGCAAATTTGAGACAGGGACAACTGAATATCGAAGAATATGTTGCTAATTTTTTGACATTGCTTTGATTTGCTCCTCACGTGGCAGAAAATGATGAGGCCATTGCAGATCAGTTTATCAATGGCTTGAATCCTGATATCTTTACCTTGGTGAATACCGGTAGACCCAACAACTTTGCTGATGCATTGAACCGTGCCAAGGGGGCAGAAGCTGGATTGCTTAGGCAACGAAGTACTTCCTATGTCGTTCCGACTCCTAGACCGCCACCACCCTCAGTTCAACCCCCTCCCAGATTTGAGAGCGGTGGTAGCAGCAGCGGGAGGAAAGACCAGTTGAAAGCAAAGGGCAAACATTTCAAGAGGTCAGGGAGCAGTTCATCGAGCTCCAGGGGGTCACGACAGAGAGGTCCTGGCCAGAGTACAGAATATACAGGTGTATATTGCAGTTCTTCTGGAGGCCGACATGCACCCGAGCAGTGTCAGGGTGTGATGGGTCGCTGCAATATCTGCAAACAGCAAGGACACTTCTCCAGGGTTTGTCCCCAGAAAGGTGTATAGCAGGCTCAGAGTGTAGGAGCATCTAGTTCAGTAGCTCAGCCGGAGAGGCAAGATTCATCTGTTCATTCCTTTCAACCCATTCCTACACAGACCCAGCTCCGAGCCAGAGGTAGCCAGACAGTGAGCCAACCTCCCAGACAGCAGGCTCGAGTATTTGCACTGACAGAAGAGCAGGCCCAAGATGCACAAGATGATGTGATCGCAGGTAACTGTTTCCTTTGCGGTTATCCTGCATATGTATTGATAGATACGGGTGCATCTCATACTTTTATATCAGAGTGCTTTGCATTGTTGCATTCATTGCCTGTCGAGTCAGTATCTGTTTTAGTGTCTATTTCTTCTCCGTTAGGAAGTTGTCTTATATCTGTCACTTCAGTTAGACATTGTATACTACAGTTTGAGGGTCACGAGATTGATTTAGATTGTATTGTGCTTGGGTTATCTGATTTTGACTGTATTGTTGGTATCGATATGTTAACCAAGTACAGAGCCACTGTAGATTGTTTCCAGAAGATTGTCAGATTCAGACTAGAGATGGCTGATGAGTGTAAATTCTACGGTAAGGGTTCCAGATCTCGGATTCCCTTAGTATCTGTTTTGACGATGACTATATTATTGCAGAAAGGAGCAGAGGGGTTCCTTGTATATTCAGTAAATCTACTGAAATCGAGCCCAACATTGGCAGATCTGCCAGTAGTTTGCGAGTTTGCTGATGTATTCCCAGACGAGATTCCAGGGTTACCTCAAGCCCGAGAAGTAGATTTCAGTATTGATCTCCTATCAGTTACTGTCCCTATATCTCGAGCTCCGTACAGAATGGCGCCGATTGAGTTGAAAGAACTGAAAACACAACTAGAAGATCTTCTAGCCAAAGGGTATATCAGACCGAGTGTTTCCCCTTGGGGCGCTCCAGTGCTATTTGTGCGAAACAAAGACGGTTCGATGAGATTATGTATTGATTACGGCAGCTGAACAAGGCAACGGTAAAGAACAAATATCAATTGCCTCGTATCGACAATTTATTTGATCAGTTGCAGGGATCCTCCGTCTATTCCAAGATTGATTTGAGGTCTGGATATCACCAGCTGAGAGTCCGAAATGTTGATATACCGAAGACAGCGTTCCGAACTAGGTATGGACATTATGAATTTATTGTCATGCCTTTTGGTTTAACGAATGCTCCAGCGGTGTTTATGAGACTGATGAACCGTGTCTTTCAGAGGTATCTAGATGAGTTTGTTATTGTTTTTATTGATGATATTTTGGTTTACTCGAGAAGTGAGACTGATCATGCCGAGCATTTAAGAATTGTGTTGCAGACGCTGAGAAATGAGAAATTATATGCTAAACTGTCAAAATGTGAGTTTTAGCTGAGACAAGTAGTCTTTTTGGGACATATCATATCTGGAAACGGTATATCTGTTGATCCTAGCAAGGTTGATGCGGTGATCAGTTGGCCTAGACCGACATCAGTGCCAGAGATACGCAGTTTCATGTGTCTAGCAGGCTATTATCGTCGATTTATCAGAGCTTTCTCCAGTATTGCAAAGCCGATTACTCAGCTGACTCAGAAGAATACGCCATTTGTGTGGTCTGAAGCCTGTGAGTCTATCTTCTTGGAGTTGAAGAGACGATTGACCAGTGCTTCAGTATTGACGATACCTTCAGGTAATGGGGATTTCATTGTATATTGCGATGCATCTCACAGAGGGTTAGGATGTGTTCTTATGCAGCAAGGACATGTGATCGCATATGCCTCGAGACAGTTGAAACCACACGAGATTCGTTACCCAATTCATGATCTTGAATTGGCGGCCTTTGTATTTGCACTGAAGATATGGCGACACTATCTCTATGGCGAGAAGTTTGAAATCTACTCTGATCATAAAAGCCTGAAATATCTGTTTTCACAGTTAGAGTTGAACATGAGACAGCGTAGATGGCTTGATTTATTAAAGGACTGTGATTGCGAGATCAAATACTATCCAGGAAAGTCAAATGCAGCGCGGACGCCTTGAGTCGAAAGGTGTGTTCCCTATCCTTGTCGACGATAGGTGTTTCGAATATGATTGAAGATTGCTGTTTGTCTGGATTAGCATTTGATACAGATAGTAGACCACTACGACTTGCTACTATTCAAGTTGAGCCAGATTTGATTTTGAGAATTAAAGAAGCAAAAGAACTGATCAGAATATTCAGAAGGCAGTTGAGATGGTCAGATCAGGGCATAATTCAGAGTATCAGGTACATGATTATGTTTTGTATGTGAATAACCGTCTTGTAGTGCCAGTTGTTTCAGATTTGAAACAACAGATATTGTCAGAAGCGCACTGTAGTCGGTTCAGTATTCATCCTGGTGGCAGGAAGATGTACAACGATCTGAAGACACAATTCTGGTGGAAACAGATGAATTCAGATATTGCAGAGTTTGTGTCTAAGTGCTTGAATTGCCAACAGGTGAAGGCCGAGAGAAAGAAGCCCGGAGGTTTACTTCAGAGTTTATCTGTTCCTGAATGGAAATGGGATCACTTTTCCATGGATTTCGTTACGAGGTTACCACGATCATCCCGGGGTTATGATGCGATTTGGGTTGTTATTGACATATTGACCAAATCAGCATGCTTTATTCCTTACAGAATGACGTACCGACATGACCAGATGGCAGAGATATATGTCAGAGAGGTAGTCAGATTGCATGGTGTGCCGAAGTCGATCGGATCAGATCGTGATCTACGATTCACTTCACACTTTTGGCACAGTTTGCAGCAGGCTTTAGGTACGACATTACACCTAAGCACTTCTTACCATCCCCAGACAGACGGACAGTCAGAGCGGACTATCCAGATATTAGAGGATATACTGAGAGCTGTAGTGCTAGACTTTGGCACTAGTTGGCAAGATTCACTATCACTTTGTGAATTCTTGTACAACAACAGCTATCAGACAAGCATCGAGATGGCACTGTTTGAAGCGTTATATGGAAAGAAGTGCAGATCTCCTCTGTATTGGGATGATATATCTGAGGTACCAGAACTTGGGCCTGATATGATTCGTGAAATGACTGAGAAGGTGAAGATAATTCAGAAGAGAATGAAGACGGCACATGATAGACAAGCCAAGTATGCGAACATCAGACGTAGACCGTTAGTATTTGAATAGGGAGACAGAGTATTTTTGAAGATTTCTCCTTTCAGAGGCATTGTCAGATTTGGCAAACGTGGAAAGTTATCTCCTAGATACATCGGTCCGTACAAAATTCTTGAGAAGATTGGCGATCGAGCATATCGACTTGCTCTTCCTTTCTTTATATGGGATACATGACGTTTTTCATGTATCGATGCTGCGTAGATACATGCCTGATGCTTCTCATGTCATTCAGCCTGACGAGGCCGAGCTTGATGATACACTGAGTTATATTGAACAACCAACTCAGATTCTTGATTGGAAAGTTAAACAACTCAGAACAAAGACTATTCCGCTAGTGAAAGTCCAGTGGAGTCGTCACGGCACTGAAGAAGCGACTTGGGAGACAGAATCAGAGATGAGACAAAGATATCCCGAGTTATTTACATGATGTGAGTATTTATTCAGCTTTTGATTTTATTGCTTCTTTTGTTTTGATTGATTGCCTGCGAGTTCGAGGACGAACTCATATATAAGAGGGGGAGAAATGTAATGCCCGAGATGTGAATTGGTAAGCAGAACTTATTAATGCATGATTTGATGTATTTATCGAAGGGCGAGGAAGCGCCGTTGCGATTCGATTTTAGTTGCAAAATATATTGTTGGGGCAGCAGAGACAGTGCACCCGCGGTCTAAAAGACAGTGCACCCGCGGTCGTTTAACATAAAATGTTGAAAGTTGACAGTAGCTTGACTGCACCCGCGGTATAAAAGCCACCGCACCTGCGGTAAATGTACAGAGACAAGATCGCACCCGCGGGGCAAGAGCCAGCGCACCCGCGGCCGCCGCTTCTGAAATTTGAGTTTGGATCAATACGCCTAGCGCACCCGCGGTGGGACGTGCAGAATGAAGAATTACACATATGTCCTAGCCATGCATATATCATGTACTAATCTTCATTCTTCAGCTTGATATGGACAAGAGAAAACCAGAAAAGCTCCAGAATTTCTCAAGTTACATCTTAGCTTAGAAATTAGCTTGTACAAGATCTAACCACCCAAATTTCGATCTGACTTTTGTTCCGTACTCCTCTTATTACTTGCTACAAAAGGATGTAAGTATTTTTACATTTCAACATGTTTTGAAGTTAAGATGTTGGGAGAAATCAGATATGATTACTATTAGATGTTCTTGAGATTATAAGTAACGTATATTCGCAACCGGATCGAAAAAATAGATAGGATATGCGATTATTGTGATTTTCCAGCATATATATGTATGAAATTATGCAGATTTTGAGCTTATGATGTATAGATTATGATGGATATGACTTGATGATATTGATTCTTGTTGGTGGAATTGATCGGTATCGAGAAATTACGCCGTTAAACCATCGAAATGTATCAAGATTGATTATTGATTCATACATGTGTTGAATTGAGTTGTGGATTGATATTGGACATCTCAACATTGCCATTTCAGATTGATATAGACAAGCTTCGACAGATATAGACTTCGATCTCGACAAAGATTGTACGACAAGAAGGTATAATTCATGTTGATTCGGGAAGATACAACTCGAATTAGATTTGATTTGAGTTTCCCAAAATCACATACTAGATTGTTTATATTTTGATATGTTTGTGCTTTGTTTATAGATTTATATTCAAGCATTTAAGATAGGAGAGTCATTGACAGAATTGCCAAATTTCTAAATGTTCGGCGGTATAGACGCATAGGAGCAGATGTACTCCGATTGTAGACATCCGATACAGACAGGACCGAAGTCTAGGAATAAGACGTACCGTCACCGCGATTGGGAGGGTAGGTGGCAGACTGTGACGTCTTATTCACACTGGGATCCCTAGAGTTAGAAACATGTCGAGTCCAAGATATGAATTGATTTAAGTTACTTGTCTTATATTGTTTATGTTTCATAGACTATGGGACATGTGGTTATTGATTTTATTCATGATAGTATGCTTCATAATTTATATTGTGTATATGCATGTATACATGTTTTATACTGGGATTTGTTCTCACCGGAGTTTCCGGCTGTTGTTGTGTCTGTATGTGTGCATAACAACAGGGGGGACAGGACCAGGGTCCAGAAGAACTTGACGAGATGAGAGATCGAGATAGCGTGGTGATTTCGGGCGTAGAAGATTACTAGTGATTTTACATATGATCTGTAGTTTGTATTGAACACTAGTTGTATGAATGTACTGAAACAAGACATGTATTTATGTTAGTTGAAATAAAATAGAGAAAGATCTTGTGCTTGATTTATCTACACTTAATTTAATGTTAAAAGCAAAATTTGGACCTACATTTTCTAGCAAATATCCAATTAATCCCAAAAAAAGAATGGAGTTAGAGCCCGGGTCCCCACACACATCAACTTCCAGCAGCTAATTATTCAGCTTCCAACAGGTAAATATTCAGCTTTAGTTATGGAAATTGCAATGGATGTTTTCTTCTTGCTAAACCATGAGATCAGTCTTTCTCCTAGAAACTGACATGATCAACTTGTAATTTTGTGATCTAGCTTAAATCCTACGTAAAAATATCCAACTAAATTGAAATAAGAATCTTCAGCATATCATAAGCCATATGTTGTGTGTGTGCCTTTTAAGATATTTTAATATACGTTTGGCAGCTAATAAATGCGGTTGTTTAGAATCATCTTTAAATCTAGCACACAAGCATACAACAAACATGATATAAGGACGGCTAGTAGTTAGGTACAATAATGAACCTATTAAATCTCTGTAGAGTGCCATCTCAACTTTTATCCTCCTTTCATCTTTGTCTATTTTAATCGATGAACTCATGGGAGTGGATGTTGCTGAACATGTCTTCATGCCAAATTTCTAGAGTTGTTTCTTTGTATATTTCTTCTGACTGATATAAATGTCACTTTCCATTTTATTCACTTGCAGACCGAGAAAGAATTTCATTTCACTCATCATACTCATCTCGAATTTGTCCTGCATCAGTTTAGCCAACGTTTTGCACAGTTTGGGGTTAGTTGACCAAAAATCATATCAACGTAAATTTGAATGAGTAGGGTGTTATATTTCTTCGTGAATTTGAACAGTGTTTTGTCAACTGTTTCCACAGTAAAATCATGATCAATTAGAAAATTTTATAAAGTCTCATACCAAGCTCTGGGAGCTTGTTTAATACCATATAAAGCTTTGTTAAGGTGAAAAACATGGTCATGAAATAAATGATTTGACAAAACTTGGTGGTTTTTCTACGTAAACTTCTTTCTAAGAGCTTGTTTAATACCATATAAAGCTTTGTTAAGTTGATAAAAATGGTCATGAAATAAATGATTGACAAAACCTGGTGGTTTTTCTACGTAAACTTCTTTCTGTAACTAACTATTGAGAATGGAGCTTTTCATATCCATTTGATACACTTTGAAATTTTTGAATGATGTGTAGGAAAGGAATATTCTGATTGCTTCAAGTCGAGCAACTGGAGCATAAGTTTCATCGTAATCATTTTTTTCTTTTTGCATGTAGCCGCGTGCAACTAGCCTCGCTTTGTTGCATATAACTGAAATATCTTTGTTCAATTTGTTCCTGTAAACCCATTTTGTACCTATAAAAGGGTTTGAAAGTAGTATTGGAACTAAAGTCCAGATATAGTTCTGAGTACAATGATTTAGCTCTTCTTGCATAGTATTTACCCAACTTGGATCAGTTAGAACTTCATCAGTTTTCTTTGATTCTGTTTGAGAAATAAAAGCTGAGTGCACAAATAAATTAAACATTTGTTTTCTAGTTTTTACAGAACTAGATGGGTTACCTATTACCAAATCACGTGGATGATTTTTGTTCCATCTAAAGTTTGAGTTTGTCAAACTGTGATAGATCGGAAACCAAACTCGATCTAATTCTCGGTGTATACATTCTTAGAACACGAGCTATTGCAGATCATTGAGAATATTGTGTTTGGAGCACCCTCACAGGTGCCGGAACCGATCCATCACAGTTTGACAAACTCAAACTTTAGATCGAAGCGGAAAACACTCGAAGTAACCTTCGTTAAGAAAAACTGAAAAATTTTAAAAACTATGGACGTATGTAAACTGATCGACTGAAATATGGGAAATCGGTTCTGGCTTCTATTAGTTCAGCTATGGACAGAACCGAACTGATATAAGCTGAACTGATCAAATAGGTTTAAAACACAGTTAAGTAGTTAATACACATGATATGTTTATGGATGTTCAGAGATTTCAACTGCTCCTACGTCACCTCTTCTATCACCTCGAGTAGGATCCACTAGAAGACTTTGATTTATACAACACCTTGTACAAACCCACCCAGCTTAGGACTTACTGACTGCCTAACTGAACTCCTAGTCTAGACTGAAGGCATCACCTTGCAGCCAACACCTGTTTAACGTCTGTGTCAAAGATTACATACACAAGTTTTACGTGTTTGTGCAAGACGGAATTTAGAGTGGTGGTGTGTATGTGTGTGAGAATTGATCTCTGAAAACAACCTGAAATGTGTTCTCACACAATGAGGAAAATAAGCTTCTACACAAAGCTGATATAACTTGAAGTGTTCCCTCGACTGGGCTGATTGCTTCTTGTAAGCTGATATGCAATAAGCATGCCCTTTCTTGTTTTTTCCACACTTCCTTCGTTTTAGTTGTTGATGGTCTTGATCTGTATTTAAAGGAGCAATGCGACCGTACCTCAAGACTCATCGCATGTGATCGTTGCAGTTTGAATGCGTTCCTTGAAATTTGCATCTCAACTTTTCGAACAGCTATTCTGGAACATTTGTCTTTAAGCTATACTACAACGTCCATTATTGTACTTTAATAGTATAGTTGCTTTTGTATCTTTGTGCACAGATGGATCCTATAGAATAAGCTTGTCGAGTTCTGCAACTGATTGGTTCTAATTGATGCTCTGAACTGGTCATTTGAACCAATCTTCAGTTGGGCTGGTGAAATCAGTTGATTCGTCAGTTGAACTGATTTCACTCTTTCAGTTGAACTGTTCAGCTGGGCTCTTCATCAGTTGGGCTCTTCATCAGCTGACCAGGCTTCTGAAGGTCTTCTGCTGAACCACCTATCAGCTGGACAATCCGTTGAACTGGTTTACGATTCATCAGTTGAACTGGTTCAGTTCGATTAATCAGTTGGTACTTTCAGTTTGCATTATTCGATAGCTTCAGTTACGTTCAGCTAACTGCACACTTAGGTAAGATCATTAGTAACAAAATAACAAGTTGTGTCAATATCAAAATCAAGTAAGATTGTGAACATAAAATGATCCAACAAACTGTTTTGTGTAACTGGTTCAGTTTTTAACTGACCAATTTCTTCTGTTTCAGTTGAAATGACTTCAGTTTGGGTTTGGATATCATCTTGATGTTCCACAAACTCATCATCAGGAACCGCTTCCTGTCCAATTGCTTGATCTATCACTTCAGTTTATGGTGTTTGAAGGATGTTTCTGGCAGCTTGAACTTCATCTTCACTTTCATGCTCTAATAATATTTGTTAAGCGATTTGTTAGTTCAACTAGATCAGTTGGCCTATCAGTTATTACATTTTCATAAAAAATGACATGTATTGATTATTCAATATTAAATGTACGCCTATTAAATATTCTATAAGCTGTACAAACTGATGCATAACCAAGAAATATTCCCTCATCAAATTTATTGCGAACGAAGCATTTACACCCAAATATTTTGAAGTATGAAACCAAACTTTTATTTCCATACCAGATCTCATAATGAATTTTGAAATGATTCTTATTAATCATCGATCTGTTCTGGGTGTAACAAGTGTTAACTGCTTATGCCCAAAACCTTTGGGAAATCCAAGAATCAACAAGTATGGTTCTAGCTGCCTCCTTTTGAGTACGATTTCTGCGTTCTGTTGTAGTGTCCCTGCAGCTGAGAACTCAAGTCTGATTCCCAAATTTTCAAGAAACTAAGATAGAGCTTGATTCACAAATTCAGTTCTGCGATCGAATCTTGTTCTGTCAATCCCAACTGATCTTTCATTTAAAAGTTTTTGAAATATTTTTATCAGCTGTGTATAGCAATTTGGTCTTTTGATTTTAGAAAAATTACCCAATTAAATCTTGAGAAATCATCAACAATCACCACATTGTATTTCATTCCCCTTAAGCTCATGACTGGTATTGGACCAAACAAGTCCATACGCATCAGTTCTAAGAATCGGATAGAAGATTTAATTCCTCTGTTTTTTAAAAAAAATTTAACAAGATGAACATATTTTATCCTTCGAAAACGCAATTTTTGGTAGAACAGTTACCAGCTCATGGTTACTCGGATGTGCTATGATTTTGAACTTCAGGTGGTTGTTGACCTCTTATGCCTTAACCAGTTATTAGATTGATTAGAAGCTACAAAACAAACATGTTAATTGGGTTGATTACTCCAACTGACCTTATATGTGTTTCCACATCTGTTGTCTGTCATGATAATATCATCAGTCGTGTTCTTAACAGTGCAAGTGTGTTTATTAAACTCAATTGAATAATTATGATCATATAATTGACTGATGCTAATTAGGTTATATTTCAAATTGTCAACAATTAGAACATCATCGATATTAATGTTACCATGGATAAGCTTACCCTTACCCATGGTTCTACCTTGTGAGGCGTCTCCAAATTGATTTTGGGACCTGAATACTTGAATAATTGTGATATTAAATCTACGTCACCAGTCATGTGTCTCGAACATTCACTGTCCAAGTAACAGACTGAATCTTTGGTCATCGTATCAGCAACCACAAATAATGAATAAATTTGGTATCAAATCTATTTGGGTCCTGAATTGATTAATCTTTTAGGAACCCAGACTTGGATCAGTCGAATTGACTTTCTAGTTGTTGTGTTCCAAATTGTTTTACCTGTATTTTGTGTGTGAGGTGTGTTGTGTATAGTTGATACAATATGTGTTTTAGCTATGTTCGTCTTGTTGTTCATCTGATAGCTTTTCTGAACAGGCTTACAATTATAGTAATAATTGTAATAGCCATTCATAGAGTTTTTCTTGTAATAACTGGACCATTTGGGTGACCAGCTGCTCTAATCAGTTGAACTCTTTAAACTATATCCAATATCACGTCTTTTTGCCTTGTTCGTATTTTCAATCGGTTGTTCAACTAGATTACATAGCTCAGGTTGTTCATGTGCCACAACTGATTTAACAAAGTGAATGTATTTCTCTTTGCACGTATTCAGTTATGGCTTAGTGCCGCTTGATGAAGGTTCGTCCTGAATGTTAAAGCCGAAACTAGTTTCTCCAACTGATCTCTATAAACCTTGCATCTCTGTCAATGTAACTGACGACTTGTTCCAGATCTGGACCAGATCAGTTAATCTCAAGTTTTTAGAATTAACTGTTGAATCACAGACTGATTCTCATCCTTTTCCGATGCCAGCTCGACAATCTCTTTTCTAAAAGTTCATAGATTAACTGATTTTGAACAGCCAGTTTTAGGTTTTTTTTCTTTTGGATGAATTTGCTTAGCTTTAGCTTCCTCAAAGGAGAGAGCAAGCTTACGCTACTCATTTACCATGTCATGTAGGGTTGAAATAAGTTCTTCACGCGTAAAATCAATTGAATTGAAATCAAATACCTGCTCACTGTTGGATACCAGTTCAGCATCATTGGCCATGAGGCATTTCACGTATTCTTCATCACTAGGGTTGCTTGAGCTCTCATATTTTGATGTATCACTATCGGTTTCTACCCATTTTGACTTGTTTCCTTCATCCACTAAGGCTTCGTACTTCTTCCTGTATGATTTTTTGTCATCATTAGATTTTTTCTGTGCTCAAATGGCTTCTTTCCCTTCTCAACTAATCATCTGCTGTCCTTCTTTGGCTTGGGACAGTCAGCTATGAAATGACCAGTTTTGCCACAGTTGCAACACGCGTTCTGTTCTTCCTTGGATTCATTCCTGTGGTAATGCTTCTGAAATGATCTGAAACGTCTACTACTCGTTTTTCTTTAAAATATACTAGAAATTTTTTTTCCAAGTATTCAGCCGAAATTACTAAGTATATACATATATATATTTTTAAAATACTTTTGCATCATT
The DNA here is from genome assembly GCF_025594145.1 of Primulina tabacum. Lineage (NCBI taxonomy): Eukaryota > Viridiplantae > Streptophyta > Magnoliopsida > Lamiales > Gesneriaceae > Primulina > Primulina tabacum. The sequence continues at coordinate 19,008,043 of NC_134559.1, forward strand.
TTAAATAAATCAACCAAATATTATTTGAAAATCCAAAAGAAAGTAATTCAATACATAAAATTGCAATTCGTTTACCAAACTCAAACTTAGCAATATTTCAAAATAAACTAACTCCAACATCTTCTCAAAAATCTCTCAAAAGCATCATAAAAGTCATAAAATCTGTAACGTAAACTTAAATCATAAACTTAATTTAAATTGCGGAAAACTAGCGATGGTCCTCGGGTTGTGTGCACCTTTAGTCCAGTAAGATCAACCATCAAGTCTCTCAACAACATCAACATCATGCTCACCTGCATCGATCACACCTAGTGAGTCTATTGACTCAGCAAACCATAACCATAATAGTAATAACACATATATAATCACAAGCAACAGTGAAAATACTTTTACTTAAAATACATTTCACGAACATACATAAACTTAAAGCATTTTCCTTTCATCATAAACATTTTCCTTTTCATCATATACATTTTCATTTTCATCATAAACGTATACATTCTCCTTTTTGTGGAATTCGGATCGTTAATTGTGACATTCGTATCAGCTGAAGATCGATGGATCTATCTACATGTAATAACAGTACTGGGCAACGGGGATATCAGCGACACTCTCACCCGTCAACTGAGCCTTGGCCTTACATATCATCATAATCATCGTATCATCATAATCATCGTATTAGTCACAATTACTTCACCTCCTTCAACTTTTTGTATTTTCATCACTTATAAAAATTCAAGCATATATATAAAAATCATTTTTCTTTTAAACCAAGCATGTAATATATCTTTAAGCATTAATGTTTCGTCATGTAATTTCATAAATATTTAAAATAAACATTTTAACATTATTTAAAGCATTCAGAGTTTTACCGTTTTACCCCTAGAAGCATAATGACCGTAAAATGACTGTTGTACCCCTAGAAGCATAATGACCATTTTACCGTCTTCTAACATTTTTCATGTGTAAAATGATCGTTTTACCCCTAGAAGCATAATTTTCAATAATTATCCCTAGACCTCGAACGACGTCCCAAATCAATCCAAACTTAACATTTAACCTTAAAACACTCCCATAAATATTCCTTAGGCTTAAAACTTAGCTTTTCGATATATTCCTCGACTTGTTTTTAAACTTAAACGTACATCTCCGTTTTGACTCGTAACTTTCCCAAACTTTACCGAATTTGAACAAAAGCATAATAACACCGAATTAAACCATATTCAGCCCAAATCAAGCCAATCAAGACCCTTGAACAAGCCTAAGAAACTACTGAATTTTTCTGCACATGGAGTCCTAGTTCTAGTGTGATTCCATCATATGCTATTTTGACTCCAACCTTTAACCACTCGGTCCAGACCCTAGTTGACCCTCCTTTGACTCTAATCGACCGCTCAGGGACCCTATTAGACCAGCCCCCATGACCCATGCACCTAAACATGCAGTTTCCTTCCCCAAGTCTCGGTCGCGGCTAGGAAGAGTCCTAATCGTGCGTGTCTCTCTTTTAGGCCCTTCCAGCTATGCGTGGACCCTCACGAGTCCAGACCTTCACCCTGAAAGAATCCCGCGTAGCCGCCTTCTCTTTATTCGTCAAAAACCGCAACTAGCCCTAAGAATTCCCCCATCAATCGGTCCCTCTCCTAGCTTGCTTCCAGCCCCTGCATGGCCATGCTAGGACTCTCATACCAACCCCTTAAGTCTCGTGTACGTGACCATAACCACAGCTAAGTTCCATGTTCCCCTACGAAAGAAAACCGAACCCTTAGTCATTAATGTTCCGAATTTTCGTTCAGCCATGAAGCCCTCATGTTCATCCCTTGTGTCGTCTCCTATGTAGCCCCTAAACCCTTTGAAATTCAACCCTTTTTGTGTCCCTGCCATGGTAGCCCCTTTAGGTATCCTTAGCATGAGTTTTTGAATCATATAACATACTTTATAAGCACATATGCCCATAAAAACGAGAATAAATCTTGTGCAACATATTTTTCATGCAAAGTTAAACAATTATACATAGTATGGTGTGAAAGATGTTTGAAAGAAAGTTAAGGCGTGTCTTTGCGTATATTACGCACGAAAACGGTTTGGCGATTCGAGGAAGGATTAAGGAGAGGAGGCCCTGCTGAATTTTCTTCCCAAAAGTCATGTGTTTCCCCTTCCAAAATCTCGTGTGTGTATGCTTTGGCTGCTGATGGAGAGTCATAATTGTTTAGGGGATGAGGGGCGTGTGATTATGATGGGTTTTGGGGAGGGTTTTGGCTTTTTATTTTAATTAAAACTCATAGTGCCCATTAATCTAGTATAATAGGTCCATTAATTAATATTTAAAATATTTTGTTTAGAAAATTTTGTAAATTAATAGCCCAATTCTCAAAAGTCCTTATTTTCTTCGAAAATCGAGTACCGTTTAAAAATACGACTCGGCGTATAAAAACACCTCAAAACACGCAATTTTTGCAAATTCATTTTAAAATACACCACACATTAAACAATCAAAAATAATTATTTGATAAAATATTTTCCCTAATATGGCCCCCAGTCTCCGTTCCTCGATCGCATCTCGAATAAATTTTAAAACACAGTTTTATGCATTCTAGTTGAAAATCATATTTTAAACATGTAAACATGCCTACTAAATTTACTACAAAATAAATTAATTTAAATGCATAAGAAATTTGATAATTTGCATGCATGTGGTTCATGTGGGCATTCGAATTTTCGAGACGTTACAATCTACCCCCCTTAAATTGAATTTTGTACTCGAAATTCGCTTATCCTCGATAATAAAAAAGTTTAGACTCTTATTTCTAGTTTCTCAATAATCCACGCTTCCGCTGCGCCTTTCTGATAAAATAAGTTTTATGTTGTACTCATGTCTCCTCAATTCAAGTTAAATTTGCCTTCAAAATCCGCGTTTTACGAATCGCAACTTAAAACGACCTATGATGACTTAGTTCTATGTTACTATAACTTCGAATTTTGGCTTTTCTTACAATTCTCAATATTAGAAATGGAGGGCCAAACGTATCGTAACTTACTTTCCTTATACTATACCCAATTCGTTCATCAACCTATTAAATTTCGACATTAAAATCCCAAAAGCATCCTTTCTTAAATTTATTGAACTCAAGGTATGCTAAAGCTTTAGATCCAAATATTAGCATTTGTGCAGTTCAACCTAAGAGATCTTTGCACTAAAATTTACTAATCGACTTCTATTATGGTAATACCCTTAAAAGTTAATCCTTATCTCAATCCTATCATAATATTAGTTTAAGATCCTTGAATCGAATCTTTAGCTTATGACACAAAACTAACATAGCTTAACTATCGACGAGTACATCCCAAATATAAAATTGTTGCAAATCTTAAATTTCGCCCCAAAATTTTCATATAAGCTCCCATCTCATAACTTGTAATTCAAACTGACAAAACCCATATGGTCTTTAGACAACCTAATTTCAAACCACATATCTACTAAATTCTAAATTTATTAATGACTTTCAATAAAAGTTCCCGATTTTGACTTTGTCTTACCTTTATTGACTCGAGCTAATCCCATAGTATCATGTAAGCTTAAATTTGACTTCTAATATTTTTATTATATGTAAATACGAGCATTTCGATTTAATAACTTAATGACTAAACCATGAAGTGTTTTTAACCCGAATAAACTCAAAACTTAATATTTTCTTCCCAAATTTTAAACATAAACTTTTCATCCTTAAACTTAACTAATTGATCAACTTTAACTTAGATTGTTCTCAGTCTAAATTCTTAATTTGCCACAACATTATTCAACTAACGTTTAGATTTTCGAACCCAATATTGATCCATTTTACAAGACCCTTGATTATCATTCCTTACAGCATTATAATCAAGATATTTTAAGGTTCTAAATATCCCTTCAAGCCAAAATCATCGGAAATTCCTATCATTTAAACCATTCAATTCTCACTTATTACTAAACTAGTCCTCGTATTCCTTAAAAGTTGCAAAATTGATTACTAATTACCTCGAAAATTCACCATTTTACCCTACATAATTTTCGAAAATTGTGTTTCCATTCCCTAAGATTTCAAATTCTTACCATTTAGCCTCAATAGTTTCGACGATTTGTATCTTAGCCTCACGAATTTCACATACTATCAATTTGGACCCTAAACTTTCAGAAATCTTTGTTTCAACCCCTAGAATTTCAGAAATTGGGAAGACAGCCCATTTACCTAATGTTTACAAAACAGCCTCTAAAATTTTTATAATGTGCAACTTAGTTTCTGAATTTTCGAAAATGTCAGATTTTACCCTAGAAATTTCGATTATCGCAAATCTAGTCCTTGGACTTTTAAATATTTCGGATTAGTCCTTGAAACCTCGGCCAAGTACAATTAGGCCCTTCAAGTATTCGAATTCTGTAATTTAGCCCCTAGGTTTTCAAAAAATGCCATACATGCCCTCAAATTCTTAACAATTGAAAAATAAATTCCTACTTTCCTCGAGGATTATCCAATTGGTCCTAAATTTTGAAAATTCTACAATTAACCCATAAGTTCTTAGCATTCTTAATTCTCTTCTATAGGTTTCCCATTACATAAATTTCAATAATTTTAAGCTTATTAACCCAAAAATCAATTCTCATAACCAATCTTACATTTTCATTAAAACCTAAAATCCCAATTTGTACATTTTTATACTTTTAAAGACGCTGCAGTCTTCGAATCATTATTCCTTATATGTAATTCCCAAAAATTAACTCATCTAGTAACCATGAATCATCAACATTTTCTTAAAACATCTGCATGTCCCAAAATCATTCATAATCTTCATGATTAACTTATGACGCAAAGAGTAGAACATCAGTACTGAAACCCAAAAAACAATATAGTCAAATCTTTTTCAACATTTCCTAGCGCCCATTAACCAAATTCTTAAACATGTCCTATTACACCACAAGGCCAGCATGCATGAAAATCATATAATTTCTTATTCCATATCGTAACATGCATAAAAATTCTAAAGCATCTAATCTTTTAGAGTGAGAAAAATCATGTGACCATGCAGGTTTATTCATAAAAATCATTTATCAGAAAACTTAAACATAAATGTCATTTAACTTCAAAAATTTTTTAAACACGTAGCTTAATCGTATAAACCATGTGAACATGCAGGTGATAACATTAAAAACATGTAAAAAATTTAAACTTACAGACTTGAGGCTTCATGACAGAGTTTTTCGGAACTGGCGGTGGCACAACCCTTTGCAGGAACATTGCTCTGATAGCAACTGAAACGTCCATAATCGTTTTTCTTTAAAATATACTAGAATTTTTTTCCAAGTATTCGGCCAAAATTACTAAGAAAATACATACATACACACACACACACATATATATATATTTAAAATACTTTTACATCATTTTAAATAAATCAACCAACTATTATTTGAAAATCCAAAAGAAAGTAATTCAACGCATAAAATCGCAATTCGTTTACCAAACTCAAACTTAGTAATATTTCAAAATAAACTAACTCTAACGTCTTCTCAAAAACATCTCAAAAGCATTATAAAATTCATAAAATCTTTAACGTAAACTTAAATCATAAACTTAATTTAAAATGCAGAAAACTAGCGCTCGTCATTGGTTTTTGTGAACCTTCAGTCTAGTAAGATCAACCATCAAGTCCCTCAACAACATCAACATCATGTTCACTAGCATCTATCACACCTATTGAATCTATTGACTCAACAAACGATAACCATAATAGGAAGTAATACAAATACATTCACAAGCAACAATGAAAATACTTTTACATAAAATACATTTCATGAACATGCATAAACTTAAACATTTTCCTTTCATCATAAACATTTTCCTTTTCATCATATACATTTTCTTTTTCATCATATACCTATACATTTTCCTTTTCGTTGAATTCAGATCGTTAATTGTGACTTTCGTATCAGCTGAAGGTCGATGGATCTATCTACGTGTAATCACAATACTGGGCGACGGGGACATCAGCGACACTCTCACCCGTCAACTAAGCCTTGGCCTTACATATCATCATAATCAGTCGTATCATCATAATCATTGTATTAGTCACAATTAGTTCATCTCCTTCACCTTTTAGTATTTTCATCACTTATAAAAATTCAATCATATATATAAAAATCATTTTTTTTAAACCAAGCATGCAACATGTATTTTAGCATTAAGGTTTCATCATATAATTTCAAAAACATTTTAAACATTATTTAAAGCATTCAGGGTAATGCCAGGACGTCTAACATTTTTCAGGTGTAAAATGACCGTTTTACCCCTAGAAACATAATTTTCCATAATTATCCCTATACCTCGAACGACGTTCCAAATCAATCCAAACTTAACATTTAACCTTAAAACACTCTCATAAATACTCCTTGAGCTTAAAACTTAGCTTTTCGATATATTCCTCGACTCGTTTTTAAATTTAGACGTACATCCCGGTTTTGACTCGTATTGACTCGTAACTTTCCCAAACTTCACCAAATTTGCACCAAATCTTAATAACACCTAATTAAACCATATTAACCCAAATCAAGCCAATCAAGACCCTTGAACAAGCCTAGGAAACTACTGAATTTTTCTGCACATGGAGTCCTAGTTCTAGTGTGATTCAATCCAATGCTATTTCGACTCCAGCCTTTAACCACTCGGTCCAGACCCTAGTCAACAATCCTAGGACTCTAACTGACCCTTCTAGGACCCTATTAGACCAGCCCCCTGACCCATGCACGTAAACATGCAGGTTATTTCCCAAATCTCGGCCGCGACTAGGAAGAGTCCTTGCCGTGCGTGTCTCTATTTTCGGCCCTTCCAGCTATGCATGCACCCTCCTGGATCGTGGCTAGGACCCTCACAAGTCCAGCCCTTCACCCTGAAAGATTCTCGCACAGCCGCCTTCTCTTTATTCTTCAAAAGCCGCAGCTAGCCCTAGAAATTCCTCCATCGACCGGTCCCTCTCCTAGCTTGATTCCAACCCCTGCACGGCCACCCTAGGACCCTCATACCAACCCCTTAAGTCTCCTGGACATGACCATAACCACAGCTAAGTGTCGTGTTCCCCTAGGAATGAAAACCGAACCCTTAGTCATTAATGTGCCGAATTTTTGTTCAGCCATGAAGCCCTCACATCCAGCCCTTGTGCCCTATCCTATGTGGCCCCTAAACCCTCTGAAATTCAACCCTTTTGGTGTCCTACCATGGCAGCCCCTTTAGGTATACTTAGCATGAGTTTTTGAATCATAAAACATGAGTTATAAGCACATATGCCCATAAACACGAGAATAAATCTTGTGCAACATATTTTTCATGGAAAGTTAAACAATTATACGTAGTATGGTGTTAAAGATGTTTGAAAGAAATTTAAGGCATGCTTTTGCGTATATAATGAAATAAAACGTTTTGGCGATTCGAGGAACGATTGCGGAGAAGAGGCCCTTGCTTAATTTTCTTCCCAAAATTCGTGTGTTTCCACTTCCAAAATCTCGTGTGTGTATGCTTTGGCTGCTGATGGAGAGTCCTAATTGTTTAGGGGATGAGGGGCATGTGATTATGATGGGTTTTGGGGAGGGTTTTGGCTTTTTATTTTAATTAAAACTCATATTATAAGCCTAGGTCCATTTATCTAGTATAATATGCCATTAGACCCATTAGTTAATATTTAAAATATTTTTTTTAGGAAATTTAGTGAAATTAATAGCCGAGTTCTCATAAACCTTCCGAAATTTCTGACGAACAATGACATCTCGCCATTGCTTAGCTGTTCAGCTGTCTTCTCAGCTAAAGTTGTTGCCTATAATTTCAGAGCAGTGAGGGAATTTGTGACTGTTGAAACTAATGTTTCTCCTTCTCTTGTTTGCATTTCAAATTTATATGCTTTTAGGTTAAGAAAAAGGTCATGCAGTTCCACTTTGTTGAAATCTTTTGATTCACGAATGGCCATTGTTTTTACATCATACTTCTTGGGAAGAGAACGCATTACGTTCAGTTCAACTTCTTTGTTTGAATACACGTTTTCTAGTGCATTCAGTTCATTAGTAATGCTACTTACTCGTTCATCAAATTCGTTCATTGACTCACCAGTCTTCATTTTGATGTTATCAAATTTCTGCACAACAATTGAGAGTTTGTTTTCTTTGGTTTGATCATTGCTTTCGCATAGCTGGATCAGTTTCTCCCAAATTTCATTGGCAGACTTGCTCATCTTTACCTTGATGAAGGTGTTTTTGTCCAACGTCTTGTAGAGTATATCCTTGACAACATTATCCAGATTGGATTTTCTTTTGTCTTTAGTTGTCCACTCATCGCTTGGATTCTCAATGCAATGAGGTGCTCTATCAGTTAGAGCAACTACAGTATTCGCCTTCATTATTTTCATTGGTTCGTCGGTTATGATGTACCACACATCATCATCTTCTGCAGTTAGATGAGCTTACATGCTAGTCATTAAATTTTTCTCTGGAAAACATTGAGATTTTATTGAAAGAAGTCATGGTTATCAGATATATGTTTATGGAAGTATTCAAGAACAAGATTTAACCGCTCTGATATTACTTGTTAGGATCAGTTAGTATGGATAAAAGTGTTTAGAAGAGGGGTTGAATAAACACTTAGTCTAACGTACCGTACTTTTACTACTTAAAATTTGCGAAAAAATTAAAAATTTTCTTAAATATAAACATCCATACGGTCGTCAACTCATCGTTCATAAAAATTTATATCTTTGAAATCATCCATCACCAATAAAAATTTTGCTGAAAGAAAAGCTGACTCAAAACATCTCGTACCAAAACATAAAATCAGAGTATCAATATTTTCATGCTTAAAATCTTAAAATAACGTGGGCGGTCCTCGGGTCTAGCCTTCCGCTCAGTCCAAGCCTGCTCCTTGGTCCCAACCCCTCGTCTCATCATGATCATCCTCATCTGCATCGATCAAGTCTAGTGAGTCTAAAGACTCAACACGTATAAACTTGAAGTAACGAGTAATACGTAATAAAACCACATGCAACTTCAAAATAGGGCGTACATACTTAAACTTGAACTTGTAATAAACTTGAACGTACATACATAACATAGACGTGCCATATCGTGAAACTTTTCATGACATGCTTGCATACTTGAACATATTTGAACATACATAACTTCATCATTTTGCGTAGAGAATGTTACAAAGCTAGTGACCCATAACATAATCGTCTGATCAGACTAAACCACAGTACTGGGCTGACAGGGACGTATCCACTGCCACATACATGAGACCCCCGTTCATAATTTAACGGGCTGATTGGTCCACGTTCATGATTTAACGCTTTTCAATCACGATCTAAACCCGTTCATGATTTAACGGGGTGGAGAGGTCCTCGGCCACGTTCACCGACTTCCAAACCCATTCATAAATTGGTCACAAGACATTTAGCATATCTCAAAAATTTAAAATATTTTCTTTGCACGTCGAACATACTTACTTGGCGTTGAGGGATTCGTTGGACTTCGATCGGGGTCGTTGCTGCAACATACTAACGTGAATTCATAAGCTTAACGGGTGTAACTTAAACGTAACAGTCAAGCTTACCCACGAGTTCAAACATTTCCTTAGGACGTTCTAAAATTCCCGTGACTCGACATTGTTAAACATTGCACTAAACCAAGACATCAAACCTCAAATCATACCATAATATTCCCCAAAACTCAAGTACATGGACCCCGTGCCCAGGTCCGGCTCCGGGTCCGTGTGGGTGCGGTGGAATGACTCATGAAGAAAAGGGAAGGCACGGACCCCGTGCTGAGGTCCGGGTGGGGGTCCGTGTAGGTGCGCAAAAGTGAAACTCGGGAAGAAGTGAGGACACGGACCCCGTGCTAGGGTCCGTCTAGGGGTCCGTCTAGGCTCGCAAGGATGACACCGTGAAAGAAACAAAGGCACGGGCCCCGTGTCAAGGTCCGTGTATGGGTCCGTGTACCTACTGTGAACGCGAACTTACGAAAATTTTTGTACATGTTTGCTTAACTTTCTAGACTCGATTGCACGGACTATGAATCAACACCCCGAGACCCATCCTAGCATGCTATAACATCAAACCAATTTCGTACAACATCCAAAGCAACGATGTTCACCCTATGGCACATACAATTCAAAAACGTGGTAATTGACACCAACTCGATTCCTACGACTACTAAGGTGCTCGAATACCTATCGACACTAAACGACATACAAAATACCAACCCAACATCATAATAATCATATCTAGATGCAACAACAATCGCCCGTCGATCCTCAACGAAGCCTGCAACAAATAAACTTCAAGAACGCATCGATATCATAATTTTCTGAAAATGCAGTTTGAGCAGTCCCACGAAAAACGTCATAACTCACTCAATTTTTATCCAAAAATTTTGAATCTTATATCAAATCGAAGGTATCAAAAAGTTCTACATTTTTCATGTTGAAAGCTATCTCAGATTCTCGACCTAAAAATCGCAGTAACTCAAAATACAATGAAAAACGGGATTTTAGATCTAAAAACTATTTCAATACGCATCGATAAATTTCCTGCTAAAACTACTACACATCATACATGGATTTTACGCATAAAAACAACGCAACACATACTATGACATGATCGACGCAGAAAAGAGAGATTATACGTGCCTTTTGATGTTTAACGTTACCGAAACGACGACTCTGACGCGGAACGAGTGCGAGGATTGATCCGGGACGAACGTGACACTAATTTCTTGCAATAAAATCACTGAAATTTGCTGGAGAAAATGGAGAGGGAGGGGGCGGCTGCTGTGTATCTTAGAACCCTAGGTTTCTTTCTCAAGAAAATGAGATGGAAGAATGTGTGTGTGCAAATGAAATATGTGTGTGTGACTTACGTGAGTGGTGTGTGTAATAATGTGTGTGTGCGTGAGTTTAGTAAATTAGGGGAATATAATATGCTAAATTAACAAATAAAAATGCTAATTAAAAGATAATCCCCTCATTTACAAAATCCCCCAATTAAATAAAACACACAACCACTAAACTTTTAAAATTTTGAAGCTTCAAAATCACTTAATAAACAATTTAGGCTTTAAAAGGTTAAATACTAAATAAATTATTTAGAATGTCCCAAATCCAACTTAAAATGAAATACCGCATTTGAAATTTGCCAAACTCGTCACGGTCTCTTTTCATCGGTCCCGCATCGAATAATCGCTTGAAACATGAAACTTGAAAAACATTTTAACGTGCATCACATAAACATGAATAATTTAAAATAATGCATTTAAATAATTCATACATGGCTAAAAGCTCATTTTAAACTTTGAATAAAAAGATTTAACAATTAAATAAATGCATGGGTTATACGTGTACTGAATTTGGGCATTACACTTAGGATTTGTGAGATATTTTTTGAATTTGAAACAGTTCTTTGAGAAACTGATCCCCAAGTCTTGTATGTCAATATCGATTTGTTAACTAAAATAGTGCTGAAATAAACTGAAGGATATATTTGAATATTTTGGCCAGAGTACTATGATAATTGAATGAACAAGAAAATCAAAAACACGAATTTTTATGGATTTTTAGAGACTTCAAATGCTCATACGTCACTATTACTATCTCAAGGATAGGTATTTACTAAAATACTTTGATTAATTACAATAAATATAATAACCCACTTCAGTTTGGACTTAAACAATGCCAAACTGAAACTCTTAGTTTTTCTTATCAAATTTATTAGTTGAAAACTGAATAGCTCAAATAAGAAGCCTGACTACTACGAATAACTTAGTTCAATGTGAGCTTGAGATTGCAATTCGCAAACTGAGTATAAGCTTGAAAATGAATCGCTTTTGACTGATAATTGATTGGTCGTTCATAATCATTTTTCATAAAAGTGATTACTCGTGATCGTTGTTAACTTCTTCGACAACTGAACTCTTTATCTATATATAGTCTTCGATTCCAAATTGTCACATTGAATGCATTTTATGATTAATATCCATTGAATCATTTTTTAGTCCATGTAGACATCTTTTTCTGACAAATCTACGATATATCATACTGTTATGTTTTGTCTATTATGATTTGGTACGGAGTGTGAGTTTGTCTACTAAGATTCAAAACGGTAACTGATGTGGCCAACTGATCAGGAGTCAAACTGGTCGACTGATAAGTTCAGCTGGTTTGAATCAATTCTAACGGATGTCCTTTTAATTTGAACACTCTTATAGCTTCAGTTCTAGTTTTCAGTTATACTATACCAATTTACATTCAGTTGTGCTCTTCAGTTCTAGTATTCAGTTTTGATATCGGTCAGTTTCTCTATCTTCGACTTTATCAGTTTTGAGACTAATTAATACTTTTAAGAACTTTAGCTTATTTACTTCAGTTCTACTTTGTCTATTTCAGTCTGAAAAGTCTTCTTTAGTTCTACGATTAGTTACTTTCTTTCCATTCAGTTACTGTTCAGTTCGGGTCTTCAGTTCTGTTACTGATCAGTTTGTCAAACTCTGAAACTTATAATTTCCAACAGACTCCTACATATTTCGAAACTACACCCAACCTCGTCACCTGATGACATCAATGGAATCGGTAAACGGATCAAAGTGCATGCTAGTGCGTAGAGTCTCAACGTTGTCTCAGGTCAAAGGACTAGTGATAACCAATTGGAAAGTCTGAGGGAGGGTTGTTCAGTTAATCATTAAATGATCACTCATCTCTATGAATGGACATCTTCATACCATTAACAATGAAACATGACATTTACATTACATATGTTAGTTTCAAGCTCGAGCGACTTTTATTCTTTTTTTAGGTGGCTGAAGACTAGAACCTAGTTTAGATTATATTGTACACCTCCTAATGAGTTTCATGGTCTTATGTGGAGTGACAGACCTCCTAGTACCTATTGAATATTCAAAAAATTTATATATGCAGCTTGAATGAGTATATAGATAAAGCAAATGCTATAATTAGATAAAACCATAAAATATTATTAAAATAAAGATTATCTATGCATTTAGCATGAATATGCCATTAGCATTAATATACAGATAAAATAAATGTCATAATTAGGTAAAATGATAAAATATTATTTAAATAAATGTTGTTTTATATCAGAGTTAATAAAGCTTAAGCCACAAGTTGGCTTTCTAGACACTTTCTCTAATAAATAGATATTGTCATGGGGTGGACGAGCTTACTATGACTAACAACATTTTTTCTCATCACGTTGAGGTGATGGTACTTGGCCATAGTGACAACTATTTACTGATTCGGAAATACAGGTGACCATAGCTTTTAACCATTTTGGCGAGAAACTTATAAGACAAACAAACAAATTTAAAATACAAGAAATTTGAATGTTTAATTAACGGACCATGTTATAAGAAAATCTTCTTAAATTTTACCAAAATCATTGTATTGAAAAGTCCTAAAAATTTTACATAGGAAAATTGCAAATTTTGTTTTATGTGATGTTTTGGCGATTTTAATCATTTAAATAATAATTTTCAATCTATGTTCTTTTCCCCCCAATACTAGTTTTTTTTCCTATAGTAATATTGTTGTTTATGGGATTGAAATTTGATAGGAAAAGCAAGGAGAAAACAAAGAATTTGGCTTGTAGAGGCAAGTATTGAACACTTTCTCCTTAAGAAAAATTTGCCCCTAATAATGTGCTAAAGGTTTGTGGCAATCTTCTCCCAAGATACAACTACAACTCTTGGATAATGAGCACTCAAATATCCAAGTTCTATAACAAAGAAATGAATGGAACTCTCTCTTGTTGAAAAAGAAAGAAGAACAATATGCAAAATGAAATTATGTGTTTTTGATTTTCAATAAAAACAAGCATTTAATGTTTTCCATGTGAAAAGACATGATATTTCATTCATAGGGGTGTCCCTTGGCCATTGTAACTGACCACAATCATCAAAAAATGCCAAGAAAATGAAAAATGTCAGAAAAATCCGAAGGGACGCTTGTGTGTGCGTTCTGTGCGTGCGTCCGCGCTCTCGGAAGCGCCTGCAGAGATATCTCGGCAGGCGCGTGCACCTGGGCGCAGATCCGTGCGTTCACATGCGCGCAGATCTGAGAGCGGGTGCGCGCCTGCTACTGTTCACCGATTTTTTTTTTAAATTAGGTTTCCATCCTTACATGTTCCAAAAACTCGTTTGAAGTTCTTTCAACATTCGATGAACTCGTTTCGAGTTTAATTCAGAACCACCGAACTTAATATTCGTTCATTAAGCTTCGTTCTTCGTTTTAAATTTTTCCAATCAAACACATTGATTAATTTACTTAATTTTCATTCATTAAGCATCAAAATTATCCAACAATTCTCCACATGAATGAAATTAATGCATGAATGATCGTGATGCATAAGAGAGAGTATATACGAAAAATTAGCGCATCAGAAGAGGTGGCTTTTGGCTTTGAACCTTCCCTAGTGGAATACAATTGGATTTACTAGGCCGCGAAGTGAACTTGATGCCTTGAACTTCTTGGCGGTTCATGTAAACCCAGACAACTGTACCCACATGATAACCTTCCTTCCATTTCCATTTTGTTTTATCGGTTGTGTCCGTTTTGGCCATGGATTACATCTTGGCTTCATACGTGTTTCATCGAGGCGGCTCGTCCTCACATGTACATAGGTGATCTCCTTGTAAAAAAGGCATCCTACTTACCCCGCTTTTGCAAGCAACGGAATCATTAAAAGTACAATACTTAACCTCATTACCTTTGTAGGAAACTTCACTCATCGTCTTAAGAATGATGAGTGATTCCTCAAGTTCTCATAACTTAGTTGTCCCATTGAACCAAGATCTTGGGATCTCCAATCAATAAGGTTGGGTTTCCACTATGAAAACATTATTTGGTAGGTTTTAAACACATTCCTCTTGACAGAAAGTACATTTGATCTCTATTTAATGCTTTTGTAACCGGATCCGCTTAGTTATCCTTTGATTTAATATAATCAACGGATATAACTCCATTAGAGATCAACTGCCGCACAGTATTATGTCTTCGATGAATGTGTCGAGACTTGCCATTGTACATACTGTTTTGTGCCCCTGTATTTGCCGACTGTCTGTCGCAATGTATCAAGATTGCTGGCACTGGACTTGTCCAACATGGAATGTCCTCTAGAAAGTTCCGAAGCCATTCAGCTTCTTCTGCAGCTTTATCCAGCGCTATGAACTCTGATTCCGTAGTAGATCTAGCAATGCAAGTTTATTTCGATGACCTCCAAGAGACTGCTCCTCCACCAATGATAAATACATAGCCGCTGGTGAATTTGGAGTCCTTGGTGTCAGAGATCCAATTTGCATCACAGTATCCTTCAAGTACTGCAGGATACCTTGTGTAATTTAATCCATATTCTGAGGTGTACTTTAAATATCTAGGTACCCTTGTTAACTCCTTCCAGTGTGCATCACTATGGTTACTTGTAAACCGACTTAAATTGTTAATCGCACAAGCAATGTCAGGTCTAGTACAGTTAGTGATGTACATAAGGCTTCCAATAATTCTGGAGTATTCCAGTTGGGAAACTAGTTGTAATGCCTAGTTACTCGTACAAATGATAATAATGCGTTTATGTCATTTAATATGTAGTGATTTAGCTCATTATGTTTTACATGTTGATTGAGGTATCGATATTGAGATTGAATATGATTTCTAGATTGTCCATGGTGTATCGAGAATTAATATGTGTTTAAATAGTGATAGTAAGATATGAAGGTAGAAGTAGTGTAATGAAGTTGGTAGGAAATGAGATAAAAATATGACAGTTTTTAAGGATTTTAGCATAATGATTAGAATATTTATCCAAATTGTGTGAGGCGACAACTATTAGAAAGTTAAGATATAATGCTACAACTTTCATGTGTTGCGTTTCGTCCAAATCATTGTGGAAGACAAGCCAAAAGTGCCCTGAAGTGTGTCGTGTATATCGTCATTCCTTCACTGACATATGTTGGGAGAATAAGCATAACTTTTTACTCAGACCTCCAAATGACATGAAACAAGTTGGAGATTTAAGCCAAGACATAGAGCTACAACTTTTATACTTATCATTTTTTCAGATTATGAAAGAAACAAATGTTTTCGGAGCAATTTTTGATGAAACAGTGTACAAGGCCGAAAGTTGCTCGCCCGAGCCGAAAAGAATGTCCGCCCGGGCGGACATGCACAAAAATTTTAAAGTTTAGGGCCGAGAGTTCCTCGCCCGGGCGGTAAAATACATCCGTCCGGGCGTCGACTCATGTATAAAAAGATAAGTATTGACTTTTCCAAGCATTCCTACCATTCTCCACTTCATTTACAACAAGAACATGAAGCAAAAAAAGAAATCTTCCTCCAAAAGCTCCCTTCTTCATTCCTTTCATAATTTTGAAGTTAGAATTAAGTTCTCCATCACAAGAACTTCCTAAGGATGTAAGTTTTCTTCTCTTTTAGTTGTTCTACATGTAGAGGACAATAAAGGAATGATTTTCACCTAATATATACATAGTAATTGGTTTATTGATGTATTTGATAGTATAGAAGTGAAAAACATCGTCTCAAATTAGTATTTGTACGCTTGGACTGTAATTTGGCATGCTCTTGAAGTAATACATGAGTAATATTATGAATTTCAAATGTTTCCCATTGATTATTGTTATATGTACATTGTTAGTATGTTTATTGATGAAAACATAGCACCATATTCCATTGTTATGTATTAAATATTAATGAAACTCATGAATATTTAAGATGTGTGCTATGACATGAACAATAAAAGAAAATGACTGATTTTTACATGATATAGAGATTTTTGACATCGTGGGTGGTTTTAAGTCCACCAAACCTATTGGCCAATATATGTTCATGGGGCATGGGGTTGTCAAAGGTGCTCCCTGACGTCCAATACATTAGTAGTTATATAATAAAGCAAGCACGGTTGTACAGGTCAACTAATGAGGCTCAAGTACAAAAATGAACATGAAAATATGCTATAGTATGACATGGTTTAAAGATTCATTGTTGATCACGACTTGATATGTAAGTTCTTTCTACGCATATTGATACGTATAAGTGCCAACTTATTGAGTTTTATAAACTCACGTAGCTCATGTATTATAGGATCAGGTAATGAAGATATATAGGATGCCAGTTCGCCAATGGATGCTTGTGACATGCCTCACCTCGACAAGAACCGGGATGTCTTATTGTATAGCTTCCGCATATGTATTATAATGAATTTAATGTCAGGATTTGAAACAAGTTTTACAAGGTGTATATCTATGTGTATAATGATACAGAATATGTTTGTATATAAGGATAAGATTATATTTACATATTGTTATTGTTGCTTGAGTGTTGGTGTATTACATATTGTTATTGTTGCTTGAGTGTAGGTGTATTCAAAATATAGGGACATCATGTCAAAATTTTTATAAACCGTCATATTGATGCCTCTTGTTTAAATTGCTTCATAATTTAGATATATCATTCAAATCCTATTTTGATTATGGAAATTATGTCAAGTATAGAGTAAAGGTGTGATATTTTAGAATGGTATCAGAGCCCACGGTTCTTCGACAGGGAATACACTGCACTTCATCCATACCTGGGGAACTCGGCAAGTAAGTATCTTTGTATCCCATAGTTTATGCTAAGTTATGTGTTTCTACGTGACTTATATATAGGTTAAGATAAAAGACCATGCCACCTAAACGCAATGTACATGAAGGAGAGTCATCTAAGGGCAAGGCCCCAGCAGTCGATGGTGAGGGCAGTGCGCCACGACCTGTCGATGATGCTCAACTACTCCAACAACAAGCGAAAGTTCATGGAGAGCAGATACAACAATTACTTGTGATGCAACGGACTACTCATGAGCAGGCACACACCCAAGCCATGATACTCAGACAAGGGCATGTTCAAACAGATGTATATTATCGCCTTCGACGTCTGAATCCTCCTGAATTCATGGGAAGCACTGATCCGGCAGTAGCAGAAGAATGGATTAAATCATTGGAGTCCATCTTCTCCTACCTTCATATGGAAGATGCAGACAAAGTAACTTGTGCCATCTTTTTATTAACAAAGCATGCAAGAATATGGTGGGAGATTGCAAGGGTGGCATTACCTACGATTCCATTGACATGGGAAACTTTCAAAACCGTGTTTTACAACAAATATTTCAGTAAAGATGTACGAGCCAAGAAAGCCAGTGATTTCCTTAATCTGAAGTAAAGAATCATGTCAATGGCGGAATACATACAACAATTCGAGGCTGGAGTCCAATATGTACAATATATTGCACATGATGACACAAATAAGGGCGAACACTTCATGCGGGGACTTCACTCTGAAATTAAACGAGATGTATGGATGTCGGAAGTTGTTACCTATGGGGAGATAGTGGAAAGAGCACTTATGGCTGAACAGGATGAACAAGACATTGACAGAGACAAACAACAGCGAAGGCAGCAGTACTTTCAAAGGAGCCAAGAAATAGGACAAGGCAAAAATACTGATAGTAGGGGTACGAGACAAGAGGAACCCCGTAGCAAGGGTCTCCCTCAACGTAAAGAACAAGACAGACCACCTTGTCCTAAATGTGGCAAACTTCGTGGCGGAGAATGTATGCAAGGTTCCAATGTTTGTTATCGTTGCAAAAAGCCAGGGCATCTCGCCAGGAATTGTCCATGGAGTTCTGAGAAAGTACATGGACGTCTTTTCTCCATGACTAAAGAGGAAGTGGATGCCGATACATCGATGATCACTAGTATGTTCTTGATTTCTGGTATTACTGCTATTGTTTTACTAGATTCAGGAGCCACACATTCCTTTATTTCGGAATATTTTGTAAGGAGACTGGGCATTACAGCAGGTACAACAGAGACACAACTCGCCATAGCCTTACCTTCCAAGCAAGAATTAAAGACAGATCAAATGGTGCGAGGGTGTCCAATATATGTCCAAGGCCATCAGATGTATGCTGACTTGATAGTTCTGAGGATGACTGATTTTGATGTGATATTTGGAATGGATTGGCTCTCGAAGTACAGAGTTACTATTGACTGTGGCATAAAGATTATCAAATTTGCACCAGTAGGAGCTGAACCATTCACCGTAGCAAGTGCAAGTGTATCCTTACCTTTTCGGATAATCTCTTGTATGAAGGCTTGTAAATTACTACAGAAGGGGTGTCAAGGATACTTAGCATTTGTTTTAACTATTGACCCACATGTTCGTGAATTAAAAGATACAGATGTTGTTTATGAATTCCCAGAAGTATTTTCTGATGATGTAACAGGCTTACCCCAGATAGGGAGATCGAATTTGTGATTGATATTGTGATAGGAACTGATCCGATCTCAAAAGCTCCTTATCGATTAGCTCCTACAGAAATGAAAGAATTGAAAGAACGGTTACAAGAGTTACTTGATAAAGGGTTTATTAGACCGAGTTTTTCACCGTGGGCTGCACCTGTTTTATTTGTGAAAAAGAAAGACGGTACCCTTCGTCTATGTGTTGATTATAGGGAGTTGAACAAAGTGACAATTAAAAAAAATATCCATTCCCCAGAATTGATGATTTGTTTGATCAATTACAAGGAGTTGCTATCTTTTCGAAGATTGATTTACGATCAGGCTATCATCCACTAAAAGTGAAATCAAATGATATCTCGAAGACTGCCTTCCGAACGAGATATGGGCATTATGAATTTCTTGTAATGCCATTTGGACTAACGAATGCACCAGCTGCTTTTATGGATTTAATCAACAGAATTTTCAAGCCATTTCTAGACAAGTTCATGATTGTGTTTATAGATGATATTCTCATCTACTCACGAACTGTAAAGGAGCATCGAGAACACCTGAAATTAATTTTGCAAACTCTGAAAGATCAATATTTATATGCCAAATGGAAGAAATAAGAATTTTGGCTTGAACAAGTAGAATTTTTGGGTCATATCATTTCAAAAGAAGGCATATATGTGGATCCAAGCAAGATTGAAGCTGTTACTAACTGGCTACGACCAACTACTGTTACTGAGGTATGTAGTTTTCTTGGGTTAGCTGATTATTACCGTCGGTTTATAGCAGGATTTTCCAAGATAGCCTTGCCTTTGACTGCTTTAACTCGAAAGAATGTGAAATTTGTATGGAACGAAGCATGTGATCACAGTTTCCAAGAGTTAAAAACAAAATTTACATCAGCACCGGTCCTTGTGATACCAAAAGGACCAGGAGATTTTGTGGTATACAGTGATGCTTCGAAACAAGGTTTAAGAGCAGTCTTAATACAGCACGGGAAGGTGATTGCTTATGCCTCAAGACAATTGAAAGAATATGAAAAGAACTATCCCACACATGATTTAGAACTGGCAGCAGTGGTATTTGCGTTGAAAATATGGCGCCATTATCTGTATGGTGAACGGTGTGAAATTTACACGGGCCACAAGAGTTTGAAATATTTATTCACGCAAAAAAAACTGAATATGCGACAACGACGTCGGTTGGAATTAGGAAAGATTATGATTGTGTTATTAATTATCATCCAGGTAAAGCAAATGTTACTGCAGATGCGTTAAGTCGAAAATCCAGTTCTATTTCCGCAATGCAAGTACAAGAACAAATTTTATGGGATTTATAGAACTTGAAGATTGATGTTATTCCAAAGGAAGCTGCAATCCAGTTATCATCTCTCATGGTTCGACCAACACTTGCAGACAGGATTAAGGTCAAACAAAGTGCAAATAATGAATTAAAAAACTGAGACAGAGAGATGAAGAAAAAAGAAATTTGAACTTTGAATTGAATAGGGAAGAAATATGGACATATCGAGGGAGACTGTGTGTGCCAAAACAAGGAATGATAAAAACTGACATTCTTATTGATGCTCATGCTACATCCTACTCGATCCATCCAGGAGGCACGAAAATGTACAAAGATTTGAATCCATTATTTTTGTGGCCAGGTATAAAAAGGACATTGCTCAATTTGTTGCACAATGTCTAACTTGTCAAAAGATCAAGACTGAACATCAAAGACCAGGAGGACTCCTGAAACCACTACCCATTCCTGAGTGGAAATGGGAACACATCACGATGGATTTCATTCTTGGTTTACCAAGAACACAAAGAGGGTTCTATGCTATATGCGATATTTTGGATCGACTTACGAAATCAGCTCACTTTCTTTCGGTGAAGAGTACATACACGATGAATCAATATGCTGAAGAATACATCAAAGAGATAGTGAGACTTCATGGCATCCCAGTGTCCATTGTATCTGATAGAGATCCCAAATTTACGTCTGTATTTTGGAAGAGTTTACATCATTCTATGGGAACTCGATTGTCAATTAGTGCGGCGTTCCATCCTCAAACTGATGGACAATAAGAACGAGTGAATCAGATATTGGAATATATGTTGAGGGCCTGTACTATTGATTTTCCAGGCAGTTGGGACAGTAAACTACCGTTGGATGACTTTACATATAACAATAAATATCAGTCAAGCATTGGAATGGCACCATATGCTGCATTATATGGTAGAAAATGTCGCTCTCCGGTACATTGGGATGAAATAGGAGAAAGAAAATTATTAGGCCCTGAATTGGTACAACAAACAGCTGAATTGGTAACTAAGATCAGAGAAAGAATGCACACTGCCCAAAGCCGACAGAAAAGCTATGCTGATGTGCAACGCCGTCAATTGGAATTCCAAGTCGATGACCATGTATTTGTAAAAATATCACCATTGAAGGGAATTTTGCGTTTTGGTAAGAAGGGAAAATTAAGTCCAAGATATATCGGTCCATTTGAAATCTTGGAAAGAATAGGAGACAGGGCCTACCGAGTTGGTTTACCACCAAACTTATCAAATTTTCATAATGTTTTTCACGTTTCCTTGCTACGGAAATATTTGGCCAATCCATCTCACGTTCTTCATTACGAACCATTAGATCTTGCATCGAATCTCTCGTACGAAGAACGGCGGGTCCAAATCCTCGACAAGAAATAAAAAGCGTTACGAGGCAAGGAAATACCCTTGGTGAAACTATTATGGCGCAATCATGCAATTGAAGAAGCAACTTGCGAGCGAGAAGACGAGATTCAACAGAGATATCCTGAACTATAAGGTATGTCAAATTTCGAGGGTGAAATTCTTTGAAAGAGGGGAGAATTGTAATGCTCGGTTACTCGTACAAATGATAATAATGTGTTTATGTCATTTAATATGTAGTGATTTAGCTCATTATATTTTACATGTTGATTGAGGTATCGATATTGAGATTGAATACGATTTCTAGATTGTCCATGGTATATCGAGAATGAATATGTGTATCGAAGTGATGAGAATGTAAGAAAAAAACTAAGGGAGGACCTATTGCTATTGTTAATGTTGATAATAAAAAGTCTTATTCTTATCCTTATGAATCCGAGAATACTATGGTATTTCCTTTAATTGTATTAGTATTATTTACTTTGTTTATTGGATTTCTAGGAATTCCTTTTAATCAAGAACGAACAGACTTAGATATTTTAACCAAATGGTTATCTCCATCTATCAACCTTTTACATCAAAAGACAAACGATTCAATAGATTGGTATGAATTTTTGAAAGATGCAATCTTTTCAGTCAGTATAGCTTTTTTCGGAATATTTCTAGCATCCTTTTTATATAAACCCATTTATTCCTCTTTCCAAAATTTCGACTTAATCAATTCATTTGTTAAAACAGGTGCTAAGAGAAGTCGTTTGGACAAAATTACAATTCCATTTCGGTAGTAATATTCCATTTCAGTTGGAAAATGCAGTCAGATGTTTGGGGCGGTATAAGCGATCGAGGGGTAGTAACTCATATCACGGGAGGAAACTTCGCGCGTGGCTCCGGGATTTCTTATGGGCACAAGCATCCCAGGTAATTCAGTCTTGTAACGCCCCATATTTGACGACTGTCCTCACTGTATCAAGACGAGTCTTTCCGGCGTAGCTTATGTCCTCACTCACACGCACCCTGGGAAACTTCCCAGGAGGTCACCCATCCCAAAATTGCCCCAAGTCAAGCACGCTTAACTTTGGAGTTCTTATGTGATGAGCTACCGAAAAGAAGATGCACCTTCGTGATATGAGTTGTACCAATCAAATCTTTTAAACCATCTTCAACTGTACAGTCCATTACATTGAACAGTCTCGGAATCCCTCTCATTCCGGTGTGGGATCGGTTCATTCATGTTCCCTCCACCTAGAAGTCTGCCAGAAGCCGTTCATTGTCCGTGCAACTGATGGCACCGGCGATCACCCCCCGCCCTCTTCGGCCCCGGGCCTCACATGCCCACCAGCTTCCGCTTGGTTCGTCCCCGAACCACACCGTACTAAGAGAGGTCGGCTCTGATACCACTGTAACACGCCATATTTGACGAATGTCCTCACTGTATCAACACGAGTCTTTCCAGCGTGCTTATGTCCTCACTCACACGCACCCTGGGAAACTTCCCAGGAGGTCACCCATCCCAAAATTGCCCCAAGTCAAGCATGCTTAACTTTGGAGTTCTTATGTGATGAGCTACCGAAAAGAAGATGCACCTTCGTGATATGAGTAGTACCAATCAAATCTTTTAAGCCCTCTTCAACTGTACAGTCCATTACATTGAACAGTCTCGGAATCCCTCTCATTCCGGTGTGGGATCGGTTCATTCTCATGTTCCATCCACCTAGAAGCCTGCCAGAAGCCGCTCATTGTCCGTGCAACTGATGGCACCGGCGATCACCCCCCGCCCTCTTCGGCCCCGGGCCTCACAAGTCTTATGGTTCTTCATTATCTGCATATGGCCTTTTTTTCCTGGGTGCCCATTTTGTATGGGCTTTTAGTTTAATGTTTCTATTCAATGGACGTGGTTATTGGCAAGAACTTATTGAATCCATCGTTTGGGCTCATAATAAATTAAAAGTTGCTCCTGCTACTCAGCCGAGAGCCTTGAGCATTGTACAAGGACGTGCTGTAGGAGTAACCCATTACCTTATAGTGAAGTAAGATGTCTAGGTAGAAGTAGTGTAATGAAGTTGGTAGGAAATGAGATGAAAATATGACAGTTTTTACGGGTTTTATCATAATGATTAGAATATTTATCCAAATTGTGTGAGGAGACAACCATTAGAAAGCTAAGATATAATGTTACAACTTTCATGTTTTGGGTTTCGTCCAAATCATTGCGGAAGACAAGCCAAAAGTGCCCCGAAGTGTGTCGTGTATATCGTCATTCCTTCACTGACACATGTTGGGAGAATAAGCATAACGTTTACTCAGACCTCCAAATGCCATGAAAATATATGGAGTTTCAAGCCAAGACATAGGGCTACAACTTTTATGTTTATCAGTGTTTCAAATTATGAAAGGAAGAAACGTTTTCGGAGCAATTTTTGATGAAACAGTGTGCAGGGCCGAAAGTTGCTCGCCCGCGCCGAAGAGAATGTCAGCCCGAGCGGACATGCACAAAAATTTTAAAGTTTAGGGCCGAGAGTTCCTTGCCCGGGCGCTAAAAGACGTTTGCCCGGGCGCCGCCTCATGTATAAAAAGATAAGTGACGACTTTTCCAAGCATTCCTACCATTCTCCACTTCATTTACAACAAGAACACGAAGCAAAACAAGAAATCTTCCTCCCAAAAGCTCCCTTCTTCATTCCTTTCATCATTTTGAAGTTAGAATTAAGTTCTCCATAACAAGAACTTCCTAAGGTGTAAGGATGTAAGTTTTCTTCTTCTCTTTTAGTTGTTCTACATGTAGAGGACAATAAAAGAATTATTTTCACCTAGTATATACATAGTAATTGGTTTATTGATGTATTTGACAGTATAGAAGTGAAAAACATCGTCTTAAACCAGTATTCGTATGCTTGGACTGTAAGTTGGCATGTTCTTGAAGTAATACATGATTAATATTATGAATTTCAAATGCTTCCCATTGATTATTGTTATATGTACATTGTTAGTATGTTTATTGATGAAAACATAGCACCATATTCTATTGTTATGTATTAAATATTAAAGAAACTCATGAATATTGAAGATGAGTGCTGTGACATGAACATGAACATGAATATGAAAAGAAAATGACTAATTTTTACATGATATAGAGCTTGTTGACATCATGAGTGGTTTTAAGTCCTCAAAACCTATTGGCCAATATATGTTCATGGGGCGTGGAGTTGCCAAAAGTGCCCCCTGACGTCCAACACATTAGTGGCTATATAATAAAGCAAGCACGGTAGTACAGGTCAACTAATGAGGCTCAAGTACAAAAATGAACATGAATATATGCTATAGTATGACATGGTTTAAAGATTCATTGTTGATCATGACTTGATATGTATGTTCCATCTACGCATATTGATACGTATAAGTGCCAATTTATTAAGTTTTATAAACTCACGTAGCTCATGTATTACAGGATCAGGTAATGAAGATATATAGGATGCCGGTTCGCCAATGGATGCTTGTGATGTGCCTCACCATGACAAGAACCGGTATGTCTTATTGTATAGCTTCCGCATATGTATTATAATGAATTTAATGTCAGGGTTTGAAACAAGTTTTACAAGGTGTATATCTATGTGTATAATGATACAGAATATATTTGTATATAAGGATAAGATTATATGTACATATTGTTATTGTTGCTTAAGTGTTGGTGTATTACATATTGTTATTGTTGCTTGAGTGTTGGTGTATTCAAAATATAAGGACATCATGCCAAAATTTTTATAAATCGTCATATTGATGCCTCTTGTTTAAATTGCTTCATAATATAGATATATCATTCAAATCCTATTTTGATTATGGTAATCATGTCAAGTATAGAGTAAGAGTGTGACACTGGTTCTTCACGATTATTCGCCAAATGGACATTCACGTCAAAGGCGTTCTTACTGGGGAGAGTCATAAGCGTTAAACTTCTTCAACACTGTTTCTACATAATGAGAATGAGATAGGACTATTGCTTCTGGAATTCTAAAGATTTTAATCCCTAAAATTACATCAGCAACACCCATATCTTTCATATCATAATGTTTTGTCAATATTTTCTTTGTACCCTTAATCAACTCTTGGCTATTCTCCATTATTAACATGTCATCAACATATAGACATACTATCACGTAGGATTCTCGAGTGCCTTTAATGTAAACACATTTGTCACACTCATTAATCATAAATCCATTTGACAATAGTACCGTGTCAAATTTTTCGTGCCACTGCTTGGGCGTTTGTTTAAGTCCGTGTAGTGACTTAATCAAACGGCAGACTTTTCTTTCTTGTCATTTAACTATGAAGCCTTCAGGTTGCTCCATATATATTTCTTCTTCAGGTTCACCATTTAAAAATGCTGTTTTGACATCCATTTGATGTATCTCAAGGTTATGCAAAGCTGCGATGGATATAAGCACGTGAATGGATGTTATTCTTGAAACTGGTGAATACGTGTCGAAGAAATCATGACACTCTCTTTGTCTATAGCCTTTGGCCACAAGCCTGGCTTTATATTTTCCAATACTTCCATCAATTCTAGTTTTCTTTTTCAATATCTATTTGCATCCCAATGGCTTGGTACCTGGTGGAAGATCCACTAGTTCCCAAGTATGGTTTTGCAAAATAGAATCCATTTCAGCGTTTATGGCTTCTTTCCAATAAGGAGCTTCATGGCTAGCCAGAGCATCTTGTATGTCCTTTGGTTAATTCTCCAACATAAAAGTATGGAAGTCTGGACCAAAAAACTTTGAGATTCTAGCCCTTTTACTTCTTCTTGGCTCTTGATCCTTTGAATAGCCTTTCAATGGTATATCATTTTCGTTTAGAGTTGGCTCATGTGTAGGTACTTGACATGCATGCTCTGTCTCAAGTTTTCGCTTGCTAGAACCATTTTCTTTCCTTTCTTTACAAGGAAATATATTTTCAAAAAATACTTTATTTCTTGACTCAATTGTTATGCCCATATTCATTTCTGCATTTTTCAGATTTGTGCACTATAAACCTATAGGCACTACTATTATGTGCATATCCGATGAATATGCAGTTGACCGCCTTTGGTCCAATTCGCTCTTGTTTAGGCTTTGGTATTTCAACCTTAGCTAGACATCCCCACACTTTGAGGTACTTGTAGGAAGGCTTATGGCCTTTCCACATTTCGTAAGGTGACTTTTCATTTTTCTTGTGGGGTATCTTGTTCAGGATGTGATTAGCCGATAGTATTGCTTCCCCCCACAAGTTTTGGGGTAGTCCTGAACTTATTAACATAGCATTCATCATATTTTTCAGAGTTTGATTCTTTCTTTCGGCAATGTCATTCGATTGTGGTGAATAAGGAGCAGTTGTTTCATGAATTATTCCCACAGATGTGCAGAATTCATCAAACAGTGCTCCGTATGCACCCCCTCTATTGCCTCGAACCCTCTTTATTTGTTTGTCTAGTTGATTCTCAACTTCGGTCTTTTAATCTTTGAATGCTTCAAGAGCTTCAACTTTCGACCTCAAAAGATACAAGTAACAGTACCTTGTATGATAATCAATGAATGTCACGTAGTATCTTTTCCCTCCTCTAGTTTGTACAAACTTTAAATCATCAAGATCGGTGTATATTCGTTCTAGAGGAGTTGTACATCTTTCAATCGAGTGGTAACACGCTTTGGTCATTTTTGCTTCAACACATATCTCGCATTTTTGTGTTGGATCGAAGTTGTGTTTATGCAATAATTCCAGTTTCATTAAATGTTGCAAGGTATTAAAATTTACGTGTCTTAAACGAAGATGCCATAAATAAGAACACTCAAGAAAGTAAATAGAAATTTTGCCTTTATTACTTTCAACAACATTTTGGCTTATAGCCATTACATTCAACTTGAAAAGGTTCTCATCAAGATATCTTTTTCCAATAAAATAACCATTCTTGTTCAATATAACCTTGCTAGACTCAAATACTAGTCTAAACCCGTGTTTGACCAAGAGACCTCGACACGAGGTTCTTTCTTATGTCCGGTACATGAAGTGCATCAACAAGGGTTACTTCCAAACTCGATGTCATCTTCAGTACTATATTTCCAGTGCCCACCACCTCAGATGTAGCAGAGTTCCCCATGTATAGTTTTCTCCCGGTCGATGGAGTTTATGTGGAGAACAAACCCTTGTTGGAGCATATGCATCGAGTTGCTCCAGTGTCAACCCACCACTCGTTGGGGTTTTCCACCAAATTTGATTCCAAAATAAGTGCAAACAAATCAAGTTCAGAAAAATCAAATGGTACCGACCTTTCTTGAACAACGTTGGCATGAGGATTTCCCTTCTTTGGCTTCCTACAATCCTTAGCCATGCGATTCAATTTTCCGCAGTTATAACAAGTTCCTTTGAACTTCTTCTTATTTGGTGGTTGTTGGACTAGTTGTGGTTGCTTCTCAAACTTTCTTTTCTTCCCTTTAAAACTCGATTCAACAATGTTGACCCTTGCTGCCATTTTACTTTACTTGCCTTGGCCTCGGTGCTTTTGTTGTCCTCTTCTATCCTCAATCTCACAATGAGATCCTCCAATCCCATCTCCTTCCTTTTGTGCTTCAAATAATTCTTGAAATCCTTCCACAATGGAGGGAGTTTCTCGATCAAAGCAGCAACTTGGAAGGACTCGCTTAGACTCATTCCTTCCTCATGAATCTCGTACAAGAGAAGTTGTAATTCTTGCACTCGACTCTTCACGGACTTTGAGTCCACCATCTTGTAGTCCAAAATCTTGCAACAATAAACTTATTTAAACCCGCATCATCCGCCCTGTGTTTCTTATCAAGCATATCCCAAAGTTCTTTGGCAGTCTTGACTTGACAATACACATTTTACAATGCATTGTCAAGTCCATTGAGGATGTAGTTCTTGCATATGAAATCACTTTGGTTCCATGCATCCAAAGCGGCCCTCTTGTTGGTGTCTGTCTCGTCTTCAGCAACGGCGGGAGGAACCTCCTTCAAGAACCTTGACAAACTCAAGGTTGTGAGATAAAAGAGCATCTTTTGTTGCCATCTTTTGAAATCTGCACCAGAAAAATTTTCTGGTTTCTCTCCTAGTGCAATAATTGCATGTTGTGTTGTAGATAATGATGCCATTGAGATTCTTCTTGCAAGTGATTAAAAATCCCAAAATTCTTCTTAAGATTGTTGTTTATGGGATTGAAATTTGATAGGAAAAGCAAGAAGAAAACAAAGAATTAGGCTTGTAGAGGCAAGGGTTGAACACTTTCTTCTTAAGAAGAATTTTCCCCTCACAATGTGCTAAAGATTTGTGGCAATCTTCTTCTAAGATATAACTACAACTCTTGGATAATGAGCACTCAAATATCCAAGTTCTATAACAAAGAAATGAATGGAACTCTCTCTTATTGAAGAAGGAAGAAGAACAATATGCAAAATGAAATTATGTGTTTTTTATTTTCAATAAAACAAGCATTTATTGTTTTTCATGTGAAAAGACATGATCTTTCATTCATAGGGGTGTCCCTTGGCCATTGTAACTTACCACAATCATCAAACAATGGCAAGGAAATGAAAAAATGTCAGAAAAATCCGAAGGAATGCCTGTGTGCGCGTTCTGTGCACGCGCTCGGCATGCTCATGCACCGGAACGCAGATCCGTGCGTGGGTGCGCGCCTGCCAGTAGCAGGCGCAAGCACCTGCGCGTAGATCCGCGCGTGGGTGCATGCCTGCTATTGTTCACCGATTGTTTTTTATATTCGATTTCTGTCCCTTACATGTTCCGACTTCTCGTTTGAAGTTCTTTCAACATTCGATGAACTCATTTCGAGTTTAATTCAGAATCACCAAACTTAATATTCGTTCATTAAGATTTGTTCTTCGTTTAGAATTTTTCCAATCAAACACATCGATTAATTTGCTTAATTTTCATTTATTAAGCATCAAAATTATCCAACAAATACTTATATAGTAAAATTGTCATAGTGCTTAGGGGTGGGCGCGGGTCGGGTTTTCGGGTTTGGGTACCCGAACGGGTATAGTAAAATTTACTACCCGACACCAACCCGATCATGTCGGTTACCCGAAATTTTCGGGTATTTTTGGGTACTAGGCAGTCGGGTATCCGAAAAAAAAAATATTTTTTTTAAATTTTTTAAATTTTTTTTTGAAAAAAAATATGTACTTCATGTCATTATATCGAGTTATGGCTAGTCATTATATCATATTATAGCTAGTAAATTAAAAAACTCATGTATTTTTCACATTTAACAAACCCATAAAAAAATTTAAAAAAACAAAACAAAAAAATTCGGGTACCCGATACCCGATCGGGTATCGGTCAAATTACCCGAACCCGAATTTCAAAATAAAACATACGAGTGCCCAAAACAAATATATTTTGAATATCAAAATAAAATAAAAGTTTTAAAACTTTTTTGCATTTGTACACGAGAAAATCGAGATCCAACATCTTGTAATTACAAACTATTGGTCAAATTACCCGAACTAGAAAGGCTTAAGAATATATATATATATGTATATAAATATAAATAAATAAATATATATATATATATATAAGAACTCCATTAATTAATTAATATATATAATTAATTAATTAATGGAGTTCAATCATGTCATGTTACTTGTTTAACTGATCCTGTCGAATAAACTATTGATTCTGACACAAAGATTCCTCGATGAAAAAAACAGGCAGAATCAACCATATAGAAAGGACTAAATGCATTCAGTCGTCCGATGTAGACCTTTTGGACGTTGATTAATGTTCACATTTAATACTTTACATTTTATTTCAACATACGAAAGAAAGACCATTTACCCACTAAGACATGCATATATATGTCAATTAAAATAATTTGACTTCATTTAATTTTGACTTCAGAAATTACGGATCGAGAATAACTTTACAAAAAAGCAATCATTTTCACTGCCCGGAGAAAAAGAGTCAAAATTGGTACTTAAATCGATTTAAATATTGAAAATACATGAGAAAAATCATGCGTAAGTAAGATGAAATTATATTTCTATTGATACGAATTCTTTTGGGTAAAATAATAAAACAAATTCACGAGAGTTTAAATTCAAAGTAAACAATATCATACAATTATGAAAATATAAACGTTGAATTGTGCCAACAGTTGTTGACCATCATTGTCTCACTACAAAAAAAAAAAAAAAGAGGCTAGCGACAGTTTAACAAAAATCTTCGCTATAATAGTGACGGTTTATCTTATTGTTGGGATGCAACCAAAGTCCCACATTAGAAGATCTAGAGAAAGATCATGGGTTTATAAAGATGGAATGATATCTCCATTGGTATGAGGCCTTTTGGATGGTTCCAAAAGCAAAACCATGAGGGTTAAAACCCAAAGTGGACAATATCATACCAGTGTGGAGATATCCGAATTCCATTGGTCTTAACAAGTGATATCAGAGCCATGGTCTAGATCGAGCCGTGTGGGTCGAATCCTCGATACCTAAACGAAGGAGGTGAGGGCTCTCGGTAAAAATCCCTGATTAAAACTATCGGGGTGGTTTATGCTCACAGTATCCATGTAAGGCGTGCGCTCCAACGCAGTGAAGTGGAGTAACCTCGATTGGAGGACGAATAAGGCCTGAGAGGAGGCTCGGACCATGAGAATAATAGTGGAACTTCGTTTGAGGGGAGGATTGTTGGGATGCAACCAAAGTCCCACATTAGAAGATCTAGAGAAAGATCATGGGTTTATAAAGATGGAATGATATCTCCATTGGTATGAGGCCTTTTAGGTGGTTTTAAAAGCAAAATCATTAGGGTTAAAACCCAAAGTAGACAATATCATACCAGTGTGGAGATATCCGGATTCCATTGGTCCTAACACCTATAACTGTCGCTAATCCAATCGTTTTTTTTAGTGTCGTGATTTTCCTAATCAAAATCAGTGTAGCTAATTTAATGGTGGAGAACACATAAATCCAAAAAATAAAATATTGCAGTATTAGGAGAATCTACATGCACGATCTTCTGGACTTAGCCGGCTGTGCAAAAAATTTAATAAAATGCGTACGTTTTTAATAAAAATATGCGATCCTTTTTATTCATCAAATAGAATAAAAAGTGTTCGATTAATTGAATATTATTAATTTAGATTCAACATTGTTGACAACTATATATCTTCTTTATAAAAATCCTCCGATTCTAAGTTTCAAATAAACACTTCCAAAACACATAAAAAAAATTATCAAGACAATTCTCCATAAATAATAATGGATTTTTGTAATTACAAGATGTTGGATCTCGGTTTTCTCGTGCCCAAACGCAGCGAAAGTTTTAAAATTTTTATTTTATTTTGACATTCAAAATATATTTGTTTTGGGCACTCGTATGGTTTATTAAATCAAACATTCATGGGGTGTTGAAATTTTATACCTTTGATGAACGATTCACACGGCTCCAACTATTTCGGGGTTAGCGGAGATAGCTCTTGATGAATTCCATACGAACTTTCTTCATGAACGCCTTCCTTCAATCCTTCTATTAGGTCCACGACTAGAAGATTTGTTCCTCTTTCAAATAGCACTATAATATTTGAAAGAAGTTTTACATTGAGATCAAAAATTGAGAGATGACTCAAAGACCTTTTCTTGAAGAGTGGCCAAAACAAATTTGGAGGAATTGGAGAGATTGTTCTCGTGAATCATACATGGAATATTAGTGGAGGCTAGGTCAATTTTCTTTTATTTTTTTAAAAACAATAACCTTGACCTAAATTCCATAATTAACATTAATGAGCTTGATTAATTAATTGGGTTAGTCCAACTAGTTTAATTAATTAATCAAAGTCTATTAATAACTTTAATTATTTAATATGTTGGACTTGTACTCCTACAAGCCCATTAAACATACTCCCAATATATTTAATTTAATATTTAATAAACTCAACTTTTGAGCTTAATAAATTAAATCAATTATAAATTCAACATTTGAATTTAATATTTAAATTATAAATTCAACTCCTTGAATTTATCACCTCCAAAATTTAATATTTAATAAACATAACTTTTGAGTTTAATAAATTAAATTCTCAAATTCTATAAATTCAACTCCTTGAATTTATTCTCTCCAAATTTTATAAATTCATAAATTCAACTTCTTGAATTTACTATCTCATAAATTCAAATCCTTGAATTTATTTTCTCAAAATTTAATTATCATAAATTCAACTCCTTGAATTTACTATATCATAATATAAATTCAACTCCTTGAATTTATTCTCTCAATGGGAACAAACGATCCAGTGCTTGTGTGACCCTCAATGGTTCAAGGATACAGCTAGCCGTGGGTTCATAACTCTTTGTGATTCAGAATAACATTTATTCTTATTCGGGCTTACCCTAGTTAGCTCCATTCATTTCATCAACACCTTGATCAAGAATGCCAGAACTCATTTCTGATTGCACCCATCGGATCATGGTAAAAGCGTCTAGTAGCATCGCCCCATGATCCCCTAGTTATCATTATAGTGCCTGCAAGAACCAGTCGATTATGATTAACGTACAGTACGATCCCTTCATCTCATATATCCCGATCGAATCTGCAACCATTGGTTCATCGAGGGTTGCATAATAATAATATAACTATGTGATACATATAAATAGTGGCATCGCATGTACCATTGGAGAACTCCTTCTTCAATGTACATCTCGTACTCTGGCCAAAGATTCCATGCACTATTATTTCTTCAGATCACATAGGATATCCACACCCATAGGTGAGCGGTGAATCCCCGACTACAATGCACTGGCTCCTATATGTGTCGCAACTGTACCCAACCTCGCCACCTGATGGCTCTCCTAGAGCTGGTAAACGAGTCAAAGCACAGCCCTAGCATATAGAGCCTCAGTGTTGTCCCGGGTCGTAAGGACTAATGGTGTACAATCATAACCACAGACTTATCCTCTCGGTGAATGATAACCACTTGGAAAGTCCGAGGGAGGGTTGTTCGGTATAATCATTGTATGACTACCCATCTGCATGTTTGGACATCTCTATGCCCTTACCAAGAAACGCAGTACACAACATCAGAGATGCTAGTCTCGAGCTCAAGCGATCTTTATCCATGTTTTAGGCGGCTGAATCGACTAGGAACGAATTTAGAATATGCAGTGTTTACAAATGAGTTTCAACATCGAATTACGATTTATTTGTATTAAAGCATAATCAAGGGCTTTATCTATGCTGATTGCATGGGTATACATATAAAGTAAAAACGAAACCATTAAAAAGTAAATTATATTAAAATAAAAATTGTTTATTACACCTTAGTCAATAAATTCTCCAGCCAACAGTTGACT
The DNA here is from genome assembly GCF_025594145.1 of Primulina tabacum. Classification (NCBI taxonomy): domain Eukaryota; kingdom Viridiplantae; phylum Streptophyta; class Magnoliopsida; order Lamiales; family Gesneriaceae; genus Primulina; species Primulina tabacum. The sequence continues at coordinate 19,042,434 of NC_134559.1, forward strand.
TACAGAGCATCTACTCAAATATAAGACATTTCCAAAAGACTTTCACAAAGACTTTCACATCACACTCTTTTTATACTTTACTCTTTAGCTCGGTATTTTTCATGAGCTTCTTCTATCTTATATCGAGAGAACTTCTCCCTATCTAAGAAAAAATCGACTATATCCTCTTAATAGCAAGATACACTAAATATCTTAGAAAAATATTAAAGGTTTGTGTGGGAGATATGTATAGGATACAACTAAGATTATTTATTTCCATTGTTTTTTGACTGGAGCATTGAGTGGACCTTATGAGGAGAAACTCCCCTTCTAAGGTGATATATGTAGGACCAATTATCGTTAACATCAATTAACTTTCCAAAAAATTCATACGACACCGTTTTAAGTGTCAATTTTGTGAGATAGTTCTCCGACTCGACCGGACCCATGAAAAAATATTTATTTTTATATAAAAAAAATATTAATTTTCGTTGTAAATATAAATTAGGTGGACCCATTGAGATTGTATCAAAAAAATCTACCCTTAACTTTCAGGAATCGATCAAGTGGTATTCTCCAGCATGCATAAAGTAACTTAAAAGGTTAAGATATAGGTCAATGTATTAATGGAAATTAATATTGGACAACGGCAAGGTCTTGTCTTAATTTAATAAAGAAAATGATGGGTTTAATATTTTATTTTTATTGATAATGAAAGAAAATTAATTAATTAAATTCCTTGTGATCAAGGTTTACAGTCACAGCTCACCAGCAAATTGGACTTGCTATTTGTCCTGTCTAAAGAATTTACTTTAAATTTGTCCGACCGGAAGTATTTCTTCTGTCTCTCCAATGCCTTGAAACAGATGCAAAAATTCCGAGGGTGTTATATCTACGACTATACTCTATAAAAGCAACATGTAACCGAGTGTATCTCATCGCATTTTTGCATTACTCATTTTTTTATAATGTGAAATATTTATTTTTCTATTATTATTTTGGAGGGAGGACCAATATTATCGTCCATGTGAGCTCCCAACAACGGCCGGCATCTATCTTAATCTGGTTCTTTCCTTTTTCAATATAAATACATCCCATTGCAAGAACATAGACTGAGAATACAGAAAGTTCTCCATGGAGGAACCGAGGAAGTTGGAAGAAGGATTCGCGGCCAGAGCGGATTTAAAAAATGAGAAGAAGGATGATCATAAGCATGTATACGGGGAGAAGAATGATGCAAGAACTGGAGTTTATGATATCAGCAACGAGAATGAGCAGAGAAGCGTTGCAACCTCTGACCTGAAAACCGAGGAACATAAGGAAGAGCAGCCATTGATAAAACAAAAGACGAAAAGGATTGCAACTTTAGGATGCATTTAGAGGTCTCACTATTGTGGTATGAGTAGCTTCCTAGTGCAACTACATTATCTTTGCCTTCGAACGTCTTCGTTTCTGGCTCTTGAAATATATTAAGTAGTTCATCAAAATCTTATCTAAGGTTTTGAAACTTGAACAAGGAATTTATGGTCTTTTTGCAGCTGATGATACTGGTAGATGATGCTGGAGAGGCATATTCCCGCATCGACCATTCGCCTTGGAATGGATGCACATTAGCTGATTTTGTAATGCCCTTTTTCCTCTTCATTGTTGGTGTTGCCATAGCTCTTGCCCTTAAGGTAAAATATATATTTTACAATCCCTAGTGCAACGCAGGATTCAAGAATTTAAAATTTTTTTTTCTGTTGGGGGCAACTATCGTGCATATCCCCTTATTCAGACAGTATTGCTCTCAAATTGGATCAAACCTTAATTTTTGCAGAGAATTCCAGAGATCAGTTATGCAGTAAGAAAGATAACTTTGAGGACGTTAAAGCTTTTGTTCTGGGGACTTCTGCTACAAGGTATTGATATGAGTTTTATACTTGTCTTTCTTTGAGCATATTCTCTCTTGCGAGCACAAAACATGCCTCACATTCGGTAACAAAACGTTTAATATGAGGTTGAATACAGTTGGGGTCAAAATTCAAGAAATCGAAAACAGGGCATGTATAATTGTCATTTTGTGACCTTCAGGAGGATACTCTCATGCACCAAATGATCTTGTTTATGGTGTCGACATGAAACACATTCGATGGTGTGGCATTCTTCAGGTTCGAGCTTTCAATCGTTTCTCATATACTCGAGTATTAATTATACAAAACGGCTATGGAAATCTAAAGGAAATAAAAAAAAACTCCAGCCTTATGTGTTGTGTGTACAAATGGGAACAGAGAATAGCTTTGGTCTACTTCATTGTGGCTTTAATAGAGACCTTCACCACCAAGGTCAGACCAACGAGCCAAAGCCTCAACCATTTCTCGATTTTCACCGCATACAAATGGCAATGGTAAGCTACGTTTAGAATGCATCATATCTTGTTCTGTACCACAAATGAAACAACAGATTGACATTTGTTTCACTTTTAGGATTGGAGGGTTCACTGCATTTGTTATCTACATGGTTACATTATTCTCTCTGTATGTTCCTGACTGGAGTTTCTCAGCGCAAAATGGTGACAAAATCGAGAGATACACTGTAAAAAACCCACACCTTTTTGTTTACCACATATCTATATATCAGAATCATAAAACTTTCGACAATTTTTAGGTAAAATGCGGGATGAGAGGACATTTGGGACCGGCGTGCAATGCAGTTGGATATGTTGATAGACAAGTTTGGGGTGTTAATCATCTGTACTCTCAACCTGTTTGGGCACGTTTAAGGGTCACTTCTTGAAACTAGAAAACAAATTTTGGTTCATTATTTTCCAAGAATGTCAATGATTATGTTGTATTTCATGAGTTCGGTTTTCATTGATATATAATGAGAAAATATGCAGGCTTGTACACTAAGTTCTCCTAGTTCTGGTCCGTTCCGCAAAGATGCTCCCACTTGGTGCCTCGCTCCATTCGAGCCTGAAGGCCTTTTAAGGTTGCGATCCATCATGGTCATGATGCTGGTTCATCTTATTAAGTACTCGATTTCGAGAAATTTTTTATTTGTTTTACGTTTTCTTGCAGCTCGATTTCAGCAATCATGTCCGGTACTATTGGAATTCACTATGGACATGTCTTGATTCATTTCAGGGTAAATTTCTTTGGTAATTCTACCATTAATTCATACTACACATGGAAAATGATTTGAAGATCGATCTCGTAGTACGTAAAAATAGATGGATTCACTATGCAGGGGCATGCTGAGAGACTGAAGCAATGGATTTCAATGGGGGTTGTTTTACTAGCATTAGCCTGTATTCTTCATTTCACAGATGGTAAAAAAGTAGCATATTCCGAAATTCTCTGCCAACTCGATGACCAAATTCAAGAATTGAAGAAACGTTTTTCCTTTTTTTGCTTGCAGCTATTCCTATCAACAAGCAGCTCTATAGTTTCAGCTACGTTTGTTTCACTGGTGGTGCAGCTGGAATTGTTTTCTCTGCCTTCTACATACTTGTAAATTGACTTCTCTCCTAAACATATCATTAGTCCTTTACATCTTTAGTTTTTTTGATGTATGGGCATCGTAAATTGAAGTCGGATTCCCATTCCTAATCCGCTCATTTCGAATGGAATGAATCCAAACCCTTGTTGAAAATTTAAACAGATTGACGTTTGGGGATTTAGAACGCCGTTCTTGTTCTTGGAATGGATCGGTATGAATGCAATGCTGGTTTACGTGATGGCGGCTCAAGGAATTTTTGCAGCATTTATAAATGGATGGTATTTCAAGAATCCAGATAACAATTTGGTAAGTTTGTCTGTATAATATATAATTATACGACAACAAAATTTTGATATTTCATATCATTACAAGCTATAAATAGCAAATTTTGTGTTGGCTTTTGTCAGGTGAACTGGATTCAGAAGCATGTTTTCATCGATGTGTGGAAAAGTGAGAGACTGGGGAAACTTTTGTATGTAATATTTGCTGAGATTGCCTTCTGGGCTGTGTTGTCTGGGATACTTCATAAATTGGGCATATACTGGAAATTGTAAGACATTAATTGTATTTAGACCTCTTGAAAACTTACGTATATTGAAAATTCCTACCAATGTCGAAAATTTAGTTCGTGCATCCCAAAAAATCAACAAGAAACTACCTAACTTGTGTGTTTCGAGCTCGATTTTTAAAATCATGTTGGTTAATAGGGAGTCTTCGGTATGTTTAGGTTTTTATAGAGGTAAAAACGTAGTTATAGAAATTTCACTTTACTTTTAAGTAGTTTGATTTGTTTTGATTTGATTTGTGAGGTGTAATAGCAGGAATTTGAGGTTCATTGTTAGCATTATGTTTGTTGTTGTATCCTTTGTTGTATATGTTGTACCAAAGTTGTGTGGGAATCCTATTTTTGTCTACTACTTGTAAAACTTTTATACAATATGAGTGCAACATTAAGATGTTTTTGTGTTGATAATGATAAAATTTGAACAATTACATGCAAAGTAGGCCTTCTACAAAATAGTTTTATGAATATGTATTTGTGAGACGAGTCGAATTGATTCATACTTAAAATGAAAAGTAATATATTTTACATAAAAAATAATTTTCGTAGATTGGATCGTGTCGAAAATTCCATTTCATAAAATTGATTCGTGAGATGGTTTCATAAAAGTTTTTGAGCTACATAAATAACTTAGGTCGTCTTTAATATTGAATGATTTGAATATAAAAAGAAAAAAAATTGAAAGATGATTTTGATCAGTACTCTGAATAAAAATATATTCAAGTTGCCCCTGAAAATGTGTAATAGTTGGTGGAGTAAGTGAGCGCTTAATTAATAGTCATAAGTTCGATTCCCTTACCAACACTTTTTCCGGTGAGCCTGCCGTATATGATTTGCTCAGTGTGATTTACTTAATTAACGTGGTTAGCAAACTATTGAATTAGTTCAAGGACAACAAAGAATAATAATGGTAAGCTCCATCTTATTATTTTGTTGTAACGAATTATTGGACATTAGTTTCTATTCTTATTATTCATAATAAAATATTATTTAGGTACTAGTTACACATTATCATATAAGGTAGATATTTCATTCCAAAATAAAATCCTATCACTTGGTTAAATTTCAAGCCCACCTGACCTGGACAAATGTCAAGCCCACCTGACCAAGTCCATCATGAAGGATTTGAAAAATCCATTAACATGTGTTGCGTAATTCCTTGTCGCAAGTGAATGATGTCAGATTTTATTATTTGAATAAGTACGGACGTCTCACAATTAAAAAAATTTAATATTATACTAAGTATTTTAATTAATAGAATCTCAACTTTATTTTGAAAATCAAATATAAGATTGGTAACGTAAACTAAAGATTGAAAAAATTAATCAACGATTGACAAGATTTATTAGGAGAAAAATCATTGAGAGAAAATTATATAGGTTTGATTTCACTTGAGTATCTACTATGTTTATTTATATCATACAATAATTCATGTAATGATTTCGATGATGTTATATGCCTTTGGAATTCTTTTAAAACCAATAATGTATTTTCTTACGGTCATATTCAAAATCTTCTCCAACGACTAACAAGTGCCTAATTTCAAACGAATATAATGATTCAATTAGTAATCGGTTAATAGAACATAATCAATTCACAAAAACAAAAATAAACTGAACGAAAAACTAAATATAATAATAAAAAATAAAAAAAACATAGTTTTAAGTCAAACCACGTCGTTCGTCTAAACAACAAATTTAGTTCATAACGGAATAAAAAGAAAAAACAAATCATGTTCTTAAACGTAATTCAATGATCAAGAGAGAGAGAAATAAAAACAAAAGCAAAAGATATTTCTCCGACCCCAGAGGTCGTTTCGTCCATCTTCAACTCCAAATGCCGTTTCTCAGTATTTTTCCCAATGTTATTCTCCCTCTGAAAAGATGCAAAATCCTCAAAAAAATAGATAGGGTAGGTCTTTCAAAAATTTAAAATTCGAAGTCACCTTGTCATGTACCTCTTCAAGTGCTGAGGCGCCGCTAACGGGCGCTTATTTGTTCTTTCCAGAAATAATTTCTGCGAGGCACAAGTGTTGAGGGCCCCTAAGGCGCTGAGGCGCCTTTCTCTCGTATTTTGATTTTCTTATGAAATCAGGCGCTGAGGCGCCTTTCTCTCGTATTTTGATTTTCCTATGAAATCAGGCGCTGAGGCGCTGTAGGTAGGAGCTTAGCGCCTATAGCTCGTATAAAATTCCTTCCTCACTTACTTTTCATTCCATTCTTGATCAATTCCACCTCTTTTTGTACCTAAAATGTCATATAACCTAGATTTCCGCACGACACAATAATAAATACGAAACACGTAATTATGCTAAAAAGTAGTGTACATTTAACTTAAAAATACCGAAAATCTAAGTGTAAAATTACAATTATCAAATCTCTTTAAGCATAAACTTCTGCTACTACCGAGCGAAACAAAAGAAAGAAAATAACAAAAAATAACATAGAAACAAGGAAGAGAATATGAATGAACAAACTCAAATAATGAAATAGTTTAATCGTTATTGGCCTCAAAGATAAAATATTCAAGTTTATCAAATCAAATGTATGTCACAATAAACTAAAACGGTCGCATTTGTGTGGTTTTTCAATAAAAGTCCAAAGTGTATTTCGATGTTATGAGATATATATGTGTAAAAGATCAGAATTCGTAGTTATTTATAGTGGCTCTCGAATGTCCATAGGCTTAACTGTCTCAACCATTTTCAACTAGTATATCAGATAAATGTGACTTGATCAGTAGGTCTTTTAAACTTGTAACGTTATGCTTCGGCTATTAGCTACAAATACAAGATAGAAATCCAAGACAAGGTCACGCCCCGAATCTCAAGGTTGACATCGGCGTTGTTACAATCACACAATAAAAAAAACCAGTTTCGTAGCACAGTATAAACCAAAACCAGTTTATATCATAATTTAAAAGAAATAACATTGTCCTTACAACCCAATAACCGAAAAATGACATAATCTAAAGCAGAAACGTTACAACTGAATAATAAAAACTTAAAATAAAATTTTGGAAGTTCACCAGCCCCAATACTGTTCGGACTCTTCTTCCTCAACTTGTTATTCGGTTCTATCTGGGAGGGGAGAGTAAGGGAAAAATATTTTGGGAAATACTCAACAAGTGGAGGCCGTATCGAGCACAATATAACAACATTCATAAATTTCGAAAATCACATGACTTGCATACATAATTCATAACACATGCATAACATTGATAAGACAGTGAGATTCCTCTACTTTCTATGATTTACTGATATCAGTCCCTAATTTTTATCTCTCTAAGGGGACGAGGCCATATAATGGTTACAATCTCACCGTGTAAGGGCCATAAACATGTCATATTGGGATTCTCAGCCATATACAGTCGAATCCTCACATTGCCCAAAACCATATGAAAACCAACACAAGAACAATTTAGAAGAAGAACGTGTACTCAGCCGCATTTTCGAAAACGAAATAAATATGCATAAACGAAATTTAATCTTTAAAACAGACCCACTTACAGTATTCTTGAATGCTAAAAACATAGGTGCACGACTTCGTTAATATGGATCGCTTCTGGCTTCTTGCTCGGGCAGCGCTTCGGTTCACTTTCTAGCATAATTCTTGGACGAATACAAGCAGAATTTTGTCTCAACTATGCTGCTGGAAATTTCGAATTTTTGCAGCTATGTATCTCGAGGTTTAGGGTGTTAGGAATGCTAGGAGTGATGGGGTATTTATAGGTGAGGGGAAGGGAATCCTGCCATAACCGATTGATTTTCTTTCCAATATTTTTCAGATAATCCTACCATGATTCAAGATGTTCCTTCCCTAGTTAACAAGATGTCAATTTTCGAAAATATCTTGGCCACCAAGGATAAAATTTTCGAAAATGGAACCCTGGACTGGATGGTTGCACGTAGACTGCTTTCTCTTACAGGTTCGTAATGCATCTGGACTGCATTGTAAATTTGCTAGCTTCCTTGTTGAGAAAACTGCCTCGTATGCAATAATATCTTCTAAATATGTTGATAACCATCTTAAATTTCGATATTAATGTGTATATTTTGTATTGGATTTCGAAATTAAGGTAATTATTGGTTGGGAACATATTTTTGAATACCATGTAGTTTTCATTATTTTTCAAAATCTCTAATATTTTCAACTTCAAAAATAATATCCTATACATTTCTATTAAAAATTAAGGATTTTACAACTCCCTATAATTTATATGTAGAACCCAATAAATCAGACTACGTATAGCCATGCATAATTGCTATTATTTAAATTAAAAATGATTTTTAATTGCATTCATGGAGTGTTTAATTCATTTCAAAATTTGTTAGGTTATGATTATTTATTTTAATCGCAAGAGTTTAGTTTTATCTTTTCGGATCAATACGCGAAGCCAGACTGGAGTTTGGAAAATTGAGATTAGATTGATAATAAAAAAATATTCCTAAATTTAATCTAAGCTAAGGAATACTTTATTTTAATGATAAAGAAGGTTTTTAAGATTTATTTAAATTAATTGGATAAAAGTTATTAAATAAGTTTTTTTATGTTCAATAGTTAATTAAATCCTAAATTAAAATGTGTAACCAATTGGGATAAAATTTATCTAAGGCTAATATATTCAAGAAATTAAAACCTAACATTTTAATAGTAATTGTTAGACCAAGCCATGACATGCAAGATTGCTATCCTAAATTAAATTGTTAATTCACTAAAATACATATTGAGAGTTTAAAACTTTAAGAATTCAAAATACATGATTTAAGCAATATTTTTACCTTACTTTGTTAGAAGATTTCGGTCATCACACCCACCAAATCCTCCTCAATCCAATAATATAACACATCATTCCATATCCCTCAAGCAACTAGGATAGAATAATTTGATTTGCCATTCAACCTCCTCATTTAATTGGTAATCTTCACCTCCATTACCTAGCCATTTTCTCTCACCCTACCTTCGAAAATTTCAAAGAAAACACTAGCTAGAAATCGTGAACTAGCAGTAAGAAAACAAGGAAGAAAAATACAACTCCGTCTCCGCCGCGCCGTGTTCGTCGTACTGATTTGTTTCTTTCAAAAACAAATTTCAGGAGGTTGGCTTGGTTCTAGACACTCAAGGCTGCATCTTGGCATGGTTTAGAGTGTGTTAGGAAGGTGTTGGTTCATTAACATAAGCCCATGCACTCAAGACAAATACATGACAGCAAACATTTTCTTAGTTGCAACATTTGGCCACGATTCTTGCTTTCTGGTTGGTGAAGGTGTGTTCGATCCATGGCTGTCCTAGGAACCGAAGCCATGGTTAGGACTCTTCCTTGTCATGCCTAGGACGAGATCAAGTCAGCCTTTCAAGGCTTGGTTCTCGGATCCATCAATATTTTTCAACAACAAAACAAGTGCCCCACGATTTTCATTTCTGATTTTTGTGTGAGTTGGTTTCGGCTTTTGGGGGTTTGGGTGGATCTTGGTTGGCTTTTTGCCCTTAGCCATGGTTCACACAATACCTCATCAAGTCTAGATTGAGCCATGATCAATCATATGGCCACTGGAACAATGCAAGACGACAAGATAATTCAATACATCACAGTACAGAATTCTTGGTGCTCTCGGTTGGAGCTTTGAGTTGTCATAGGTGTGTGCTTGGATTTTGGTTAGCTTTTAGCCCTTAGCCATGGTTCAAGCCACGTCTTAGGATGTTGGTAAGAGACTTTGGTTGGTGGTTCAAGCACCAATGGCCATTGGTTTCACAAACCACGCAAGGGAAGCGCGGCTGCTGTCACGGCTTTTGACAGCAGCTTTGCTGCGGTTCAGAGGTGGTGTGCGAGTTCTTGGTTGGCTTTTAGCCTATGGCCTTGGACTGGACAGTACCTTAATGAGTTGGGAAGATCATGTTTTTGGCCGTTCATGATTCGGTTAAGTTTAGAGGTCGTACGAGAATTTACGGTGCAATGTGCCAAAGTGACTCTCGAAAGAGCGTTTCAATATTTTGGCCTCCATTCACTAATTTTAGTGGATTACAATTCTTAGGGTTATTATTTCATCATGTTAAGTGTATTTTAGTCATGACTAAACGATGGTTCGGGTTGGTACGGAGTCATGGTTAGAAATTTAGTTGTTGGTCTCATTGGCCCGTTTTTGGTTCGATTACGAAGTTGTTCTCAAGATAAAAATATTTGCGTGTATCTCATATTAGAATTAGGTCGCAGAAAGCCTAGGAACGATCCAACTCATTCGGTAAAAGCAGGGTTATAATTATATTACATGCATAAAATATAAAATGTTTATTTTGAGATATATGTGATATGTCTTGTGGCCACCTCACGCTTATGGGATCTCCACCCGGTGACTTACGACCGATTTATGTTTATGTATGGGTACGGACATCCAGTCCAAGAGTTGTGGCGATCTATACCGCCCAGTATACTATGGTTTAGTCTGATCAGACGTTCATGTTATGTTATGGGCCACTTGCGTTGAAACATTATCTCTACCAGAAAAATCTCATTATGATATTTTATGACAGGGCTCTATCGAGCAAATCTTTTACGTAGGATTTTTAGATATGCACGTATTTATAATTACTCATGACACGATTTTCACCTTACGCTTCACGATACGATATTTTTACGTTATTATGATATATTTACTTGTTATTCACAATACATGCATGCTGAGTCTTTAGACTCACTAGACTTGATTGTTGTAGGTACTGATGGAGTCGAGACCGAGGGTGGGGACCAGTCAGCTAGCTTGGGTCAGCAGTAGTAGGAACCTGAGGACCTCATGTTTCAGTTTATTGATCTTTTTATGTTCAAACTCAATTTTATTATGTTGAATCATTTTTAAGTGGTTGTTTTGAAAAACAATAATTACTTCCGCTGTTATTTTAAAATTAAATCTATTTATCAGTTTATTTTATGAATTATGCATGTTATTTATTTAAAGAGAAAAATTTTAAATAATTCCGCAAAATTTCGAATACGAAATACGGGCCTCGACATTATAGGTTTTCACATCCCTCGCACCTTTTTGGAAGTTTCGTCCTCGAAACTTGAGTTGGCTTGGTCTCCAAATAGGTAAGGATATTCCTTTCGGATCTTCTCCTCAACTTCCCAAGTTGTTTCTCGCTCCGTTTGGTTAAACCATTGTACTTTGACGTAGGGAATGGTACGTCGTCTAAGAATTTTTTCCTTGGTGTCCACAATTCTGATTGGGACTTCTTCGTACTTCAACTCTTCTCCCAGGTTTCCTTCAATTAGGAGTGGTTCTATTTCCAACACGTAGCTTGGGTCTGGAATGTACTTCCTCAGTTGGGACACGTGAAAAACGTTGTGGATCTTTGACGTATTCGATGGTAGAGCCAGCCTGTATGCCAGCGTGCCCACTTTCTTCAAGATTTTAAAGGGTCCTACATATATCGAGGGTTAAATTTCCCGGCTCTACTAAATCGGACAACCCCTCTTGTAACGCCCCAAAAATTTGAAAGTCCACGCGAATCACATGCACGCAAATTATTAAATTCCTTTGTATTTTAATTAATTGTTTTAACTGCATTAATTAATTAGCAGCGGTATTGAAGTAGACCCAGCGAAAGTTGCAGCAGTCAGAGATTGGGTTGTGCCGCAGAATGCATCAGAGATCCGTAGTTTCCTTGGGCTAACATGATATTATCGGAAGTTTATTCAGGGATTCTCCTCTATCGCAGTTCCACTCACGTCATTGACAAAGAAGAATGCTAAGTATGTGTGGAGCGATGAGTGTCAGAAGAGCTTCGATACTTTGAAGCAAGCTCTTATTTCAGCACCGGTATTAGCCATGCCGTCAGGGCCCGGAGATTTCGTTTTGTATACCGATGCTTTGAAACTCGGTTTAGGCGCAGTGTTGATGCATGGAAAGGTGATAGCATATGCTTATCGTCAGTTGAAGATCCATGAGAAGAATTACCCTACCCATGATCTAGAGTTGGCAGCCGTAGTATTTGCCTTGAAGATTTGGAGGCATTATTTGTACGGAGAGAAGTGCCAGATCTTTACCGACCATAAGAGCCTCAAGTACTTCTTTACGCAGAAAGAGTTGAATATGCATTAGAGGCGTTGGTTGGAGCTAGTGAAAGACTATGACTGTGACATTAGCTATCACCCTGGCAAGGCTAATGTGGTTGCGGATGCACTGAGCGGGAAAGTCGCAGTGATGGCTCATATGGCAATTCCAAGACCTCTTCAGTTTGAGATATAGAGGTTTGATCTAGAGACATATCCTCGAGATAGAGTTCCCTGTCTATTTACTTTGACAATTCAATCTTCTCTTCTAGACCGTATTTGTAGTGGACAGTCAGCATATGAGCAGTTGGCGAAGTGGAGGCAGAGAGATGAGGCCAAGGGCAGTATTTTGTATACAGTTAGTGACAGTATTGTGAGATATCGAGACAGAATGTGGGTTCCTAGCAGCGGTTCTATTCGAGCAGATATTTTATCTGAGGCTCACATGTCGCCGTACTCTATATATCCTAGGAGTACGAAGATGTACAAAGATCTGCAGTTGTTGTATTGGTAGCCCGGAATGAAGAAGGATATCAGACGTTTTGCGTCCGAGTGTCTGACGTGTCAGCTAGTGAAAGCGGAACATCAGAGATCAGCAGGTATGCTCAAGCCGCTTCCTATTCCCGAGTGGAAGTGAGAGAATGTTACCATGGACTTCGTGGTAGGTTTGCCGAAGTCAGTCAGAGGGTCAAATGCTATCTTGGTGATTGTTGATCGTCTTACCAAATCAGCGCACTTCTTGCCTATTAAGACGACTTTCACCATGATTCAGTATGCAGAGTTGTATATCCGGGAGATAGTCCGACTTCATGGTATCCCCATTTCTATAGTGTCTGACCGAGATCCTAGATTCACTTCCTCATTTTGGAAGAGTTTGCATTCGGCTATGGGTACGAAGTTGTTGTTTAGCACAGCTTTCCACCCTTAGACGGATGGGCTGTCAGAGAGAGTTATCCAGATTTTGGAGGATCTTCTCCGTGCATGTGTCATCGATTTCTCGGGGAGTTGGGAGTCGAAGTTGCCATTGGTGGAATTTACCTATAACAACAGTTTTCAGTCGTCTATAGGTATGGCTTCATATGAAGCACTGTACGGTCGTAAGTGTAGATCGCCTATTCATTGGGATGAAGTAGGGGAAAGATCAGAATTGGGTCCGGAGATTATTCAGTAGACTGTCGATGTAGTAGTCAAGATCCGTGATAGAATGAGGACTGCTCAGAGCCGACAGAATTGTTATGCGGATCAGAGGAGGAGAGATCTAGAGTTTGCCGTTGGCGACCATGTTTTTGTGAAGATAGCACATATGAAAGGTGTCATGCGGTTCGGGAAGAAAGGAAAGCTCAGTCCGAGATTAATCGGACCATTTGAGATCCTCGACAGAGTTGGGACGTTAGCTTATCGTGTTGCTCTTCCGCCGAATCTGGCCGGAGTACACAACGTGTTCCACGTCTCTATGCTGAGGAAGTATATGGCGAATCCTTCGCATGTCTTGAACTTCGAACCGTTGCAGCTCACTCCGAACCTGTCTTATGAAGAAAGACCAGTGCAGATCTTAGACAGACAGGAGAAAAAGCTGTTGGATCTGGGTTTTCTACACGCCCAAACGCAGCGGAAGTTTTAAAAATTTTATTTATTTTGACCATCCAAATATGTTTTGCTTTAGGCGCTCGTATGATTTTATCATAAACATTTATAGGGAGTTTAATAATTTTATACCTTTGGTGATTAAATCACTTGATACCAACTGATCCGGTATGACGGATCTAGCTCTTGATGTATCCCTAAGAACTTTCTTCAAGAGACTCATTTCTTTTCTTCTAATCAGGTCCACGACTGGATGATCTATTCCTCTTCCAATTTGCACTAGAAAATTGGGAGAAGTTTTGCGTTGGAGATCAAGGTTTGAGAGACGGCTCAACCTTTTTCCCTATAAGGAGGTGGCCGAAATTTTTAGGGAGAGAAGAGTTATTTTCAAAAATCACTATGAAGAGGGAGGCTAGGGTTTTTCAAAAATTGTGAATGAATTGTGGTTAACCCTAAGCCTAATACACATATATAAGCATAAGGCGCATTAATTAAATTAAATACTTAATGGGCATAATCAATTAATTATTCTAGTCCAACTAGTTTAATTAATTAATTAATCTTTTAAAGTCCAATTAAGAACCTTAATAATATGTATGTTGGTCTTGTACTCCTATAAGCCCATTATACATATACCCATTACATTTAATTTAAATCCCTTATAAATTCAACATTTGAATTTAATATTTAAATATAAATTCAACTCCTTGAATTTATCACATCCAAAATTTAATATTTAATAAACTCAACTTTTGAGTTTTATAAATTAAATCCTCAAATTTTATAAATTCAACTCCTTGAATTTATTCTCTCCAAATTTCATAAATTCAACTTCTTGAATTTACTATCTCATAAATTCAACTCCTTGATTTTATTTTCTCAAAATTTAATTATCACAAATTCAACTTCTTGAATTTACTATATCATAATATAAATTCAACTCCTTGAATTTATTCTCTAAACGGGAACAAACGATCCAGTGCTTGTGTGATCATCTATGGTTCAGGGATACAGCTAGCCGTGAGTTCACAACTCTTTGCGATTCAGAATAATATTTATTCTTATTCGGACTTACCCTAGTTAGCCCCATTCTTTTCATCAACACATTGATAAAGAATGTCATAACTCATTTCTGATTGCATCCATCGGATCATGGTAAGAGCGTCTAGTAGCATCGCCCCATGATCCCCTAGGTATCACTGATAGTGCCTGTAAGAACCAGTCGATTATGATTAGCGTACAGTACGGTCCCTTCATCTCATATATCCCGATCGAATCTGCAACCATTGGTTCATCGAGGGTTGCATATTAATTCGATAACTATGTGACACATATAATAGTGGCATCGCGTGTACTATTGGAGAACTCCTTCTCCAACGTACATCTCATACTCTGGCCAGAAAATCCATGCACTATTATTATATCAGATCACATAGGATATCCACACCCATAGGTGAGCGGTGAATCGCCAACTACAATGCACTGGCTCCTATATGTGTCGCAACTGTACCCAACCTCGCCACCTAATGACTCTCCTGGAGCCGGTAAACGAGTCAAAGCACAGCCCTATCATATAGAGCCTCAGTGTTGTCCCGGGTCGTAAGGACTAATGGTGTACAATCATAACCACGGACTTATCCGCTCGATGAATGATAACCACTTGGAAAGTCCGAGGGAGGGTTGTTCGGTATAATCATCATATGACTACCTATCTGCATGTTTGGACATCTTCATGCCCTTACCAAGAAACGCAGTACACAACATCACAGATGCTAGTCTCGAGCTCAAGCGACCTTTATCCCTGTTTTAGGCGGCTGAATCGACTAGGAACGAATTTAGAATATGCAGTGTTTACAAATGAGTTTCAACATTCGAATTACGATTCATTTGTATTAAAGCATAATCAAGGACTTTATCTATGCTGTTTGCATGGGTATACAGATAAAGTATAACAAGACCATAAAAAGTTAAATTATATTAAAATAAAGATTTTTTATTTCACTTGAGTCAATAAATTCCCTAACCAACCGTTGGCTTGCAGGGCATCTACTCTAATAATCTTCCACTTGCCCTAGAGCCAACTACCCTTAACTTTTATCCCATTGTTTTGCGATGCTTTTCAAACAATAGTCCTGGCAAGGGCTTTGTAAGTGGATCAGCAACATTATCTGCTGAGGGGACTCTTTCGATTGATATGTCTCCTCTTCCCACAATCTCCCGTATGATGTGGAACTTCCTCAGTATATGTTTGGATCGGTGATGAGACCTTGGTTCCTTTGCTTGCGCAAAGGCACCAGTGTTGTCGCAGTACAACGGGACTGGATCAACTCCATTAGGAATAGTATCCAATTCTTGGACAAAATTTCTCATCCAAACTATCTATTTTGCTGCATCATATGCAATAATGTATTCAACTTCGGTGGTGGAATCCGCAACGGTGTCTTGCTTGGAACCTTTCCAAGAGACAGTAGCACCATTAAGCATGAATACAAAGCCAGAGGTCGATTTCGAATCATCTACGTCACATTGGAAGCAAGAATCAGTGTAGCCTTTCAATTTCAATTCTCCACCTCCATAGACCATGAACAAGTTCTTAGTCCTTCTCAAGTACTTAAGAATATCTTTCACGGCCTTCCAATACATTAGACCAGGGTTCGCCTGATATCTGCTTGTAACACTCGGAGTGTAAGCAACATCAGGACTTGTCGATATCATACCATACATGATACTACCAATGACTGACGCATATGGAATACGTATCATCATCTCTATATCTTCATCTGTTTTGGGACACATAACTTTGGATAGAGCAACACCATGACACATTGGTAAGTATTGTAACGTCCCGAAAATTTAAAGGTCCACGCGAACCACATGCATGCAATTATTAAATTCTCTTGTATTTTAATTAAATATTTTAATTGCATGAATTAATTATGTTGTGCATATTTACATGTTTAAAATATATTTTTCTACATTGTTGCATAAAAATGTATTTTTAAAGGTTATTCGAGTTGCGATCGAGGAACGGAGACCGATGACTGAAAAATAGAAAATGATTTTATTAAATAATTTTTGTTAATTATTTAAAATATGGGTGATGTTTTTTATTATTTTTGAAAATAAGAGGTTTTTAGGTGATTTTATATGCCGGGACGTAATTTTTATCGGTGTTGGTTTTTCAACAAAAATACGAACGTTTTGGCAACCCGGCTAAGTAATTCAATAATTTATTCAAACAAAAACTTTGGTAATATTTTATTTAAATCCTAATTAGACTAATGAGCTTAATTTTATGGCTTGATAGGCCTAAAGCCTAGTTAGTAAATTTATTAGTATTTATTAAGCTAAACCCTACACTTTGCAAAGAAAACTCACGCCTCTCACACTCTCAAAATTCAGAACTCTCCCCATAAGCACACACACACACGGCACACACATACACAACTCAAGGTAGAAGGGTTTTCGAAAATTCAAAGGGATACAAGCCAAGGTTTCGATCCGTTCTTCATCGTCAACGTGAATTCGTGCGTATAAAACGCAAAGGCACGTCATGCATCTTCTTTTTCTCATCCATCATATCATATTACTGTTTTAATTAGTGTATGCATGAATGTTGCGACTTTGATTGTTGCACTCCCAAGAGTAGGTTGTCCACAAGTAGTATAATTCGGTGAGTCCGAATATCGTATCCACAGGGAAGCTAAGGTAATTACAAGTCCACTACAATGTCTTTTTATTTTTATTTTTTTTAGTGGTTTGAATCTTTAATTGGTAATTTTTAATTGTTCAAATTTTAATTAAGTAGTTGAGATTAAAAGATCCACTCTTGGTATTTTAATAAAGTTAACATTAACGAACATTATTGAAATCCACTTAATAAAATGGTTCCAATATATTAAATAATCATATTTATATTATGTTATATATTATTATCTTATAAGTATATAATATATACCAAAACTTATAAATATTGTCAAGTATTTATTGTGCTATATATATATTTGTAAACACTAAATCAAGGTTCCCACTTTAAATGGTTGGTAAAACCAAACTAACATTTAAATGGTACCAAGAAATTATTATTATGATATATTTATATATAGTAAATCAAGGTTCCCACTTTAAATGGTTAGTAAAACCAAACAAACATTTAAGTGGTTCCAAGAATTTAATATTATAATATATTCATATATAATAAATCAAGACATCCACTTTAAATGGTTGGTAATACCAAACTAACATTTATATGGTTCCAAGAATTTAGTGTAACATATAGCAACAATAAATCAAAACTCCCACTTATAAGTAGGGTATAAAAATGCTTAAAGAAATAAATACAACATAAACAATGAATAATGATTAAATAATATAAAACATAGATTCTTACCTTTTAGTAACCTTATTATCATGCCAAGAGTTTCACCTTTTCATCTCAACTTTAGGAAGTTAGCTATTCATTATTCAAAGTGTAAAACTTTGAATATGAAATTAACATGCTAATTATATTTAAATGAAGAAATAAAGAAAAAATATAGAGAGAAATATTATGAACTCAAAGGTTTGTTCATAGAATGAGGGATATCTCAATACATTACAATGCACCCCTATTTATAGCCAAATTTGGGGAGACAACCACAAATAAAATATTATTTTTTTACACATAAGTCTTCATTGGTGTTCCAAGATATTATATTATATTACACATCACTTTTGAAAATCTTCTTCTCCGAATTTGCTTCTTCACATAAAAAGAAACATGTGGATAATTGAGTTGTCTAGTTGTGGTATTTTTTTCAAACCATTTGACCAAGTAATTTGAGAGATATGGTCAAAATACTAGAGCATGGTAAAACTGCCACTCATTTGGTAACTTTATTTGTTGCTTAATTTAATCCCAATTGTGAGAGGATTTTTATCTCATGCTTGCCACCAATATTGTAGATATTAACATCAACTTTCTACAGGTCAAAGAATCATCTTAATCCCATTTGCAACGCCAAGTTTATTCTTGTTTTATCGAACCTGTAAAAAATAGTAAAAACTTGTAATTACACAACAACTTATATTTTATACAATTTATTATAAAACATATAATATTTAAACATTTAACAAAACAAAAAATATATATTTATATTATAAAACATTTAATTAATGTACAATTTTTATGTTTATCACACCTCCCAACCAGCTTATTGCTAGTCCCTAGCAATTTAAGCGTTAATAGCAATACAAAACATATTGATTATTTTAAATAGAAATGTAATCAAAACTATCTAAGTGTTTAAATTAAATTTGAAAACTGTCAAAGTTATATCAAGATCATCATAATTATAATTTATGAAATAATTTGAGATGATCAATTCAAAGCTTATTTCAGATAGTTAAATGTACACGGCCTTCAGAAATTCTTAGTAAGAGTCTCAACTCCATATCCTCACAGGTTAATAAATGTTTCAATTTATGGCAACGATCTCTCTCATGGAGTTGGAATACAGATAAATGCTCAGAAAAATGGTTTACAGAATGCAGACAGACAAACGAGCCAAACTAATCAAAAGATAGAAAATCAATTGATTCAAAATCTAGTTGTTCTTATTATATATTTTTTCCTGATATATATATATATATATATATTTTTTTCATAACATCATGGAATCAGACTAAGTTTATGCTTCTTGACCACATATTTGTTTAATTTGTACAATAAATTTCTCTCTTTTTTTATGAGAGATATATGGGTCGTAGCATATAACTTAAAAATTACATAGATCTTCAATATCTTTCTTTTTGTATTTTTCTCCTTTTTTTTCAGGAAATATCATTTTTTTTTCAAAATAAGAACTCAAAATCTAAACAATAGATAGTCTCTCTCATGATCAATAAAGGCTCGAAGGCTGTTTTCTCAGTCCTTTCCACTCACTCACAAAATATGTGTGAGTTTAAAATTTTAGTCACTCTTATAAGGTATATCTTCGGCCATATACTTTAATATCTGATTTTATCACAATGGTTAATCACTCAAAAAGATTTCATAAATCATATTTTTATATTGATCAAAATATTAAAATTGACTTTTTTTTTTCAAATAAAAATTTTAACATTCTTAAATAGATTAATGCATGTTCTAATTTAAATCTTTCAAACATGTAATGTATGACATTTTTGCAAAAATTACTAAGATATAAACAATAAACATGATTTTATTTTAAAATAATATATATATATTTTTATTTTTAAATTTTTTTAATTTTTTTTTATAAGTTTGTTCTGCCCCCAATCAAAATATGACATTGTCCCTATTGTCAAAATAACTATTAATAAAGAGTATATAATGAAAGAGATATCACCTGGAATTTTATTGAAGATAACAAACTGAAACAAACGCAAACCAATCCACGACTTTTAAATCAATGATCCAACTTCCTTTTCTTACTGCTTGATTGCGACCAATTGATCTTTGTTATCATCGGATCAGGCTTATGAACAAAAGCTTCCAAATCATCAATTAATTGGTCGGCAGTCGAAGCACAGATGAGCATCCGTCGTGAATTTTCTGAAATGAAATTCTGTTCCACAGCTTTATCAAGAAATGTCAACAAACTGTCATAATAATTATTGATATTCAACAAGCCCACAGGTTTATTATGGATATTAAGTTGTGCCCAAGAAACAGTGTGAAAAATTTCTTCTAATGTACCAAAACCACCTGGTAGTGCGATAAAAGCATCAGAATTTTCAATCATTTGAGTGATTCTTTCATACATAGAAAAAACTTTTAATTCCTCCCCAATCGTAACACCTGTAATATTTCCTTCAGCTAAAGCTGTAGGAATAATACCCAAAACCTGACTACCTCCAAGATGAGCAGATGTTGAAACAGATCCCATTAACCCAATATTACCTCCCCCATATACCAAGTGAATTTTTCTCTCAGCCAATATCTTTCCAAGATTATTCGCTGCTTCTACAAACACTTCATTTTTTCCAGGACTCGACCCACAAAATACACAAATATTTTTCAATGTTTGTGCAGAGGATCCAGCCATGTTTTTACTTTTTTTTTCTGCGAAAATAGAGAAAAAGATGAGAGATTTTATAGGGGTAATATGTTATCATGACAAAACTATGGGTCAAAGCTGTAAACAGAATAAATAGTAAAAACAATAATGACACACATGCATATAAATAGTAGTGTGATTGTGGCTCACAATTTTCCTCTGGTTTTACGTCCAGAAACGGCTTCAACGCCTTCTATGAGTCGAGGATATGCTTCTCATCCAATTTTCTAATAAATTGGCAAACATGGTCTTTTTTAGTCGGATTCCCAAGACTATGACGCTCATCTTGGAATTGTTTCCATAAACGGAGAAGTTCAATATGCACATGTCCACTAGAATGCGTCTCAAGAGTCAATAAGATGTTATCTAAAAACTCCTTACTCAGCCCATTCTTAATGAAACCAATTTTATCTTCTCTGTTATTGGAAACACATCCCAAAATCTGCATCGTTTGTCACAAGTCCATCTTGCACACTTATGACAAACCCCTAAACTTTTGGACCTTCGTTTTTTCGCATAAGTACTTTTTCCTAATCCAGGCAAACACCGAATGAGCAATGATTGTGGAACTTCTCCTCCTAATCGGACCTTAGCTTCTATTACGAGACGAATATCTTCTGAAATTCCTTTTTGCATTAGCAATCTCAATCTTTCACACCTTCCTGCATAAATTTTTCTTTGAACATTTTCAGAAACAGAGGGAAAATATTTACAAATTTTTGAGAGAATTTCATCCATTTTGAAAAGAAAAGAAATGATTTTTTTTTTATTTTTTTATTTTTGTATCAGCAATTGTGGGAAACTGATTTAACCGACTATGAGAGTCACGGAGTACCGTTATCCGCCATTTAACCGGAAAAATAAAAAGATTAAGAAAACCTGAAATAAAAACAAACAAACTTAAATGCAACACAAAAAAATAAAAAAAAATCAAGGATCAGAAAGGGAAATAAACTCTTCTTGAAAGATTTCATTTTCTAAAAATGGTTTAAGCCTTTGTCCATTTACTTTAAAAATATCACTATTTTTAGGATTTTCAATATCCACAGCTCCATAAGTATACACATGCTTTACAACATATGGGCCTGTCCATCTTGATCGTAATTTTCTTGGGAATATGTGAAGTCGAGAATTATAAAGCAAAACTTTTTTACCAATCTCAAAATATTTTCTAAGAATTGTTTTATCATGAAATGATTTGATTTTTGCTTTATAAATCCTTGAATTCTCATACGCGTCATTTCTGAGTTCATCAAGTTCATTAAGTTGCAATTTACGCAATTTGTTGGCATCATCCATGCTTGAATTTAAAGATTTGATCGCCCAATAAGCTTTATGTTCCAATTCCACAGGCAAATGACAATGTTTTCCATAAACCAACCTATAGGGAGACATATTCAATGATGTTTTAAAAGCTGTTCGATATGCCCAAAGTGCATCATTAAGTCGCAGAGACCAATCTTTTCTATTTGAGTTAACAGTTTTTTTCAAAATTTTCTTTATCTCCCTATTAGCTAATTGAACTTGTCCATTTGTTTGAGGATGATAAGGAGTAGTTACTTTGTGAGTAATACCATATTTTTTCATTAATGAAGCAAATGGTTTATTAACAAAGTGAGTTCCTCCATCACTTATCATGGCTCGAGGAATTCCAAATCTACTAAAAATATTTTTTTTCAAAAATTTGATGACGATTTTATGATCATTTGTTCGACATGGAATTGCCTCTATCCATTTGGAAACATAATCAACTGCAACTAAAATATACAAGTATCCAAACGACGGTGAAAAAGGTCCCATAAAATCAATTCCCCAACAGTCAAAGATTTCAATTTCAATGATAGGATTCAAAGGCATCATGTTTCTTTTTGAAATCGCACCCAATTTTTGACAATTTTCACAGATCTTGCAGATTTCGTGGGTGTCTTTAAACAAAGTGGGCCAATAAAATCCACACTGCAAGATTTTTGTAGCTGTTTTTTTTGAAGAAAAATGTCCTCCGCATGCTTCTGAATGACAAAATTTAATGATACTACTTACCTCATTGTCGGGTATGCAACGTCGAAAAATTTGATCCGGACAATACTTGAACAGATATGGATCATCCCAATAAAAGTTTTTTACCTCATTCAAAAATTTTCTTTTATCTTGAGAACTCCATTGCGGTGGCATTTTTCCTGTCACAAGAAAATTTACTATGTTAGCAAACCAAGGTATAGTAGTAACAGAAAATAGATGTTCATCAGGAAAATTATCGTTAATTGGTGTCATTTCACAAGATGATCCTGTTACTAGTCTCGATAAATGATCGGCTATGACATTCTCGGTTCTTTTTTTATCTTTGATCACAATGTCAAATTCTTGGAGCAACAAAATCCATCGTATCAGTCGTGGCTTTGCATCCTGTTTGATCAACAAATATCTAATAGCAGAATGATCAGTAAACACAATAGTCGTTGATCCAATCAAATAAGAACGAAATTTATCTAATGCAAATATTACAGCAAGTAGTTCTTTTTCAGTTGTGGAGTAATTCATTTGAGCATTGTTTAAAGTTCTACTTGCATAATATATCACATAAGGCTTATCGTTTCTTCTTTGACCCAATACTGCACCGACTGCATAATCACTCGCATCACACATGATTTCAAATGGTAAAGACCAATCAGGAGGTTGCATGATAGGAGCTGATGTTAAATGTCGAATGATTTTATCAAAAGCATTTTGACATTCTTGAGTCCACTCAAATGCAGTGTCTTTTGTTAAGAGGTTACAAATGGGTTTAGAGATTAAACTAAAGTCCTTTATAAACCTCCTATAAAATCCAGCATGTCCCAAAAATGAGCGAATTTCTTTAATGGATTTTGGAGAGGGTAAATTGGCAATGACATCAACTTTTGCTTTATCAACTTCAATTCCATGAGATGACACGACATGTCCCATAACAATTCTAGAAGTAATCATGTAATGACATTTTTTCCAATTTAAAATAAGACCTTTTTCCTCGCATCTTTTTAAAACTTTTTCCAAATTTTCAAGACAATTATCAAATGTATTCCCAAAGACAGTTAAATCATCCATGAAAATTTCCAAATAATTTTCAACCATGTCGCAAAAAATGCTTAGCATACATGTTTGAAATGTTGCTGGGGCATTGTATAATCCAAATGGCATCCTTCTAAATGAAAATGTTCCAAAAGGACATGTGAATGTAGTTTTATCTTGATCTTCGAGTGCAATGGGAATTTGATAATAACCTGAATATCCATCAAGAAAACAGTAGTATGGATGACCTGCTACTCTTTCTAAAATTTGGTCCAAAAATGGTAATGGAAAATGATCTTTTCTAGTGGTCTCATTGAATTTTTTATAATCAATACATATCCGCCAACTAGATGGAACTCGACTTGTTAACAATTCACCTTTTTCATTTTGATCACTGTGATGCTAGATTTTTTTGGAACTACTTGTGTTGGGCTTATCCACTTACTATCAGAAATAGGGTAGATAATCCCAACATCAAGTAGTTTGAGAACTTCAGTTTTCACAACATCTTTCATGTGTGGATTTAATCTCCTTTGTGGTAGTTGAGATGTTTTAGCATTTTCTTCTAAATGAATTTTGTGTGTGCAAATTTGTGGATTAATGCCCTTGAGATCTTTTAGTGTCCAACCAATTGCATTTTTATGTCTTTTAAGCATATCAACTAATTTACCTTCTTGATCACTTTCTAGTTTGGAAGAAATTACCACCGGATATGTTTCATCTTCTCCAAGAAATGCATACTTCAATTTTTCTTGGAAGGGTTTTAACTCCAATATGGGTGGTTCGTCTTTGTTATCATATTTTGCATCAAATTCTTTCTCTGATCCTGGTAACGAGTGATACCTGATAAAATTATCAAGATCAATTTCAATATTTTTTTAACAGTTTCAATTGAAAAAATATCTAATTGATCACGAGTAATTCCTTCTTGAATGTTTTCTTCCACAAGAGTTTCAATAAGATTTTCATCTTCACTTTCATCTCCTTTGTCATGTGGTTTCTTACAATGATTAAAAACATTGAGCTCCAAGATCATGTTACCAAATGACAACTTCATTATTCCATTCCTGCAATTTATAAGAGCATTAGAAGTTGCTAAAAATGGACGACCCAGAATTACAGAAATTGCATTTCAAGCTTCGATAGGTTGTGTATCTAAAACAATGAAATCGACAAGATATACAAAGTTATCAACTTGGACCAATACGTCTTCTACCATACCTCTTGGCACTTTAACAGATCTATCTGCAAGTAAAAGTGTTACCGAAGTAGATTTTAACTTGCCTAGATTGAGTTCTTGATAAATTGAATATGGAAGTAAATTCACACTAGCTCCAAGATCAAGCAAGGCTTTTTTAATCTTTCGTTCTCCAATAATACATGAAATAGTAGGACAACCAGGGTCTTTGTATTTCAAAATATTATTATTTTGAATGATTGCACATACTTGTTCGGCTAAAAATGCTTTCTTTTTCACATTCAATTTTCTTTTCACAGTGCACAAGTCTTTCAAAAATTTGGCATATGATGGTACCTGTTTTATTGCATCTAATAAAGGAATATTAACTTTTACTTGTTTAAAAATATCATATATATCAGAATTCAAATTTGATTTTTTTGTATTTTTCAATGCATGAGGGAATGGTGGTGACACTGTCTATTGAACCTCTTCTTCGCAAGTTATGGGTTCCACTTCCTTACCCTTTGGAGTTGATTTATCATCATCTTCACAAGATTCAAGAATGGATTTTTCCACAACCTTACCACTTCTAAGGGTAATAACAGATTTTACCTGATCCATCGGTTGAGTTCCAGAAGTTCCAGTTTGTGAATGATGATCCTTGGGATTAGGCAGAGTTTGTGAAGGAAATTTACCTTTTTCATGAACATTAAGTGCAGATGCAAATTAGCAAGAGTATCTTTCAAATCTGTCATGGTTTGAGCAGTTTGAGTATTGATAGACTCTTGTTTTGCCATGAAAGAATTCAATGTATCTTCCAAATTTCTTTTAGGTGGAGGAACATAAGGTGCATAATTTTGAAAATTTTGTTGATTTTGGAAATTTGGTTGTGAAAATTGTGCAGCATTATCATTCCTCAAACTAAAATTTGGATGATTTCGCCAACCTGGATTGTAATTTTGAGAAAATGGTTCAAAATTTGGCCTTTTGAAATTGTTCGAAACATTGGCTTGTTCATGGAGACATTCTTTAAAAGAGGGCAAAGTGGGACAATCTTTTGTAGAATGATCACTTGTATCACAGATGTGACACGCAATTTCTTGAACATATTTTAATTGACCATTCTTTTTCAATTCAAGTGCCTCAACTTTTCTTGCCAAAGAGGTAAATCTAGCTTGAAGATCATGTTCATCTTTGAGAGTGTACATACCTCCACCAGATGTAGGAGATTGAATCTTGTTTGATGGTTCGATTGTACCTATAGTGTCCCAATTTTGAGCATTTTCAGCTAATGAATCGAGATATTCAATTGCCTCGTTTAGATCTTTATCTTCAAATGTTCCATTACACATAAATTCAACCATTTACCTATCTTTAGGTGTTATGCCTTCATAAAATTGAGAAAGAACTCTCCAAATTTCAAAACCATGATGTGGACAAAGATTAAACAATTCTTTGTATCTATCCCAACACTGATAAAAAGTTTCTCCTTGTTTTTGAGTGAAAGTGATGATTTGCCTTTTGAAAGAATTTGTTCTATGAGATGGAATTTTTTTTTTTCAAAAATTGTTGTTGCAATTCATCCCAAGTTCGAATGGATCCCGATCTAAGATTTTGTAGCCAAGTTTTAGCTTTATCTTTTAAAGAAAAAAGAAAAAGCTTAAGTCGAATGGTGTTCATGCTACAATTTAGATCATTATATGTGTTGCACACTTCTTTAAATTCTCGTAAATGCATGTATGGATTTTCAAAATCTAATTGATGAAAATTCGAAAAAAGTTGGATAATATCAGGCTTAAAATTGAAATGAGATGCATTAGGGGGAAAAACTAGACATGAAGGTGCACTAGTACGTGTAGGATTCATGTGATCTCTAAGTGTTCTTCGTCTATCATGATCATGTTGAGATTGAATTTCATCTTCATTTTCTTGGATGGGTTCTTCCGCCATGTTTTGTAAAAATAAAGGGTTATTTCGAATGAGTCGACCACTAAGTGTACGTGACCAAATGCTCATGCAAATGCAAATGCAAAAGAATAAAAACACACAAAAGTAATAAAAATTCAAATAAAGAAAAATAAAATATAAACAAAATTAAATAGACTTGAAATTAAATTATACTTCCCCGGCAACGGCGCCAAAAACTTGTTGCGACTTTGATTGTTGCACTCCCAAGAGCAGGTTGTCCACAAGTAGTATAATTCGGTGAGTCCGAATATCGTATCCACAGAGAAGCTAAGGTAATTACAAGTCCACTACAATGTCTTTTTATTTTTATTTTTTTTAGTTGTTTGAATCTTTAATTTGTAATTTTTAATTGTTCAAATTTTAATTAAGTCGTTGAGATTAAAGGATCCACTCTTGGTATTTTAATAAAGTTAACATTAACGAACATTATTGAAATCCACTTAATAAAATGGTTCCAATATATTAAATAATCATATTTATATTATGTTATATATTATTATCTTATAAGTATATAATATATACCAAAACTTATGAATATTGTCAAGTATTTATTATGCTATATATATATTTGTAAACACTAAATCAAGGTTCCCACTTTAAATGGTTGGTAAAACCAAACTAACATTTAAATGGTACCAAGAAATTATTATTATGATATATTTATATATGGTAAATCACGGTTCCCACTTTAAATGGTTAGTAAAACCAAACAAACATTTAAATGGTTCCAAGAATTTAATATTATAATATATTCATATATAATAAATCAAGGCATCCACTTTAAATGGTTGGTAATACCAAACTAACATTTAAATGGTTCCAAGAATTTAGTGTAACATATAGCAACAATAAATCAAAACTCCCACTTATAAGTAGGGTATAAAAATGCTTAAAGAAATAAATATAACAAAAACAATAAATAATGATTAAATAATATAAAACATAGATTCTTACCTTTTAGTAGCCTTATTATCATGCCAAGAGTTTCATCTTTTCATCTCAACTTTAGGAAGTTAGCTATTCATTATTCAAAGTGTAAAACTTTGAATATGAAATTAACATGCTAATTATATTTAAATGAAGAAATAAAGAAAAAATATAGAGAGAAATATTATGAACTCAAAGGTTTGTTCATAGAATGAGGGATATCTCAATACATTACAATGCACCCCTATTTATAGCCAAATTTGGGGAGACAATCACAAATAAAATATTATTTTTTACACATAAGTCTTCATTGGTGTTCCAAGATATTATATTATATTACACATCACTTTTGAAAATCTTCTTCTCCGAATTTGTTTCTTCACATAAAAAGAAACATGTGGATAATTGAGTTGTCTAGTTGTGGTATTTTTTTCAAACCATTTGACCAAGTAATTTGAGAGATATGGTCAAAATACTAGAGCATGGTAAAACTGCCACTCCTTTGGTAACTTTATTTGTTGCTTAATTTAATCCCAATTGTGAGAGGATTTTTATCTCATGCTTGCCACCAATATTGTAGATATTAACATCAACTTTCTACAGGTCCAAGAATCATCTTAATCTCATTTGCAACGCCAAGTTTATTCTTGTTTTATTGAACCTGTAAAAAATAGTAAAAACTTGTAATTACACAACAACTTATATTTTATACAATTTATTATAAAACATATAATATTTAAACATTTAAAAAACAAAAAATATATATTTATATTATAAAACATTTAATTAATGTACAATTTTTATGTTTATCAATGAAAAACATGATTTATTTTTCAGTATTTTCGGAATATGACATGCACAGGTGGGAAAACTTAAGATTTTTGATGCAAACTCATGGTTTTATCATGAAAAGGGGCGGCCATGGTCTTAGGTTATGAATTAGTAGTGTTTATGCATGACTTAAGGTCCTAACACATACACTAGACTCACGGAAATCACCAAAGAAACAAACTAATATCAGGAAACCGGAAGTTGCTGTCAAGGGGTTTGGGGTGATCGGGTTTCACGTGCAAGGGCTGGCTGGGTCTTGGCTTCTGGTCAGGGCTAGCCAGGGACGTGGTTCAGTCGAGGGGTGAAACTTAACCAGGTTAGGGTTCGAGTTGTGAGGCTTGGGAGGAGTCCTACGCAACTAGGACTCCTACCCGAGAGTGGCACATACATGCGCAGTTTGTGCAGGGGTGAGGGCTCGGTCCAGGGCTCAGAGGCTGGGCGAGGGCGAGTCCTTAGGGTCCTAGGTAGGTGTACTAGAGGGTGGTTTAGGGTCTGGAGCGCCGGCTAGGGCCACAAGCATCGAAACATGGAGTCCATGCTCAATGGGCCTCTCGGCCAGCTTATGGGTAAGGGAGGTGCCTTCGTTTTTGGGTTTTGGGATGGGTTCTTAGTGGTATAAGGGTCCAGTAGGGTACTTTAGGATGTTGGCCAAGTTTTGGACCAACATGGTTCGGGGGTAACCCGTGAAAATCGAAAGTTGGCTCGGGGTCGAAGTTTATGTGTCAAAATAAGGTTTCTAACTAAGGAAATATCAAAAAACGGCTCACGGGGGTCGAGTCGGGATTCATAAGGGCTAAAATAATATAAAAATACTAAATTTTGAATTTGGAAATTTTATAGTAAAGTTTGGGATTTTTCGGGATTAAAACACCGTCAAAACAATTATTTAAAGATAAATGAAAAAGTCTAATAATTAAGCTAAATAAAATTATGGAAAAATTCAGGTAAGCTTAATTAATTATTTGGGACATGTTAAGGTCAATGAATTCAAGAAAAAGTCAAAGTCGGGGAATTTTACGTTTATGGGTAAAACGGTCTTTTTACACCTAAAAATTAGTAAACGTCATGGCATTGCCATGAATGCTATTTTATGTGCTAATATGATTATTTTCTATATTTATGGATGTTTATGGAATTTTTTATGTGAAAATAATATTTTAAATGTTTATGAAATGTTTTTGATTAAATTATGATTTTTAAATGTCTATGGGATTTTTATGAATTAAGGAAGACATTTAAAAGACATGTTGCATGCTTGGTTTCAAAAATGAAAATGTTATGTTATGCATGATTTTATAAAGTGATGAGAATGTTAAATGTTGAAGGAAGTGAAGTAATTGTGACTAATTCGTTAATGTTGGAGATATCGTGAGGGTGACGGTCCCAGTGGGAGCCCGTCGAACGTGTTTCCATCATTACGAATATGTGGTCATGGATATTTGGTAACGGTTATGTGGTAACGGTTTTGTGGTAACGGAAGAATGGGAAAAGGCCCCAGAGGGAGCCCATTTATTGGAAAAGGCCCCAGAGGGAGCCCCGA
This sequence comes from Primulina tabacum, assembly GCF_025594145.1. Lineage (NCBI taxonomy): Eukaryota > Viridiplantae > Streptophyta > Magnoliopsida > Lamiales > Gesneriaceae > Primulina > Primulina tabacum. The sequence goes on from NC_134559.1 coordinate 19,072,634, forward strand.
CAATCGTATTTCTATTCGCAAGAGGATAGGCCAAGGCTCAGTTGACGGGTGAGAGTGTCGCTGATGTCCCCGCCGCCCAGTACTGTGGTTACATGTAGATGAATCCATCGACTTTTGAGGTTTAAGGAAAGTCACAATTAACGATCCGAATTCAACAAAAGGAAAAGGAAAAAGGAAAAATGTTTATGATCATGAAAAATGTTTATGTCATGTCATGTTGAGGAAAAAGGAAAAGGTTAAGGTTTATGTTATTCATGTCATGAAAATGTTTATGCTTAGATTTGATGCATCATTATGAAAATGTTTTATTTGAAGTTCATTCATTATAAAAAAGTTTACGAAAATGTTCATGCTTAAAGTTTATGCATCTTCATGAAAACGATATTTTAAGTACAAGTACTTTTCACCGTTATATGTTGACTGTATTACGTATTACTTGCTATAAAAATGATGGTGTGTTGAGTCTTTAGACTCACTAGGTGTGATGGATGCAGGTGAGGTTGAGGGACGCCTTGACGGATGATTTGACTGGACTGAAGGCGCACACAACCCGAGGACCAGCGCTTCCATTTTTCCGCATTTACGATTACGACTTATGATTTATGTTAAAGATTTTAAGATTATTTATTTATGCTTTTTGAGAGATTTTTGAGAGGTTTAGTATGGGCTATACTTTTCAAACTTATTGCTTTTTAGGTTGGTAAAACAGTTGACGATTTCATTTTATGACTAGTGCACTTGATTTTTAAAATGCTAGTTGGTTGGTGTTTTATTTTAAAGGGGTAAAAATATTTTCATGTGGTAGATGTACATGGCCGAAAATTGAGTGTATCAAAAAAAAAATTTCTAGTACTTTTAAAGCAATAAAAAAGGGGCAGATGTTTCAAGTATCTTCTCTTGGACTCTTCCATAGAGTATCGCTTCAAAATGGTATCGATATAAGTGGCTTGGGTGAGTCCCAGCATCCTCTTTTGATCTATATCTATAGATTTGTATTCACAATACATGGGATGCTTCACTCATGTCTTTCATGGAGAATTTACTTGCTAACCATACTTTAGTTGATTGCAATAATTCTACATCATTCCCAATGAGAAGGATATCATCAACATAAAGTACAAGGAATGTCACTGCACTCCCACTAACTTTCTTGTACACGCATGGTTCCTCAGGATTCTTAACAAAACCAAACTCTTTGATAGTGCTATCAAATCTGAAGTTCCAACTCCTTGACGTCTGCTTGAGACCATATATTAATCTCTGGAGTTTGCATACCTTATGCTCACTTCCCACTGATGTGTATCCCTCAGGTTGAGACATATCAATTTCGTCTTTGATGTCTCTATTGAGGAATGCAATATTTACATCCATTTGCCATATCTCATAGTCATACTATGCTGCTATGGCTAGTAGTATTCTAATGGACTTAAACATAGCAACTGGCAAAAAAGTTTCCTCATAGTCAACTCCTTGCCTTTGTGTATAATCTTTTGCAACCAGCCTTGCTTTGAAAGTCACTGCCTTCCCATTCGCCCCAAGCTTTCTTTTGTAGATCCATTTGCACCATATGGGAACGATTCCCTCAGGTTGATCTACCAATGTCCAGACTTGGTTTGAATACATAGTCCATTTCTGACTGTATGGCTTCAAGCCATTTGGATGAATCAGTATAAGATATTGCTTCTTTGAAATTCATTGGATCACATCCAACACAATGCTCATCGTGGCTTTGTTCATGAAGAAGCGTATATCTTGCAGGCGGTCTAATAACCCTATCAGACCTTCTAGGAGCTTGTACCTCAACTACTGGTTGTTGGAAATTAGGTTCAACTACTATAGTTGAGGGAGTATCTTGAATTTCTTCAAGTTCTATCATCTTGCCTTTTCTATCTAATAGAAATTCATTTTCCAAAAAGGTGGCATTTCTTGAAACAAACATTTTGCTTCATTGGGATGATAGAAATAATATCCAACAGAATTCTTTGGATATCCTACAAAGTAGCATAAAGTGGATCTACTATCCAATTTGTTTCCCACTGTCTGCTTCACTTAAGCAGGACATCCCCATATTCTCTCGTAAGAATATTTGGGAGTTTCTTCCATCCATATCTCATATGGTGTTTTATCAACTGCTTTAGTATGGACATTATGAAACAACATTCCAGCAGTTTCAAGCGCAAAGCCCCAAAACGATGTAGGCAATTCAGTGAATCCCATCATGGATCGAACCATGTCCCTCAAGGTTCAATTTCGACGTTCAGAAACACCATTCAACTTTGGTGTTGCTGGTGGATCCACTGTGAGAGAATCTCATTCTCTTTTAGATAACCCAAAAATTCAGCACTCAAGTATTCTCCATCTCAATCAGATCGAAGTGTCTTAATACTCCTTTCTAGTTGTTTTCCTAGTTCAGATCTGAATTCTTTGAACCTTTTAAATGCTCCTGATTTGTGTTTCATAAACATACCCATACCTCGAATGATCATCAGTAAAGGTAATGAAGTAGGATTGCCCATATTCCGTGCTAACACTTAGCGGGCCACAAATGTCTGTGTGGATCAAATCTAATAGACCATGCGCACGTTCCATGTTTCCATTGAATGGAGTTTTGTCATTTTTCCTTTTAGACCCAATTTACAAGTACGTAGAGAATTTATGTCTGACAAGTCAAATATGCCTTCTCCCACTAGTTTGTGCATCCTTCTTTGGGAAATGTGACATAGTCTAGCGTGCCATATTTGTGTGGGATTTGGATCATCTAACTTTCTTTTGTTTGTTTTTGAAATTATGTTTACTTGGACATTCACTTATCATTTCCAGAACAATTCTGGCATATATAATTTCTTATGTCCGGACTTCTTGCAATGAAATAAATATGTTCTGACTTATCGGGCTTTGTAGGCCTTTTAAGTGTCCTTCAGAGTTTGCCTCTTATTGGGTTTGTTTTCCTTGTGAGGTGCAGAACATTTCTTTCCCTTACCTTGTGGGCCATTTTTCGTCTGACGAGAGGCCCATTTGAAAAACAACAATTCCCTGATTTATGTTGACTAGCTCTTCAAGGCTATCATCTGTCTTATTCAAATTGAAGTTCATCATAACCCCGTCAAATGAGGAATAGAAAGACAACAAATTGATGTTATCTAGTAACTTGTTAGGAATCACATATTTCTGGCCCACCACATTCTCAATAAGCACAGTCATACGTACACCATGCTCATGGACCATAGCCCCATCTTGCATGCATGTAGTCATGAGCTATTAAAAATGGTGTGCATCAATGTACGGGTTTAATGGACAATGCAACTCTTGCATGTGTATTCGAATGTCAGCAGCATTCAACATTTCCTCAAACTATCCCTACAGTTCATTTGACATAGAAGCGAGGTGCAGAACATTTCTTTCCCTTACCTTGTGGGCCATTTTTCGTCTGACGAGAGGCCCATTAGAAAAACAACAATTCCCTGATTTATGGTGATCTCATAAGTTATAAGCGTATTGACTAGCTCTTCAAGGCTATCATCTGTCTTATTGAAATTGAAGTTCACTATAACCCCGTCAAATGAGGAATAGAAAGACAACAAATTTATGTTATCTAGTAACTTGTTAGGAATCACATATTTCAGGCCCACCACATTCTAAATAAGCACAGTCATATGTACACCATGCTCATGGACCATAGCCCCATCTTGCATGCATGTAGTCATGAGCTTTTAAAAATGGTGCGCATCAATGTACGGGTTTAATGTACCATGCAACTCTTGCATGTGTATTCGAATGTCAGCAGCATTCAACATTTCCTCAAACTCTCCCTACAGTTCATTTGACATAGAAGCGAGCATGTTACACTTTAGCTTGCATACTATGGTCCTACCATCTTGCATACTTTGTCAGTTCAGCAGGACTGACATTTGTGTGTATGCCACTTTCTACAAATTCAGAACAATTTCCCAACAAGTCTTGAAAATTAGATTCGATTAGCTTGTTAATAATAAAAATGGATTACGTGACGAAATCAAAAAATATACTGATACGGAAACAGAATAATGGTTGCTGATAATTTTAAAATAATTCTAAGATATAAAATATGGATTTTATTTTATAAATCTCCCTCCCACTATTTTGACATTTCCACCACCCTCTGATGAAAAAGGGAAATCGTATTTCCTTAGTGGGCACGTAGAGTCCAATTAGCCAATTATAATCCCGAATAGTATCAGCCAATTATAATTTCTAAAAGGTAGAATCCAATTGCATCCCTATGCAACCTCCGCATGTTTTGCCTCACGTTTAATAAGGACCCTATAATATGACGCCGTTTATTTTCGCGTGTCAAACCGACCCATCAATATTGAATTGTAGTAGACGGTCACCATGAGTTCCCCCAATAATATGAGCCGAAGTCATGGGAGTTCCACTCAATTCACATCATATGTCCGGTGGAAGTCACAGCCTTCCGGCGTCCAGGCCTCCCCAATAATATGAGCCAGACACTGTCCGCGGGTAGCGATCAACATGCAACCACGGTTGATGGAAGGCAAGGAAAAATTAAACTCTTTTAATTTTTACTTTTACGGTTTGATATAAATTTTGAATCATATTCAAAATGAGGGATTTCAATTTTAAAATTGTCTCATCATTTTAATTTTAAAATCTCGTGCCACGAGTTTGTATGTTTGCCGGATTCATGCAATTATATTATTTAATAATATACATACATGCATACTACTATATATCGCATATATCATAATATGACATTCAACAAAAAATAAGGATGATCGATCGCCAACACTATTAGATCCATGTGAGCCATACATGGATCCAGGTCCAAAACCTAGGTGAATGCAGGGATGCAAATGCAACTATTACAAGAGCTTTCAATATTTTACATGTCTTCATCTCGTTCCTCGGGCCCACCATCTTCCAGTCTTGATCTCCCACCATTTCTAATAATTACATTTAAATAGCCATCACACATAAGGGATAAATCTCATGGGGTGGAAACGGGCCATAAACCAGGCCCACTTTAATACTATCAAATATTAAAAAAAACGAATAAAACAGTAAAATATCCTAACATACACCTAACACATTGGTCAAGGCTCTCGATCATCCTTCAATCATTTAATATCGAATATTAACATAAATTTAATTAAACAATTTAACTAATTGATAAATCATATATCTAATAATTTTATCACTAACCACCACAATTATTAAAGAATTTAATAAATTAAATAAACTCCTTTATTTAGTTTCCAATTAAATCAATAATAATTGATTTCTTGTAAAACTCATTTTTACCATAAATAATTAAAATCATATTCTATTTATTTATTTTACCAGAAAATTTTTAATTTTCCAAAAAATTAATTTCCAAAATAAAAATTGAACCAATTTTTCAAAAATATAAATTTTGCCCAAAAATTTGAAAAAATCAAAAAATTGCACCTTGAGCCCAAACAATTCAAGCCTACCATTCAGCATGCTTCCCAAGACAACCCCGGGCAGCCGCCCTTGCTGCCCGCCCGCTGCCCGAACGTTTCGGGAAGTGGCGGCCTCCTGTGAGCGCAGGGCGCGCACCTGTGCGGACGCTCCGCACGCTGCGCCGCACTGCGCGTAGCCCTGTGCGCGGTCTGCCCGGAACAGTTCTGGGCAAATCCGAAAAATTATTTTTTTTTTCGTTTTCTGGAAAAAATAATTTTGATGGTGCATCAATTTTCTGAAAAATTTTCTTGTGTGGTTAGAAATAAATTATTCAATATCAAACCATACGATTTAGAAAAACCTTGGCTCTGATACCACTGTTGGATCTGGGTTTTCTACACGCCCAAACGCAGCGGAAGTTTTAAAAATTTTATTTATTTTGACAATCAAAATATGTTTTGCTTTGGGCGCTCGTATAATTTTATCATAAACATTCATAGGGAGTTTAATAATTTTATACCTTTGGTGATTAAATCACTTGACACCAACTGATCCGGTATGACGAATCTAGCTCTTGATGAATTCCTATGAACTTTTTCTTCAAGAGACTCCTTTCTTTTCTTCTAATAAGGTCCACGACTGGATGATCTATTTCTCTTCCAATTTGCACTAAAAAATTGGGAGAAGTTTTGCGTTGGAGATCATGGTTTGAGAGACGGCTCAACCTTTTTCCCTTTAAGGAGGTGGCCGAAATTTTTAGGGGAGTGATTTTCGAAAATCACCATGGAGAGGGAGGCAAGGGTTTTTCAAAAATTGTGAATGAATTGTGGTTAACCCCAAGCCTAATATACATATATATAAGCATAAGGCCCATTAATTAAATTAAATACTTAATGGGCATAATCGATTAATTATTCTAGTCCAACTAGTTTAATTAATTAATTAATCTTTTAAAGTCTAATTAAGAACTTTAATAATATGTATGTTGGTCTTGTACTCCTATAAGCCCATTATACATATACCCATTACATTTAATTTAAATCCCTTATAAATTCAACATTTGAATTTAATATTTAAATATAAATTCAACTCCTTGAATTTATCACCTCCAAAATTTAATATTTAATAAACTCAACTTTTGAGTTTGATAAATTAAATCTTCAAATTTTATAAATTCAACTCCTTGAATTTATTCTCTCCAAATTTCATAAATTCAACTTCTTGAATTTACTATCTCATAAATTCAACTCCTTGAATTTATTTTCTCAAAATTTAATTATCATAAATTCAATTCCTTGAATTTTCTATATCATAATATAAATTCAACTCCTTGAATTTATTCTCTCAACGCGAACAAACGATCCAGTTCTTGTGTGATCCTTAATGGCTCAGGGATACAGCTAGCCGTGGGTTCACAACTCTTTGTGATTCAGAATAATATTTATTCTTATTCGGGCTTACCCTAGTTAGTCTCATTCTTTTCATCAACACCTTAATTAAGAATGTCAGAACTCATTTCTGATTGCACCCATCGGATCATGGTAAGAGCGTCTAGAAGCATCGCCCCATGATCCCCTAGGTATCACTGATAGTGCCTGCAAGAACCAGACGATTATGATTAGCGTACAGTACGGTCCCTTCATCTCATATATCCCGATCGAATCTGCAACCATTGGTTCATCGAGGGTTGCATATTAATTCGATAACTATGTGACACATATAATAGTGGCATCGCGTGTACTATTGGAGAACTCCTTCTCCAACGTACATCTCATACTCTGGCCAGAGATTCCATGCACTATTATTACATCAGATCACATAGGATATCCACACCCTTAGGTGAGCGGTGAATCCCCGACTACAATGCACTGGCTCCTATATGTGTCGCAACTGTACCCAACCTCGCCACCTGATGACTCTCCTGGAGCCGGTAAACGAGTCAAAGCACAGACCTAGCATATAGAGCCTCAGTGTTGTCCCAGGTCGTAAGGACTAATGGTGTACAATCATAACCACGGACTTATCCTCTTGATGAATGATAACCACTTGGAAAGTACGAGGGAGGGTTGTTCGGTATAATCATCATATGACTACCTGTAGAGGCCCGAAATTCGTACTTGAAAATTTGCGGAAAAATTTGAAATTTTCTTTTAAAATAAGTAATTTGCCTAATTCGTAAAATAAACTGATAAATAGAGTTTAATGTTCAAAAATAGCACAGCGGAAGTAATTATTGTTTGTAAAATAAAAATTTAAAATAATCCAACAAAGATAAAATGTTTGGGCATAAAAATGGTAAATGCTGAAAATGAGGTCCTCAAGTTCCACTACTGCAGACCCAAGATGGCTCACTGGTCCCCGCCCTCGATCCCGACCTCATCAGTACCTACAACAATCAAGTCAAGTGAGTCTAAAGACTCAGCATGCATATATCATAAATAACAAGTAATAATAATAAAATTGCATGCATGGTAAAAATATCATGAGTCTGGCGTAACGTAAAATATCATGTCATGAGTAATTATAATACGTGCATAACTGAACTGAAAATCATAAGTGAAATATTTGCTCAATCGAGCCCTGTCATAAAATAACATGTCATAATTTATGTTGAGAATATGTTCTACGCAATTGGCCCCTGAACTGAACTGAACTGGATCGCCTGATCAGACTAAACCACAGTATACTGGGCGGTAGAGATCATCACAGCCCTTGGACTGGATATCCGTACCAATAAATGAACTGAACTGAACCGGTAAGTGACCACCGGGTGAAGTAATAATCCCATGATAATGAAATGGCCACAAGCAATATCGCATAAATCTAAAAAATGAATATTTTATATTTTTGCACGTAATATAATTAAATAACATAATTAAATATCCTGCATTAATTTTACCGAATGGGTTGGATCATTCCCAGGCTCGCTGCGACTTAAATCTAACATGAAAAATATGCAAATGATTTATTTGCTCAAACTTTGTAATTGACTCCAAAAACGAGACAATTACGCCCAATGACTTGGAATTTAATCATGACTCCGTGCCAACCCAAACCAACACCGAACCATCGTTTAGTCTTGATTAAAATACACTTGAAATGATGAAATAATGCTCCTAACATTTCAGTACTTCGAAATTTGGTGAATGGAGGCCAAATACATGAAACACTCTTTCGAGGGTCACTTTGGCACATTGCACCGTAAATTCTCGTACGACCTCTAAACTTAACCGAATCACAAACAGCCAAAAAACATGACCTTCCTAACTTAATTGTTTAATTATTGAGGATTAAATGGTGAGTGAATTATCTACCAAGAATGGATAAGGAAAAGAATCAGAGAAATGAGTTGTCAAATATTTTTAAGTCTACTAAGGAGGGTCCGATTTTTTTATCTAGTTAAATGAGGTAGGAAAATTGCTTAATCATTAATTAAATGAGGGTTTAAAAATTATGGAATTATCTATCTTGAAGTGGATATGGAAATGAATCAAAGTTGAGTTGCAAATCAAAAACTAAATCTTCTAGAAATGGGGTGGCCGAAAATTTGAATAAAATGGAGGGGAAATATTTCTTATATATTGTATTTTGAATCTTAAGTGTTTTATCTATTCATTAAATATTTTAGTGAATTAATAAATTAATTATTGAACTTTATTTACTACTTAACTCAAATTATTTAAATAAATTCCTTAAACATTCTTTCACATTAAATTAACTTATTATTTATCTTAAATAAATTCTAGGAATGTTTTCTTAATATTAAATTTTATCTCAATACTCCAACTCCAGTCCGGCCTCAATTATTTAACTAAAAAGGTAACAATTAAACTACTGCGTAAAATAATTAAATTTAAAGAAAAGGATTTAAATACTCATGCAATAAAATCATTTTAATTTAAATACTAGAAATTATGCATGGCTTATACGTAGTCTAATTTACGGGTTCTACAACTCTCCCCCCCTTAAAAAAATTTCGTTCTCGAAATTAAGACTCACCAAATAATTCGGGATAACGACTCCTGATCTCTGGCTCAGACTCCCACGTAGCTTCCTCCTCTGAATGGTTAAGCCATTTGACTTTGACTCGCTTAACCAGCTTGTTCCGAAGCTTCTTCTCCTGTCTGTCTAAGATCTGCACTGGTCTCTCTTCATAAGACAGGTTCGGAGTGAGCTGCAACGGTTCAAAATTCAAGACATGCGAAGGATTTGCCATATACTTCCTCAGCATAGAGACGTGGAACACATTGTGCACTCCGGCCAGATTCGGCGGAAGAACAACACGATAAGCTAACGTCCCAACCCTGTCGAGGATCTCAAATGGTCCAATGAATCTCGGACTGAGCTTCCCTTTCTTCCCAAATCTCATGACACCTTTCATAGGTGCTACCTTCACAAAAACATGGTCACCGACTGCGAACTCTAGATCTCTCCTCCGCTGATCCGCATAGCTTTTTTGTCTACTCTGAGCAGTCCTCATCCTATCACGGATCTTGACTACTATCTCGGCAGTCTGCTGAATAATCTCCGGACCCAACTCTGATCTCTCCCCTACTTCATCCCATTAACAAGAGATCTACACTTACGGCCATACAGTGCTTCATACGGAGCCATACCTATAGACGACTGGAAACTGTTGTTATAGGTGAACTCCACTAATGGCAAGTTCGACTACCAACTCCCAGAGAAATCCATAACACAAGTGCGGAGGAGATCCTCCAAAATCTGAATAACTCGCTCTAACTGCCCATCTGTCTGAGGGTGGAAAGCTGTGCTAAACAACAACTTCGTACCCATAGTCGAATGCAAACTCTTCCAAAATGAGGAAGTGAATCTGGGGTCTCTGTCAGATACGATAGAAACTGAAATACCATGAAGTCGGACTATCTCCCGGATATACAACTCTGTATACTGAATCATGGTGAAAGTCGTCTTGATAGGCAAGAAGTGCGTTGATTTGGTAAGACGATCAACGATCACCCAGATAGCATTTGATCCTCTGACTGACTTCGGCAAACCGGTCACGAAGTCCATGGTGACACTCTCCCACTTCCACTCGGGAATGGGAAGAGGCTTGAGCATACCTGCTGGTCTCTGATGCTCTGCTTTCACCAGCTGACATATCAGACACTCGGATACAAACTGTATGTTGCATTTCTTCATCCCCGGCCACCAATACAATAACTGCAGGTCTTTGTACATCTTCGTACTCTCAGGGTGAATAGAGTACGGCGACATATGGGCCTCTGATAGAATATCTGCTCGAATAAAACCACTGCTAGGAACACACATTCTGTCTCGGTATCTCACAATACCGTCACTGACTGTATACAGGACACTGCCCTTGGCCTCATTTCTCTGCTTCCACTTTGCCAACTGCTCATCTGCTGACTGCCCACTGCGAATACGGTCTAGAAGGGAGGACTGAATAGTCAAGGTAGATAGACGGGGAACTCTACCTCGAGGATAAGTCTTTAGATCAAACCTCTGCATCTCAGACTGAAGGGGTCTCTGAATCGTCAAATGAGCCATCACTGCGACCTTCCTGCTCAATGCATCCGCAACTACATTATCTTTTCTCGGGTGGTAGCTAATGTCACAGTCGTAATCCTTCACTAACTCCAAACAACGCCTCTGACGCATGTTCAGCTCCTTCTGCGTAAATAAATACTTGAGGCTTTTATGGTCGGTAAACATTTGGCACTTCTCCCCATACAAATAATGCCTCCACATCTTCAAGGCAAATACCACGGCGGCTAACTCTAGATCATGGGTAGGGTAATTCTTCTCATGGATTTTCAGCTGACGAGAAGCATACGCTATCACCTTCCCATGCTGCATCAATACTGCGCCCAAACCGAGCATCGAAGCATCGGTATACAAAACAAAATCTCCGGGCCATGACGACATGGCCAAAATTGGTGCTGAGATAAGAGCTTGCTTCAAAGTATCGAAGCTCTTCTGACACTCCTTGCTCCACACAAATTTAACATTCTTCTTGGTCAATGATGTGAGTGGAACTGCGATGGAGGAGAATCCCCGAATAAACTTCCGATAATATCCTGCTAGCCCAAGGAAACTACGGATCTCGGATGCATTCTGCGGCACAACCCAATCTCTGACTGCGGCAACTTTCGCTGTGTCTACCTCAATACCACTGCTAGAAACAATGTGGCCTAACAACGCCACCTTCTCTAACCAGAATTTGCACTTACTGAACTTTGCGAGTAACTTGTGCTTCTGCAAGGTCTGCAGCACTGTGGTCAGATGTCTGCTGTGATCCTCCTGATTCTTAGAGTAGACGAGAATGTCGTCTATGAATACTATCACAAACTAATCAAGATACGACTGAAATATACGATTCATGAGATCCATGAAGATCGCTGGCGCATTCGTCAAACCGAACGGCATCACAAGGAACTCGAAGTGGCCATAACGAGTCCTAAAAGCAGTATTGGAAACATCAGTGTCTTTCACCCTCAACTGGTGATAACCGGACGCAGGTAAATCTTCGAGAATACCGAAGCTCCCTGCAACTGATCAAATAAATCTTCAATCCTCAGAAGTGGGTATTTGTTCTTCACTGTAACCCTTTTCAACTCCCTGTAATCAATACAGAGCCTCATAGAACCATCCTTCTTCTCACAAATAAGACTGGCGCGCCCCATGGAGAAAAACTCGGGCGAATGAACTCCTTGTCAAGAAGTTCCTGAATCTGCTTCTTAAGTTCTGCCATCCCTGTCGGTGCTAGTCGGTACAGTGCTTTTGAAATCGGAACCGTACCTGGCATAAGCTCAATGGAAAACTCCACCTCTCTCTCGGGTGGCATACCAGAGACGTCCTCAGGAAAAACGTCTAAGAAGTCTCTAACAATTGGAACATCTGAAGCTGACTGATTGGGTGCTTCGGGGACAGATATAAAGGTTGCTAAAAACACCCGACACCATCTATGCATGAGCTTCCTAGCCTGGACACAAGGTATAATGCGCGGTAAAGGAAAGTACCTGTCTGGCTCGAATAAGAACTGCGTCATCCCAGGCGGTCGGACTAGAACAGATCTCCATTGGTAGTCAATCAAAACTCTGTTCCGCAGTAGCCAGTCCATCCCTAGAATGATGTCAAACTCTGGAATCGCCAGTACGATAAGATCCGCATAAACAAGATTGCCATGAAGCTCGAGGTCTATGTCTCGGATCACATTGGTAGCTGTCATCTCTTCTCCAGAAGGCAGTACTACTGAATACGCCACATCTAACCCAACGGTCTTGACCTTAAGGAAGTTAGCGAAGACCTCCGAAATAAACGAGTGAGTAGCCCCTGAATCTATCAAGGCTTTCGTAGCGGAACCGGATATAAAAATTCTCCCTGAAAGATCGAAACTCTAAGTTGAACCCAATAGTTACAAGAACTAAACTTATAGACATGCAAAGGCTAGAGTTTTCCTAAACTAAATTCCCAAAAATAACACTTATTAGAGCATGCAGTCCTATCGTCAATTCTATGTTCGGAATATTAACCCAGATCCCCAAAACATTGAATTTCAAATATAAACTTAAAGCTGTAAGATACCTGTCATAAGCATGGTGTCTGGGTTCGTCTCTGCTGCATGGAGAGCAAAGACTCTGCCCTTGGGTAGGCATACTTCCCTGTGGGCATTGCGGTAGCAAGTGGTCTTGACTACCACACTTGTAACACTTCCTGGAACCATACATACATGCTCCAGGATGGCGGCGTGAGCACTTGGGACAGACTGGGTGCTCAAAGGTCCATGGGACTGCACGTCCCTGTTGCTGCTGCCTTTGTCCTCTGCTCTTGGGTGGGCCGTGGAAAGGCCTCTTGTTCTGATGCTGTAAGGCCCGAGATTATAGAGATGATATTATTTTAATCCGAGATTATTGAATTAGAGAATTATGGAGTGTTGAATTATATTCCAAGATTTTTGCAATTATTTAGGATTGGAATTGAATCGAAAAGATTGAATAGGGGCTGATGTGCAATTAATGAGAAATTGAGGGAGTAAAGAGCAATAAGTGGGATTTGCCACTTGTCATGCCATGCAAGAGGAAGCTTGGGACGTGCCACATTGCTACTTTTTCACTCCATCTTATTCAGATTTTTTTTGCAAGGATATGGCCGAAACCCTCCATGGATGAAAGCTTCAAGTTTCTTTCTCATTTTTCAAGTTTCATTGAGATGATCCAACCATAATTTCTTGAAATTGAATTTAGATTCTTGCTCCTCAACTCAAGGGTTTCAAGGTGAGGTAAAATTCATCATTTTTCAGCATGTTTTGAAATCTATATGATGGAGGAATTGTGATTTTATTAGAGATATATGTTCTTGAGTAGCTAGATATCATAACGCCGTAAACGGATCGATTATCGGATGTCGTATGCAATTTGTGTAAAATTCCAGCATGTTGGCCGAAACTAGATGGTGCAGAATTATTGTGTTTTGGCTTGGTATTGTTGTGGATTATGAGTTGTTGATGTTAGTTGATTGTTGTTGAGTTATCGGGATACCGAAAGTGCGCCGTTATGCCGCCGAATTTGATATAGAATGAGTTAATCAATTTCATGTCTTGAGTGGAGCTTGATATTGCTAATGTTGAGTTCGAATTGTGCATTCCAGATTTGGTGTGGATAGCCTTGAGTTCGAATGTGTAGCTCCAACCTTGGATAGAAGAATGAGCAATATTTCCTAACTTGTGTTCTTGTTGACCGAGAAGAGTTGAGCAAGATTGTGTAAAGTGTGATAGCATCCAAGAACCAAAAAGAAAGGTATAATTCATGTTGATTCGGGAAGATACAACTCGAATTAGATTTGATTCGAGTTTCCCAAAATCACATACTAGATTTCTATACCTTGCTATGCTTAAGCTTTATCTTGATTTATTTACACGCATTGAGATAGGAGAGTCATTGGCAAATTTGCCAAAATTTCTAGATGTTCGGTGGTATCGAAGCATAGGAGAAGATCGACTCCAATTGTAGATATTCGATACAGACAGGACCGAAGTCTAGGAATAAGACGTACCGCCACCACGATTGGGAGAGTAGGTGGGTGACTTGTTACGTCTTATTCACACCGGGATCCCTAGATTTAGATACGAGTCGAGTCAAAGATATGAGTTTGATTTAAATGCTTGCCTTATATTGATTTCACTCATGATAGTATGTTCATGATTTATATGGTGTATATGCATGTATACATGTTTTATACTGGGATTTATTCTCACCGGAGTTTCCGGCTGTTGTTGTGTCTGTATGTGTGCATGACAACAGATGTGACAGGATCAGGGTCGAGACAAAAATGAGAGATCGAGATAGCGTGGTGATTACGGGCGTAGAAGATGGACTAGTATTTTTTACATTTGATATGTAATGTATTGCAAATACTAGTTTGTTTAAGTATGTAATGAAACAAGACGTGTACCTATGTTGTTGAAAATAAAATAGAGGTATCATTTGTGTATGATTTTTATACAATTGTTTTGATATTAAAAGCAAAATTTTGACCCACATTTTCTAAGAAAGAATCCAATTAATCCCAAAGATAATTGAGTTAGAGCCCGGGTCCCCACAACATGTGGTATCATAGCGATAGATCCTTTATATTGAGATAGAATAGAATGAGCGGGGTAGATCGAGTCGTTTTCCTTGGTTTTCTTGTGCTAGCATGATTTATTGCTTTTCCTATTACATGTTGTTTTGTTATCTGAGTTGATTACATCATGTATTTGCAAAGAATGAATCAGAACCGATTCTGGATCAGAGGTATATGATCAGAGGAGGACTGAGACAGATTATATAGATTGTTTACTAATTCGTTTGATAATCAGATATGCCTCCTCGACGAGTACCGCAACCAGTAGCAGGTCGAGCACCAGAACAGGGCAGTACTTCCAATGATCCAATGGATGTGACCGCTACACCGATGGAGACTTTGCTGAAAAGGTTTCAATCGTTTCGACCACCGACAGTGAAGGGCACAGAAAGTGCAGTTGAGTGTGAAAGTTGGTTCGATGATATCGAGATGTTATTTGAATCTCTTGACTACACTGACGAGCGACGGGTTAAACTTATTGGGCATCAATTGCAAGAAGTTGCAAAGAACTGGTGGCTTACCACGAAGAAAGCATTGGAGCATCATGGCACAGAGATCACTTGGAAAGTTTTTAAAGCAGAGTTCTATCAACGCTTCTTTCCCGTGTCCTACCAAAAAGAAAAAGGTGCCGAGTTTGCCAATTTGAAACAAGGACAGTTAAACATCGAAGAATATGTGGCAAAGTTTTTGACATTACTTCGATTTGCTCCTCATGTGGCAGAAAATGACGAGGCCATTGCAGATCAGTTTATCAATGGCTTGAATCCGGATATCTTTACCTTGGTGAATACCGGTAGACCCAACAACTTTGCTGATGCATTGAATCGTGCCAAGGGGGCAGAAGCTGGATTGCTTAGGCAACGAAGCACTTCCTATATCGCTCCGACTCCTAGACCGCCACCACCCTCAGTTCAACCCCCTCCCAGATTTGAGAGCGGTGGTAGCAGTAGCGGGAGGAAGGACCAGTTGAAAGCAAAGGGCAAACAGTTCAAGAGATCAGGGAGCAGTTCGTCGAGCTCCAGTGGATCACAACAGAGATGTCCTGGCCAGAGTACAGAGTATACATGTGTGTATTGCAGTTCTTGTGGTGGCAGACATGCCACCGAGCAGTGTCAGGGTGTGATGGGTCGCTGCAATATCTGCAAACAACAAGGACACTTCGCCAGAGTCTGTCCACAGAAAGGGGTACAGCAAGCTCAGAGTGTAGGAGCATCTGGTTCAGTAACTCAGCCTGAGAGGCAAGCTTCATCTGTTCATTCCTTTCAGCCGACACCTACACGGACTCAGTCCCGAGCCAGAGGTATCCAGACAGTGAACCAACCTCCCAGACAGCAGGCTCGAGTATTTGCACTGACAGAAGAGCAGGCCCAAGATGCACCAGACGATGTGGTCGCAAGTAACTGTTTTCTTTGTGGCTATCCTGCTTATGTATTGATAGATACAGGTGCATCTCATACATTATTTTCTGAGCGCTTTGCATTGATGCATGCTTTGCCTGTCGAGTCATTATCTGCTGTAGTATCGATTTCTTCTCCTTTGGAGAGTGGTTTGATATCAGTGATATCGGTTAGACATTGTATATTACAGTTCGAGGGTCATGAGATTGACTTAGATTGCATTGTGCTTGGGTTGTCTGATTTTGATTGTATTGTCGGTATCGATATGTTAACCAAGTACAGAGCCACTGTAGATTGTTTCCAGAAGATTGTCAGATTCAGACCAGAGATGGCTGATGAATGGAAATTCTATGGTAAGGGTTCCAGAGCCCGGATTCCCTTGATATCTGTGTTATCTATGAGCCGATTATTGCAGAAAGGAGCAGAGGGGTTCCTTGTATATTCAGTAGATCTACTGAAATCGAGCCCAGCATTGGCAGATCTGCCAGTGGTATGCGAGTTTGCGGATGTATTCCCAGATGAGATTTCAGGGTTACCTCCAGTTCGAGAGGTAGATTTCAGTATTGATCTCCTACCAGGTACCGTTCCTATATCTCGAGCTCCCTATAGAATGACACCTATTGAATTGAAAGAATTGAAAGAACAACTCGAAGATTTATTGGCCAAGGGTTACATTAGACCGAGTGTGTCTCCTTGGGGTGCTCCGGTACTGTTTGTTCGGAAGAAAGATGGTTCGATGAGACTTTGCATCGATTATCGACAATTGAATAAAGCGACTGTAAAGAACAAATATCCCTTGCCTCGTATCGACGATTTATTTGATCAGTTGTAGGGATCCTCTGTCTATTCCAAGATCGATCTGAGATCTGAATATCACCAGCTGAGAGTTCGAGATATTGATATACCGAAGACAGCATTCCGAGCCAGGTATGGACATTATGAGTTTATCGTCATGCCTTTCGGTTTAACGAATGCTCCAGCGGTGTTTATGGGACTGATGAACCGTGTCTTTCAGAAGTATTTGGATGAGTTTGTTATTGTTTTTATTGATGTTATTCTAGTATATTCAAAGAGTATGATTGAGCACGCTGGACACTTAAGAACTGTGTTGCAAACGTTGAGAAATGAGAAACTATATGCTAAACTGTCAAAATGTGAGTTCTGGCTGAGACAGGTTGTCTTTTTGGGGCATATCATATCTGGAGACGGTATTTCTGTTGATCCAAGCAAAGTTGAAGCTGTGATTAATTGGCCTCGACCGAATTCTGTACCAGAGATACGTAGTTTCATGGGTTTGGCAGGATACTATCGACGATGCATTAAAGATTTCTCGAGTATCGCAAAGCCGATTACCCAGTTGACACAGAAGAATGCACCATTTGTGTGGTCTGAAGCCTGTGAGTCTATCTTCTTGGAGTTAAAGAAAAGACTGACCAGTGCTCTTTTATTGACTATCCCTTCGGGTACTGGTGATTTCGTTGTATATTGTCATGCATCTCACAGAGGGCTAGGATGTGTGCTTATGCAGCGGGGGCATGTCATTGCTTATGCCTCAAGACAGTTGAAGCCACACAAGACTCGTTACCCAATTCATGATCTTGAATTGACGGCCATTGTATTTGCATTAAAGATATGGCGACACTATCTCTATGGCGAGAAGTTTTAAATCTACTCTGATCACAAAATTCTGAAGTATCTGTTTTCACAGTCAGAGTTGAATATGAAACAGCGAAGATGGCTTGATCTACTAAAAAACTTTGATTGCGAGATCAAATATTATCCAGGGAAGTCAAATGCAGTGGCGGATGCCTTGAGTCGAAAGGTATGTTCTTTATCCTTATCGACGATAGGTGTGTCAAATTTGATTGAAGATTGCTGTTTGTCTGGACAAGCATTTGATACAGATAGTAGACCATTGCAACTTGCTACGACTCAAATGGAACCAGATCTGATTGTTCGCATTAAAGAAGCACAGAAAAATGATCAAAATGTTCAGAAGTCGATTAAGATGGTCAGAACCGGACATCAGTCAGAGTATCAGGTACATGATCATGTATTGCATGTGAATAATCGTCTTGTTGTGCCAGATGTTTCAGAGTTGAAACAACAGATTTTATCAGAAGTGCACTGTAGTCGGTTTAGTATTCTTCCTGGTGGCAGAAAGATGTACAACGATCTAAAGATGCAGTTTTGGTGGAAAAAGATGAAATCAGACATTGCAGACTTTGTATCAAAATGTTTGAACTGCAACAGGTGAAGGCCAAGAGGAAGAAACCTGGAGGTTTACTTCAGAGTTTATCTATTCCTGAATGGAAATGGGATCACATTTCCATGGATTTTGTTACGAAGTTACCACGATCATCCCGGGGTTGTGAAGCGATTTGGGTGGTGATTGACAGATCAACCAAATCAGCATGCTTTATTTCGTACAGAATGACGTACCGATACGATCAGATGGCAGAGATATATGTCCAAGAGGTAGTCAGATTGCATGGTGTGCCGAAATCTATCGTATCAGATCGTGATCCCCGATTCACTTCACATTTCTGGCAAAGTCTGCAGCAGGCTTTAGGTACGACATTGCACCTGAGCACTGCTTACCATCCCCAGACAGACGGACAGTCAGAGCGGACTATCCATACTTTAGAGGATATTATGAGAGCTGTAGTGCTAGATTTTGGCACTAGTTGGCAAGATTCACTACCACTTTGTGAATTCTCGTACAACAACAGCTATCAGACGAGCATCGGGATGGCACCATTTGAAGCTTTATACAGAAAGAAGTGCAGATCTCCGCTGTATTGGGATGACATCTCAGAGGTACCAGAACTTGGACCTGATATGATTCGTGAAATGACAGAGAAAGTAAAGATCATCCAAAAAAGAATGAAGACGGCGCAAGATAGACAAGCCAAGTATGCGAATGTACGTCGTAGACCGTTAGTATTTGAACAAGGAGACAGAGTGTTTTTGAAAATTTCTCCATTCAAAGGCGTTGTCAGATTTGGCAAACGTGGAAAGTTGTCTCCCAGATACATCGGTCCGTACGAGATTCTTGAGAAGATTGGTGATCGTGCATATCGACTTGCTCTTCCTTCTTCTCTATCTGGGATACATGATGTCTTTCATGTATCAATGCTGCGTAGATATATGATTGATACTTCTCATGTCATTCAGCCTGATGAAGCCGAGCTTGACGACACTTTGAGTTATATTGAACATCCAATTCAGATCCTGGATCGGAAAGAAAAACAGCTCAGAACAAAGACTATTCCGCTAGTGAAAGTCCAATGGAGTCGTCATGGCATTGAAGAAGCAACTTGGGAAACAGAATCAGAAATGAGACAGAGATATCCAGAGTTATTTTCATGATGTGAGTATTTATTCAGTTTTGATTATATTGCTTCTTGTACATATTTAATTGATTGCATGCGAGTTCGAGGACGAACTCATATCTCAAAGGGGAAGAATTGTAAGGCCCGAGATTATAGAGATGATATTATTTTAATCCGAGACTATTGAATTAGAGAATTATGGAGTGTTGAATTATATTCCAAGATTTTTGCAATTATTTAGGATTGGAATTGAATCGAAAAGATTGAATAGGGGCTGATGTGCAATTAATGAGAAATTGAGGGAGTAAAGAGCAATAAGTGGGATTTGCCACTTGTCATGCCACGCAAGAGGAAGCTTGGGACGTGCCACATTGCTACTTTTTCACTCCATTTCATTCAGATTTTTTTTGCAAGGATATGGCCGAAACCCTCCATGGATGAAAGCTTCAAGTTCCTTTCTCATATTTCAAGTTTCATTGAGATGATCCAACCATAATTTCTTGAAATTGAATTTAGATTCTTGCTCCTCAACTCAAGGGTTTCAAGGTGAGGTAAAATTCATCATTTTTCAGCATGTTTCGAAATCTATATGATGGAGGAATTGTGATTTTATTAGAGATATATGTTCTTGAGTAGCTAGATATCATAACGCCGTAAACGGATCGATTATCGGATGTCGTATGCAATTTGTGTAAAATTCCAGCATGTTGGCCGAAACTAGATGGTGCAGAATTATTGTGTTTTGGCTTGGTATTGTTGTGGATTATGAGTTGTTGATGTTAGTTGATTGTTGTTGAGTTATCGGGATACCGAAAGTGCGCCGTTATGCCGCCGAATTTGATATAGAATGAGTTAATCAATTTCATGTCTTGAGTGGAGCTTGATATTGCTAATGTTGAGTTCGAATTGTGCATTCCAGATTTGGTGTGGATAGCCTTGAGTTCGAATGTGTAGCTCCAACCTTGGATAGAAGAATGAGCAATATTTCCTAACTTGTGTTCTTGTTGACCGAGAAGAGTTGAGCAAGATTGTGTAAAGTGTGATAGCATCCAAGAACCAAAAAGAAAGGTATAATTCATGTTGATTCGGGAAGATACAATTCGAATTAGATTTGATTCGAGTTTCCCAAAATCACATACTAGATTTCTATACCTTGCTATGCTTAAGCTTTATCTTGATTTATTTACACGCATTGAGATAGGAGAGTCATTGGCAGATTTGCCAAAATTTCTAGATGTTCGGTGGTATCGAAGCATATGAGAAGATTGACTCCGATTGTAGATATTCGATACAGACAGGACCGAAGTCTAGGAATAAGACGTACCGCCACCGCGATTGGGAGAGTAGGTGGGAGACTTGTTACGTCTTATTCACACCGGGATCCCTAGATTTAGATACGAGTCGAGTCAAAGATATGAGTTTGATTTAAATGCTTGCCTTATATTGATTTCACTCATGATAGTATGTTCATGATTTATATGGTGTATATGCATGTGTACATGTTTTATACTGGGATTTATTCTCACCGGAGTTTCCGGCTGTTGTTGTGTCTGTATGTGTGCATGACAATAGATGGGACAGGATCAGGGTCGAGACAAAGATGAGAGATCGAGATAGCGAGGTGATTACGGGCGTAGAAGATGGACTAGTAGTTTTTACATTTGATATGTAATGTATTGCAAATACTAGTTTGTTTAAGTATGTAATGAAACAAGACGTGTACCTACGTTGTTTAAAATAAAATAGAGGTATCATTTGTGTATGATTTTTATACAATTGTTTTAATATTAAAAGCAAAATTTTGATCCACATTTTCTAAGAAAGAATCCAATTAATCCCAAAGATAATTGAGTTAGAGCCCGGGTCCCCACAGATGCTGCTGCTGAGGAGGAGGAGGACGGTGTGGTACTGGAACCGGTCGCTTACCCTGACGATCCCTCTCAATGTCATGCTGGTCCTGCTCTGCAGCTAGAGCTCTGGAGATGGCAACATCATTAGTAGTAGGGCCAGCCACCCTAACATCGCGGCGCAAGATCGGCCGCAGACCATTCATAAAATGTCTCAGTTTGGCTCCAGCATCACTGGCGATCTGGGGCATAAAGTGGCAACCCCTCTCAAACTTACGGACGAACTCCGTAACAGTCAGATCTCCCTGCCTCAGGGTCATGAACTCCCTGGTCAACCTTGAACGCACCTCATCAATAAAATATTTGGAGTAGAATACCTCTGTGAAGCGCGTCCAACTCAGTGTAGCCAAGTTCAAAGCTACTGATGCTCCTTCCACCATAGGCGTGCATCTACTCCGAATAGATAGGTGGCACAACGAACTCTGTCTGCATCTCCAAGCTCCATGAACTCGAAGATAACCTCGAGGGACTTGATCCAGCCCTCGGCAATCATGGGATCAGACGTCCTTGAAAACTCCTTCGGACGCATCTTCATAAACCGCTCGTATGTAGCCTCGGGCCCTGTCGGCTTGGCTGCCACAACATTCTTCCCCGCAAACTGTGCGAAGAACTGAGTCATCCCAGCTAGCATCTAGGCATTCATGTCAGGAGGAGGGGGTGGAGGTCCGTTCCTCTCCTGTCTCTGATCCTCCCTGTCCTCCTGGCGAGGCTCATCATCTCTCGCACGCTCAAGAATGCGTCTAGGGGGCATACTGTTCCATACATAACCCATACGTAACTAACATGCATAATTTCCATAATTTCTTTAAAATTTTAAATAAATACTGAATAATCAAAATCTGAACATAAAATATTTCATGAGAACATGCTGTGAAAATATTTCATGCTGTAAACGAAATGCGTAAATGTAAAACTTACAGACCGAAGACGTGACTTCGTGAGCTTCTCGTGGTTAGTAGTAGTACAACCCTTTACAAGAACATAGGCTCTGATACCAGCTGTAGAGGCCCGAAATTCGTACTTGAAAATTTGCGGAAAAATTTGAAAATTTCTTTTAAAATAAGTAATTTGTCTCATTCGTAAAATAAACTGATAAATAGAGTTTAATGTTCAAAAATAGCACAGCGAAAGTAATTATTGTTTGCAAAATAACAATTTAAAATAATCCAACAAAGATAAAATGTTTGGGCATAAAAATGGAAAATGCTGAAAGTGAGGTCCTCGGGTTCCACTACTGCAGACCCAAGATGGCTCACTGGTCCCCGCCCTCGATCCTGACCTCATCAATACCTACAACAATCAAGTCTAGTGAGTCTAAAAACTCAGCATTCATATATCATAAATAACAAGTAATAATAATAAAATTGCATGCATGGTAAAAATATCATGAGTCTGGCGTAACGTAAAATATCATGTCATGAATAATTATAATACGTGCATAACTGAACTGAAAATCATAAGTGAAATGTTTGCTCAATCGAGCCCTGTCATAAAATAACATGTCATAATTTTATGTTGAGAATATGTTCTACGCAAGTGGCCCCTGAACTGAACTGAACTGGATCGGCTGATTAGACTAAACCACAGTATACTGGGCGGTAGAGATCATCACAGCCCTTGGACTGGATAACCGTACCAATAAATGAACTGAACTGAACCAGTAAGTGACCACCGGGTGAAGTAATAATCCCATGATAATGAAATGGCCACAAGCAATATAGCATAAATCTAAAAAATAAATATTTTATATTTTTGCACGTAATATAATTAAATAACATAATTAAATATCCTGTATTAATTTTATCGAATGGGTTGGATCGTTCCCAGGCTCGCTGCGACTTAAATCTAACATGAAAAATATGCAAATGATTTACTAGCTCAAACTTTGTAATTGACTCCAAAAACGAGACAATTACGCCCAATGACTTGGTATTTAATCATGACTCCGTGCCAACCCGAACCAACACCGAACCGTCGTTTAGTTATGATTAAAATACACTTGAAATGATGAAATAATGCTCCTAACATTTCAGTACTTCGAAATTTGGTGAATGGAGGCCAAAAACATGAAACACTCTTTCGAGGGTCACTTTGGCACATTGCACCGTAAATTCTCGTACGACCTCTAAACTTAACCGAATCACAAACGGCCAAAAACATGACCTTTGTAACTCAATGGGGTACTGTACAGTTCAAGGCCATAGGCTAAAAGCCGACCAAGAACTCAAACGGTCCACTGAACCAAAGCACCACTTGCTGTCCACAAAATACAGCAGCAGCGCTTTCGTTTCCTTGCGTTGTTTGCGAGGCTAATGGCCATTGGGGCTTGAACCACCGACAAGAACCTCTTCCCAACATCCTAATGGTGGGCCTGGAACATGGCTAAGGGCCCTAGGCCAGCCACAATCCAAACCACAACCGAAACAAGCCATGTGATTCCACCCGAGAGAACACCTTCATGCGTGGGGTGCTGCGATTGTTCGGCTGTCATGGACCATTCCAGCGACCATTTGATTGACCATGACATGATCTAGACATCATGAGGTATTGTGTGAACTGTGGCTAAGGGCTAGAAGCCAATCCAAGATCCACACAACACCCTTGAACCGAAACCAAACTCACACACACGAATATCACAAAACCGAAACCGATGGGGGCTGTTCTTGTTTGTTTTTAAAAACTGATAGGACCATGAACCAAGCCATGAAAGGCCGACTTGGTCATGTCCTAGACATGAAAAGGAGATGTTCTAACCATGGCTATAGCCCCTAGGGCAGCCAAGATCAGAAACATCCTCCTTTGACAGCAAACAACAGAAATCGGACACAAAGTGGCACTAGGGATGAGTTGCTGTAAATTCTGAATTTCAGTATGCATAGGGCTGGAACAAATGGACCAAAATGATCCTAATAGACCCTAGCACATGTATAGGGGCAGCCTTGAGAGCTTGGACACGAGCCAACCATCTGAAACAACACAAACATGGAACCCGTGAAGCACGAAAGAAAACAGAAAATTCTACACATGCATTTTCGAAAATGTCACTCATGTATTTCGGTTTTCTTGAAATAAATTCATGTACATGCTATGTTTAAAAATATCTATATGGATTAATTGAAGAGTAAATAAATATATAAACATGCCTTGGTTCGTTTTGAAAGAAAAACGAACGAAACGACGACGCGGCGCGGAGGAGACGGAGTGTTCTACTCTTGTTTCTACTTTCTCTCTTATTCTCCTTGAGCTAATCTCGATTTTCTTGTGTTGAAAGGCTCTGAAATTTTCGAAATATGGAGAGAAGAATGGCTAGAGAAGTGAAGGGAAACTCTACAAATAAAATGGTAAGGAAATGGTTGTGATATTATTTGATATCAAGGGATTTTTGAGGGATAAACGAGGTGAGATGGCCGATTATTAGCTCACAAATAAAGGGTAGAAAATTGCTTAATTGTTTAATTATTGAGGATTAAATGGTGAGTGAATTATCTACCAAGAATGGATAAGGAAAAGAATCAAGGGAATGAGTTGTCAAATATTTTTAAGTCTACTAAGGAAGGTCCGATTTTTTTATCTAGTTAAATGAGGTAGGGAAATTGCTTAATCATTAATTAAATGAGGGTTTAAAAATTATGGAATTATCTACCATGAAGTGGATATGGAAAGAAATCAAAGTTGAGTTGCAAATAAAAAACTAAATCTTCTAGAAATGGGGTGGCCAAAAATTTGAATAAAATGGAGGGGAAATATTTTTTAAATATTGTATTTTGAATCTTAAGTGTTTTATCTACTCATTAAATATTTTAGTGAATTAAGAAATTAATTATTGAACTTTATTTACTACTTAACTCAAATTATTTAAATAAATTCCTTAAACATTCTTAAACATTAAATTAACTTATTATTTATCTTAAATAAATTCTAGGAATGTTTTCTTAATATTAAATTTTATCTCAATATTCCAATTCCAGTCCGGCCTCACTTATTTAACTAAAAAGGTAACAATTAAACTACTACGTAAAATAATTAAATTTAAAGAAAGGGATTTAAATACTCATGCAATAAAATCATTTTAATTTAAATACTTGAAATTATGCATGGCTTATACGTAGTCTAATTTACGATTCTACACTACCTATCTGCATGTTTGGACATTTTCATGCACTTACCAAGAAACGCAGTACATAACATCACAGATGCTAGTCTCGGGCTCAAGCGACCTTTATCCCTGTTTTAGGCGGCTGAATCGACTAGGAACGAATTTAGAATATGCAGTGTTTACAAATGAGTTTCAACATCGAATTACGATTCATTTGTATTAAAGCATAATCAAGGACTTTATTTATGCTGTTTGCATGGGTATACAGATAAAGTATAACAAGAACATAAAAAGTTAAATTATATTAAAATAAAGATTGTTTATTTCACTTGAGTCAATAAATTCCCTAGCCAACCGTGGGCTTGCAGGGCATCTACTCTAACAAAAATTTCCGAACAAACTAGTGAAGCTAGTGAAGGTCAAGTGGCTTAATCATTCGGAGGAAGAAGCTACGTGGGAATCTGAGCCAGAGATGAAGAGTCGATACCCCGAGTTATTTGGTAAGTTTTAATTTCGAGGACGAAATTTCTTTTAAGGGGGGAGAGTTGTAGAACCCGATAAATCAGACTACGTATAGCCATGCATAATTGCTATTATTTAAATTAAAAATGATTTTTAATTGCATTCATGGAGTGTTTAATTCATTTCAAAATTTGTTAGTTTATGATTATTTATTTTAATCGCAAGAGTTTAGTTTTATCTTTTCGGATCAATACGTGAGGCCGGACTAGAGTTTGGAAAATTGAGATAAGATTAATAATAAGAAAATATTCCTAAATTTTATCTAAGTTAAGGAATACTTTATTTTAATGATAAAGAAGGTTTTTAAGATTTATTTAAATTAATTGGATAAAAGTTATTGAATAAGTTCTTTTATGTTCAATAGTTAATTAAATCCTAAATTAAAATGTGTAACCAATTGGGATAAAATTTATCTAAGGCTAATATATTCAAGAAATTAAAATCTAACATTTTAATAGTAATTGTTAGACCAAGCCATGCCATGCAAGATTTCTATCCTAAATTAAATTGTTAATTCACTAAAATACATATTGAGAGTTTAAAACTTTAAGAATTCAAAATACATGATTTAAGAAATATTTTTACCTTACTTTGTTAGAAGATTTCGGTCATCACACCCACCAAATCCTCCTCAATCCAATAATATAACACATCATTCTATATCCCTCAAGCAACTAAGATAGAGTAATTTATTTTGCCATTCAACCTCCTCATTTAATTTGTAATCTTCACCTCCATTACCTAGCCATTTTCCCTCAACCTACCTTCTTAAATTTCAGAGAAAACACTAGCTAGAAATCGTGAACTAGCAGTAAGAAAACAAGGAAGAAAAATACAACTCTGTCTCCGCCGCGCCGTGTTCGTCGTACTGATTTGTTTCTTTCAAAAACAAATTTCAGGAGGTTGGCTCGGTTCTAGGCACTCAAGGCTGCATTTAGGCATGGTTTAGAGTGTGTTAGGAAGGTGTTGGTTCATTAACATAAGCCCATGCACTCAAGACAAATACATGACAGCAAACATTTTCTTAGTTGCAACATTTGGCCACGGTTCTAGTTTCTGGTTGGTGAAGGTGTGTTCCATCCATGGCTGTCCTAGGGACCGTAGCCATGGTTAGGACTCTTCCTTGTCATGCCTAGGACGAGATCAAGTCAGCCTTTCAAGGCTTGGTTCTCGGATCCATCAATATTTTTCAACAACAAAACAAGTGCCCCACGGTTTTCATTTCTGATTTTTGTGTGAGTTGGTTTCGGCTTTTGGGGGTTTGGGTGGATCTTGGTTGGCTTTTAGCCCTTAGCCATGGTTCACACAATACCTCATCAAATATAGATCGAGCCATGGTCGATCATATGGCCACTGGAACAATGCAAGACGGCAAGATAATTCAATACATCACAGTACAGAATTCTTGGTGCTCTCGGTTGGAGCTTTGAGTTGTCATAGGTGTGTGCTTGGATTTTTGTTGGCTTTTAGCCCTTAGCCATGGTTCAAGCCACGCCTTAGGATATTGATAAGAGACTTTGGTTGGTGGTTCAAGCCCCAATGGCCATTGGTTGCACAAACCACGCAAGGGAAGCACGGCAGCTGTCACGGCTTTTGACAGTAGCTTTGCTGCGGTTCAGAGGGGTGTGTGAGTTCTTGATTTACTTTTAGCCTATGGACTTGGACTGGACAGTACCTTAATGAGTTGGGAAGGTCATTTTTTTGGCCGTTTGTGATTCGGTTAAGTTTAGAGGTCGTACGAGAATTTACGGTGCAATGTGCCAATGTGACTCTCGAAAGAGCGTTTCAAGATTTTGGCCTCCATTCACTAATTTTCGTGGATTACAATTCTTAGGGTTATTATTTCATCATGTTAAGTGTATTTTAATCATGACTAAACGATGGTTCGATGTTGGTTCGGGTTGGTACGGAGTCATGGTTAGAAATTTAGTTGTTGGTCTCGTTGGCCCGTTTTTGGTTCGATTACGAAGTTGTTCTCAAGATAAAAATATTTGCATGTGTCTCATATTAGAATTAGGTCGCAGCAAGCCTGGGAATGATCCAACTCATTCGGTAAAAGCAGGGTTATAATTATATTACGTGCATAAAATATAAAATGTCTATTTTGAGATATATGTGATATGTCTTGTGGCCACCTCACGCTTATGGGATCTCCACCCGGTGACTTACGACCGGTTTACGTTTATGTATGGGTATGGACATCCAGTCCAAGTGCTGTGGTGATCTATACCGCCCAGTATACTATGGTTTAGTCTGATCAGACGTTCATGTTATGTTACGGGCCACTTGCGTTGAAACATTATCTCTACCAGAAAAATGTCATTATGATATTTTATGATAGGGCTCTATTGAGAAAATCTTTACGTAGGATTTTTAGATATGAACGTATTTATAATTACTCATGACACGATTTTCACCTTACGCTTCACGATACGATATTTTTATGTTACACGAAATTTTATGATATATTTACTTGTTATTCATAATATATGCATGCTGAGTCTTTAGACTCACTAGACTTGATTTTTTTAGGTACTGATGAAGTCGAGACCGAGGTCGGGGACCAGTGAGCAAGCTTGGGTCAGCAGTAGTAGGAACCCGAGGACCTCATGTTTCAGTTTATTGATCTTTTTATGTTCAAACTCAGTTTTATTATGTTGAATCATTTTTAAATGGTTGTTTTGAAAAACAATAATTACTTCCGTTGTTATTTTAAAATTAAATCTATTTATCAGTTTATTTTATGAATGATGCATGTTATTTATCTAAAGAGAAAAATTTTAAATAATTCCGCAAAATTTCGAATACGAAATACGGGCCTCGACATTATAGGTTTTCACATCCCTCGCACCTTTTTGAAAGTTTCGTCCTCGAAACTTGAGTTGGCTTGGTCTCCAAATAGGTAATGATATTCCTTTCGGATCTTCTCCTCAACTTCCCAAGTTGCATCTCGCTCCGTGTGGTTAAACCATTGTACTTTGACGTAGGGAATGGTACGTCGTCTAAGAATTTTTTCCTTGGTGTCCACAATTCTGATTGCGACTTCTTCGAACTTGAGCTCTTCTCCCAGGTTTCCTTCAATTAAGAGTGGTTCTATTTCCAACACATGGCTTTGTTCTGGAATGTTCTTCCTCAGTTGGGACACGTGAAACATGTTTTGGATCTTTGACATATTCGATGGTAGGGCCAGCCTGTATGCTAGCGTGCCCACTTTCTCCAAGATTTTAAAGGGTCCTACATATTGAGGGTTAAATTTCCCGGCTCTACTAAATCGGACAACCCCTCTTGTAACGTCCCGAAAATTTGAAAGTCCACGCGAACCATATGTACGCAAGTTATTAAATTCCTTTGTATTTTAATTAATTGTTTTAACTGCATTAATTAATTAGGTTGTGCATATTGACATGTTTAAAATATATTTTTCTACATGGTTTCATTAAAATGTATTTTTAAAGGATATTCGAGTTGCAATCGAAGAACGAAGATCGATGGCTGAAAAATAGAAAATGTTTTTATTAAATAATTGTTTTTAATTATTTAAAATATGGGTGATGTTTTTCTTATTTTTGAAAGTAAGGAGTTTTGAGGTGATTTTATACGTCGGGACGTAAATTTTATCGGTGTTGGTTTTTCAACAAAAATGCGAAAGTTTTGGCAACTCGGCTAATAAATTCACAAACTTATTTAAGCAAAATTATTTTTAAATATTTTAAATAAGCATTAATGGGCTATTAGGCCTAATTATCCTTCCTAATGAGTCTAAGCTTGGTTAGTGTTATAATTAACTATAAAAAAATACAAAACCCACCCTAACCCCATTAAAACTCACGGCCACCACCCTTATTCAAACCAAAATCTTCTCTCAAAATAAAAGACACGACACACACACAAAAAGGTTGAAGGGAAAAGCATCAAAAGTTGCAAGGGTTTCAAGCCATCGTCTTCGTGGCAAAGGCATGCCATATTCTTCCATCAAACATCTATCACACCATAGTATTTGTATGATCATGAATTGCATGGAAAAAAAAGTCACACAACTCGCAATTTTCGTACCTATGCATGATCATATATTAAACCCTTGTGTTTTGGTTAAAAAGTCATGTTTAATTTGTGTTAAGGGGCTGCCATGAATTAGGATATGAATAAGTATGTATTTCCACAAGTTTAAAGGTCTAGAAACGCACCCAAAAGAAGCAAATCAGAACGTGCAAGCTGGAAACCTAACTAAAGTGTATTGACCTTAGGGGCTCGGCTTTTTGGGTTTTGTGGCTAGGCTTGGCTTTGGTTAGGAACAGAGCTTGGCTAGGTTCATGTGGGGGTCAAGGAAAGAGTTCTAGCAACGTTAGGACTCGAGACAAGAGGCTGGGGAGGAGTCCTAGCACCCGAGAGCACCAAGAAAGCAGCGCAGGGTAGCAGCTAGTCTAGGGAGGAGATGGCTCGGTCTGGGGGCTTTGAACTAGGCTAGGTCGAGTCATAAGGGTCATATGGAGAGCCTAGGTAGGGTGGTGCAAGGTCTGGGTGGTTCGGGAAACCTGTAGGACTAGAAAACTCCAGCTGCGCAAGAATGGGGCTCACGTGAAGGCTAGTGCTCGACTTATGGTGTTTTGGGGGCTTGGGTCAGTCCAGGGCCTGGGGCAATGGGTTAGGCAGTCTCTAAGGGTCCTAGGATGAGTCTTGGTGTGTTGGTTCATGGGCTGGTTGGCTGGATAGAAAGCTGGAACCAGAAACATGAAAGCTGTACAGAAGTGGGTCATGGAAGTGCTGTAGGTGTTCGGCCTTAGGGTGTCAGTCAGGGGCTGGACCAGGGCTCTTGGCTATAGTTTGGGACATGCTTTAGAGTCCTAGGATGAGTCTTGTGGTGGTGGTTAATGGCTGGAGGTGACCTAGGATGACTAGGAGTCTTCTAGCGTGAGTTTAGAAGAGTGCAGAACTTGGGTCAAGTTTCAGATGGTTTTTGAGCGGGCTAGGCCTGGTTCTTTGGGCTCGGCTTGGTTCGAAGGGTGTCTAGGTGGGTTGAATAGGGTTTGTCTTGAGTTGGCTCGAGCGTGGCTCGAGTAAATCGGGAGATGGCTCGGGTTGATCGGTTAAGGGTCAAAAACAAAAATAATAAAGATAAAATTGTAACCATGGGTCCAAGGGTGTGGTTCATGGCTCCCAAGGGTAGAATAAATAATAAAAATGTTATGTTTAAAATCTGGGTTCAAGATAATGAGTTTTGGATTTATCCGGGATTTAATCGCCGCACGAAACATTAATTAAAGAATTAATTGAAAATCCTGAAAAATTATATTTAAGCTCAAATAATTATTATATGTCTAAATTTTTAATTTGAGAATTTTATATTAAGGTTTGGTTTAATTCTGGATTAAAACTAATTAATACATTATATTTAAAGATTAATTAAAAAGTCGTCGATTTAAGCCAAATAAAAATATGAGAAAGTTATGGTAAGATTAAATAATTTTTTGAGACATGTTAGAGTAAATGAAATTTAGAATATGATAAAAACATAAAATTTTACGTCTAGAGGTAAAACGGTAATTTTACACCCGAAAATTAGTAAATATCATGACAATGCTCTAAATGCTTTTTTATATGCTAATATGATTCTTTTCAATGATTATTGATGTTTAAGAATTTTTATATGTTAAAATATGTATTTTAAATTGTTTATGGATTTAATATGTTAAAAATGTTTATTTTAAAAATGTTTATGGATCGTTGTATGTTCAAACGTATTTTAAAACGTTTATGGGTCTTTATATGTTAAAATGTAAATTTTAAATGCTTATAGATTTTTATGATGTTAATATGTTTATTTTTAATGTTTATGGATTTTTAATATGTTAAAATGTTATTTTAAATGTTTAGGATGAACTTTTATATGTTAAAACGTTTATTTTAAATGTTTGCGGATTTTTATGATTTAATATTGACATTTAAAATATATGTTACATGCTTGGTTTAAAAGAAAAACTTTATATGCATGTTTAATTTTTATTAAGTGATAAGATTACGAAACGTTGAAGAAAGTGAAGTAATTGTGACTAAATATGTTGGAGATATCGTGAGGGTGAAGATCCCAGTGGGAGCCCGACGATCGTATTTCTATTGATACGAATACGAATATGATAATATGTTAATACGTTGGCTAAGGACCCAGTTGACCGGTGATAGTGTTGCTGGTGTCCCGCCGTCCAGTACTGTGGTTTTATGTAGATGGATCCATCGCCCAATACGAATACGAATGCGAGTCACAATTATCGATATGAATTTAACGAAAGGAATATGAATATGAATATGAATATGAATATGTTGATACAGATATGAATATGAATACGAATATGAACATGGATATGGATATGAATATGAATATGTTTATATTGATATGAAATTGTTTATGAAAAGCATATGAAAATATTTTTGTTTAAAGTTCATGCATCTTTATGAAAATGTTATTTTTTTTAAGTCTATGCATCATGATGAAAACGATATTTTAAGTCCAAGTATTTTCACGGTTGTATGTGATCTGTATTCTAGTACTTGTTATCAAGATTGTGGTGTGTTGAGTCTTTAGACTCACTAGGTGTGATTGATGCAGGTGATTATGATAATAATGTTTATGGAGGTCTTGATGGTTGACTTTGCTGGACTGAAGGTGCACATAACCCGATGACTGACGCTAGTTTTTCGCACTAATTTATGATTATGATTCATGTTAAAGATATTTTTCGACTTTTTATTTATGTTATGAGATGTTTTTGAGAGGTTATAGTATGTGTTATACTTTTCAAATAATGTTTTTAGGTTAGTAAAACGCTTAACGATTTTATGCTTTAAACTATTTTCTTTGGATTTTTAAATGGTTGTTTTATTCTCAAAATGTCGGCAAGGTATTTTAAAGTATATATGTATATTTTGAGTTATAGAGATTAAGGAGGAAAAAAAAATTTCTAGATTTTAAGAAAATGAATAGCAGACGTTTCAGTTGGTATCAGAGCCATGGTTCCTGTAAAGGGTTGTGCCACCATCAGTGCCGGGAAGCTCAGTCGTCAAACCTCAAACTTGTAATTTTACATGCTTTATATGATTTTATGATGTTACCTGCATGACTACATGAATCATATGTTTACGTCACATGTTTAATAACTTTATGGTAATATATGATTTATATGCTTTGGAATTTTTATACGTGATACGATATGAAATGAGAAATTATTTGATTTCAATGCATGTTGGCTTTGTGATGGAATTAGACTACGTTGATTTTTGGGTTTTATTATTGACGTTAAACTTTTTGAGCCATAAAATATTGGGAATGATTTTGGGACACATAGATTTTTATAAGAAAATACTGATGACTCGTGGGTACTAGTTGAGTTAATGTTGGGAATTTCACCAAAGGAATAATTGTTAGAGTAGGAGCCCGTCGAGCCAAGTGTTGGCCTAGTGTTCACAATGAAACTCTATGTATAAACAATCTTTATTTTAATAATATTTGAAATTATTGTTTTGAACATCTTTATCTGTATACCCATGCTAGTTGCATAGATAAAGTCATTAAATATACAAATAATAGAAAGAATATGAGATGCTCACATGATGACTGTCATGAAACTCATATTTGCAATACTGTATATTCTAAACAGTTCTTAGTTGATTCAGCCACAGTTAAGAAGGATATAGGCCGCTCGAGTTTGAGACTATTATCTGCGATGTGAGTACCATGTTTCATTGGTATGGGACATTGTGATGTCCGAGCATGCAGATTGGTGTTCCTAGTAGAGTGCACTGAACAACCCTCCATATAGGACTTTTCAAGTGGTTCTCACTTATCGAGTGGAAACGTCCTAGTTTATGGTTGTACACCATTAGTTTTTATGACTGGGGACAACATTGAGACTCTATATGCTAGCATTGCACTTTGACTTGTTTATCGACTCATATGGGGTCATCAGGTGGCAAGATTGGGTGTTTTGTCGAAACATATAGGAGTCGATGCACTGTAGTCGGGGATTCACCGCTTACCTTCGGGTATGGATATCCTATGTGATCACATGCATATGTAGTATGAAATCTCTGATCAGAGTATGGTGGTAATTATGAAAGGGGTTTCATAGATTACACCATCGATGCAACTACGACATGACACATAGTATCGATTCTTTGACAGCTCTCGATATTCCAATTGTCGAATCGGTTGGGATATGTGAGATGAAGGGATCGTATTGTACGCTAACCATAATTGAATGGTTCTTGCAGGCACTATCATTTGATACCTAGGGAATCATGTAAGCGATGCTGCTAGGCGTTTAACATGATTGATTGGGTACTATCAGACTTGAGTTCTGACGTTCTTATTATCAAGGAGTTAATAAGTAAGAATGGAGCAACTGGGGTATGCTCATATAAGGACATGTTTAGTCCCGAATCACATTGAGATGTGAACCCACGATTAGTTGTATCAATGAACCATTGAGGGTCACACAAGTGGTAACTTTCTAGATCCCGTTGAGAAGTAAAATAGTTCAATATGTTGAACTGCTTATAAAGAAGTTTATAAGCGTAAATGAAAATAGAAGTATGACTTCTATAAAGAGAATGTAACTTTTAATTTGATGAAGTATTCCTAAATTAAATGTCGACCAAACAAATAATGTATTTAAAAATTGTGATTTTCATAAACATTATTATGGACTAAATTAAATTAATTCAAGTGTTGAATTAATTAAACACTAGTGGGCCTAGTAGAGTCCAAATAATTAAATTAATTCAAGTGTTGAATTAATTAAACAACATTGGGCCTTGTAGAGCCCAATTAGAAATAATTATTCAACTAGTAGGCTTGAGTAAAATCAAGTAAGGTTTTATTGATCTCAAATTTGTTTGAGACAATTAAATTAAAGTACATGGGCCTTGTAATTGTTACAAGCCCAAATAGAATTGCATGCATGAGAGGTGAAAGGGTGGAGACATTTTTTTCAACATCCAAGGCATGTCATGCCTTTGGAATACACAACAACTTTACTCATAACCAAGAAAAGTCTCACCTTCACTCCATGAAGTGATGGCCGAATTTTGTGCTTCTATTCTCCTCCATTTTTCTTCATCATTTTTGTTGAGGAAAGCTTATTCTTATCAATGAAAAATACTCTAATTTTTCTAGTGCAAAATTAGAGTGGTTCTACTTTGTTAGTGGTGGACCTAATTTTGAAGGAAGGAGTCCAAGATCAAGGAGGCTTGAAGATTTGTCTTGCCATTCAAGAACTAAGGTGTTTACATCTTAGTTGGAGCCATCATCAATCTCTTGAGATTCATAGGTAATTTCTAAAACACCCTATGAATGTCATATTGTGTTTTTATTGTTATTTGCTACACATCTTGTGAGGTGCTCGATTTTGTTTTCTTGTTGAAAAACTTTTTCAAAACTTCAGTTGCACAATCGGGCACCGTAACCGATCCCCTTTCAAGTGGTATTAAGAGCTAAGATTACAAATTTAGTGTAGCAAATACATGATATTATGTTGAGGTCGATTTATAACCGCATGAGATGATTTGTTGCAACAAAACCGAGGCCATTTTGGGGGCAAATTTCGGGCAGCATGTTGCTGCATATTTCGGGCAGCTCGGGCTGCCCATTTCGGGCAGCAAGGGCAGCTCGAGGGGCTGTCCGAACGGCCTCCTTCGAAAATAATTTTTTTTTTTGTAAGTTGGCCGTAATCCGACGACGGAGCTCCGGCGACGGAGATGACGACTAGGGCTTCCAAAAGTGTTTGGAATATCAAAGTGTCATGGGCCTTGAAGTTGTTGGGCCATTAGATGGCTAATAAAATTTGTGAATTTAAATGGACTAAAATTTTTTTCGTGAAAAATGATTTTTTGGGCCCTTAAATTTAAATTTACAAAAGTTGTACATATTTTCTCATAAAATAAATAATTGAAGTTGGACTTTAATTATTTATAGTAAATGGTGATTTACAAGAAATTCGGTTATAAATAAACTAATTAGAAAGTAGACAAAGGAGTTTGTATACTTTGTTAATTTAGTTTATAATCGTGACAGTTAGTGATTGGATCAAGAAATATAATATTGGATCAATTGATTATTGTGATAATTAATTGAAGGTGTATGATATGCGATATTATGCGTGAAGGATGATCAAAAGCCAAAGCCTAATTTTCTAGGTGTATGATAGGATATTTTGTGTTGAATGATTGTAATAATTATTAATTTATAAAGTGGGCTTGGTTTATAGCCCGTTCCCACCCCATGAGATTTATCCCTATTTGCCATGAATATTTATTTGTAAATATTAGAATAGTAGAAGTTTAAGATTGGAAGATGGTGGCCTTGATGATTATGAAGATCGAAGACATGTAAATATTGGAGGCTTATGTAAAAGTTGCATTTGCATCCAATGAATTTCCCTATGATTGGACCTAGGCCCGTGTTTAGCTCACACGGGCCATTAGTTTTGGGGCGATTGATCATCCTTGTTATTTTACTATTTATAATATATGCATGATATGTTATAAATAATGAGTATGTGCGTTATTATTATGATAATAACAAAGTTGCATGAATCCGGCAAACATACGATCAAACATGACGAGCTTTTAAATAAAATTAATGATGAGACTTTTCAAAATTAAAAACTCTCATTTTGAATAAGATTCAAAATTAATATCAAGCCTGAAAAGGGGAATTATAAAGTTGTTTATAATTTCTATGTCTTCTATCGACAATGAATGCATGATGAACGCTACCCGTGTTCGGGGCTCGGCTCATATTATTGGGGGGCCCTGGACACCGGAAAGCTGTGACATCCATTGACATGGTGATGTGAACTACGTGGAACTCCCATGATTTCGGCTCAAATTATTGAGGGAACTCATGGCGACCGTCCATTAAGGTTCAACATCGATGGGTAAGGCTTGACACGTAAAGATGAACGACGTCATATTATTGGGTCCTAATCAAACGTGAGACAAAAGTTTACGTAAAGGGTTGCATGGTGATGCAATTGGAAAATACCTCTTAGGAATTGTGATTGGCTGATATTATTCGGGATCATGATTTGCTAATTGGACCTTACGTACCTACTGAGGAAAGGAGTTTCCCGTTTTCACTAGAGGGTAGTGAAAAATGTCAAAACACTGGGAGCGAAAATTTATGAAGTAAAAGTCCATACTTTATATCTTACTAAATATTTTAAAATAGTCATTAACATTTATCTGTTTTACATTTCAGTACTTTTTGACAATGTCTTCGATTCGCAATCCGCTATTTGCAATACTCGACAAACACGTATTAATCGGACCTAATTACCTCAATTGGCTAAGAAATCTGAAAATCGTCTTGAATTCGGAAAGGATAGCGTACACACTTACTGAGCTGCCCCCTGTTGAGGCTCCGACTAGCTGCACTCCTGAGAAATTGCAGACTTACATGGAATTGTGTGACCATGACTTGCGAGCTAAGTGTTATATGCAGGCTTCTATGAATGATGAGCTGCAGAGGCGTTTTGAGGATGCAAAGAGTGCTGCTGACATTCATTTGCATCTCAAGGAGCTCTTTGGTGAGTAGACTCGACCTCTTAGTCATGCTACCGTCAAGGAGCTAATCACTTTACACATGCGAGATGGGACTTCGGTCCATGAGAATGGCCTAAAGATGATTGGGCTCGTGGACAAGCTCGTTGGCATGGATCTGATGTTGCCTTTGGAGTTGACCATCGACGTGTTACTCTTGTCCCTGCCTAGCTCATTTGATCCTTTTGTGGTGAATTTCAAAATGAACAAGCTGGAGCTTACCCTTGAGGAGTTGGTGAACATGCTTGTGACCTTTGAGTCCACCATCAAGAAAGAGAAGCCGGTTCTTTATGTGGGTTCTTCATCTGGTGCGAAGACTGGTCCACATGGGAATTCTTTCCAACGTCCCAAGAAGAACGTGCCCTTGAAGAGGCAAGCTGCGAGTCCCGCTGTGGCAGCTACACAAGTTAAAGCTGACAAGAGTGTTGACATATGTCATAACTGCAAGAAGCCTGGACATTGGAGGCATAACTACTGAGAATATCTTGCCCAGAAGGGTTCTGGAAACGGTATGTTCTATATTGAAGTAAACATTTCCATTAACTCTACTTCTTGGGTATTGGATACCGGCTGTGGCTCACATCTCTGTAATGATTTGCATGTGATGGGAAGAAGTAGGAGACTAAGGGAAGATGAGACCTTCTTGAGGATGGGCAATGGAGCAAGAGTTGCTGCCAAGGTCGTAGGAGATGTTTACTTATTATTGAACAATGATTTTAAGTTAATTTTGAGAGATGTTTTGTTTGTACCGAATTTGGTGAAAAACATTGTTTCCATTTCTATGCTTGATAAAGATGGATATTCTTGTTTATTTAGCAAAGGTGTATACAACATTTACAAGAATGAATGTTTGATTGGTACTGGAGAATTTTAAAACGATCTCTATAACTTAAAATTGAAAGATTTTCCACTAAACAATGTTTAAGCAATAAAAACAACAAATAAGCGAAAGCAAGATACTCTTAATTCGGCACAATTATGGCATGCTCGATTAGGACATATTTCTCTAAGAAGGATGAACAAGCTAGTGGGAGTGGGCATATTTGATATGTCTGATATTAATTCTCTCCCTATGACACCCTAAACACAAAGGTGAATAAATGCATTTAAAAGTTTATTAGTATAACTAAATTTTATTATTTTTACCACATTTTTTTCGGTACAAATTTTATTTGTCAAAAGTATCTAGAAATACATTAAAATACATCACAATACAGTTAAAAATTCATCAAATACTATAAGGTTCCCATTCCAAAACCAAATACCCAAAATACAATAAAATATTATAATTAAGCTCAACATATATGTTAATTAATTAAGTACAATAATTATTAAGTTCAATGTAAGATAATTTATAATTAAGTTCAATATTTATGTTTAATATAATATAATAATTAGATACAAGAATATAATAATATTAAGTTTGGATAAACATGATATTTTTCCATTTAATAAAAAATAAAAAAAATTGATATGGAGAAATATGAAGCACGACTATATATATAACTTTACACTTTCTCATTTCACTCCACGACCAGCCGAAAGAAAAGAAAGAAAGGAAGAGGGAAGAAGAAAGGAAAGGGAAAAAGAGGAAGAAAATAGAAGAAAAATCTATACCCCTTTCCAAAAAATTCCGATAAATCACCAACTACTCACCTCATATCTGAAAACAATATAGCACTGGAGGTGATGTAAAAGGATTGATCAAAGAACAAGAAAATCAAACAAAGACATTCCGAGAAACGGCAACGGAATCCCGTTTCAAGCAAGGTAATCTACGCTTATCTTTCTTATAGATACACACCAAACTAGAGGTTGACTTGAACACAAACGTTATACCTCTTGTTGCATAGATAAGGTACATACCGTCCGTCGTTCGAAAATATTGCCGGAACTAACATTTTCGGAATGCCGGATTACATTAGTTATCCATACAACGATATTTAAATCTTGTACTGATCGGTTAGGAATTTGAAAATACTTTCAACATAAGAATTAAAGATCTTAAAAAGTTACATAATCTGGAAAAAACCCGGCCGCGCGTGGCCACCGGAAGGCCAGTCACGCGCTAGAACCGTCGGCGCGTATGCCTCACGCGCCGCCGTAACTGCGTTTTTCCGGTGGCCGAACGTTCCTGGTGATGTTTCCGACTTTTTGGCCAAGTTTCGTAATGTTTTGAGATATTCTCTAATTAATATGAATTTTGCGAACTTAAGTAAAATTAATCGGGTTAAATTTTGAACAAAAAAAATAATCTGGAAATAATCAGCTATTTACTTAAAACTCTAACATATAAATATCATTTCTAATATATTTTTAGGACTTGCTCCAACAACTCGGATTACTAATCAAGCCTAAAACTGTAAGTTATCAGGTGAGGAAATTACTATTCATTCTTCTATTAAAGCCTTTGGCGTTTGGCCTGGAAATTTCAATAGCATTTATCTAATGTTCAAAAATCATCCACAGTTCATTTCAATTACTAATATATTTTCTTGCATATTTATGAACGGATTGATATACCATTAATGAATGGAGTCACGGACAACGGATTTCGGTCCGGAAATTGAGTCCACTGGACAACGTGGCTTCGGCCCGAAAAATGAGTCCAATGAACAACGGGTCAAAAGTCTCGGGTATATGGTTCATCTGAGCAACGCACACCGAATATTTCGGTCTGGAGAATGGTTCACCCGGCTCGTAAAAAGTGCTCAATTAGAGCCACAAATGTTAATTTATGAAATTTTCATTTATCTATTATTCCATTGCATAGCATTCATAACATCTAAATTGTTATGCCTATTACTTCATGCATAATTATAATGAAGCGCTATTTTAATAACTCACTAAGTCTTCAAAGACTTAACCCTCTGTTTCTTTTCGTCTATTGTAATTTCCAAACACAGGAACCCCAGATTTAGAACATGAGGAAAATAACTGAAGCTGAAATAAGAGAAATTGAAAGTTGGGATGATCTGTTTATAAGTAACTGTTAAACTTTCGCTGTAAAATAATTGTACATATTTGGAATAAACATGTAAATATTTGTATATAATCTTTTAATGATAGTAGAAAATATTTAAATTTTTATCTACAATATCTTTTTAATAATAATAATGGTAAGAACAAATATTGCAGTTCAATAAAAAAAGATTATAGAAAATGTGGCACTTAGTAAGGGAATAATTATGAATTCCTAAACCAGGCGTCACAGAGGTGGTATCAGAGCCAAGTTTCTTAGAGCCTAGATAGGAGCCTAAGGTTTATTATAATGTCATACATTAATCTTTATGTTTTTCTCATAATTGAAATGTTTTCCTTTCAGGATGACGGAGTCTAGTGGGACATCAAGAAATAAACAAACTTTAATCATCAAAAAAA
Organism: Primulina tabacum; assembly: GCF_025594145.1. NCBI lineage: Eukaryota > Viridiplantae > Streptophyta > Magnoliopsida > Lamiales > Gesneriaceae > Primulina > Primulina tabacum. The sequence goes on from NC_134559.1 coordinate 19,113,894, forward strand.
TGGAGGAAGAAATAACAAAATTAAGCGAAGAAAACTCGGATTTGAAATGCCTAGTGAATATGTATCGGGAGCATTTTGAAGCCTTTGGAATAACTGAAACTTTTCATGGATTTATTGAAGAACGGATGAGGGCTGATAATCTAGCATATCGAGGAGAATTGGGTCATGTACTGTATGAAAGAGACCGCACTCTTATATAGTTACTAGACATGCATGAATTCTATGACCGAGGTTTGATTAGTTTCCTAAAAGGAGTATCACACACTTCGATCCACATTGACCACTTAATCATGCATGGGTGTCAGTTGGTTTATGAATCTATCCAAGGAATGGAACATGGTGTTATCGGTCCGTCTTACACAAACCAAGATAATCAGACCACAGTTCCTCCCATCACAAACACATTTGAAACCGGAGGTAGTAGCTTGACTAAAAATATTCCACAGTATCTACCAGCCCCTTTTGTAGAATATCCTGGAGTCATGAACACAACAATAGATCAAAACCCCTTTATGATAGAAAATTATCTATTACCATCACCGGAAGTTGAATTTCTTCCTAACCTCATGTGGGAAAACTCTGTATTTTGAGTAGATGAACTTGTTTCAATAACTATCATACCTGAAAGCGAAAATGTTAATGAGCTTAGTTATGAACCGGACCCAGTTGAATCGTATACACCACTGCCGAATACGGATCAACATGTTACCATGAGAAACACAGCACAAATGAAGGCACGAGCCACACAACTTTTATAGATCTCTCAGACGACGAGATATGAACACGATGACTATTTAGCACTAATATATAACTAGTATTAATAATCATCATCTTTTGTAGGTATGATGATTATCAAGGTCATCAATTTTTGTAGGCATGATGACCCCATTTGCTAGTTCTGTTTGTATTATGCTTGGGTATTGTAAATATTTGAAACATGTCTTATTTATAAATAAAACTGACTGCTTACCCTATGACATAACTATGTACATTTATGATATATAAAATAGTGCAAGATATTTCATATATATATATATATATATATAGTGCAAGATATTTCATATTTTATATTTATGTGTTTAGAATGACGTCTTCACAAAATAGTACTCAAGCCAGAATCAGACAAGAAATTCCTTCTCAAGATGAGCACAACTTGGCAACTGGTGGAAATTCCAAAAGCGCTCAACACAATCCCCCCCAAGAACAAAACGTACAAAATATGTTTGAAATAATGCATCAATTTGTGCAGTTTTGTCAGCAAAATCCACCACGACCTCATGATCAAGCTATCACATTGAGGCAAATGATCGAGCTCTTGAGAGATTTTTGAGATTCAAACCGCCAAAGTTTGAAGGCAAACCAGATGCGTATCAAGCAGAATCTTGGCTAAGCAAAATCAACAAAATATTCTCTATTCTCATTTATTCGGAAGAACAAAAGGTGAATTTTTCCACTTACTTATTTGAAGAAGCAGCTCACAACTGGTGTCGTACGGTGGAACATAAGTTGACAAAGAATCACACCCCAAAAACGTGGGACAATTTTCTGCAAGAATTCGAAGGTAAATATATAACTCATGTTATATTAAATACCCGAGAACGTTAATTTATGGATTTAGTCCAAGGTGACATGACCGTAGCTCAATATGAGGCAGAATTCCACCGTCTTATACATTATGCACCACACTACATGGAAGATGAGGTAAGAAAAAGAAAAAAATTTGTTCAAGGATTAAATCTAGATATTCGTTGGGCAACATTGTCCACAGAAGTTGCCAGTTATGTTTCTGCTGTCAATCAAGCTCTACGAGTAGAAGAAGACATCAAGGTACTTCTTAAAAAAGAGGAAGAAGAAAAGAAAATTAGGAAGCCCAACCTTTTTGAGGATAACAATCGGAAAAGAAAATTTGAAAAAAGAACACAACCAGTCAGGCAAGAAGAAGCTGTCAAAGGAAAAGTTCCAAGAAACAACAATAAAAAGTGTGGATAATGTGGATTACCAAATCATGAAGAAGAAAAGTGCTGGAGAAAAGGTGCGAAATGTCTTATTTGCGGAAGTGAGCAACACCGTATTCAAGATTGTCCAAAAAGAATGCAGAAGATTCAACCCACAACAAAGCCAAAGATACCTACTCGAGCCTATGCACTCTTAAGAAACAAAGAGGAGGAAATTGACCCCACTGCAGTCGTTGAAGGTACTGTTATCATATTATCCAGTTCTGCAAAAAATTTATTTGATCCAGGAGCTACTCATTCTTTTATCTCAAAAGTTTTTGTACATAAAGTACCACTGTTATCTGAGCAGCTACCATTTAGCTTCGAAATTAGCTCACCTTTAGGGACAACAATGATTACTGACATCATTTATAAAAACTGTCCCATAAACTTCCAAGAAAAAGAATATCTAGCAGATTTGATTGAGTTACCTATCAAGAACTATGATATTATTCTTGGAATGGACTGGTTATCTAGACACCAAGCCCAGCTCAATTGCTACACAAAAGAAGTTTATCTTCAAACTTCTCATCCAATCAATTCCAAAGCTAACCATACCCTGGGAATAGTATCAACAGCAGAAGCTAATGCTATACTAAAAGACAAAGGACAAGGATTTCTAGCTTATTTGATAAATAAGCCAAAGGATCAACTCAAGATCTCCGAAATCTCAGTTGTACAAGAATTTCCAGAGGTTTTTCCTGAAGAGATCAATACTTTACCTCCTCAAAGAGACGTAGAGTTTTCCATTGATCTAATACCTGGAGCACAACCCAGATCAAAAACTCCATACCGAATGGAACCTTCAGAGTTAAATGAATTAAAACTCCAATTACAAGAGCTCATGGACAAGAAATACGTCCGGCCTAGTACATCTCCATGGGGTGCTCCTGTATTATTTGTCAAAAAGAAAGATGGAACTCTAAGAATATGCATTGATTATCGAGAACTTAACAATGTTACCATCAAAAACAAATATCCTCTACCACATATCGAAGAATTATTTGATGTCTTACAAGGGTCTCAAGTATATTCAAAACTTGATTTGCGACAAGGATATTACCAATTGAGAATTAAGGAGGATGACATCTCCAAAAAGGCTTTTAATACCCGTTATGGACACTATGAGTTTGTGGTAATGCCATTCAGATTAACCAACGCTTCTGCAGCTTTCATGAATATGATGCATCGAATATTTCAACCATTCTTGGAAAATTCGTTGTCATATTCATAGATGACATTTTGATATTTTCAAGAAGTCATGAGGAACATGCTCAATATTTACGATTGATTCTCAAAACTTTGAAAGAGCATCAATTGTATGCCAAATTCAGTAAGTGTGAATTTTGACTAGAAAAAGTGTCATTTCTTGGCCACTTTATCTCTAAGAAAGGACTAGAAGTAGATCCTGCAAAAATAGAAGCCATATCTCGCTGGAAACAACCAATCAACATCACAGAAATTAGAAGTTTTCTCGGCTCAGCAGGATACTACCGAAGATTCATTAAAGATTTTGCGAAAATTGCTGTTCCCCTGACACATCTAACTCACAAAGACAACCCTTTCTTGTAGAATGATGAATGTGAGAAAAGTTTTTGCAAATTAAAAGAAATGCTTACTAGTGCACCTGTATTAGCTTTATCAGAAGGGACAGAAGGATTTGTGGTTTACACAGATGCCTCAAAAGAAGGCTTTGGATGTGTATTGATGCAAAACGATAAAGTTATTGCATATGCATCTAGAAAATTAAAGAATCACGAGTTAAATTATCCCACTCATGATCTGGAATTAGGAGCAATAGTGTTTGCATTAGCAAAATGGAGACACTATTTGTAATGCCCGGTTACTCGTACAAATGATAATAATGCGTTTACGTCGCTTATTATGTAGTTATTTAGCTCATTAGATTTCACGTGATGATTGAAGTATCAATACTGAGATTGAACATGATTTTTATATTGTCTATGGTGTATCAAGAATGAATATGTGTTAAAATAGTGATAGTAAGAGGTGTAGGTAGAAGTAATGTAATGAAAGTCGGTATAGGACTGCAGGAAATGAGATGAAAATATGGTAGTTCGTACGGGTTTTAGCATAATCATTGGAATATTGATCCAAATGATGTGAGGCCATAACCATTAGAAAGATAATATATAAGGTTACAACTTTTACGTTTTGATTTTTGTCCAAATCATTGTGGAAGACAAGCCAAAAGCGCCCCGAAGTGGGTCGTGTGTATCGTCACTCCTACAATGACACATATTGGAAAAATGGGCATAACTTTTTACTCAGACCTCCAAATGATATGAAACTAGTGGGAGATTCAAGCCAAGACATAGAGCTACAACTTTCCAGTTTACCATTTTTTCAGATTATGAACGGAAGACCCGTTTCTGAAGTGATCTTTGAGGTGGCTGTGCGCAGAGTGGCGCCCGAGCGGTAAGAAATTACCGCCCGAGCGCCAATGGTTCTGGATTTTTGGTTTCGGACAGAAAGTGCCGCGCTCGAGCGGTAATTTATGACTGCCCGAGCGCCGCCTTGCATATAAGAAGATAAATTTTTACTTCCTTGACCTTATTTACCATTCCACAACCCCTGTTCCACAGCAAAACTCGAAAGACACCAATAAATCTTCTCCAAAAGCTCATCTCTTCTTCTCCTTCATCAATTTGAAGTTAGATTTTAGTTCTCCGTCGCAAGAACTACATAAGGGTGTATGTTTTCATCTCTTTTGGTTATTATAAATGTAGAGGAGCAAACTTCACCTTGTATAGAAATAGTAACTGAACTATTGGTTTATTGACATCATAGGACTGATAAATATCGTCTCAAACAAGTATTCGTACGCTTGGACGGTAAGTTGGCATGTTCTTGAAGAAATACATGAGTAATATTATGATTTCAAACAATTCCCATTTATTATTGCTATATGTACATTGTTAGTATCTTATTGATGAAAACATAGCGCCATATTCCATTGTTATGTATTAAATATGTAAGAAACTCATGAATATTGATGATAGGTGCTATGTAATGAACATGAACATGAACATGAAAGGAAAAGAACTGATTTTTACATGATATAGAGCTTGTTGACATCATGGGTGGTTTTAAGTCCACCAAAGCTATTGGCCAATATATGTTCATGGGGCGTGGGGTTGTCAAAGGTTGCTCCCTGACGTCCAACACAGTAGTAGCTATATAATAAAGCAAGCCCGGTAGTACAGGGCAATTAATGAGGCTCAAGTACAAAAATGAACATGAATATATGCTATGGTATGACATGGTTTAAAGATTCATTGTTGTCACGACTTGATATGTATGTTCCTTCGACGCATATTGATACATACAAGTGCCAACTTATTGAGTTTTATAAACTCACGTAGCTCATGTATTACAGGATCAGGTAGTGAAGATGCCTAGGATGCCGGTTCGCCAATGGATGCTAGTGACGTGCCCTACCTCGACAAGAACCGGGACTTCTTATTGTATAGCTTCCGCATATGTATTGTAGTAAATTTTATATGAGGGTTTGAAACAAGTTCCATGTGATGGATGATGATACAAAGTATGTTTGTATATGAGAATATGTTTATAAGTGTGTATGAATAGTATTGCTTGAGTTTTTGGTGTATACAAAATATAGGGACATCATGCCAAAATTTTTATAAACCGTCAAAGTGATGCCTCGTGTTTGATTTGGTTCATACTATAGTTATATCATTCAAACCTTATTTTGATTATGGTAATTATGCTAAGTATAGAGTAAGGGTGTGACACTATTTGTACGGTTCCACTTTTGATTTTATACAGACCACAAAAGCTTGAAGTATTTATTTACTCAAAAAGAGCTGAACATGAGGCAAAGAAGATAGATTGAATTTTTGGAAGATTACGATTGTTCCATTCTTTATCAATTAGGTAAAGCTAATGTAGTGGTTGATGCTTTAAATAGAAAGATTAGCATGGCTTGTTTGGAAATAAAAGAAGTAAGAGCATGGGTACACATCCATTCTCGTGGGCACTTGGCCGGATTGAGAATTGAACCTGAATTTCATACCAGAATTAAGCAAAATCAAGAATTGGACCAAGAAGTTTTAAAACTCCGTACTGATACCAATTTCGTCACCAATTCACAAGGAATAATATTCTATCATGACCATATTTGTGTGCCTAGTTCAATGAAAAAGGAAATAATGGAAAAATCACATCAGTCTCGGATCAGCATTCATCCAGGAGGATCAAAGATGTACCAAGAGATTAAAAAAACACTTCTGGTGGAAAGGAATGAAACGAGATATTGCAGATTTCATTTCACAATGCCTATCTTGCCAAATGATAAAGGCTGAACATCAAAGACCAGCAGGTCTTTTGCAACCACTTCCTATACCAGAATGGAAATGGGATCAAATATCTATGGACTTTGTGACTAGATTACCCAAGCTCCCAGGAGGTTTTAATAGCATATGGGTTATTGTTGATCGCTTAACCAAGTCACCACATTTCATACCCATAATTCAAAAATATGGGGTGGAAAAACTGGCTGAACTCTATCAGAAGGAAATTATATGGTTACATGGTATACCCACTACCATAGTATCTGATAGAGATCCGAAGTTTACGTCAAGATTACGGAAAAAACTTCAGGAATGCCTTGGTACCAAATTAAATTTTATCACAGCAGCACATCCGAAAACTGATGGTCAGTCTGAACGAACCATTCAAATATTGGAAGACATGCTTCGCGCATTTGTGCTGGATTTTGGGGCAAACTGGGAAAACATTTGCCTCTAGTTGAATTTTCATACAACAGTAGTTATCAATCCTCAATAAAAATGGCACCATATGAAGCATTATATGAAAGAAAATGTCGCTCTCCTCTTAACTGGGATATGGATGAATGGAGAGGCACAACGAATGGACAAGAACGAGCAATCAGTCCTGACATTATAAAAGAAGCTATCGACAAAATACAACTTATCACGCAGCGAATACAAACAGCTCAAAGTCGACAAAAGAGTTATGCAGATAAGAGGCGGAAAGATTTGAAATTTGAAGCCGGAGATTACGTATTACTAAAAGTATCACCAAGAAAAGGAATCAAGCGTACTGGAAAGAAGGGAAAGTTGCATCCTCTATTTGTTGGACCCTTTGAAGTGATAGAACGAATAGGCACTGTGGATTATCGTCTATCTCTACCCGAGAATATCTCTGGTATACATAACATATTCCACGTATCACAATTAAAGAAATGCAAAGTAGACTCATCTCAATTGATTGACCATGAACAGATAGATCTGGAAGAAAATCTAACATATGAAGAACAACATGGGAAAATTTTGGACCAAAGAATAAATGAACTTCGTGGTCGACCAATTCAGTTGATAAAAGTCTTGTTGAAAACCACAACATTGTAGAAGCAACGTGGGAAACAGAGAAAGATATGAGATGTCAATATCCGCATTTATTCCAATAACTCTTAAATTGTGGGGACCCGGGCTCTAACTCAATTCTTTTCGGGATTAATCGGATCTTTGTTCAAAAATACAGGTCAAAATTTTGCTTTTAACATTAAATCAAATGTTTACAACTCAAGCACAGGATAATTCTATATTCATTTCATTACAACAAACATAATATACATGCCTCGTTATATTCATATTCTACAAACCAGTAATTAAATACAGTACATATCAAAAGTACAACTACTAGTTCATCTGCTACGCCCGTGATCACCACGCTATGTCCATCTCTCATCTCTGTCGCGACCCTGATCCTGCCCCACCTATTGTTATGCACACATACAGACATAACAACAGCCGGAAACTCCGGTGAAAACAAATCCCATTATAAAACATGTATACATGCTGATACATAATCATAAATCATGAATCAAAGCAATAATAATGGGCTCCATAGTCTATGAAACCAATCTATATAAACATGCAATTCAAATCAAATCATGTCTTGACTCGACTCGACTCTACTCTAGGGATTCCGGTGTGAATAAGACGTCACTGTCTGTCAACTACCCTCCCAATCGGGGTAACTGGTACGCCTTATTCCTAGACTTAGGTCATGTCTGTATCGAATGTCTACAATCGGAGTGAATCTGATCTGAAGCGTCGATACCACCGAACATCTAGTTTGGCAAGTCTGCCAATGACTCTCCTATCTCAAAGGCTTGAATATAAATCTATAAACAAGACATCATCATATCAAGAGATTTGAATATAAATCTATAAACAAATCAAATCCATATCAAAAGATAAACAACAATTCTAGTATGTGATTTGGTTGGGAAACTCAAATTGAATCTCATTTGAGTTGTGTCTTCCCCAAACAAAACATGAATTATACCTTTCTTGTCGTTGGAATAATTCGAAGTCTCGAAGTAGGGATATCGAACCTGTCAATCCAAATCTGAAATGACAATGTTGAGATACACAATATCAAATCACAACTCAAACTAATACTAGTACGGTTCAATATAAAATCTTGATACAATTCGACGTTATAACGGCATAGTTTCTCGGTACCGATCAATTCAAATCTCAACATATACATCCTCAACTCATAGTCAATAACATAACCATTTCAAACTCTGAAAATCTGCATAATCTCATGCACATATATGCTGGAATTTCATAACAATTATATATGACATCCGATAATCGATCCGTTTACGATTCTACGACGTCTATGATCTCAAGAACATATAATCACAAACATATCTGAATTTCCTCCACATGTCAACTTCAAAACATGCTGAAATATATAGAAAGTATACCCTTTTGAAGCCCTTGTCAAGAGAAACAAGAATCTCAACTTGGATTAAAGTTTGGATGGCTAATTCTTGCACAAGCTCAATTCTAAAATGAAGGAAGCCTTTCACCTCTTTGGAATAACTCTCGATTCTAAGTTCTGAAAATGAGAGACTAAATCAGTCCAATATCTATATATATATATATATGCCATGTGTCACAACATGGAACAAAGGTGGCTTTCTCGCATGCAGCACCGCGGGTGCAGTCACTCTTCACCGCGGGTGCGCTGTGCCCACGGCATGGCATGCCTTTCATTTTCTGAAATTCGACGACCGCGGGTGCGGTCCCTCCTTGACCGCGAGTGCGGTCTTGCTTCGTACCAAATTTCCTACCCTACTGGCCATGCACCGCGGGTGCGGTACTTCTTCACCGCGGGTGCGGTGTCACTTCTGTAAATAATCTCCAACTCTCTGTCCATTAACCGCGGGTGCGGTCTTGTTCGTAGCGCGAGTGCGCTCATGCTACTGTAATATTGGCCAACTTTCTGTCCATGCACCGTGGGTGCGGTGCTTCTCTAGGCGCGTGGGCGGTCTCCCTTCAAGCAACATTTCATCTTTGCATTCTATCCACATACAATCTAGGGCATTACATTTCTCCCCCTCTTTGATATTAGTTCGTCCTCGAACGTGAAATCAATTAATCAAAGTATGTACAAACAACAGTAAAATCAAAAGCTGAATAAATACTCACATCATGAGAATAACTCGGGATATTTCTGTCTTATATCTGCTTCTGTCTCCAAAGTCTCTTCCTCGGTGCCATGACGATTCCACTGGACTTTCACTAGTGGAATAGTCTTTGTTCTGAGTTGTTTCTCTTTCCGATCAAGAATCTGTATCGGTTGTTCAATATAACTCAACGTCTGATCCAGCTCAGCTTCGTCAGGCCGAATGACATGAGAAATATCTGGCATATATCTACGCAACATCGAGACATGAAAAACGTCATGTATCCCAGATAAAGCAGGAGGAAGAGCCAGTCGATATGCTCGATCGCCAATCTTTTCAAGAATCTCGTATGGACCGATGTATCTAGGAGACAATTTCCCACGCTTGCCAAATCTGACAATGCCTCTGAAGGGAGAAATCTTCAAGAATACTCTGTCTCTTTTTTCAAATACAAGCCTTCTACGTCTGATATTGGCTTATTTGGCTTGCCTATCCTGTGCCGTCTTCATTCGCTTCTGAATGATCTTCACACTCTCAGTCATTTCCCGAATCATATCAGGCCCATGTTCTGGTACTTCAGATATATCATCCCAGTACAACTGAGATCTGCACTTCTTGCCATACAATGCCTCAAATGGTGCCATCTCTATGCTCGTTTGATAGCTGTTGTTGTACGAGAATTCACACAACGGTAGTGAATCTTGCCAACTAGTGCCAAAGTCTAGCACTACAGCTCTCAACATATCCTCTAAAGTCTGGATAGTCCGCTCTGAGTGTCCATCTGTCTGGGGATGATAAGCAGTGCTCAGGTTCAATGTCGTACCTAAAGCCTGCTGCAGACTGTGCCAAAAGTGAGAAGTGAATCGTGGATCACGATCTGATACGATAGACTTCGGCACACCATGTAATTTGACTACCTCTCGGACATATATCTCAGCCATCTGATCATGTCTGTACGTCATTCTGTACGGAATAAAACACGCTGATTTGGTTAATCTGTCTATCACAACCCAAATCGCATCACAACCCCGGGATGATCGAGGTAACTTCGTCACGAAATCCATGGAAATGTGATCCCATTTCCATTCAGGAATAGACAAACTCTGAAGTAAACTTCCGGGCTTCTTTCTTTCGGCCTTCACCTGTTGGCAATTTAAGAACTTAGACACATATTCGGCAATATCTGATTTCATCTGTTTCCACCAGAACTGTGTCTTCAAGTCGTTGTACATCTTTCTGCCACCAGGGTGAATGCTGAACCGACTACAGTGCGCTGCTGACAATATTTGTTGTTTCAACTCTGAAACATCTGGCACTACAATACGGTTATTCACATACAGGACAAAATCATGTACCTGATATTCAGACTGATGTCCTGATTTGACCATCTGAATTGACTGTTGTATATTCTGATCTGTTCTTTGAGTTTCTTTGATTTTCATAATCAAATCTGGCTCAACTTGAATTGTGGCAAGGATAGGGCACAAACCTTTCGACTCAAGGCATCTGCTGCTGCATTTGACTTCCCTGGATAGTACTTGATCTCGCAATCAAAATCTTTCAGTAGATCAAGCCATCTACGCTGCCTCATGTTCAACTCTGACTGAGAAAACAGATACTTCAGGCTTTTATGGTCAGAGTAAATCTCAAATTTCTCACCATAAAGATAATGACGCCAAATCTTTAATGCAAATACGATAGCCGCCAATTCAAGATCATGAATGGGGTATCGAATCTCGTGTGGCTTCAGCTGTCTAGAGGCATATGCGATCACATGACCCCGCTGCATAAGAACACATCCCAGCCCTCTGTGAGATGCATCACAATATACAACAAAATCGTCAGTACCTGAAGGAATCATCAAGACAGGTGCACTGGTCAGCCTCTTCTTCAACTCTAGGAAGCTGGATTCACAATCTTCAGACCACACAAACGGCGCATTTTTCTGTGTCAACTGGGTAATCGGCTTCGCAATACTGGAGAAATCTTTGATGAATCGTCTATAGTACCCTGCTAGACCCATGAAACTGCGTATCTCAGGCACCGAAGTCGGTCTCGGCCAACTGATCACAGCTTCCACTTTACTCGGATCCATAGAAATACCATCTCCAGATATGATATGACCCAAGAAGACAACTTGTCTCAGCCAAAACTCACACTTTGACAGTTTAGCATACAATCTTTCATTTCTCAATGTTTGCAACACAATTCTCAAATGATTGGCATGCTCATTCAAATTCTTTGAATACACCAAAATATCATCAATAAAAACAATCACAAACTCATCTAAATATCTCTGAATGACACGGTTCATCAGTCCCATAAACACCGCTGGAGCATTCGTTAAACCAAAAGGCATGACAATAAATTCGTAATGTCCATACCTGTTTCGGAATGCTGTCTTTGGTATATCAATATCTCGTACTCGCAGCTGGTGATATCCAGATCTCAGATCGATCTTGGAATAGATAGATGATCCCTGCAACTGATCATATAAGTCGTCGATACGAGGCAAAGGATATTTGTTCTTTATCGTTGCCTTGTTCAGTTGCCTGTAATCTATACACAATCTCATAGAACCGTCTTTCTTTCGCACTAATAGCACTGGTGCGCCCCAAGGAGATACACTAGGTCTGATATATCCCTTGGCTAGAAGATCTTCTAATTGTGCTTTCAATTCTTTCAATTCTATTGGCGCCATCCTATATGGAGGTCTCGAAATAGGAACGGTACCTGGAATAAGATCAATGCTAAAATCTACCTCTCGGGCTGGAGGTAACCCCGGGATCTCATCTGGAAATACATCTGCAAACTCCCGTACTACTGGCAAATATGCCAATGCCGGGCTCGATTTTAGTAAATCTACTGAATAAATAAGGAACCCTTCTGCTCCTTGTTGCAACAATCTACTCATAGTCAGAGCAGATACTAAGGGAATCCGAGATCTGGAATCCTTACCGTAGAATTTCCACTCCTCTGTCATTTCAGGTCGGAATCTGACAATCTTGTGAAAACAGTCTACGGTGGCTCTGTACTTGGTCAACGTTTCAATCCCGAAAATACAATCAAAATCCGATAATTGAAGTCACAGATATCAGACCACTTCCCAACGGAGAAGAAATAGACACTACAGTAGACAATGACTCTACAGGCAATGCATGTGTCAATGCAAAACGTTCTGATATGAATGTATGTGATGCACCTGTATCTATCAATACATATGCAGGATAACCGCAAAGAAAACAGTTACCTGCAATCACATCATCTGGTTCATCTTGGGCTTGCTCTTCCGTCAATGCAAACACCTGAGCTTGTTGTCTGGGAGGTTGGCTCACTGTCTGGCCACCTCTGGCTCTAAGTTGGGACTGTGTAGGCGTGGGCTGGAAGGAATGGACAGACGAAGCTTGCTTCTCAGGCTGAGTCACTGATGTTGATGACCCTGCACTCTGAAATCTCTGGGCACCTCTCTGGGGACAAACTCTGGCGAAATGTCCATGTTGCTTACATATGTTACATCTGCCCATCACTCCCTGACACTGCTCTGTGGCATGTCGGCCTCCACAAGTAGTACAATATACACCTGTCACATCTGTACTCTGGCCAGGACCTCTCTGTCTTGACCCACTAGAGCTCGATGAACTGCTCCTTGCTCTCTTGAACTGCTTACCCTTAGTTTTCAAAGAATCTTTCTTCCCACTACTACTGATTCCACTATCAAATCGAGGAGGAGGTGGTGGAAACTGTGTGGTGAACGGTAGCGGTCTCTGACCCTGAACACTATAGGAAGCTCCTCGCTGCCTAATCAAGCCAGCCTCTGCTCCCTTCGCTCGATTCAGCGCCTCAGAAAAAGTGTTGGGTCGCCCCGTGTTCACTAGGGTGAATATATCCGGATTCAAACCATTTATGAATTGATCGGCGACCGCCTCGTCATTCCCTGCAACATGAGGTGCAAATCAAAGCAAGGACGAGAATTTGGCAACATACTCCTCTATGTTCCATTGCCCCTGTCTCAAGTTGGCGAACTCTGCCCCTTTGTCTTTTCGGTATGACACTGGAAAGAAACTTTGATAAAATTCATCTTTAAAGACTTTCCAAGTAATATCAATACCCCGATGTTCTAAGGCTCGTTTCGCCGTTAGCCACCAACTCTTGGCCACTTCTTGCAATTGATGCCCAATCAGCTTCACCCTACGTTCATCTGTATAGGTAAGTGATTCAAATAACATCTCTATATCATCCAACCAGCTTTCACAATCCACTGCATTTTCTGTGCCTTTCAAAGTCGGGGGTCGGAATGACTGAAACCGCTTCAACAAAGTCTCCATCGGGGTAGCGGTTACGTCCATCTGGGTACCTGACGTACTCCCCTGTTCTGGCACTTGACCTGCAGTTGGTTGTGCTATTCTTCTAGGTGGCATAATCTGATTATCAAACAGATTAGTACACAGTCTATACAATCTGTCTCAGCCCTCCTCTGATCATATACCTCTGATCCAGAATCGGTTCTTATTCAGTCTTTACAAGTACATGCTGTAAATCAACTCGGATACGATACAACATATAATAGGGAAAGCATTAAATCATGCTAGCACATCAAAAGCAAGGAAGAAGACTCGATCTACCCCGCTCATTCTATTCTATCTCAGTCTACAGAACCTACTGCTCTGATACCACCTGTTGTGGGGACCCGGGCTCTAACTCAAATCTTTTCGGGATTAATCGGATCCTTGTTCAAAAATACGGGTCAAAATTTTGCTTTTAACATTAAATCAAATGTTTACAACTCAAGCACAAGATAATTCTATATTCATTTCATTACAACAAACATAATATACATGCCTCGTTATATTCATATTCTACAAACCAGTAATTAAATACAGTACATATCAAAAGTACAACTACTAGTTCATCTGCTACGCCCGTGATCACCACGCTATGTCCATCTCTCATCTCTGTGGGTGTAAATGGATTTACAAGAGGAAACTTGGGGCAGATGGGAAGGTATTGACCTTCAAGACGCGATTGGTTGCAAAAGGATATACTCAAAGACAAGGAGTTGATTTTGAGGAAACCTTTTCTCCAGTTGCAATGTTCAAGTCTATAAGGATATTGCTGGCCATAGATGCATTGTAAGACTATGAGATATGGCAGATGGATGTCAAGACAGCCTTTCTTAATGGGGATATTAAGGAAGAGATTTACATATCTCAACCTGAAATGTTTACATCTATCGGAACTGAGCATATGGTATGAAAACTTCAGAGATCTATTTATGGTCTAAAGCAGGCATCTAGGAGTTGGAACATTAGATTCGATAGTACAATCAAAGTGTTTGGTTTTACTAAGAATCCTGAGGAACCCTGTGTATAAGAAGGTTAGTGGGAGTGCTGTGACATTCCTGGTGCTTTATGTTGATGACATTCTACTCATCGGGAATGCTGTAGGGATGTTGCAATCAACTAAAATATGGTTAGCGAGAAAGTTCTCGATGCAGGACTTGGGTGAAGCGTCTTTAGTATTGGGAATACAGATCTATAGAAATAGATCAAGAAGATTGCTTGGTCTCACCCAGTCCACATACATTGATACCATCGTGAAGCGGTTCTCGATGGATGAGTCCAAGAGAGGACATCTACCAATGTGTCGTGGCGTGTCCCTATCCAAGTCTATGTCTCCAAAGACTGATGTAGAGATAGCGGCGATGACACGCATTCCATATGAATATGCAATTGGTAGCATCATTTATGGGATGATATCTACATGTCCTGACGTGGCTTTTGCACTAAGTGTGTAATGCCCGAGATTTTGATTATTGTAATCTGAAATGATTTATTGATAATTGATGTGATTATAGATGGAAAGGATCAGACTGGGAAAAACCGGAGAAAAAATTGTTATGTGCGAGGACTGAGCCCTCGCGCATATGCGCGACCCAGCAGGGCGCATATGCGCGAGGTAGGCAGAGAACCTCGCGCATATGTGTGACTAGGACCCGCGTATATGCGCGAGTATGGCAGAGAACCTTGCGCATATGCGCTGGAAGAGGACGCGCATATGCGCGAGCTGTGGGAGGAAAATGCCGAGACGAATAGGTCTCGCGCATATGCGCCGAAGGACGTCGCGCATATGCGCGAGACGTGCAAAGTGAAGAAGGAGCCACTTGGCTTGGATATGCAATATAATATTTAAACTTGTTTTCATTCCTTCAGATGAACTCAACCAAGAACGAAAATCCCAGGGAAAAGCTTAAAGGTTCTTTGAAGGTAGAATTTTGATTTTACAAGATTCGTCCATTAGAATTTTGATCCGAGTTCAGTATCGGACTTCTCTCGACAAAAGCTTCAACTGGACGTAAGTTTTCTTATGTTTCGATATGATTTGAAAATATGATATAGAGGAAATCCTGATATGACTGATATTATCTGTTCCTGAGTTTGTTGTTATTGTATAATCAGAATCAGATTGAATAACGAATACCGTATGGAATTGTTATCATTTTCAGATAGAAATGGATTGAGATTATACAGATTTGATATCAGATTAAGTTTGTTATCGATTATGAGTTATGATTTGTATCTGTTGATATTGTATTGCTGGGTATACCGAGATTGTGCAGTTATGTCGTCAAAACAGAATTAGATTGAGTTCTGATTATATCCAGTATTGATTGAGTTGTATATTGATATTGTACTCCTCAATATTGTCATTGCCAGATTGCGTATTGATAGATTCGAATTCAAGACTTCGACTTCGTCAGATTGACAAGAGAAAGGTATAAATCAATGTTGAACAGGGAAGATACGACTCAAGTTAGATCTGACTTGAGTTTCCCAAAACCACATACTTTATTTCATTGAATTGATGTTTGCAATTCATGAGATTAATATGCTTAGTCTATTGATTTATAGCAAAGCATGTGTTGAGTCATAGGCGGATGTGCCTAGTCATTGGCGGAGGTGCCAAGTCTTTGTTGTATTTGGTTACTAATCTTTTTGATAATCAGATATGCCTCCTCGAAGAATCCCAGAACAGGGTAGTACTTCGACTAATCCGATGGATGTCACAGCAACTCCGATGGAAACCTTACTGAAGAGATTTCAGTCGTTTAAACTGCAGACTTTGAAGGGCACAGAGAATTCTGTTGAGTGCAAAAGTTGGCTAGATGATATAGAGATGTTGTTTGATTCACTAGATTATACAGATGAGCTTATAGTATACAGATGAGCGTATATTTAGACTGGTGGCTCACGACAAAGAGGGCTTTGGAGCATCGAGGTACAGTCATTACTTGGAAATCTTTAAGTCTGAATTTTATCAAAGATTTTTCCCAGTATCGTACAGGAAGGATAAAGGGGCAGAGTTTGGCAATCTGAGACTGGGTCCAGTTGAACATTGAAGAGTATGTGGCCAAGTTCTCTACTCTATTACGTTTTGCTCCACATGTTGCTGAGAATGATGAAGCTGTTGCTGATCAGTTTATCAATGGGCTTTATCCTGAGATTTTTACACTGGTGAATACTAGAAGATTGAATAATTTTGCTGATGCTTTGAAAAGAGCAAAAAGAGCGGAAGCCGGCCTGATTAGGAAGAAAAGAGCTTCGTATGTTCCTCCAGTACCGAAACAGAAACAATCTCCCACTCAGTTTCACCAACCCCCTCCCAGATTTGAGAGTGGCAGTAGCAGCAGCGGAAAGAAAGATTACATAAAAGCCAGAGGAAGACAGTTCAAGAGGCCTGGTAATAGTTCATCTAGCTCCAGTGGTTCCCGACAGAGTCACATTATACCGGAGCTTATTGTAGAACTTGCGGAGGTAGACATCCCACAGAGCAATGCCAAGGAGTATCTGGTATTTGCAACATATGCAGACAGCAGAGACATTTTGCTAGAGTGTGTCCACAGAGAGGTTCCCAAGGATCCGAGGGAGCAGAATCATCTGGATCAGTGGCTCAGACTGATAGACGATCATCAGCTATTCACTCTTTCCAGCCACCGACTACTACTCAGTCACAGCAGAGGCCAGGAGGAAGCTAGACTGTTGGCCAGCCTCCCAGACAGCAGGCCAGAGTATTTGTTTTGACTGAAGAACAGGCTCAGGAAGCACCAGATGATGTTGTTGCAGGTAACTGTTCTTTATGTGGTTATCCTGCTTACGTATTGATTGATACGGGTTCATCCCACACTTTTATTTCTGAGCGATTTGCATTGATTCATGCATTGCTTGTTGAGTCTTTATCTGCTGTAGTATCTGTCTCTTAACCTTTGGGGAGAGGTCTTGTATCAGTGACGTCTGTTAGACATTGAATGCTACAGTATGATGGGCATGAGATTGAGTTAGATTGTATTGTACTTGGGTTGTCTGATTTTGACTGCATTATTGGTATCGATATGCTGACCAAGTATAGAGCTACCGTAGATTGTTTCCAGAATATTGTGAGATTCAGACCTGATATGGCTGATGAATGGAAATTTTACGGTAAGGGTTCTAGATCGAGAATTCCTTTGAAATCTGCATTATCTATGACTCGATTTTTACAGAAAGGAGCAGAGGGATTCCTTGAGTATTCAGTAGACATACTGAAATCGAGCACATCATTAACTGATTTGCCAGTGGTATGCGAGTTTGCTGATGTCTTCCCAGATGAGATTCCAGATTTGCCTCCAGTCAGAGAGATAGACTTCAGCATTGAATTGGTACCAGATACAGTTCCGATTTCTAGAGCTCCGTACAAAATGGCACCGATTGAACTGAAATAATTAAAAGATCAGTTAGAAGATTTTCTGGCCAAGGGTTACATCAGACCGAGTGTTTCTCCTTGGCGTGCTCCAGTACTGTTTGTGAGAAAGAAGGACAGTTCAATGAGACTCTGAATTGACTATCGGCAACTGAACAAGGCTACGGTAAAGAACAAATATCCTTTGCCTCGTATAGATGATTTATTTGATCAGTTGCAGGGTTCTTCTGTTCATTCCAAGATCGATCTGAGAGCTGGATATCATCAACTGAGAGTCAGAGATTCTGATATTTTGAAGACAGCTTTCAGAACCATGTATGGTCATTATGAGTTTATTGTCATGCCATTTGGTTTGACGAATGCTCCAGCTGTATTTATGGGATTGATAAATCGTGTATTTCAGAAGTATCTTGATGATTTCGTGATTATTTTTATCGATGATATTTTGATTTATTCCTAGAATATGATTTATCATGCTAAGCATTTGAGAACTGTATTGAGAATTCTGAGGGCTGAGAAATGGTATGCAAAGCTGTCGAAATGTGAGTTTTGGCTGAGACATGTTGTGTTTTTGGGACATATTATATCTGGAGATGGTATTTCTGTTGATCCTAGCAAAGGTGAGGCAGTGATCAGTTGGCCGAGACCGACATCAGTGCCAGAGATACGCAGTTTTATGGGTTTAGCAGGCTATTACCATCGATTTATTAAAGATTTCTCGAGTATTGCTAAGCCTATTACTCAGTTGACTCAGAAGAATGCACCATTTGTGTGGTCAGAAGAATGTGAATCCAGTTTTCTAGAATTGAAGAAGAGATTGACCAGTGCTCCGGTGTTGACTATCCCGTCAGGTACTGGTGATTTTATTGTATATTGTGATGCTTCTCACAGAGGATTGGGATGTGTTCTGATGCAGCGAGGACATGTTATTGTCTATGCCTCAAGACAACTGAAGCCACATGA
Source organism: Primulina tabacum (assembly GCF_025594145.1). NCBI lineage: Eukaryota > Viridiplantae > Streptophyta > Magnoliopsida > Lamiales > Gesneriaceae > Primulina > Primulina tabacum. The sequence goes on from NC_134559.1 coordinate 19,133,079, forward strand.
GTTTCGCTACCCAATTCATTATCTTGAATTGGCAGCCATCGTATTTGCACTGAAGATATGGCGACATTACCTATACGGTGAGAAGTTTGAAATCAATTCTGATCACAAGAGTCTGAAATATCTATTTTCACAGTCTGAATTGAATATGAGACAACGAAGATGGCTTGATTTACTGAAAGATTTTGATTGTGAAATCAAATAATATCCGGGGAAATCTAATAGCAGCTGATGCACTGAGTCGAAAGGTATGTTCTTTATCCTTATCGACGATTGATGTTTCAAATTTGATTGAAAATTTCAGTTTGTCTGGATTAGAAGTTGAAACAGATTGTAGACTGTTGAGATTGTATACTGTTCAAGTTGAACCAGAGATGATTTTGAGAATTAAAGAAGCTCAGAAAGTTGGTCAGAATGTTCAGAACTCGATATCGATGGTCAGAGCAGGGCATCGATCAGAGTATCAGGTACGTGATGATGTATTGTTTGTGAATAATCGTCTCGTTGTGCCAGATGTTTCAGATTTGAAACGACAGATATTGTTAGAAGCGCATGGTAGTCGATTCAGTATTCATCCTGGGGGCAGAAATATGTATAATGATTTGAAAAGATAGTTTTGGTGGAAACATATGAAAGAAGATATTGCGGTGTTTGTATCAAAATGTCTGAATTGCCAATAGGTGAAAGCAGAAAGAAAGAAACCAGGAGGTCTATTGCACAGCTTGTCTATTCCTGAATGGAAATGAGATCACATTTCTATGGATTTTGTGACGAAGCTACCACGTTCCTCCCGAGGTTGTGATGCGATTTGGGTCGTGATTGACGGATTGAACAAATCAGCATGTTTTATTCCGTACAAGATGATGTACCGACATGACCAGATGGCAGAGATTTATGTCACAGAAATGCTCAGATTGCATGGAGTGCCGAAGTCGATTGTATCAGACCGTGATCCTCGGTTTACTTCGCACTTTTGGCACAGTTTGTAGCAAGCTCTAGGTATGAAGTTACATCTGAGTACCACATATCATCCACAGACTAACGGACAGTCAGAGCGGACTATCGAGACATTGGAAGATATGCTTAGAGCGGTAGTGCTAGATTTTGGCACTAGTTGGCAAGAATCTTTTCCACTTTGTGAATTTTTGTACAACAATAGTTATCAGACGAGTATTGAGATGGCACTATTTGAAGCGTTTTACGGCAAGAAGTTCAGATCCCCTCTTTATTGGGATGATATTTCTGAGGTACCTGAGATTGGACCTGATATGATTCGAGATATAACTGAGAAAGTGAAGCTGATTCGACAAAGAATGAGAACAGCTCAAGACAGGCAGGCCAAATATGCCAATGTTCATCGTCGACCATTGGTATTTGAGGCAGGAGATCGAGTATTTCTGAAGATTTCTCCTTTCAGAGACGTTATCAGATTTGGCAAGAAAGGGAAGTTATCTCCACGATATATCGGTCCATATGAGATTCCTGAAAAGATAGGAGATCGTGCCTATCGACTCGCCTTACCGCCTTCTCTATCTGGAATACATGATGTCTTTCATGTATCTTTATTGCAGAAGTATCTTCCTGATGCATCTCATATTCTTCAGCCAGACGAGGCCGAACTTGATGAGATGTTGAGTTAATTTGAAAAGCCGATCTAGATTCTTGATCGTAAAGAAAAGCAACTCAGAACGAAGACTATTCCGCTTGTGAAAGTTCAGTGGAGTCGTCATGGCATCGAAGAAGCTACTTGGGAGGCGGAGTCAGACATGAGACAGAAGTTCCCAGAGTTATTTCATTGATGTGATTCTCTGTATTTGGCTTCTGTTATTCAGTTCTTATTGTATCTGATTAGATATCTGATTCGATTACTTGCGATTTCGAGGACGAAATAAGATCTTAGAGGGGGAGAATTGTAATGCCCGAGATTTTGATTATTGTAATCTGAAATGATTTATTCAGAATTGATGTGATTATAGACGGAAAAGATCAGACCGGGGAAGACCAGAGAAGAAATTGTGATGTGCGAGGTCTGAGCCCTCGCGCATATGCGCGACCCAACAGGGCGCATATGCGCGAGGTATGCAGAGAACCTAGCGCATATGGATGACCACGACCCGCGCATATGTGCGAGTATGGCAGAGAACCTCGCGCATATGCGCCGGAAGAGGACGCGCATATGCGCGAGCTGTGGAAGGAAAATGCCAAGACCAATAGGTCTCGCGCATATGCACCGAAGGACATCGCGCATATGCGCGTGGCATGCAAAGTGAAGAAGGAGCCACTTGGCTTGGATATGCAATATAATATGTAAACTTGTTTTCATTCCTTCAGATGAACTCAGCCAAGAACGGAAATCCCAGGGAAAAGCTTAAAGGTTCTTTGAAGGTAGAATTTTGATTTTACAAGATCCGTCCGGTAGAATTTTGATCTGAGTTCAGTATCGGACTCCTCTCGACGAAAGCTTCAACTGGACGTAAGTTTTCTTATGTTTCGATATGATCTGAAAATATGATATGGAGGAAATCCTGATATGACTGATATTATATGTTCCTGAGTTTGTTGTTATTGTATAATCGGAATCAGATTGAGTAACGGATACCTTATGGAATTGTTATCATTTTCAGATTGAATTGGATTGAGATTATACAGATTTGATATTAGATTGAGTTTGTTATCAATTTTGAGTTATGATTTGTATCTGTTGATATTGTATTGCTGGGTATACCGAGATTGTGCAGTTATGCCGTCAAAACAGAATTAGATTGAGTTCTGATTATATCCAGTATTGATTGAGTTGTATATTGATATTGTACTCCTCAATATTTTCATTGCCAGATTGAGTATTGACAGATTCGAATTTGAGACTTCGACTTCGTCAGATTGACAAGAGAAAGGTATAAATCAATGTTGAACCGGGAAGATCTGACTTTAGTTAGATCTGACTTGAGTTTCCCAAAACCAAATACTTTATTTCATTGCACTGATGTTTGCAATTCATGAGATTGATATGCTTAGTCTATTGATTTATAGCAAAGCATGTATTGAGTCATGGGCGGATGTGCCTAGTCATTGGCAGAGGTGCCAAGTCTTCGGCGGATGTGCCAAGACATTGGATGTTTGGTTTATATCGATGTTGCTTAGGAGCAGATCGACTTCTATTGTTGAGATTTGATATAGTATGCCAATGTCCAGGAACCGGGATCCCTAGATTAGAAAAGAGTCGAGTCTGAGATGATGAGTCAAGATGTTATTTACAGCTTTATATCGATTCATGTCTTTCAGATTTTGATAATGTTATTGATATCTGTTTCATGCCTTTATATCTATTTATATAATTACATGTATACATTTTTTATACTAGGAATATATTTCTCACCGGAGTTATCCGGCTGTTGTTGTGTTTGTATGTGTGCATGACAACAGGTAGGACAAGATAAGGGTCACGAAGAGGATGAGAGATCAGGATTAGCGTGGAGATCCGGACTTAAAAGTAGATTTGGTTGACAACACTTGATGTTTAGTTGTTGAATTCTAGTTTGAGATAAATGTATTGTGTACAAGACTTGTACTTTTGATCTAGATGTTGATCTTGTAAATGAAATAATATTTATTTCATATGTTGCGCACTCATGTATTTAAAAAAAAAAATTTAGACCCAGATTAATTAATTGATCCTAATGATGATTAAGATGACGAATGAGGTTCGGGTTCCCACAGCAGGTGGTATCAGAGCAATAGGTTCCTTAGACTGAGATAGAAGCTAGTGAGCGGGGTAGATTGAGTTTTCTTTCCTGCTTTTACATGCTAGCACTACTGCATGTTTTACTGCTTTGAAATGCATGTTTACCTGATTATCTGACTTGATTGGAAACATGTATGACTTGAGAATGAATCAGAACCGATTCTTTATCAGCAGTCTAACGTACCGTACTTTTACTACTAAAAAAATTTGCGAAAAAATTTTATATTTTCTTAAACATAAAATCCTCTTTCAAATTGTTATCAGATACAAAGTTTGTTTGCTAAAGAAATTACTTGTTCAAAGCATCATAAATCAAGACATAAAAGCAGAGTTTTTGATCATTTCATAAAAATTTCAAAACGTGGGCGGTCCTCGGGTTTTGCCTCCCGCTCAGCCCAAGCCTGCTCCTTGGTCCCCACCTCCAGCCTCCTCATAAACATCCTCACCTGCATCGATCAAGCCTAGTGAGTCTAAAGACTCAACACGTATAAACTGGGAATAACGAATAATACATAGTAAAACCACATGCAGCTTAAAAATAGAACATACATACTTGAAACTTGAACTTGAAGTAACCTTGAACATTCATACATAACATAGACGTGCCATAACGTAAAATCTTACATAAACATGCTTGCATACTTGTACATACATAAACATACATGAACTTCATTATTTTGCGTAGAGATATGTTTCAATGCAAGTGACCCATAACATAATCGCCTGATCAGACTAAACCACAGTACTGGGATGACAGGGGCGAACCCACTGCCACATACATGAGATCCCCGTTCATGCTTTAATGGGTGGATTGGTCCCCGTTCATGCTTTAACGCTTTCCAATCCTGATCTAAACCCGTTCATGCTTTAACAGGGTTGCTTGGTCCCCGTTCATGGGGCCGTTGCTGCACAAACTAACTGAATTCAAAATACATACTTGAATTGCTTAGACATAGGTACTCATGCTCACCGCCAAACTACATAAATAACTTAAGACGTTCTAAAACACTCGGGAATTGACCTCATTTAAATCAATGTACTAAACCCTCACATGAAATCCCAAAGCAAACAATTAAGTTTTCCCAAAACATGAAGTGCACGAACCCCGGGACTGGGTCCGTGTATGGGTCTGTGTGTGTGCGCAAAGAAAGTACCAACAAAAAGAGGGGACACGGACCCGTGCCCAGGTCCGGCTCCAGGTCCGTGTAGAATCGATAAAATCTGTCGTGCAGAAGGGAAAGGCACGGACCTCGTGCCAAGGTCCGTGTGGGGGTCCATGTAGGCTCGCAAAAATGGCATCAAGGAGAAAACGAAGGCACGGACCCCGTGCCAAGGTTCGTGATCGGGTCCGTGTACCTGCGGGAAGTGCAAACTCACGAAATTCCAATACATGCTATGCTTATCATTCTAGACTCGATCGTACGGACCATGAACCGACACCCCGAGACCCATCCTAGCATGCCATAACATCGACCCAACTTCGTACAAGCACCCAAAGCAAAGATTTCCACCCTACGACACATACAATTCAAAAAGGTGGCAATTGACATCAATTTGTTTTCTACGACTTCTAATGCATTCGCGTACCTATCGACACTAAATGGCATATCAAATAATATCCCAACATCATACTACGTATACCTAGACGCAGCAACGATCACCCGTCGATCTCCAACGAAGCCCGCAACAATAAAATCTCAAGAACCCATAAATACATAATTTTTTGAAAAAACGAAGTTTGAGTTGTCCCACGAAAAACGTCATATCTCACTCAATTTTTATCCAAAAATTTTGAATTTACTGTCAAATCGAAGGTATCAAAAAGTTCTATAATTTTGTGTTGAAAGTTTTCCCAAAAATGCGACCTAAAAATCGCAGTAATTAAAAATACCGCAAAAACGAAAATTTTAGATCTAAAATGGTTTCAAAAGTGTTCTAAACGTAATTGCTCAAACTCCTACGCATCGCACATGTATTTTTACAAATAAATAACAACACAACGCATAATATGACGAGATCGATGCAGCAATAACAGAATATACGTTCCTTTTGATGATTTGAAATGCCGAAACGACGACACCGACGCGGGAAAGAAGCGAGGTTGATCCGAGACGACTTGCGGCTCGACTTTCTGGCAATAAAATCACCGAAACCTTGCTGGGGGAACAAAGGAAAGGTCGGCTGCTATTCTCTCAAGAACCCTAATATCTATTGCTCTCAAAATGAAAACTGAAAATGAAAGTGAATGTGTGTGCTATCGTGAATGTGTGCAAGAGTTAGTGGGTGTGTGCGTGTGTTTAGGTGATTAATTAGGAGAATTAAGTTGCTTAATCACATAATTAACATACAAATAAAAATGCTAATTCAAATGCTAGTAAAAAAATGTTGCTTAGAAATTCTAATGAATTGTTAACCCCTAAAGTTTAAAATGCACGATTGGAAATTCTTTAAAGATTTTTAAGGAAACCTCAAATTCATCTAATAATTAAATTTAGGCTTTTAAAATATTAAAACTAAATATGTTGATTAAAATACCCATTCTTAACTTAAAATAAGATACTAAAAAAAAAATTTGTCAAACTCGTCACCGGTCTCAATCATCGTTCCCGCCTCGAATAATCGCTTGAAACATGAACTCGAAAAATATTTTAACGTGCATCACAAAAACATGAATAATTTAAAAATAATGCATTTAAATAAATCATGCATGGTTAAAACTCAATATAAACTTAAATAAATGCTCTAATAATTAAATAAATGCATGGGTTATACGTGTACTGAATTCGGGCACTAAAGTTCCTCCCCCACTTATCAAAATTTTGTCCTCGAAATTAAATCTTACCGAACAACTCCGGGTAGCGAATTCTCATATCCGCTTCGGCATCCCAAGTGGCTTCCTCCACTGATTGATTTATCCACCGAACTTTGACCAGCTTGGTCACCTTGTTCCGAAGTCTACGCTCCTGTCTGTCTAAGATCTGGACAGGTCTCTCCTCAGAAGACAGGTCTAGAGCCAACGGTAACGGTTCATAGCTCAACACGTGTGAAGGATTAGCTAGGTACTTCCTCAGCATCGAGACGTGGAACACATTGTGTACCCCGGACAGATTCGCTGGAAGGGCAACACGATAGGCTAGTGTCCCAACTCTATCCAGAATTTCAAACGGTCCAATAAACCTCGGACTGAGCTTGCCTCTCTTCCAAAATCTCATAAAACCCTTCATGGGCGCTATCTTTACAAAGACGTGATCACCCACGGCAAACTCTAGATCTCTTCTCCTCTTATCAGCATAAATTTTCTGACGACTCTGGGCAGTCTTCATTCTGTCTCGGATCTTGACCACCACATCTGCAGTCTGCTGAACTATCTCCGGACCAAGTTCTGCTCTTTCACCAACCGCATCCCAATGAACTGGTGATCTGCACTTCCTTCCATACAACGCCTCGTAGGGAGCCATACCTATCGATGATTGGAAACTGTTGTTGTATATAAACTCCACTAGAGGTAGCTTCAATTCCCAAGTCCCCTGTAAATCGATCATACACGCTCGCAGTAAATCCTCCAAAATCTGAATCACTCGCTCAGACTGGCCATCTGTCTGCAGGTGAAAAGTGGTACTGAAAAGCAACTTCGTCCCCATGGTTGCATGTAGACTCTTCCAGAAGGACGATGTAAACCTCGGGTACCTGTCGGACACAATAGAAATTGGGATCCCATGCAATCGCACTATCTCTTTGATATAAAACTCCGCATACTGCGTCATGGAGAAAGTCGTCTTTACTGGCAAAAAGTGCGCTGACTTAGTGAGTCGATCCACTATAACCCAGATAGAATTTGATCCCCTGACTGACCTTGGCAACCCAACCACAAAGTCCATTGTAATATTCTCCCATTTCCACTCTGGGATGGGGAGTGTCTTAAGCATTCATGCTGGCCTCTGATGTTCTGCCTTCACCTGCTGACAAGTGAGGCATTCAGACAGAAATCTGCGGATGTCTCGCTTCATCCCTGGGCACCAATACAAAATCTACAGGTCCTTGTACATTTTGGTGCCTCCTGGGTGAATGGAATACTTAGATGCATGTGCCTCTGTCAGAATATCCTCTCTGATCGAATCAACGCTAGGCATCCACATTATGTCTCTGTATCTCACGATACCATCTGACACTGTGTAGAGTACACTGCCCTTAGCCTCGTCCTTTAGCCTCCATTTCTGTAACTGCTCGTCTGAAGGCTGACCTGCACGAATACGGTCAAGCAAGGAAGATTGGAATGTCAGATTAGACAGCCTCGGAGCTCTACCCTTGCGATAAACTTCTAAACCAAACCTCTGAATCTCAGACTTAAGAGGTCTTTGCACTGACAACTGAGCTATGACTGCAACTTTCCGGCTCAAGGCATCTGCCACTACATTAGCTTTCCCCGGATGGTAGCTAATCTCACAGTCGTAGTCTTTTATCAACTCTAACCACCGTCTCTGCCTCATATTCAGTTATTTCTGTGTGAAGAAATACTTGAGACTCTTGTGATCCGTGAATATCTGACACTTCTCGCCGTACAAGTAGTGTCTCCAAATTTTCAATGCAAAGACAACGGCGGCTAATTCTAAATCATTCGTCGGGTAATTCTTCTCATGCACCTTTAACTGTCTGGAAGCATAAGCTATCACCTGACCCTGCTGCATCAAGACTGCGCCTAAACCGAGTTTAGATGCATCGGTATAAAGCACAAAATCACCTTGCCCCGTTGGCATGGCTAACACTGGTGCTGAAACAAGAGGTTGCTTCAAAGTATCGAAGCTCTTCTGACACTCGTCACTCCACACAAACTTAGCATTCTTCTTGGTCAGTGAAGTGAGTGGCACTGCTATCGAAGAAAACCCCTGAATGAACTTACGGTAGTAACCAGCTAAACCCAGAAAACTGCGGATCTCAGAAGCATTCGTCCGTTCAACCCATTCCTTAACGGCTGCTACCTTTGCTAGATCCACCTCAATTCCACCGCTAGACACTATGTGACCCAAAAACGCTATCTTTTCCAACCAGAATTCACGCTTACTGAACTTCGCGAATAACTTGCGACTCTGCAAGGTCTGCAAAATTGTCTTCAAGTGCTGGCTATGCTCCTCATGGCTCTTCGAGTAGATAAGAATGTCGTCAATGAACATTATGATGAATTGATCAAGCTAAGGCTGAAATACTCGGTTCATCAAGTCCATGAAAATTGTTGGAGCATTCGTCAGTCCGAACGGCATCACTAAGAACTCGTAATGCCCATATCTGGTCCTGAAGGCTGTCTTGTGCACATCTGCATCTTTCACTTTCAGCTGGTGATACCCTGATCGAAGATCTATCTTAGAGAAAAGCGTGGCTCCCTGCAACTGATCAAAAAAGTCTTCGATCCTAGGAAGTGGGTAATTGTTCTTTATCGTTACCTTGTTCAACTCCCGGTAATCGATGCACACTCTCATGCTCCCATCTTTCTTTTTCACAAAAAGCACTGGTGCGCCCCACTGCGAGAAATTGGGGCGGATGAATTCCTTGTCGAGAAGCTCCTGTATCTGCTGCTTGAGCTCTAACATCTCAGGTGGAGCCAATCGGTACGGTGCCTTAGAAATTGGCATTGTGCCTGGCATGAGATCAATTGCAAATTCCACCTCTCTCTCTGGTGGAAGACCTGTGACGTCGTCAGGAAAGACGTCTGGGAAGTCTCTGACTACTGGCACATCTGATAGTGACGGAGCGGGTATGTCAGGTGTTGAAATGATGCTGGCCAAGAAAGCCTGACACCCCTTGGAAATAAGTCTCCGCACCTGCATGCAAGAGATCATGCGCGGGAAACTTCTCCACCTGTCTGGCTAGAATAGAAACTGCTCAATTCCCATCGGTCTGACCAACACTGATCTCTTCTGAAAATCAATCAGGACTCTGTTCTTTGTCAACCAGTCCATACCCAAGATAATGTCAAACTCTAGCATCGGCAATATTATCAGGTCTGCATATGCCAAGTGGCCCTGCAGTTCTAGATCAATGTCTCAGACCATGCTGGTAGCTACCAGTTGTTCCCCCTGATGGGACTGTCACTGAATGATTCACATCAAGACCGATGGACTTGATGTCCAAATGATTAGCAAAGGTCTCCGAGAGGAATGAATGAGTGGCCCCTGAATCTATCAGGGCCTTCGTGGATAACCTCTTGATGAAAATATTTCCTGAGGGACGTTAGCACAAGACAAAACTAATATCCCCACTATTCTAACTTTAACCTCAACATAGCAGAAGATTAATATCCCAAGTCACACAAAATATCACTATTACACTAATAATCCCAAATAAGATTACAACATGCAAGGCAAGAATTTAATACTGTACTGAATTAAATAAGTTACCGGTTAACAGTGCAGTATCTGGGTTCGCCTCCTGTGCACGCATGGCGAACACTCTGCCCTGGGTTGGCTGCTTCCACTGTGGGCACTCCTTTAGCATGTGGTCACTAACTCCACACTTGAAACACTTGCCTGACCCATACAAACACTACCCTGAGTGCTGGCGGTTGCACTTCGGGCACACCGGGTACTCTCCCGGCCTCTGAGGAGCCTTCTGCTGAGGAACAGGTCCCTTGCCTTTCGGTGGTCCCTGATAAGGCCTCTTCCCTTGCTGCCCTTGGTAAGGCGTCTTTAATGGGGGTCGTTTTTGATGCTGCTGCGGTTGCTATGGGGCCTGATAGGGCCTCTTGCCCTGCGTGTCGTTATCGATATCCTGCTGATTTTGTTCTGCCGCCAAAGCTCTAGACACGGCAATTGCATAAGTAGTAGGACCGGCATCTCGGACGTCACGACGCAAGATCGGCCGCAAACCATCCATGAAATGCCTCAAATTTGCCTGGACATCATTCGCAATGAGGGATACGAAGTGACACCCCCTCTCAAACTTCCTAACAAATTCTGCAACACTATTGTCACCCTGTCGCAGCGTCATGAATTCCCGGGTTAACCTAGATCCTACTTCTTCAGTGAAGTACTTGGAGTAAAAGATCTCCTTGAAGCCATTCCATGATAGTGTCTGCAAGTTTACTGACACGGACGCACTCTCCCACCACAGTCTGGCGTCCCCTGACAGAAGGAACGTAGAGCACCTGACCCTATCTGCATCGTTCAGCTCCATGAAATCAAAGATTACTTCGATGAACTTGATCCATCCCTTAGCTATCATAGGGTCAGTGGTACCCGAAAACTCCTTCGGACTCATCCTCCTGAATCTTTCATACACCGCCTCAGGTTGGGGCCTCGCCCTTGCATCTGCTGTTGCCTGGTTCTCCGCAAATTGTGCAAAGAACTGAGTCATACCAGCAAGCATCTGAGCTTGTATATCCGGAGGTGGAGGTGGAGGATTGGCCCTCTCCTCATTTCGGGCCTCTCTGTCCTCTTCCCTTGCTTCTCGGTTAATCAAGCGTCTAGGAGGCATACTGTTCCAATAAATTTCCCAACACGTAAACCCAATGTGCATGAATATAATAACAATAGCATAGGATGCACGTAATTTGAACTAAAACGTGGATATGCTGAAATCAAAACTTCATGCTTACTACATAACATAAATTTAAAACTTTAAAACTTACAAACTTGAGGTGTGACTTCGCGAGCTTCTTGCGACTGGCAGTAGGCGTAACCATTTACAAGAACACCGCTCTGATACCAACTCTAACGTACCGTACTTTTACTACTAAAAGAATTTGCGAAAAAATTTAAAATTTTCTTAAACATAAAATCCCCTTTCAAATTGTTATTAGATACAAAGTTTGCTAAAGAAATTACTTGTTCAAAGCATCATAAATCAAAACATAAAAGCAGAGTTTTTGATCATTTCATAAAAATTTCAAAACGTGGGCGATCCTCGGGTTTAGCCTCCCGCTCAGCCCAAGCCTGCTCCTTGGTCCCCACCTCCAGCCTCCTCAAAAACATTCTCACCTGCATCGATCAAGCCTAGTGAGTCTAAAGACTCAACACGTATAAACTGGGAATAACGAATAATACATAGTAAAACCACATGCAGCTTAAAAATAGAATATACATACTTGAAACTTGAACTTGTAGTAACCTTGAACATTCATACATAACATAGACGTGCCATAACGTAAATTATTTCATAAACATGATTGCATACTTGTACATACATAAACATACATGAACTTCATTATTTTACGTAGAGATATGTTTCAATGCAAGTGACCCATAACATAATCGCCTGATCAGACTAAACCACAGTACTGGGATAACAGGGGCGAACCCACTGCCACATACATGAGATCCCCGTTCATGCTTTAACGCTTTCCAATCCTGATCTAAACCCGTTAATGCTTCAACGGTGTGGGTTGGTCCCCGTTCATGATTTAACGCTTTCCAACCCCATACATACATTGGCCACAAGACATTTCGCATACCTCAAAAACTTGAAAATATTTTCTTTGCACGTCAAACATACTTACTTGCCGTTGAGGGATTCAATGGAATTCGATTGGGGCCGTTGCTGCACAAACTAACTGAATTCAAAATACTTACTTGCATTGCTTAGACATAGGTACTCATGCTCACCACCAAACTCCATAAATAACTTAAGACGTTCTAAAACACTCGGGAATTGACCTCATTTAAATCAATGTACTAAACCCTCACATGAAATCCCAAAGCAAACAATTAAGTTTTCCCAAAACATGAAGTGCACGGACCCCGGGACTGGGTCCATGTATGGGTCTGTGTGTGTGCGCAAAGAAAGTACCAACAAAAGGAGGGGACACGGACCCCGTGCCCAGGTCCGGCTCCGGGTCCGTGTAGACTCGATAAAATCTATCGTGCAGAAGGGGAAGGGCACGGACCCCGTGCCAAGGTACGTGTGGGGGTCCGTGTAGGCTCGCAAAAATGGCATCAAGGACAAAACGAAGGCACGGACCCCGTGCCAAGGTCCCTGTCCGGGTCCGTGTACCTGCGGGAAGTGCAAACTCACGAAATTCCAATACATGCTATGCTTATCATTCTAGACTCGATCGTACGGACCATGAACCGACACCCCGAGACCCATCCTAGCATGCCATAACATCGACCCAACTTCGTACAAGCACCAAAAGCAACGATTTCCAGCCTACAACACATACAATTCAAAAACGTGGCAATTGACACCAACTTGTTTCCTACGACTTTTAATGCATTCGCATACCTATCGACACTAAACGGCATATCAAATAATATCCCAACATCATACTACGCATACCTAGACGCAGCACAATCACCCGTCGATCTCCAACGAAGCCTGCAAAAATAAAATCTTAAGAACCCATCAATACATAATTTTCTGAAAAAACGAAGTTTGAGCAGTCCCACGAAAAACATCATATCTCACTCAATTTTTATCGAAAAATTTCGAATTTAGATCTAAAATGGTTTCAAAAGTGTTCTAAACGTAATTGCTCAAACTCCTACATATCGCACATGTATTTTTACACATAAATAACAACAAAACGCATAATATGACGAGATCGATGCAGCAATAACAGAATATACGTGCCTTTTGATGATTTGAAATACCGAAACGACGACACCGAAGCGGGAAAGAAGCGAGGTTGATCCGAGACGACTTGCGGCTCGACTTTCTGGCAATAAAATCACCGAAACCTTGCTGGGGGAACAAAGGAAAGGTCGGCTGATATTCTCTCAAGAACCCTAATATCTATTGCTCTCAAAATGAAAACTGAAAATGAAAGTGAATGTGTGTGCTATCGTGAATGTGTGCGTGAGTTAGTGGGTGTGTGCGTGTGTTTAGGTGATTAATTAGGAGAATTAAGTTTCTTGTTCGCATAATTAACATACAAATAAAAATGCTAATTCAAACGCTAGTAAAAAAATGTTGCTTAGAAATTCTAATGAAATGTTAACCCCTAAAGTTTAAAATGCACGATTGGAAATTCTTTAAGGATTTTTAAGGAAACCTCAAATTCATCTAATAATTAAATTTAAGCATTTAAAATATTAAAACTAAATACGTTGATTAAAATGCCCATCCTTAACTTAAAATAAGATACCACAAAAAAAATTTCCAAACTCGTCACCGGTCTCAATCCTCGTTCCCGCCTCGAATAATCGCCTGAAACATGAACTCGAAAAACATTTTAACGTGCATCACAAAAACATGAATAATTTAAAAATAATGCATTTAAATAAATCATGCATGGTTAAAACTCAATATAAACTTAAATAAATGCTCTAATAATTAAATAAATGCATCGGTTATACGTGTACTGAATTCGGGCACTACAAGCAGTAAGATGATCAGAGGAGGACTGAAATAGGTTTGTTGTATTTGGTTACTAATCCTTTTGATAATCAGATATGCCTCCTCGAAGAATCCCAGAACAGGGTAGTACTTCGACTAATCCGATGGATGTCACAGCAACTCCGATGGAAACCTTACTGAAGAGATTTTAGTCGTTTAAACTGCAGACTTTGAAGGGCACAGAGAATTCTGTTGAGTGCAAAAGTTGGCTAGATGATATAGAGATGTTGTTTGATTCACTAGATTATACAGATGAGCGTATATTTAGACTGATTGGGCACCAGTTGCATGACGTTGCGAAGAATTGGTGGCTCACGACGAAGAGGGCTTTGGAGCATCGAGGTACAGTCATTACTTGGAAAATCTTTAAGACTGAATTTTATCAAAGATTTTTCCCAGTATCGTACAGGAAGGATAAAGGGGCAGTGTTTGCTAATCTGAGACATGGTCAGTTGAACATTGAAGAGTATGTGGCCAAGTTCTCTACTCTATTACGTTTTGCTCCACATGTTGCTGAGAATGATGAAGCTGTTGCTGATCAGTTTATCAATGGGCTTTATCCTGAGATTTTTACACTGGTGAATACTAGAAGATTGAATAATTTTGCTGATGCTTTGAACAGAGCAAAAAGAGCGGAAGCCGGCCTGATTAGGCAGAAAGGAGCTTCGTATGTTCCTATAGTACCGAAACAACAACAATCTCCCACTCAGTTTCACCAACCCCCTCCCAGATTTTAGAGTGGCAGTAGCAGCAGCGGAAAGAAAGATTATATGAAAGCCAGAGAAAGACAATTCAAGAGGCCTGGTAGTTTTTCATCTAGCTGTAGTGGTTCCCGACAGAGTCAGAGTTATACCGGAGCTTATTGTAGAACTTGCGGAGGGAGACATCCCACGGAGCAATGTCAAAGAGTATCTGGTAGTTGCAACATATGCAGATAGCAGGGACATTTTTCTAGAGCTCCGTACAGAATGGCACCGATTGAACTGAAAGAATTAAAAGATCAGTTAGAAGATTTACTGGCCAAGGGTTACATCAGACCGAGTGTTTCTCCTTGGGGTGCTCCAGTACTGTTTGTAAGAAAGAAGGACAGTTCAATGAGACTCTGCATTGACTACTGGCAACTGAACAAGGCTACGGTGAAGAACAAATATCCTTTGCCTCGTATAGATGATTTATTTGATCAGTTGCAAGGTTCTTCTGTTTATTCCAAGATCGATCTGAGATCTGGATATGATCAACTGAGAGTCAGAGAATCTGATATTTTGAAGACAGCTTTCAGAACCAGGTATGGCCATTATGAGTTTATTGTTATGCCGTTTGGTTTGACGAATGCTCCAGCTGTATTTATGGGATTGATGAACCGTGTATTTCAGAAGTATCTTGATGATTTCGTGATTATTTTTATCGATGATATTTTGATTCATTCCAAGAAAATGATTGATTATGTTGAGCATTTGAGAACTGTATTGGGAATTCTGAGGCTGAGAAATTGTATGCAAAGCTGTCAAAATGTTAGTTTTGGCTGAAACAGGTTGTGTTTTTGGGACATATTATATCTGGAGATGGTATTTTTGTTGATCCTAGCAAAATTGAGGCAGTGATCAGTTGGCCGAGACCGATATCAGTGCCAGAGATACGCAATTTTATGGGTTTAGCAAGCTATTACCGTCGATTTATTAAAGATTTCTCGAGTATTGCTAAGCATATTACTCAGTTGACTCAGAAGAATGCACCATTTGTTTGTTCAGAAGAATGTGAATCCAGTTTTCTAGAATTGAAGAAGAGATTGACCAGTGCTCCGGTGTTGACTATCCCGTCAGGTACTGGTGATTTTATTGTATATTGTGATGCTTCTCACAGAGGATTGGGATGTGTTCTGATGCAGCGAGGACATGTTATTGTCTATGCCTCAAGAAAACTGAAGCCACATGAGTCTCGCTACCCAATTCATTATCTTGAATTGGCAGCCATCGTATTTGCACTGAAGATATGGCGACATTACCTATACGGTGAGAAGTTTGAAATCAATTCTGATCACAAGAGTCTGAATTGAATATGTGACAACGAAGATGGCTTGATTTACTGAAAGATTTTGATTGTGAAATCAAATACTATCCGGAGAAATCTAATGCAGCAGCTGATGCACTGAGTCGAAAGGTATGTTCTTTATCCTTATCGACGATTGATGTTTCAAATTTGATTGAAAATTGATGTTTGTCTGGATTAGCAGTTGAAATAGATTGTAGACCGTTGAGATTGTATACTGTTCAAGTTGAACCATAGCTAATTTTGAGAATTAAAGAAGCTCAGAAAGTTGATCAGAATGTTCAAAACTCGATATCGATGGTCAGAGCAGGGCATCGATCAGAGTATCGGGTACGTGATGATGTATTGTATGTGAATAATCCTCTCGTTGTGCCAGATGTTTCATATTTGAAACGACAGATATTGTTAGAAGCGCATGGTAGTCGATTCAGTATTCATCCTGGTGGCAGAAATATGTATAATGATTTGAAAAGACAGTTTTGGTAGAAACAGATGAAAGCAAATATTGCAGAGTTTGTATCAAAATGTCTGAATTGCCAACAGGTGAAAGCAGAAAGAAAGAAACCAGGAAGTCTGTTGTACAGCTTGTCTATTCCTGAATGGAAATGGGATCACATTTCTATGGATTTTTTTACGAAGCTACCATGTTCCTCCCGAGGTTGTGATGCGATTTGGGTCGTGATTGACGGATTGAACAAATCAGCATGTTTTATTCCATACAAGATGATGTACCGACATGACCAGATGGCAGAGATTTATGTCAGAGAAGTGGTCAGATTGCATGGAGTGCCGAAGTCGATTGTATCAGACTGTGATCCTCGGTTTACTTCACACTTTTGGCTACAGTTTGCAGCAAGCTCTAGGTACGAAGTTACATCTGAGTACCACATATCATCCACAGACTGACGGACAGTCAGAGCGGACTATCCAGACATTGGAAGATATGCTTAGAGCTGTAGTGCTAGATTTTGGCACTAGTTGGCAAGAATCTTTGCCACTTTGTGAATTTTTGTACAACAATAGCTATCAAACGAGTATTGAGATGGCTCTATTTGAAGCGTTGTACGGCAAGAAGTGCAGATCCCCTCTTTATTGGGATGATATTTCTGAGGTACCTGAGATTGGACCTGATATGATTCGAGATATAACTGAGAAAGTGAAGCTTATTCGACAGAGAATGAGAACAGCTCAAGATAGGCAGGCCAAATATGCCAATGTTCATCGTCGACCGTTGGTATTTGAGGTTGGAGACCGAGTATTTTTGAAGATTTCTCCTTTTAGAGGCGTTGTCAGATTTGGCAAGAAAGGAAAGTTATCTCCACGATATATCGGTCCATATGAGATTCTTGAGAAGATAGGAGATCGTGCCTATCGACTCGCCTTATTGCCTTCTCTATCTGGAATACATGATGTCTTTTATGTATCTTTATTTCGGAAGTATCTTCCTGATGCATATCATATTCTTCAGCCAGACGAGGCCGAACTTGATGAGACACTGAGTTATTTTGAAAAGCTGATCCAGATTCTTGATCGTAAACAAAAGCAACTCAGAACAAAGACTATTCCGCTTGTGAAAATTCAGTGGAGTCGTCATGGCATCGAAGAAGCTACTTGGGAGGCTGAGTCAGACATTCTGTTATACATTTCTTATTGTATCTGATTAGATATCTGATTTGATAACTTGTGATTTTGAGGACGAAATCAGATCTTAGAGGGGGAGAAATGTAATGCCCGAGATTTTGATTATTGTAATCTGAAATGATTTATTGATAATTGATGTGATTATAGACGGAAAGGATCAGACCGGGAAAGACCGGAGAAGAAATTGTTATGTGCGAGGACTGAGCCCTCGCGCATATGCGCGACCCAGCAGGGCGCATATGCGCGAGGTATGCAGAGAACCTCGCGCATATGCGCGACCAGGACACGCGCATATGCGCGAGTATGGCAGAGAACCTCGCGCATATGCGCTGGAAGAGGACACGCATATGCGCGAGCTGTGGAAGGAAAATGCCGAGACCAATAGGTCTCGCGCATATGCGCCGAAGGACGTCACGCATATGCGCGAGACGTGCAAAGTGAAGAAGGAGCCACTTGGTTTGGACATGCAATATAATATGTAAACTTGTTTTCATTCCTTCAGATGAACTCAGCCAAGAATGGAAATCCTAGGGAAAAGCTTAAAGGTTCTTTGAAGGTAGAATTTTGAATTTACAAGATCCGTCCGGTAGAATTTTGATCCGAGTTCAGTATCGGACTCCTCTCGACGAAAGCTTCAACTGGACGTAAGTTTTCTTATGTTTCGATATGATTTGAAAATATGATATGGAGGAAATCCTGATATGACTGATATTATATGTTCCTGAGTTTGTTGTTATTGTATAATCGGAATCAGATTGAAGAACGGATACCGTATGAAATTGTTATCATTTTCAGATTTAATTGGATTGAGATTATACAGATTTGATATCATATTGAGTTTGTTATCGATTATGAGTTATGATTTGTATCTGTTAATATTGTATTGCTGGGTACACCGAGATTGTGCAGTTATGCTGTCAAAACAGAATTAGATTGAGTTCTGATTATATCCAGTATTGATTGAGTTGTATATTGATATTGTACTCCTCAATATTTTCATTGCCAGATTGAGTTGTATATTGATATTGTACTCCTCAATATTGTCATTGACAGATTCGAATTCGAGACTTCAACTACTTTAGATTGACAAGAGAAAGGTATAAATCAATGTTGAACCGGGAATATACGACTCGAGTTAGATCTGACTTGAGTTTCCCAAAACCACATACTTTATTTCATTGCATTGATGTTTGCAATTCATGATATTGATATGCTTAGTCTATTGATTTATAGGAAAGAATGTATTGAGTCATGGGCGGATGTTCCTAGTCATTGGCGGAGGTGCCAAGTCTTTGGCGGATGTGCCAAGACACTGGATGTTTGGTTTATATCGATGTTGCTTAGGAGCAGATCGACTGCTATTGCTGAGATTCGATATAGTATGCCAATGTCCAGGAACCGGGATCCCTAGATTAGAGAAGAGTCGCGTCTGAGATGATGAGTCAAGATGTTATTTACAGCTTTATATCGATTCATGTCTTTCAGATTTTGATACATGTTATTGATATCTGTTTCATGCCTTTATATTTGTTTATATGATTGCATGTATAGGTTGTTTATACTAGGAATATATTTCTCACCGGAGTTATCCGGCTGTTGTTTTGTTTGTATGTGTGCATGACAATAGGTGGGACAGGATCAGGGTCACGAAGAGGATGAGAGATCAGGATTAGCGTGGAGATCCGGACTTAGAAGTAGATTTGGTTTACAACACTTGATGTTTAGTTGTTGAACCCTAGTTTGAGATAAATGTATTGTGTACAAGACTTGTACTTTTGATCTAGATGTTGATCTTGTAAATGAAATAAGATTTATTTCATAAGTTGCGCACTCATGTATTTTAAAAAAAATTTAGACCCAGATTAATTATTTGATCCTAATGATGATTAAGATGACGAATGAGGTTCGGGTCCCCACAAAGTGTAGTGAGTAGATATCAATCAAACCCTGGTCTTCCACATTGGAAAGCTGTGAAAGACATCCTCAAGTATTTGAGAAGGACAAATAAATTGTTCTTGGTCTATGGGGTGGGGAACTGAAATTGGAAGGCTATATCGACTCTAGCAACCAAAGCGATATCGATGACTCGAAGTCAACCTCTGGGTTCATATTCATGCTCAATTGTGCTGCTGTCTCTTGGAAGACTTCCAAGCAAGACAGTATTGAGGATTCCACCACTGAGGCAGAATATATTGCTGCATCAGCTGCAGCAATAGAGGCTGTTTTGATAAGGAATTTCGTCCAAGAGTTGGGCGTCATTCCCAATGGAGTTGCTCCTGTCCCGGTGTTTTGTGACCACACGGGAGCTATAGCTCAAGCAAAGGAGCCAAGGTCTCATCAGAAATCAAAACATGTATTGAGAAAGTACCACATCCTTCGAGAGATTGTGGAAAGAGGAGAAGTGTCGATTGACAAAGTCGGCTCCGCAGATAATGTTGCTGATCCACTAACTAAGCCTTTACTTGGACCATTATTCGAGAAGCATCGCGAATCGATGGGTTTGAAGCATATGGGTAGTTGGCTCTAGTGCAAGTGGGAGATTGTTAGAGTAGGTGCTCATCGAGCTAAGTGTTGGCCGAGTGTTCACAATGAAACTCTATGTATAAACAATCTTTATTTTAATAATATTTGAAATTATTGTTTTGGCACATCTTTATCTGTATACCCATGCTAGTTGCATAGATAAAGTCCTTGAATATACTAATAATATAAAAAAAAAGAGATGCTCACATGATGAGTGTCATGAAACTCATATTTTCCATACTGTATATTCTAAACAGTTCCTAGTTGATTCAGCCGCCGCTAAGAAGGATATAGGCCGCTCGAGTTTGAGACTATTATCTGCGATGAGTACCATGTTTCATTGGTAGGGGACATTGTGATTTCCGAGCATGCAGATAGGTGTTTCTAGTAGAGTGCACTGAACAACCCTCCATATAGGACTTTCTAAGTAGTTCTCACTTATCAAGTGGAAACGTCCTAGTTTATGGTTGTACACCATTAGTCCTTATGACCCGGGACACCATTGAGACTCTATATGCTAGCATTGCACTTTGACTTGTTTACCGACTCATATGGGGTAATCAGGTGGCAATGTTGGGTGTTTTGTCGAAACATATAGGATTCGATGCACTTTAGTCGGGGATTCACCGCTTACCTTCGGGTATGGATATCCTATGTGATCATATGTATATGTAGTATGAAATCTCTGATCAGATTATGGTGGTAATTATGAAAGGGGTTTCATAGATTACACCATTGATGCAACTACGACATGACACATAGTATCGATTCTTTGACAGCTCTCAATATACCAATAGTTGTCGAATCGGTCGGGATATATGAGATCAAGGGATTGTACTGTACGCTAACCCTAATTGAATGGTTTTTGTAGGCACTATCATTTGATACCTAGGGAATCATGTAAGCGATGCTACTAGACATTTAACATGATTGGTTGGGTATTATCAGATTTGAGTTCTGACGTTCTTATTATCAAGGAGTTGGTAAGTAAGAATGGAGCAACTGGGGTATGCTGATATAAGGACATGTTTAGTCCCGAGTCACATTGAGATGTGAACCCACGGCTAGTTGTATCAATGAACCATTGAGGGTTACACAAGTGCTAACTTTCTAGATCCCGTTGAGAAGTAAAATAGTTCAATGTGTTGAACGGCTTATAAAGAAGGTTATAAGCGTAAATAAAAATAGAAGTATGACTTCTATAAGCAGAATGTAACTTTTAATTTGAGGAGGTGTTCCTAAATTAAAAGTTGGCCAAGCAAATAATGTATTTGAAAATTGTGATTTTCATAAACATTATTATGGACTAAATTAAATTAATTCAAGTGTTGAATTAGTTAAACACTAGTGGACCTAGTAGTGTCCAACTAATTAAATTAATTCAAGTGTTGAATTAATTAAACAACATTGGGCCTTATAAAGCCCAATTAGAAATAATTATTCAGCTAGTGGGCTTGAGTAAAATCAAGTAAGGTCTTATTGTTCTCAAATTTGTTTGAGACAATTAAATTAAAGTCCATGGGTCTTGTAATTGTTACAAGCCCAAATAGAATTGCATGCATGGGAGGTGAAAAGGTGGAGACAACTTTTTCAACATCCAAGGCATGGCATGCATTTGGAATACACAACAATTTTTCTCAAACCAAGAAAAGTCTCCCCTTCACTCCATGAAGAGATGGCCGAAATTTGTGCTTCTATTCTCCTCCATTTTTCTTCTTCATTTTTGTTGAGGAAAGATTATTCTTCTCAATGAAAAATACTCTAATTTTTCTAGTGCAAAATTAGAGTGTTTCTACTTTGTTAGTGGTAGATCTAATTTTGAAGGAAGGAGTCCAAGAACAAGGAGGCTTGAAGATTTGTCTTGCCATTCAATAGCTAAGGTGTTTACATCTTAGTTGGAGCGATCATCAATCTCTTGAGATTGATAGGTAATTTCTAAAACACCCTATGAATGTCATATTGTGTATTTATTGTTATTTGCTACACATCTTGGGAGGTGCTCGGTTTTGTTTTCTTGTTGAAAAACTTTTTCAAAACTTCCGTTCTGCAACCGGGCACCGTAACTGATCCTCTTTCAATAACGATTCGAGAATTTGCAACGACTTTGGGAGTATAGAAATGTATAAATTTGGATTTTAAGTTTGATGAACAATAAGATTGATTATAGGAATTAATTTTTTTTGTAAATAAGTTTAAATTTATCGAAATTATATTATGGGAAACCTGTAGAAGAAAATTAACAATGTCAAGAACTTATGAGTTAACTGTAGGAATTTTGAAATTAAGGACCAATTGGATAATTTTTGAGGAAATTAAGAATTAATTTTGCAATTTTTAAGGAATTTGGGGACTAGTTTAGCGATAAGCGAGAATTGAATGAGTTAAATGATAAGAATTTTCGATGATTTAGACTTTTAAGAATATTTGGAAACTTGGGATATTTTGGTTATAATGTTATAAGGAATGTTAATCAAGGGTTTTCAAGAATGAATCAATATTAAGCTTGAAAAATCTAAGCGTTAGCAGATGCGTTTGGGATTTTAAGATTGAAATTTGATAAGTTGATGAACATTTTGGGTATAAAATAAGGAAAATAATATACGATGAGTATGATCATCCATATTTTAATATTGAGAATTGTAAGAAATGTTGAAATTCGAGGTTATAATAGTAATAACACTAAGTCATTATGTTTTTTTTTTAAGTTGCAATTCGCAAATAAGGATTTAGAAGGTAAAATTAATAGGGATCAAGGAGACATAAGGACATTCTAAAGCTTAAGTTTTATCAGAGTAGCGCAGCGGAAGCGTGGATTGTTAGAATACTAGAACTAAGTCTAACATTTTGATTATCAAGGATAAGCGAATTTCGATGACGAAATTCAATTTAAGGGGGGAAGATTGTAACGCCCCGAAAATTTTAAGGTCCACGCGAACCACATGCACGCAAATTATTAAATTCCTTTGTATTTTAATTAATTGTTTTAATTACATTAACTAATTAGGTTGTGAATATTGACATATTTAAAATATATTTTTCTACATGGTTGCATTAAGATGTATTTTTAAAGGATATTCGAGTTGCAATCGAAGAACGAAGACCGAGGGCTGAAAAATAGAAATTTTTTTATTAAATAATTGTTTTTAATTATTTAAAATATGAGTGATGCTTTTTCTTATTTTTGAAAATAAAGAGTTTTGAGGTGATTTTATACTCCGGGACGTAAATTTTATCGTTGTTGGTTTTTCAAAAAAATTGCGAACATTTTGGCAACCCGGCTAATAAATTCACAAACTTATTTAAGAAAAATTATTTTTAAATATTTTAATTAAGCCCTAATGGGCTATTAGGCTTAATTATCCTTCCTAATGGGCCTAAGCATGGTTAGTATTTTAATTAACTATAAAAAAATAAAAAACCCACCCTAACCCCTTTAAAACTCACGCCCACCTCCCTTATTCAAACAAAACTCTTCTCTCAAAATAAAACACACTACACACACAAAAAAGGGTTGAAGGGAAAAGCATCAAAAGTTGCAAGGGTTTCAAGCCATCGTTCTTCGATTCGTCAACGTAAAATCGTGCATTTAATATGCAAAGGCACATCATATTCTTCCTTCAACATCTATCACACCATAGTATTTGTATGATCATGAATTGCATGGAAAAACAAGTCACACAACTCGCAATTTTCGTAACTATGCATGATCATGTATTAAACCCTTGTGTTTTGGTTAAAAAATCACGTTTAAGGGGCTGCCATGAATTAGGATATGAATAAACATGTATTTCCACAAGTTTAAATGTCTAGAAACGCATCCAAAAGCAGCAAATCAGAATGTGCAAGCTGGAAACCGAACTAAAGTGTATTGACCTTAGGGGCTCGGCTTTTGGGGCTTTGTCGCTAGGCTTGGCTTTGGTTGGGACCAGGGCTTGTCTAGGTTCATGTAGGGTTCAAGGAAAGAGTCCTAGCCACGCTAGGACTTGAGACAAGAGGCTGGGGAGGATTCCTAGCACCCGAGAGCACCAAGAAAGCAGCGCAGGGTAGCAGCTGGTGCAGGGAGGAGATGGCTCGGCCTGGGGGCTTTGGGCTGGGCTAGGTCGAGTCATAAGGGTCATAGGGAGAGCCTAGGTAGGGTGGTGCAAGGTTTGGGTGGTTCGAGAAAGCTGTAGGACCAGAAAACTCCAGCTGCGCAAGAATGGGGCTCACGTGAAGGCTAGTGCTCGACTTCTAGTGTTTTGGGGGCTTGGGTCAGTCCAGGGCCTGGGGTAGTGGGTTAGGCAGTCTCTAAGTGTCCTAGGATGAGTCTTGGTGTTTTGTTTCATGGGCTGGTTGGCTGAATAGAAATCTGGAACCAGAAACGTGAAAGCTGTACAGAAGTGGGTCATGGAAGTGCTGTAGGTGTTCCGCCTTAGGGTGTCAGTCATGGGCTGGACCAGGGCTCTTGGCTACGGTTTGGTACATGCCTAAGGGTCCTAGGATGTGTCTTGTGGTGGTGGTTAAGAGCTGGAGGTGACCTAGGATGACTAGGAGTCTTCTAGCATGAGTTTAGAAGAGTGCAAAACTTGGGTCAAATTTCAGAAGGTTTTTGAGCGGGACAGGGCTGGTTCTTTGGGCTGGGCTTGGTCAAGGGGGTACCTAGGTGGGTTGGCTAGGGTTTGGCTCGAATAAATCGGGAGATCGCTCGGGTAGATCGGTTAAGGGTCAAAAACAAAAATAATAAAGCTAAATTTGAAACCATGGGTCCACGGGTGTAGTTCATAGCTCCCAAGGGTAGAATAAACAATAAAAATGTTATGTTTAAAATTTGGGATCAAAATAATGAGTTTTGGATTTATCCGGGATTTAATCGCCGCACGAAACGTTAATTAAAGAATTAATTGAAAAGCCTAGTTTTAAGCTTTAAAAAAATATGGAAAATTATATTTAAGCTCAAATAATTATTAAAAGTATAATATTTTAATTTGGGAATTTTATATTAATGTTTGGTTTAATTCGGGATTAAAACGCATTAATACGTTATATTTAAAGATTAATTTAAAAGTTATCGGTTTATGCCAAATAAAAATATGAGAAAATTATGGTAAGCTTAAACAATTATTTAGGACATGTTAGAGTCAATAAAGTTAATAAAATGACAAAAACATGAAATTTTACATCTAGGGGTAAAACGGTAATTTTACACTCGAAAATTAGTAAATGTCATGGCAGTGCTCTGAATGTTGTTTTATATGCTAATATGATTATTTTCAATGATTATTGATGTTTAAGAATTTTTATATGTTAAAATATGTTTTTTAAATTGTTTATGAATTTAATATGTTAAAAATGTTTATGGATCGTTGTATGTTCAAACGTATTTTAAAACATTTATGGGTCTTTATATGTTAAAATGTCAATTTTAAATGCTTATAGATTTTTATGATGTTAATATGTTTATTTTTAATGTTTATGGATTTTTAATATGTTAAAATGTTATTTTAAATATTTATTATTTAAATTTTTATGATCTAAATTTTATTTTAAATGTTTAGGATGTTAAAATGTTTATTCTAAATGTTTAAGGATTTTTATTTGTTAAAACGTTTATTTTAAATGTTTACGGATTTTTATGATTTAATATTGACATTTAAAAGATATGTTGCATGTTTGGTTTAAAAGAAAAACGTTATATGCATGTTTAATTTTTATTAAGTGATGAGAATACGAAACGTTGAAGGAAGTGAAGTAATTGTGACTAAACATGTTGGAGATATCGTGAGGGTGAAGGTCCCAGTGGGAGCCCGACGATCGTATTTTCATTGATACGAATACGAATACGTTAATATGTTAATACGTTGGCTGAGACCCAGTTGACTGGTGAGAGTGTTGCCGATGTCCTGCCGTCCTGTACTTTGGTTTTATGTAGATGGATCCATCGCCCAATACGAATACGAATACGAGTCACAATTATCGATCTGAATTCAACGAAAGGAATATGAATATGAATATGTTGATACGGATATGAATATGAATACGAATATGAACATGGATATGGATATGAATATGAATATGTTTATATTGATATGAAATTGTTTATGAAAAGAATATGAAAATATTTTTGTTCAAAGTTCATGCATCTTTATGAAAAGGTTATTGTTTTAATATGTATGCATCATGATGAAAACGATATTTTAAGTCCAAGTATTTTCACGGTTGTATGTGATCTGTATATGTAGTACTTCTTATCAAGATTATGGTGTGTTGAGTATTCAGACTCACTAGGTGTGATTGATGCAGGTGATTATGATAATAATGTTTATGGAGGTCTTGATGGTTGACTTTGCTGGACTGAAGGTGCACATAACCCGAGGACCGACACTAGTTTTTCGCATTAGTTTATGATTATGATTTATGTTAAAGATATTTTCACGACTTTTTATTTATGCTATGAGATGTTTTTGAGAGGTTATAGTATGGGCTATACTTTTCAAATAATGTTTTTAGGTTGGTAAAACGTTTGTCGATTTTATGCTTTAAACTATTTTCTTTGGATTTTTAAATGGTTGTTTTATTCTCAAAATGGCGTCAAGGTATTTTAAAGTATATATGTATATTTTGAGTTATAGAGATTAAGGAGGAAAAAAAAATTTCTATTACTTTTTAAGAAAACGAATAGCAGACGTTTCACTTCTCATGGGCGAGACTTTCACATAGGCCTTCTCCCCAACATTAAATTCCACCGGCCTTCTCTTCAGTTCCACCCAGCTCTTCTATCGGTCTTGAGCTGCCTTGAGCTTTTCTCGGACAATTCTGACCTTGTCCACGGTCATCTGTACTAGCTCGGGTCCCACCACAGCTTTTTCTCCCACTTCTTCCCATTACAGGGATGATCGACATTGCCTTCCATACAGAGCTTTATATGGTGCCATTCCAATGCTGCTGTGATAGCTGTTGTTGTAAGCAAACTCAATTAAGGGTAAATGAGTGCTCCAGTTGGTACTGGATTCAAGGGCGCATGCTCGCAGCATATCTTCCAAGGTTTGTATGGTTCTCTCCGTTTGCCCATCGGTTTGAGGATGATAGGCCGTACTAAGGGTCACTTTCATTCCCACGGCCTCTTGGAATCTCTTCCAAAAGCGCGAGACGAATCTCGGATCTCTATCAGATAGGATTCTCACTGGCACTCCATGCAGCCTTACAATGTTGTCAATGTACAATGAAGCCAACTTGTCGAGATTGTAAATAATGCGGACGGATAGAAAATACGTAGATTTTGTAAGTCTATCTACGATTACCCATATACAGTCGTGGATTTACCTTGACTTTGGCAATCCTACCACAAAGTCCATGGATATATGATCCAATTTTCATTCGGGGATTTCCAAAGGTTGCAATAATCCTCCGGGTCACTAGTGTTCTGCCTTGACCTGCTGACATACCTGACATTTGGAGACGAATATGGCCACATCTCTTTTCATGCCATTCCACCAGAAATTATTCTTGAGGTCTTTGTACATCTTTGTACTGCCTGGATGGACTGAGAATTTTGACTTGTGCGCCTCTGCCATTATCTCTTGGCAAAGGTTATCGTTGTCGGGTACGCACAGTCGCCCTTTCATCCGTAGGACTCCCTTGTCATCAATATGATGATCCTGAGATTTCCTTTCTCAGACTCGATCTTTAAGTTTGGTCAGTACTGGGTCTCGATCTTGGTTTAACTTGACGGTCTCCCGCAGACATGGCTCGACCGAGAGGGAAGCTAGAGTCACTTTGCTTGGGCCCTTCCGAATTAGCGCATCAGCTACTTTGTTTGCTTTACCCGGATGGTAGCTTATGGTCAACTCATAGTCCTTCAGAAGTTCGATCCATCGCCCTTGCCTCATATTAAGTTCCTTCTGGGTGAACCAGTATTTGAGGCTCTGATGGTCAGTGAAGATTTCATATTTAGCACCATAGATATATTGCCTCCAAATCTTTAAGGCAAAGATAACCGCTGCCAGTTCCAGATCATGTGCAGGATAGTTTTGCTGGTGCGGCTTCAACTGCCTTGATGCATAGGCGATCACCCTTCTTTCTTGCATTAGTACGCATCCTATACCTTCCTTATATGTGTCACTTTAGATGGTGAAATGCTTATTTTCTGTGGGCAAGATCAAAACTGGCGTAGATGCGAGTTTCAATTTCAATGTCTGGAAACTCTTATCGCAACTTTCCCTCTAGATGAACTTAGAATTCTTTTATGTGAGTTTGGTCAGTGGCACAACTATCGAGGAGAATCTTTCGACAAACTTCCGGTAGTAACCTGCCGATCCAAGAAAGCTTCTGATGTCAGTGGCGTTCTAATTAGGTCTCGGCCACTCTGTAATTGCCTCCACTTTCCTTGGATCTACTCACACTCTTGCTTTCGAGATCACATGTCCTAGAGAGGACACACTCCTTAGCCAGAATTCACATTTGCTAAACTTAGCATAGAGCTTATTGTTGGAACTAAATTTCAGAGTTTGACAAATTAAGCGTGAAAAGATTGAACAACTGATCAAGATAACTGAAGGTAACTGAACTGAATATTCGTAAACTGATAATTGCCCAAACTGAAAATTAATGCGCATATAATTAAAGTTAACTGAACTACGCAAAGCTAACTGAACTATGTTGTCAACTGAACGATCAGTTGAGACTGATCAGTTACACAACCTTCAGTTAAGATCGATCAGTTATACAACAATTAGTTAATTCTATCGGCTAAAGAGTCAACTGATCAATCAAGCTTTACACGTCATCAGCTAAAATACGTAGCCAACAACCAAAAATTTTTACAAGAGCGGTGGCAACAACACATTTCAAAAAAGCTACAGTGTACGATTGTCAGAAGGATGTTGACATGGCTATTCAATGAATATAAAGATTCAAAATGCATTCATTGTTACCATTAGAAACACATCCTATAAATAGCCGAGAAGATCAGCTGAAGCAGAGTAACAAAGGTTATCAAAGCTACACTGATTTATACAAGTTTAGCAAAACTCTGCACATATTTTTTTATAAAAAACCTAGTTCCACAAAATCTCACATTTATCATACATATCAATAGATTTCAGGATATACTTTGAGCTTCAAGTACAAACACTCATTGTTGTTTTATTCGATCTTTCTAAGATCAGTTGTGCTAAGAAATTACACATCAATTGAGTACTGATAAGTTCTATTGATACTAAGAGTTTCAGTCTTGGCAGTATTAAGTCCAAACTGAAGTGGGTTTGTACAAAGCATTGTATAGATCAAAGCTTTTAGTAAATATCCTATCTTCATGATAGAGGGGCTGGCATAGAAGTAATTGAAATATCCAAACATCCACAAATCTTGTGCTCCTTCTTATCAGTTTTATTCTATCTGTCTTTTAGTTATTTCCGCACTTTTATATTAATTGATTGACATTGACAAAAAGATTCTTGAATTCAATCTATCACTAAACTGATTCAACCTTTGAAAAAGTTGTGAAAATTGTCAAGTGTTTATTCAACCCTTCCCCTCTTCTAAACACTTCTTCACACCCAACCGATCCTAACAAGTTGTATCAGAGCGGTTGAATCTTGTTTCTGAATATTTCCTATCTGCAAATTTGATTACCATGTCTTCTGTCAATTAAAATCCCAATGTTTTCCAGAGATGAATTTGACGATTGGAAGATTAGAATGCACGATCACCTAGCTGCATAAGATGATGATATGTGGTACGTTATCACTGACGGACCCATGAAAATATTGAAAGCAAATACTGCTATTGCCATAGATAATGGTTTTCCACATCGCATTGAAAAGCCTAGAGAATAATGGACAACAGAAGAAAAAAGAAAAACCAATTTCGACAATGTGGCTAAATATATACTGTACAAAACCTTGGATAAGGTTACATTCAGTAAGATAAAGCTCTGCAATACAGAAAACAAAATTTGGGAGAAATTAATTCAGCTGTGTGAGGGCAATGAACAGACGAAAGAAAATAAACTCTCAGTTGATGTTCAGAAGTTCGAAAATATCAAAATGAAGATTGGAGAGTCCATGAACGAATACGATGAAAGAATCAGTAGCATTGTAATTGAGCTGAATGCATTTGGAAAAGTGTATTCAAACAAAAAAATTGCGATGAAGGTAGTTCGAGTTTTTTCCGAGGAATGAGATGTCAAGACCATGGCTATTAGAGAGTCAAAGAACCTGAATAAGGTCGAATTACATGACTTATTTGCTGATCTCAAAGCGTATGAGTTCGAGCTACAAAAAAGGAAAGGAGAACCTTCTACACCAGCAGTTACAATCGCTCTTAGTTCAAACAAGCTAGAACCAATCACTTCAGTTGAGAAAACTGCTGATCACCTAAGTAATGACGTAATGTCATTATTTGTGAAGAAATTAGGAAAATTCATGAGAAGAAACCAAGGTTCATTCCAACGAAATTATCAGAGGAATAACTCAAAGGAAGCACCAAACTCTTGCTTCAACTGTGGAAACCAAGGTGATCCCTGGCCACCAATACAGCATCTGTAGGTCTTTGTACATCTTGGTACCCCGGGATGGATGGAATACGGAGATGTATGTGCCTCTGTCAAAATATCCTTTCTAATCGAATCAACACTAGGTACCTACATCCTTCCTCTGTACCTCACAATACCATCAGACATTGCAAATAGTACACTGCCCTTGGCTTCATCCTTAAGTCTTCATTTTTTCAATTGTTCATTTGAAGGCTGACCTCTACAGATTTGGTCTAGCAAAGAAGACCGGACTGTCAGATTAGACAACTTGGGATCTCTGCCCATAGGATAAACTTCTAGGCCAAACCTCTGAATCTCTTAATGAAGAGATATATGTGCTGACAGCTGTGCTATGACTGCTACCTTCTTGCTCAAAGCATCTGCCACAACATTAGTTTTCCCTGAGTGGTAGCTAATTTCACAATCGTAGTCTTTTACTAACTCCAACCATCATCTTTGTCTCATGTTCAGTTCTTTCTACATGAAGAAGTACTTGAAACTCTTGTGATAAGTGAATATCTGGCATTTCTCGGCGTATGAATAATGTCTCCATAACTTCAACGCAAAGACAACTGCAGCTAACTCGAGATAATGAATCGGGTAGTTCTTCTTATGCGCTTTCAACTGTCTGGAGGCATAAGCTATAACCCGACCATGCTGCATCAATACTGCGCCTAAACTGAGCTTAGAAGCGTCGGTGTATAACACAAAATTACCTTGCCCTGATGGCATGGTTAAAACTGGCGTTGTGATAAGATCTTGCTTCAAAGTATCGAAGCTCTTCTGACACTCGTCACTCCATACAAATTTAGATTTTTTCTTAGTCAATGAAATGAGTGACACTGCAATCAAGTAAAACCCCTGAGTAAATTTTATGTAGTAGTCTGCCAAGCCTTTGAAACTACGGATCTATGACGCGTTCTTCGGCTCAACCCATTCTCTTACTGCGCCACTTTAGTTGGATCCGCCTCAATGCCACAACTAGATATAATATATCCCAAAAATGCTATTTTCTCCAATCAGAATTCATACTTATTGAATTTTTCAAGAAACTTACGACTCTGCAAGACTTGCAAAACTGTACCCAAATGCTGACTGTGCTCCTCATGGCTCTTTGAGTATATAAGAATGTCGTCAATGAATACTATGACGAACTGATCTAAGTAGGGCTGAAATACTTGATTCATTAGTCCATAAAATCGCTGGAGCATTGGTCAGTCCAAATGACATCACTAAGAGTTCGTAGTGCCCATATCTAGTTCTGAAGGCTGTCTTTTAAACGTATGCATCCTTTATGTAACGCCCCGAAAATTTAAAAGTCCACGAAAAACACATGCATGCAATTATTAAATTCCCCTGTATTTTTAAATAAATGTTTTAATTGCATTAATTAATTATGTTGTGCATATTTACATGTTTAAAATATATTTTTCTACATGGTTGCATTAAAATATATTTTTAAAGGTTATTCGAGTTGCGATCGAGGAACGGAGACCGATGGCTGAAAAATAGAAAATGATTTTTATTAAATAGTTGTTTTTAATTATTTAAAAATATGGGTGATGCTTTTTATTATTTTTGAAAATAAGAGGTTTTGAGGTGATTTTATACGCCGTGACGTAAATTTTATCGGTGTTGGTCTTTCAACGAAAATGCGAACGTTTTCGCAACCCGGCTAATAAATTCACAAACTTATTGTACCAAAATTATTTTTATTATTTTAGTTAAGTCCTAATTAAGACTAATGGTCCTAATTATCTTTTCATGGGCCTAACCTTGTTTGAAGAGTTAATTTAAGTATTTAAAGTACTAAATCCTACCCCATAACCTATTCTACACCCCCACACCCCTAGAGTTTTAAAACTCTTCCCCACCAGCAGCAAATACACGTGCACACACCCACAAATTTAGAGGAGAAAAATCGAGGAAGCCTTGAGGAAAACTTGTAGCCAAAGTCTCGCCGTCGTTCTTCGATTCGTCAACGAGAATTCGTGCGTAAAATACGCAAAAGCACGTCATATTCTCCTTTTATTCTTCATCACACCATATTATTTATTTTTGTTTGAAATTACATGAAAAACAAGAACACCTTGACATATTTTCGCACATGCATCTAGGGTGATTTTTAAAACATGAATTTTGATCCAAAAACCATGAATTTCATGTATCTAAGGGGCTGCCATGATTAGGAGATGTTAGGGTCATGTTTTATGCAAGTTTAAGGGGTCCAATAACACACCAAAAGGCTGCACAAGGAATAGAAACAGGCTGGAAACCTTCGGCACCAAATCAGAGGAGAACCGTGGGATTGGGTTGGCTTCTTCTTCATGCTATGGCTCGGTTTCTATGCATGGGGTCACGGGGCTTGGCCAGGGCTGGCTGGGGCTCGAGGAGGGTCAGGTGTGAGGGCTGGTAGGGTCCTAGCATGGCTAGGACTCAAGGGGCAGTGAGCAAGGAAGAGTCCGTTAGTGCAGGGACTCTTCCAAAGCGCGCAGGGGAAGAGGTCTGCTGGGGGCGGCTCGCGGCTGGTTTGGGTGAGCCAGGCTGGTCCTTCATGGTCTAGAGAGGGTGGTCCAGGGTTGGGACAGGGCTGGTATGGTTTGGTCCAGGGAGGGCTGAGCAAAAGCTTGAGAACGTGAAGGATGCCATAGACGCGCAGGCTGCTGGATTCTTCAGGCGGCTTGTGCATGGCTCAGGGGCTTGGACTGGGGGTGGCTCGGGTCTGGGACTGGTCTAGGGTCAGTAAGGGTCATGGGTGCTCAATGGTTAAGGGCTGGTAGTGTCCAAAGGCAGCTAGGAAACCTATTACACTTAGGACACAAACACACGAACACATCCAGAATATTGGGCCAAGTTTCAGAAGTATTTTGGGCGGGCCAAGGCTAGTTTTTCGGACTGGGCTTGCAAAGTAGGGTCCCTAGATGGGTTGTCTAGGTTTTGGCTCAAGGTGGCTCGGGCGTGGCTCGGGTAAATTAGGAGATGGCTCGGTGTGTTCGAATAGGTGTCAAAAATGAGATTTTAAGAACTAAAAATGAATCCATGGGTCCACGAGTGTGGCTCATGACTTGGAAGGGTAGAATAAATCATTAAAAGGTTATGTTAAAAATTTGGGATCAAAATAACAAGTTTTGGATTTATTCGGGATTTAATCGCCGCACGAAACGTTAATTAACGAATTAATTGAAAAGCCTAGTTTTAAGTTTTATAAAATTATGGAAAATTAGTTTTAAGCTTATATAATTATTAGAAGTCTAAGTTTTTAATTTGGGAATTTTATATTAAGGTTTGGTTTAATTCGGGATTAAAACGCATTAATACGTCACATTTAAATATTTATTTAAAAGTCATCGAATTAAGCTAAATAAAAATATGAGAAAATTCAAGTAAGGTTAATAATTATTTGGAACATGTTAGAGTCAATGGAATTAAGAAAAAGTCAAAAACGTGAAATTTTACGTCTAGGGGTAAAACGGTCATTTTACACATAGAAATTAGTAAACGTCATGGCAGTACCATATTTGCTGTTTTATATGCTAATATGTTTATATAACATGTTTATGAATTTTTACATGTTGAAATATGATTTTTAAATGTCATGGATTATCAAGGATTAAATTGGACAATTAAAAGATATGTTGCATGCTTGGTTTCAAAATAAAAATGATATTATGCATATTTTTATTAAGTGATTATAACATGTTGAAGGACGTGAAGGGACTGTGACTACTACATGTTGGAAATGTCGTGAGGTTTATGGTCCCAGTGGGAGCCCGACGATCGTGTTTCCTTGGATACGGATACGAATACGAATACGTGATACGAATACGAATATGTTAATACGTAGGCCAAGGCCCAGTTGACCGGTGAGAGTGTTGCTGGTGTCCCCGCTGTCCAATACTGTGGTTTTTTTCGATGGATCCATCACCCAATACGTTTAAGAATACGAGTCACAATCACGATCTGAATTCAACAAACACGAATATGAACATGAATATGAATATGATGATATGAATATGTTGATATGAATATGGATACGAATATGAATATGTTTATGTTTATATGAAAATGTTTACGCATAAGATTATGAAAATGTTTTTATTTAAAGGTTTTATGCATCATGAAAATGTTTACGAAAATATTATGTTTATGCATCTTCATGAAAACGATATTTTAAGTACAAGTATTTTTCACTGTTATATGTTAACTGTATTACGTATTACTCGTTATCAAGAATATGACGTGTTGAGTCTTTAGACTCACTAGGTGTGATTGATGCAGGTTATATTGATTATGAATATGATAATGGAGGTATTGATGGTTGACTTTGCTGGACTGAAGGTGTACATAACCCGAGGATCGACGCTAGTTTTCCGCACTAGTTATGATTTATGATTTTAAGTAATGTTAAAGATATTTTATGACTTTTTTTATTTATGTTTTGAGAGGTTTTTGAGAGATTATAGTATGGGCTGTATTTCTCAAATATATAGTTGGTTGTTTTATTTTAAAATGATGTCCAAAATATTTTATGTAATTTTTGGTGGTCAGCCAATGCTAGGGAGGTTTTAAAAAAAATTTCTAGCACGTTTTAAGAAAACGAATAGCATACGTTTCAGTTGGTATCAGAACAAAGGTCCTGTAAAGGGTTGTGCCACCATCAGCGCCAGAAAGATCAGTCGTCAAGCCTCAGTCTGTAAGTTTACATGCTTTATATGATTTTATGATATTACCTGCTAAGTACATGAATTATATGTTTACGTCACATGTTTAATAGTTTTATGATAATTTATGATTTATATGCTTTAGAATTTTTATATGTGATACGATATGAAATAAGAAATTATTTGGGCTATTAAGGATAAACGAATTTCGAGGACTAAATTCAATTTAAGGGGGGAAGATTGTAACGCCCCGAAAATTTAAAAGTCCACGAAAAACACATGCATGCAATTATTAAATTCCCTTGTATTTTTAAATAAATGTTATAATTGCATTAATTAATTATGTTGTGCATATTTACATGTTTAAAATATATTTTTCTACATGGTTGCATTAAAATATATTTTTAAAGGTTATTCGAGTTGCGATCGAGGAACGGAGACCGATGGCTGAAAAATAGAAAATGATTTTTATTAAATAGTTGTTTTTAATTATTTAAAAATATGGGTGATGCTTTTTATTATTTTTGAAAATAATGGGTTTTGAAGGTGATTTTATACGCCGTGACGTAAATTTTATCGGTGTTGGTCTTTCAACGAAAATGCGAACGCTTTTGCAACCCGGCTAATAAATTCACAAACTTATTGTACCAAAATTATTTTTATTATTTTAGCTAAGTCCTAATTAAGACTAATGGTCCTAATTATCTTTTCATGGGCCTAACCATTTTGAAGAGTTAATTTAAGTATTTAAAGTACTAAATCCTACCCCATAACCTATTCTACACGCCCCACACCCCTAGAGTTTTAAAACTCTTCCCCACCAGCAGCAAATACACGTGCACACACCCACAAATTTAGAGGAGAAAAATCGAGGAAGCCTTGAGGAAAACTTGTAGCCAAAGTCTCGCCGTCGTTCTTCGATTCGTCAACGAGAATTCGTGCGTAAAATACGCAAAAGCACGTCATATTCTCCTTTTATTCTTCATCACACCATATTATTTATTTTTGTTTGAAATTACATGAAAAACAAGAACACCTTGACATATTTTCGCACATGCATCTAGGGTGATTTTTAAAACATGAATTTTGATCCAAAAACCATGAATTTCATGTATCTAAGGGGCTGCCATTATTAGGAGATGTTAGGGTCATGTTTTATGCAAGTTTAAGGGGTCCAATAACACACCAAAAGGCTGCACAAGGAATAGAAACAGGCTGGAAACCTTAGGCACCAAATTAGAGGAGAACCGTGGGATTGGGTTGGCTTCTTCTTCATACTATGGCTCGGTTTCTATGCATGGGGTCACGGGGCTTGGCCAGGGCTGGCTGGGGCTCGAGGAGGGTCAGGTGTGAGGGCTGGTAGGGTCCTAGCATGGCTAGGACTCAAGGGGCAGTGAGCAAGGAAGAGTCCGTTAGTGCAGGGATTCTTCCAAAGCGCGCAGGGGAAGAGGTCTGCTGGGGGCGGCTCGCGGCTGGTTTGGGTGAGCCAGGCTGGTCCTTCAGGGTCTAGAGAGGGTGGTCCAGGGTTGGGACAGGGCTTGTATGGTTTGGTCCAGGGAGGGCCGAGCAAAAGCTTGAGAACGTGAAGGATGCCATAGACGCGCAGGCTGCTGGATTCTTCAGGCGGCTTGTGCATGGCTCAGGGGCTTGGGCTGGGGGTGGCTCGGGTCTGGGACTGGTCTAGGGTCAGTAAGGGTCATGGGTGCTCAATGGTTAAGGGCTGGTAGTGTCCAAAGGCAGCTAGGAAACCTATTACACTTAGGACACAAACACACGAACACATCCAGAATATTGGGCCAAGTTTCAGAAGTATTTTGGGCGGTCCAAGGCTAGTTTTTCGGACTGGGCTTGCACAGTAGGGTCTCTAGATGGGTTGTCTAGGTTTTGGCTCAAGGTGGCTCGGGCGTGGCTCGGGTAAATTAGGAGATGGCTCGGTGTGCTTGAATAGGTGTCAAAAATGAGATTTTAAGAACTAAAAATGAATCCATGGGTCCACGGGTGTGGCTCATGACTTGGAAGGGTAGAATAAATCATTAAAAGGTTATGTTAAAAATTTGGGATCAAAATAACAAGTTTTGGATTTATTCATGATTTAATCGCCGCACGAAACGTTAATTAACGAATTAATTGAAAAGCCTAGTTTTAAGTTTTATAAAATTATGGAAAATTAGGTTTAAGCTTATATAATTATTATAAGTCTAAGTTTTTAATTTGGGAATTTTATATTAAGGTTTGGTTTAATTCGGGATTAAAACGCATTAATACGTCACATTTAAATATTTATTTAAAAGTCATCGAATTAAGCTAAATAAAAATATGAGAAAATTCAAGTAAGGTTAATAATTATTTGGGACATGTTAGAGTCAATGGAATTAAGAAAAAGTCAAAAACGTGAAATTTTACGTCTAGGGGTAAAACGGTCATTTTACACATAGAAATTAGTAAACGTCATGGCAGTACCATATTTGCTGTTTTATATGCTAATATGTTTATATAACATGTTTATGAATTTTTACATGTTGAAATATGATTTTTAAATGTCATGGATTATCAAGGATTAAATTGGACAATTAAAAGATATGTTGCATGCTTGGTTTCAAAATAAAAATGATATTATGCATATTTTTATTAAGTGATTATAACATGTTGAAGGACGTGAAGGGACTGTGACTACTACATGTTGGAAATGTCGTGAGGTTTATGGTCCCAGTGGGAGCCCGACGATCGTGTTTCCTTGGATACGGATACGAATACGAATACGTGATACGAATACGAATATGTTAATACGTAGGCCAAGGCCCAGTTGACCGGTGAGAGTGTTGCTGGTGTCCCCGCCGTCCAGTACTGTGGTTTTTTTAGATGGATCCATCACCCAATACGTTTAAGAATACGAGTCACAATCACGATCTGAATTCAACAAACACGAATATGAACATGAATATGAATATGATGATATGAATATGTTGATATGAATATGGATACGAATATGAATATGTTTATGTTTATATGAAAATGTTTACGCATAAGATTATGAAAATGTTATTTAAAGGTTTTATGCATCATGAAAATGTTTACGAAAATATTATGTTTATGCATCTTCATGAAAACGATATTTTAAGTACAAGTATTTTTCACTGTTATATGTTAACTGTATTACGTATTACTCGTTATCAAGAATATGACGTGTTGAGTCTTTAGACTCACTAGGTGTGATTGATGCATGTTATATTGATTATGAATATGATAATGGAGGTCTTGATGGTTGACTTTTGCTGGACTGAAGGTGCACATAACCCGAGGACCGACGCTAGTTTTCCGCACTAGTTATGATTTATGATTTTAAGTAATGTTAAAGATATTTTATGACTTTTTTTATTTATGTTTTGAGAGGTTTTTGAGAGATTATGGTATGGGCTGTATTTCTCAAATATATAGTTGGTTGTTTTATTTTAAAATGATGTCCAAAATATTTTATGTAATTTTTGGTGGTTCGGCCAATGCTAGGGAGGTTTTAAAAAAAATTTCTAGCACGTTTTAAGAAAACGAATAGCATACGTTTCACTTTAACTTAAGTTGATATTACGCAGAATGTAGATCTATCTTAGAGAACACTGTAGCTCCCTGCAACTGATCGAATAAGTCTTCGATCCTTGGCAATGGGTATTTGTTCTTGATCGTTACCATGTTGAATTCTCAGTAATTGATACACAACCTCATGCTTCCATCTTTCTTCTTTACGAAGAGTATTGGTGCGCATCATGGTGAGAAACTAGGACGGATGAATTCTTTGTCTAGGAGCTCCTAAATTTGCTGCTTGAGCTCTAACATATCTGCTGGAGCCAAACGGAATGGTGCCTTAGAGATTGACACAGTGCCTGGCACAAGGTCAATGGCGAACTCCACTTCTCTCTGGTGGAAAGCCTATGACGTCGTCTGGGAAATTGTCGGGAAAATCTTTGACAATTGGTACATCAGTAATCGATGGGGTGGGTGCGTCAGGTGCTGAAATAATACTGGCCAAGAATGCCTGAAACCCCTTATGTATAAGTTTCCGGGCCTGCATGCATCATGCGAGGGAAACATTTCCACCTGTCTGGCTCAAAAAGAAATTGCTCCATTCCCAACGGTCTTACCAACAACGATCTTTTCTGAAAGTCAATTAGAGCTATGTTCTTCATCAGCCAGTTCATTCCCCAAATAACATCAAACTTTGGCATTGGCAACACAATCAGATCGGCATAAACCAGGTGGCCCTGTAGTTCAAGATCGATATCTCTAACCACGCTGGTAGCTGATAATTCCTCCCCTGATGGGACTGTCACGGAGTAGTTCACATCGAGTCCAATGGACTTGACATCAAAATAATTAGGGAACGTCTGTGAGATAAAAGAGTGAGTAGCCCCAGAATCAAACAGGGCATTCGTGGCTACTCTCTTTATGAGGATACTTCCTATCAGCAATGTAGTGTCTGGATTTTCCTCTTCGGCATGCATGACGAACACTCTTCCCTGGATCGGATGCATCAACTGCGGGCAGTCCTTCAGCATGTGGTCAGTGGCTCCACATTTGAAGCATTTTCCCGTACCTCACAAACATTGTCCCTCATGTCTACGGCTGCACTTTGGGCACATTGGAAACTCACCAGGCTTCTGAGAAGTTTTCCCTTGTGGTATAGGACCTTTACCTTTCGGCGGTCCTTGAAACGGCCTCGTTCCCTGCTGTCCATGGAAATGTTTCATAAACTGTTGTTGAGTGTTGTGCTGTTGGGGCGCCTGATAGGGCCTCTTGCCCTACCTGTCATTCTCAATATCTTTCTATTCATGTTCAGCCGCCAAGGCTCTAGATACAGCAACAACATAAGTGGTAGGACCAGCAACTCTAACATCACGGCGCAAGATCGGCCGTAATCCATCAATGAAATGCCTAAGCTTCTCCCGGGCATCATTCGCAATTAGGGGCACGAAGTGACGCCTCCTCTCAAATTTCTTCAAAAATTCGGCTACACTACTATCTCCCTGTCACAAAGTCATAAACTCCTTG
This sequence comes from Primulina tabacum, assembly GCF_025594145.1. Classification (NCBI taxonomy): domain Eukaryota; kingdom Viridiplantae; phylum Streptophyta; class Magnoliopsida; order Lamiales; family Gesneriaceae; genus Primulina; species Primulina tabacum. Next base: position 19,173,562 of record NC_134559.1, read on the forward strand.
GTCAGTCGGGAGCGTACTTCCTCAGTGAAGTACTTGGAGTAAAACACTTCCTTGAAACCCTCCCAAGTAAGGGTCTGCAAATTCACTGACACAGACGCGCTCTCCCACCACAGTCTGGCGTCCCCTGTCAACAGAAAGGTGGCACATCTAACTCTGTCTACATCCTGCAGCTCCATAAATGTGAATATCACATCGATGGACTTAATCCATCCCTCAGCTATCATCGGGTCAGTAGTCCCCGAGAACTCCTTTGGATCCATCCTCCAGAATCTCTCATACACCGCCTCTGACTTGGGCGGCCTCGCTCCAGTATCTACCCCAGCAATATTCCACTCAAACTGTGCGAAGAACTGAGTCATTCTTACAAGCATATGCGCCTGCATATCTGGCGGGGGACGAGGAGGAGTGGCCCTCTCCTCATCCCGAGCCTTTCTATCCTCTTCACCTGCTCCCCGTGCTATCATACGTCTAGGAGGCATACAGTTCCACAATTTACCCAACACGTAAACCAACATGCATGAACATAATATCCATTTCATCATAAGATGAACGTAAATCAAACTTAAACGTGTACATGCTGAAATCATGACTTTGATGCTTACTACAAGAAATAATTTTTTAAAAAGAAAACTTTAAAAATTACAGACTTGAGGCATGACTTCGTGAGCTTCTCGCAACTGGAAGTAGGCATAACCCTTTACAAGAACACTGCTCTGATACCAACTATAATGTACCGTACTTTTAAATGATTAAAATTTGCGGAAAATAATTTTTTTCTTAAATAAGTAATATACTCTCGAAAATGAAATATAATTAAAACGCTTGTCTAAATATTTGAAATATAAATAGTCCAAAAGCTTGAAAAAGTATTTGTTTAAACGTCGACATAAAGTAGTTTCATAAAAATCAGAGTAAAAGAGTTCAACATGCATAGGAAAAAAATTCTTGAAGCTTAAGCGGTCCTCGGGTTAGTCCAAGCCAACTCACTGGTCTCCGCCTCTCGCCTCCTCATACTCGTCCTCACCTGCATCGATCAAGTCTAGTGAGTCTAAAGACTCAACATGTATAAATTGAAAATAGCAAGTAGTACATAATAAAGACACATGAGTTTTAAAGTAGCACATACATATTTAAACTTTGAATATACTTACATAAACATAAGCGTGCCATTAATTCATAAACATTTTCATAAACGTGCTTGCATCGTACATACTTAAATATGCATAATGATCATCATTTTGCGTAGAGATATGTTTCCAAGAAAGTGACCCATACATATTGCGCCTGATCAGACTAAACCACAGTACAGGGCTGGCAGAGATCATCACATCCTTTCGACCAAACGTCCATTCCCACAAACATAAGATCCCCGATCAGGCTTTACCGGGTGAATTGGTCCTTAGTCATGCTTTACCGCTTCTCAATCTTGATCAAAACTCGGTTATGCTTTACCGGGGTGGAGAGATAATTGGACACGTTCTCCGGCTTCCAAACCCGTTCATAATGGTCACAAGACAATTCGCATACCTCCAAAACATAAAAAATTTTCTTTGCACGTCAAACATACTAATACATTATGCATGCCTGCCCAGGACAAAAATTTATTTATTTTTTTTTAGAGAGCTTGGCGTTCGGGTGGTAAGATCTTACCGCCTGAGCGCCGCCTAGTTCCAACGAAGCCTACAACTCGAAAATCCTCAAGAAGAACAAATTTTTGACACAGTTTGAGCAGTCACACGAGAAAAGTCATAACTCACTCGTCTATTTTCTGAAAATTACGAATTTACTGTCAAATCGAAGATATCAAAAAATAATACGTTTTGTATTTTGAAAGTTTTTCCAAAAAACCGACCGAATATTCGCAGGATCCGAAATGACAGTAGATTCGGTTTTTGGAAATCTAAAAATCGTTTCAATATCGTAGCTCAAACTTTGCATAACATAAACGGATTTTCACACAATATACATCAAAATATTTACTATGACAAGATCGATGAAAAAAATGTAAGAATATACATTCCTTTGCGTCTAAACGATCGAAGGTAACGAATACCGACGCAGTGGATTACAGGAGATGACAGGGGAATGCTTGCTACACCATTCTTGCTCGAAAAAAGGGACGTGAAACTCAAGAAATTTGCAAGGAAAAGGGGTGGCTGCTGGGATAAAACATAGAACCCTAGTTTTTCCCTTCAATTGAACGTGTAAATGTGTGTGTATAGCGTGTATGTGTGTGTGTGATTAGGGAGTTAATTAGTGGTTAATTAGTTTAATAAAAATACTAATAACCAATTAAAATGCTAAATAAAATATACTAATATAACTATTTAATCTCATTCAAAGAATTAATAAAATAATCAAATACTAAATTTTCAAGATTAAAATTCACAAATTCAAATTAGTATTTTAGAAAAACTTAAAATGTTAAACTCAACTAATGAATTAAATTAGGTTTTTAATGAGCGCTCAAAAATTCATAAATCATTTAAAATACTAATTTCCTTGACTTAAAATAAAATACCAGATTTTCATAAATCGCTTAAATAGTCACCGGTATCTTTTTTCGATCTCATATCGAATATTCGCGTGAAACATAAAACTCAAGAAAATGCTTAAACGTGCGTCAAAAAACATTTAATAATTTAAAATAATGCGAATCATAAATCATGCATCGTTAAAAGCATTTTAAAATTAAAAATGTAATTTAAAATTTTAATAAATGCATGGATTTACGTATACTGATTTTAAGCTCTACATTCTTTGTTTGAATACAATTTTCCAAGTGCATTCAGCTCATTTAGTGAATATCTTATTGTGGGGACCCGGACGCTAATTCATTCCTTAATCGTCTTTAGGAATAATTCAAAAAATTATAATAAACAGGGTCTAAATTTTTTTTAAAAATACAAAGCGGAAACGTAATGTAATTCAATTCAAATTACCTATTAAACATAAATATACAAATCTTGTATTATCTACAAGAATTCAACTAGGTTCAACTATATCTCAGTGCTGAATCCTAGGTTGCTTCGAAGCCCAGATCTCCACGCTATCTAGTCCAGCCTCATTCTCTTCTTGACCCTGATCCTATCCCACTTGTTGCCATGCACACATACAAACAAGACAACAGCCGGATAACTCCGGTGAGAATTACATTCTCAGTATAAATCATGTATACATGCAATCATAAAAACAATATAAAAGCATATAACATATATGTCTAACATGTATTCAAATCAGAATATAAATCCTTATCAAGAATAAATCCTATTCTAAACATGTACCATCATCAGCAACATAAATCAATATGTACCATATTAAGGAACATAATCAACATAACTCAATATAAATGGTCAATTAGACTCATGACTCCACATTTAAGACTAGACTCAATCCTAGTCTAGGGATACCGGTTTCCAGAAGTTAGCATTCCCATATCGACCAACAATAATAGAAAAGACTCCAGTGCTATCCACGTCGATAGGGTATCGATCACCAGTAATAGAAGAAATACCAATTCTATCCACATCGATATGGTATCGATCACCAGTAATAGAAGAAGCTCGTATTCTATCCACATCGGTATAGTATCGATCACCAGTAATAGAAAGAACTCCGATTCTATCCACATCGATATAATATCGATCACCAGTAATAGAAAAAGTTATGATTCTATCCACATCGATACGGTACCGATCACCAGTAATAAAAGAAGCTCCGATTCTATCCACATCGATATAATATCGATTATCAGTAATAGAAGAAGCTATAATTCTATCCATATCGATAGCCAAACATCCGGTGACAGACTTTGTCACAATCGCCAATACACTATCTTGTGCATCGTGCAATGTGCCCGTGGCGAACCCACCACTATCAGGCACTTCTATCACAAGATTACTCATCGAATACCTGCTGTCTATAAATCAAGAGAACAAGTACATCAATCAAATCAATACTATAAGGTAAAGTATGTGATTTAGGAAAACTCGAGCCAAACCTCGCTCGAGTTGTGCAATCCCAACTCAACATTAATTTATACCTTTATCTTCTCGGTCCGACGAAGACGAAGTATTGAAGTCAACTCTGTCCATACCCAATCTGATAATGACAATCGAATAGATACAATATCAGTACATAACTCAGTTCAAAACCTGTTCTGATCAATACTCAAATCAAAACATAATCGGATCAATGCCAATCGACATATGATACCACAATACCATCTCAACCAATACCGAGTCTGATCAATATCAATCAACTGATGTTTCGACGGCATACCAATACAGTCTCGATAACCCCGTCAGTCCCAACATCACAGATATAATACCAGAACTCATAATTAATATTGGTAGAAATCATAATCTCAACGATGATATAAATCTGATATCGATTCTCAATCAAATCGACTCCAAAATTCATAACAATTACATAACCAGTCCGTTCTTTAATCTGACTTCGATTATACGATGTTCACTGTATCAGAAACACCATATATGATTCCTATTCAATTCTGATAACATCATAATTTCAAACGACATCAAAACGTAACAAAACTTACGCCCAGTTGTAGCTGTCGTTGCTAGGAACTCGGTGCTGTACTTAGATTCAAAATCAGAAGGACGGATCACTCGTAAATCTCAAATCTCACGTCGAAGGAAAACTTTACTCTTTCTCCCTTGAAGCTTGCTCGGTTGCTAAATGAAGAATCACTTCATTTATATATATATATTATTCACGTTGCATATAAAGACCAAATGTCGATTTTTCGTGATGCATGCCTGGCCCATATGCGCGCCCAAGTCCCGCGCATATGCGCCGAACGTTCTGTCCGAACTTACAGCAAGTCGCGCATATGCGCGACGTCCTTCCGCGCATGTGCGCGACATTCTCTGGACTCGAGTCTTACCGATACACCTCCTCGCGCATATGCGCGAGGTCTTCTGCCTTCGCCATGAGCTGCTCGCGCAGATGCGCGTCTTTCTTCGCGCATGTGCGTGCAAGGTTCTGTCTACCTCGCGCATGTGCGCCTATCACGTCGCGCATGTGCGCGAGGACTCTTTCTTGCTCCTCATTTTGATTTTCTTTCGTCTTTTCAGGTCTGCTCCGTTCCGTCTATAATCATATCAATTATCACCAATAGATTATAATAATTTTTGCCAAATCCTTTTAGATTAACCGGATAAATTTCTCGGGCCTTACATTTCTCCCCCTCTAAGATATGATTTCGTCCTCGAAATCACAAACAATCAAATCAGATAAAGAAGGAATGTATAATAGAGGTTACTTCAGCAAATTCATTCTATCAAACCATTCTGATAAAATTACTTGCAAATACTGGCTATACAACATCCGTATATACCAATCAACAGATCATGCCAAATCCATATCATCAGCTGTTATCAAATCTGTTTATCCCAGTCAAGGATTTACTCAATATTTGGCTTTAAATACCAATCGTCACTATCCGACGTCGGCATATTAAGTCGGTTCATTCGAAGCTGGTGTTCATCCTTTTCTAAATCAGCTTCATTTTCTTTATAAGATTTATGCTTTTATTAACTTCAATCTTAGTTATCACCGTAATATCATTCCCACTCAGCGAAAATCTGCAGTATTCACTGTACAATGTCTTATCTGTGGCTATCCCAATACTCGTTTGATAGCTATCATTATACAATAATTCATAAAGTGACAAGACATCAGGTCACTAGTGCTAAAATCCAGCACTACAGTTCCTGGATATTCTTCAGTATCTAGATAGTTCAATCCAACTATCCGTCAATCTATAAACCATAGATAAAAATCATACTATACATTCTGCCAAAAGTATAAAATCAATCAAAAATCACGGTATGATATAATTAACTCTGGCATTCACTACAATCTGACCCCCTTTTCTGACTTACCTCTCAGTCATCTTGTCATATCTGTACGTCATCCTGTACGATATACATATGCAGATTTGAACAATCGTTCAATCATAACCACATCCTGGTACATTCTTGGCACGATTTCGGTAAATATCACCATATCCATAGAATTATACTCCTATTTCTATTAAGGAATCGATAATCTGTATAACCAATCTCCTGGTTTCTATCTTCCTGTCTTCATCTGTCAGCGATTTAGACATTTCAATACAAATTCTGACAAAACCGATTTCTTTTATTTACATTAAAACTGTCCGTTCGTATTATCACACATTTCTTTTTACTAGAATAATACGGAATCTACTACTGTGTGCCTCTGACAATACCTGTCATTTCAAATTCGAAATATCTGACACAAACAAATCAGCTAATTATATAAAATAAAGCATTACCTACCTGGTATTCTGATTAACACACTGTTCTGACTATCTAAATCAAGTTCTGAACAATCTGATCACTGTCTCAATGTGCTACAATCAATTAGTATACTATCTTCAGATATCACAGACTCTGAATACAATCTGTTGCAATCTGGATTCATAGCCGAATAATTCTGTATACAACAATCTCAGTTCCCAGAATATTCAATACAGATTTAAACTGTTCGATTCAATAAATCATAAGCTGCGAATATATCAAAATATCATAGATAAAACGAGCATAAAGTCATCAGAACACTTCGGAACACAGGATTTATCCACCCATACACAGAACTGAAGTATTTCCCAGAGAAAACACATAATCAGATGTAACTCTAACTCTCAGGCAGTAAATCTTCTAACTGACATTTCAATTCTTTCAATTCAATCAAGATCATTCTGTACAGAAGTCTAAAATGAAATTCATACCTGATATCAAATCAAGGCTGAAGTCGCTCTCCCTGATATAAGACAAACCAGGAATTTCATCTGGAACGACTATAGCAACTCTCCTGCTACTGACAAATCATTCCCAGATAGGCTCAACTTCAGTAATCAACTGAATACATAAGGAATTTCTCCATTCTTTTCGATAATCATCGAATCATACCTAATGCGGATATCAAGGAATTCAAAATCGAGAATCCTTACCGTATATCATTCGTTCATCGGCCATTTCAGGTCCGAATCTTACCATCTCCTGGCAAGAATCTATAATAGTTCTGTACTTGTTAGCATATTAATATCAATAATGTAATCAGAATCAGATAAAACAAGTACAATACAATCTAATTCAATCTCATTCTCTTTTTACTGCAGTACACAATATATTACAGAATTCACTGATATCAATTCCTCTCCCCAAAAGGGACAAAGATCCATAATACAGTAATACAGACCCAACAGGTACAACATATATCAATACAACTCAGTCAAAGATAATCGTAGGGAATGCATTAGTGTATATCAATACCTATGCAACATAAGCATAAAAGATTATTACCTGCCGCTATATCATCACGTGTGTCCTGGGTCTGTTCTTCGATCACTACAACTAGATGATTCTGCTCCCTGAAATCTTCGGGAACCTTTCTGTGGACAAACTCTAGCAAAGTGTCCCTGCTGTTTACAGATATTGCACCTACCAGTCACTCCCTGGCACTGCTCCATGGGATGTCTCCCTCCGCAAGTCCTGCAATAAACTCCAGTATCACTCAGGCTAGAACAACTGGAGCTAGATGAACCGCTCCCTAACTTCTTGAACTGTTTCTTTCGAGCTTTCAGCAAATCTTGCTTCCCACTCGTACTGCCACTATCCAATCGGAGAGGGAATTGTTGTGTCTGGGGTTGCATTGCACACAACCTTTCTTGTTGTCTAATCAGACTCGCCTCAGCTCTTTTTGCTTTATTCAAAGTATCAACAAACTGATGGGGTCGTTCTACCTTTATCAAGGCAATTATCTCAGAATTTAATCCATTGATGAATTGATCAGCTTCAGCTTCATCATTCCCAGCTATCTGAGAAACAAATTGCAGTAAAGTAGAGAATTTAGCAACATATTCTTCAATATTCAGTTGGCCCTGTTTCAAATTCTCAAACTCTGCTCTCTTGTCCTCTCGGTACGATCCTGATAATAATCATCGATAAAATTCAGCTTTAAAGACTTCCCACGTAATCACCGTACCCCGCTGTTATAATACTCTTTTGGTTGTAATCCACCAACTCCTAGCGACCTCGTGTAACTGATTGGGCACCAATTTAATTCTCTGTTCGATTGGATAATCAAGTGAATCAAACAGTATCTCTATATCATCTAACCAATTCTCACACTCCACTGGTGTCTCATTACCCTTCAGAATCGGCGGTTGAAACGACTGAAACTTCTTCAACTGTGTTTCCATCAAAGTTTCTGTCTCATCCATCTGATCAATCGAAGTACTACCCAATTCTCGAATTCTTTTTGGAGGCATATCTGATTACCACAAGGGTTAGTACCACATGAGATAAATCAATCTCAGTCCCTTCCTGATCAGCTTACTATCTGATTAAGAATTGGTTCTGATTCATTTTCAAATCAGACATATTACCAAATCAACTCAGGTATTCAGGTAACATGTATCTAAAAGCAGTAAACATAATAGCATGCTAGCATACTCAATGTAATTCCACATTATAAGTAATTCACATGCTAGCAATCACATGCAGGAAGGAAAACACATTCTACCCCGCTCACTAGCTTTTATCTCAGTCTCAAGAAACTACAGTTCTAGAACCTACTGTTCTGGATCCTAATGCTCTGATACCACCTGTTGTGGGGACCCGGACGCTAATTCATTCCTTAATCATTTTTAGGAATTAATTCAAACAATTATGATAAACAGGGTCTAAATTTTTTTTTTTTTAAAATACAAAGCGGAAACGTAATGTAATTCAATTCAAATTACATATTAAACATAATTATACAAATCTTGTATTATCTACAAGAATTCAACTAGGTTCAACTATATCTCAGTGCTGAATCCTAGGTTGCTTCGAAGCCCGGATCTCCACGCTATCTAGTCCAGCCTCATTCTCTTCTTGACCCTGATCCTATCCCACTTGTTGCCATGCACACATACAAACAAGACAACATCCGGATAACTCCGGTGAGAATTACATTCTCAGTATAAATCATGTATACATGCAATCATAAAAACAATATAAAAGCATATAACATATATGTCTAACATGTATTCAAATCAGAATATAAATCCATATCAAGAATAAATCCTATTCTAAACATGTACCATCATCAGGAACATAAATCAATATGTACCATATTAAGGAACATAATCAACATAACTCAATATAAACGGTCAATTAGACTCATGACTCCACATTTAAGACTAGACTCAATCCTAGTCTAGGGATCCCGGTTTCCAGAAGTTAGCATTCCCATATCGACCAACAATAATAGAAAAAACTCCAGTGCTATCCACGTCGATAGGGTATCGATCACCAGTAATAGAAGAAATACCAATTCTATCCACATCGATATGGTATTGATCACCAGTAATAGAAGAAGCTCGTATTCTATCCACATCGGTATAGTATCGATCACCGGTAATAGAAAGAACTCCGATTCTATCCACATCGATATAATATCGATCACCAGTAATAGAAGAAGTTATGATTCTATCCACATCGATACGGTACCGATCACAAGTAATAGAAGAAGCTCCGATTCTATCCACATCGATATAATATCGATCATCAGTAATAGAAGAAGCTATAATTCTATCCACATCGATAGCCAAACATCCGGTGACAGACTTTGGCACAATCGCCAATACACTATCTTGTGACATCGTGCAATGTGCCCGTGGCGATCCCACCACTATCAGGCACTTCTATCACAAGATTACTCATTGAATACCTGCTGTCTATAAATCAAGAGAACAAGTACATCAATCAAATCAATACAATAAGGTAAAGTATGTGATTTAGGGAAACTCGAGCTAAACCTCCCTCGAGTTGTGCAATCCCAACTCAACATTAATTTATACCTTTATCTTCTCGGTCCGACGAAGACGAAGTATTGAAGTCAACTCTGTCCATACCCAATCTGATAATGACAATCGAATAGATACAATATCAGTACATAACTCAGTTCAAAACCTGTTCTGATCAATACTCAAATCAAAATATAATCGGATCAATGCCAATCGACATATGATACCACAATACCATCTCAACCAATACCGAGTCTGATCAATATCAATCAACTGATGTTTCGACGGCATACCAATACAGTCTCGATAACCCCGTCAGTCCCAACATCACAGATATAATACCAGAACTCATAATTAATATTGGTAGAAATCATAATCTCAACGATGATATAAATCTGATATCGATTCTCAATCAAATCGACTCCAAAATTCATAACAATTACATAACCAGTCCGTTCTTTAATCTGACTTCGATTATACGATGTCCACTGTATCAGAAACACCATATATGATTCCTATTCAATTCTGATAACATCATAATTTCAATCGACATCAAAACGTAACAAAACTTACGCCCAGTTGTAGCTGTCGTCGCTAGGAACTCGGTGTTGTACTTAGATTCAAAATCAGAAGGACGGATCACTCGTAAATCTCAAATCTCACGTCGAAGGAAAACTTTACTCTTTCTCCCTTGAAGCTTGCTTGGTTGCTGAATGAAGAATCACTTCCTTTATATATATATATCATTCACGTTTCATATAAAGACCAAATGTCAATTTTTCGTGATGCATGCCTGGCGCATATGCGCGCCCAAGTCCCGCGCATATGCGCCGAACGTTCTGTCCGAACTTACAGCAAGTCGCGCATATGCGCGACGTCCTTCCGCGCATGTGCGCGACATTCTCTAGACTCGAGTCTTACCGATACACCTCCTCGTGCATATGCGCGCCCTATCTCGCGCATATGCGGGAGGTCCTCTCCCTTCGCCATGAGTTGCTCGCGCAGATGCGCGTCTTTCTTCGCGCATGTGCGCGCAAGGTTTTGTCTGCCTCGCGCATGTGAGCCCATCACGTCGCGCATGTGCGCGAGAACTCTTTCTTGCTCCTCATTTTGATTTTCTTTCGTCTTTCCCGGTCTGATCCGTTCCGTCTATAATCATATCAATTATCACCAATAGATTATAATAATTTTCGCCAAATCCTTTTAGATTAACCGGATAAATTTCTCGGGCCTTACATTTCTCCCCCTCTAAGATATGATTCGTCCTCGAAATCACAGGCAATCAAATCAGATAAAGAAGGAATGTATAATAGAGGTTACTTCAGCAAATTCATTCTATTAAACCATTCTGATAAAATTACTTGCAAATACTGGCTATACAACATCCGTATATACCAATCAACAGCTCATGCCAAATCCATATCATCAGCTGTTATCAAATCTGTTTATCCCAGTCAAGGATTTACTCAATGTTTGGCTTTAAATACCAATCGTCACTATCCGACGTCGGCATATTAAGTCGGTTCATTCGAAGCTGGTGTTCATCCTTTTCTAAATCAGCTTCGTTTTCTTTATAAGATTTATGCTTTTATTAACTTCAATCTTAGTTATCACCGTAATATCATTCCCACTCAGCGGAAATCTGCAGTATTCACTGTACAATGTCTTATCTGTGGCTATCTCAATACTCGTTTTATAGCTATCATTATACAATAATTCATAAAGTGACAAGACATCAGGTCAATTTGCTAAAATCTAGCACTACAGTTCCTGGATATCCTCCAGTATCTAGATAGTTCACTCCAACTATCCGTCAATCTATAAACCATAGATAAAAATCATGCTATACATTCTGCCAAAAGTATAAAATCAATCAAAAATCACGGTATGATATAATTAACTCTGGCATTCACTACAATCTGACCCCCTTTTCTGACTTACCTCTCAGTCATCTTGTCATATCTGTACGTCATCCTGTACGATATACATATGCAGATTTGAACAATCGTTCAATCATAACCACATCCTGGTACATTCTTGGCACGATTTCGGTAAATATCACCAGATCCATAGAATTATACTCCTATTTCTATTCAGGAATCGATAATCTGTATAACCAATCTCCTGGTTTCTATCTTCCTGTCTTCATCTGTCAGCGATTTAGACATTTCAATACAAATTCTGACAAAACCGATTTCGTTTATTTACATTAAAACTGTCCGTTCGTATTACACACATTTCTTTTTACTAGAATAATACGGAATCTACTACTGTGTGCCTCTGACAATACCTGTCATTTCAAATTCGAAATATCTGACACAAACAAATTAGCTAATTATATAAAATAAAGCATTACCTACCTGGTATTCTAATTAACACACTGTTCTGACTATCTAAATCAAGTTCTGAACAATCTGATCACTGTCTCAACTGTGCTACAATCAATTAGTATACTATCTTCAGATATCACAGACTCTGAATACAATCTGTTGCAATCTGGATTCATAGCCGAATAATTCTGTATACAACAATCTCAGTTCCCAGAATATTCAATACAGATTCCAACTGTTCGATTCAATCAATCATAAGCTGCGAATATATCAAAATATCATAGATAAAACGAGCATAAAGTCATCAGAACACTTCGGAACACAGGATTTATCAACCCATACACAGAACTGAAGTATTTCCCAGAGAAAACACATAATCAGATGTAACTCTAACTCTCAGGCAGTAAATCTTCTAACTGACATTTCAATTCTTTCAATTCAATCAAGATCATTCTGTACAGAAGTCTAAAATGAAATTCATACCTGATATCAAATCAAGGCTGAAGTCGCTCTCCCTGATATAAGACAAACCAGGAATTTCATCTGGAACGACTATAGCAACTCTCCTGCTACTGACAAATCATTCCCAGATAGGCTTAACTTCAGTAATCAACTGAATACATAAGGAATTTCTCCATTCTTTTCGATAATCATCGAATCATACCTAATGCGGATATCAAGGAATTCAAAATCGAGAATCCTTACCGTATATCATTCGTTCATCGGCCATTTCAGGTCCGAATCTTACCATCTCCTGGCAAGAATCTATAATATTTCTGTACTTGTTAGCATATTAATATCAATAATGTAATCAGAATCAGATAACACAAGTACAATACAATCTAATTCAATCTCATTCTCTTTTTACTGCAGTACACAATATATTACAGAATTCACTGATATCAATTCCTCTCCCCAAAAGGGACAAAGATCCATAATACAGTAATACAGACCCAACAGGTACAACATATATCAATACAACTCAGTCAAAGATAATCGTAGGGAATGCATTAGTGTATATCAATACCTATGCAACATAAGCATAAAAGATTATTACCTGCCGCTATATCATCACGTGTGTCCTGGGTCTGTTCTTCGATCACTACCACCAGATGATTCTGCTCCCTGAAATCTTCGGGAACCTTTTTGTGGACAAACTCTAGCAAAGTGTCCCTGCTGTTTACAGATATTGCACCTACCAGTCACTCCCTGGCACTGCTCCATGGGATGTCTCCCTCCGCAAGTCCTGCAATAAACTCCTGTATCACTCAGGCTAGAACAACTGGAGCTAGATGAACCGCTCCCTAACTTCTTGAACTGTTTCTTTCGAGCTTTCAGCAAATCTTGCTTTCCACTCGTACTGCCACTATCCAATCGGAGAGGAAATTGTTGTGTCTGGGTTGCATTGCACACAACCTTTCTTGTTGTCTAATCAGGCTCGCCTCAGCTCTTTTTGCTTTATTCAAAGTATCAACAAACTGATGGGGTCGTTCTACCTTTATCAAGGCAATTATCTCAGAATTTAATCCATTGATGAATTGATCAGCTACAGCTTCATCATTCCCAGCTATCTGAGGAACAAAACGCAGTAAAGTAGAGAATTTAGCAACATATTCTTCAATATTCAATTGGCCCTGTTTCAAATTCTCAAACTCTGCTCTCTTGTCCTCTCGGTACGATCCTGATAAGAATCTTCGATAAAATTCAGCTTTAAAGACTTCCCACTTAATCACCGTACCCCGCTGTTCTAATACTCTTTCGGTTGTAATCCACCAACTCCTAGCGACCTCGTGTAACTGGTTGGGCACCAATTTAATTCTCTGTTCGATTGGATAATCAAGTGAATCAAACAGTATCTCTATATCATCTAACCAATTCTCACACTCCACTGGTGTCTCATTACCCTTCAGAATCGGCGGTTGAAACGACTGAAACTTCTTCAATTGTGTTTCCATCAAAGTTTCTGTCTCATCCATCTGATCAATCGAAGTACTACCCAATTCTCGAATTCTTTTTAGAGGCATATTTAATTACCACAAGGGTTAGTACCACATGAGATAAATCAATCTCAGTCCCTTCCTGATCAGCTTACCATCTGATTAAGAATTGGTTCTGATTCATTTTCAAATCAGACATATTCCCAAATCAACTCAGGTATTCAGGTAACATGTATTTAAAAGCAGTAAACATAATAGCATGCTAGCATACTCAATGTAATTCCACATTATAAGTAATTCACATGCTAGCAATCACATGCAGGAAGGAAAACACATTCTACCCCGCTCACTAGCTTCTATCTCAGTCTCAAGAACCTACAGTTCTAGAACCTACTGTTTTTGAACCTAATGCTCTGATACCACCTGTTGTGGGGACCCGGACGCTAATTCATTCCTTAGTCGTCATTAGGAATAATTCAAACAATTATAATAAAAAGGGTCTAAATTTTTTTTTTAAAAATACAAAGCGGAAACGTAATGTAATTCAATTCAAATTACCTATTAAACATAAATATACAAATCTTGTATTATCTACAAGAATTCAACTAGGTTCAACTATATCTCAGTGCTGAATCCTAGGTTGCTTCGAAGCCCGGATCTCCACGCTATCTAGTCCAGCCTCATTCTCTTCTTGACCCTGATCCTATCCCACTTGTTGCCATGCACACATACAAACAAGACAACAGCCGGATAACTCCTGTGAGAATTACATTCTCAGTATAAATCATGTATACATGCAATCATAAAAACAATATAAAAGCATATAACATATATGTCTAACATGTATTCAAATCAGAATATAAATCCATATCAAGAATAAATCCTATTCTAAACATGTACCATCATCAGGAACATAAATCAATATGTACCATATTAAGGAACATAATCAACATAACTCAATATAAACGGTCAATTAGACTCATGACTCCACATTTAAGACAAGACTCAATCCTAGTCTAGGGATCCCGGTTTCCAGAAGTTAGCATTCCCATATCGACCAACAATAATAGAAAAGACTCCAGTGTTATTCATGCGATAGGGTATCGATCACCAGTAATAGAAGAAATACCAATTCTATCCACATCGATATGGTATCGATCACCAGTAATAGAAGAAGCTCGTATTCTATCCACATCGGTATAGTATCGATCACCAGTAATAGAAAGAATTCGGATTCTATCCACATCGATATAATATCGATCACCAGTAATAGAAGAAGTTATGATTCTATCCACATCGATACGGTACCGATCACCAGTAATAGAAGAAGCTCCGATTCTATCCACATCGATATAATATCGATCATCAGTAATTGAAGAAGCTATAATTCTATCCACATCGATAGCCAAACATCCGGTGACACACTTTGGCACAATCGCCAATACACTATCTTGTGACATCGTGCAATGTGCCCGTGGCGATCCCACCACTATCAGGCACTTCTATCACAAGATTACTCATCAAATACCTGCTGTCTATAAATCAAGAGAACAAGTACATCAATCAAATCAATACAATAAGGTAAAGTATGTGATTTAGGGAAACTCGAGCCAAACCTCACTCGAGTTGTGCAATCCCAACTCAACATTAATTTATACCTTTATCTTCTCGGTCCGACGAAGACGAAGTATTGAAGTCAACTCTGTCCATACCCAATCTGATAATGACAATCGAATAGATACAATATCAGTACATAACTCAGTTCAAAACCTGTTCTGATCAATACTCAAATCAAAACATAATCGGATCAATGCCAATCGACATATGATACCACAATACCATCTCAACCAATACCGAGTCTGATCAATATCAATCAACTGATGTTTCGACGGCATACCAATACAGTCTCGATAACCCCGTCAGTCCCAACATCACAGATATAATACAAGAACTCATAATTAATATTGGTAGAAATCATAATCTCAACGATGATATAAATCTGATATCGATTCTCAATCAAATCGACTCCAAAATTCATAACAATTACATAATCAGTCCGTTCTTTAATCTGACTTCGATTATACGATGTCCACTGTATCAGAAACACCATATATGATTCCTATTCAATTCTGATAACATCATAATTTCAAACGACATCAAAACGTAACAAAACTTACGCCCAGTTGTAGCTTTCGTCGCTAGGAACTCGGTGCTGTACTTAGATTCAAAATCAGAAGGACGGACCACTCGTAAATCTCAAATCTCACGTCGAAGGAAAACTTTACTCTTTCTCCCTTGAAGCTTGCTCGGTTGTTGAATGAAGAATCACTTCATTTATATATATATATATCATTCACGTTGCATATAAAGACCAAATGTTGATTTTTCGTGATGCATGCCTGGCGCATATGCGCGCCCAAGTCCCGCGCATATGCGCCGAACGTTCTGTCCGAACTTACAGCAAGTCGCGCATATGCGCGACGTCCTTCCGCGCATGTGCGCGACATTCTCTGGACTCGAGTCTTACCGATACACCTCCTCGCGCATATGTGCGCCCTATCTCGCGCATATGCGCGAGGTCCTCTGCCTTCGCCATGAGCTGCTCGCACAGATGCTCGTCTTTCTTCGCGCATGTGCGCGCAAGGTTCTGTCTACCTCGCGCATGTGCGCCCATCACGTCGCGCATGTGCGCGAGGACTCTTTCTTGCTCCTCATTTTGATTTTCTTTCGTCTTTCCCGGTCAGATCCGTTCCTTCTATAATCATATCAATTATCACCAATAGATTATAATAATTTTCGCCAAATCCTTTTAGATTAACCGGATAAATTTCTCGGGCCTTACACTTATCTTCGAGATAGAAGGGATGACGTATGAGTAATTGAAATCTCCGAACATCCACAAATCTCTTATGTTCCTTTTTATCAGTTATATTATATCTCTCTTTCAGTTATTTCTGCACTTTTATTAAGTTAACTGATTGACATTGATAACAATATTCTTGAAATTCAGTTTATCACTAAACTGATTCAACCATTGAAGAAGTTTTGAAAATTGTCAAGTGTTTATTCAACCTCCCTCCTAAACATTTTTTTTACACCCAACTGATCCTAACAAAGTTGAAAGAAAATTCATAAATTTTTTTCTGGCCCACACATAGTGAATATTCTTCCGTGTCCGGCCCCCACACAGTAAGTATAAAACTGTGCATCTGACCTCACCACTTAGAGATGTAACTTATAGGGTATAGTTCGATCATAGATAACGAGATGAATTTCAGTGCTCTGCTATGCTCGGTTTTGTTCTAATATGTTCGGCTCTATTATGTTTCGATTTTTGATTTTGATTCTGTTTTTGTTCTGATATGAAAAGTTAAGTTCTGAAAAATTTCTAAGATATGTATTGAACTTTTAAAATTATGTCTATATGTATACATTTTGTTATTATGATAATCGATCAACCTTCGCTTGCTGAGTATTTCCAAAAACTCATTCCTTAGTATCTGTGATGTTGTGTACTGCATTTCTTGGTAAGGGCATAGAGATGTCCAACCATGCAGATGGGTAATCATATGATGATTATACCGAACAACCATCCCTTGGATTTTACAAGTGATTATCATTCATCGAGAGGATAAGTCTGTGGTTATGATTGTACACCATTAGTCTTTACGACCCGGGACAACACTGAGGCTCTATATGCTAGGGCTGTACTTTGACTAGTTTATCGGCTCCAGAAGAGTCATCAGGTGGCGAGGTTGGGTACAGTTGTGACACATATAGGAGCCAGTGCATTGTAGTCGGGGATTCACCGCTCACCTGCGGCTGTGGATATCCTATGTGATCTGATGAAATTATAGTGCATGGAATCTCTGGCCAGAGTATGAGATGTACGTTAGAGAAGGAGTTCTCGAACAGTACATGCGATGCCACTATTTATATTTATCACATAGTTATCGAATTGATATGCGACCCTTGGTGAACCAATGGTTGCAGATTCGATCGGGATATATGAGATGAAGGGACCATACTGTACGTTAATCATAATCGACCGGTTCTTGCAGGCACTAACATTGATACCTAGGGAATTATGGGGCGATGCTACTACACGCTCTTACCATGGTTCGATGGGTTTAATCAGAAATATGATTTCTGACATTCTCATGATCAATTGTTGATTCATAGAATGGGGCAAATAAGGGTAAGCCCGCATTAAGGATTATGTCCTGAATCACAAGGAGTTGTGAACCCACGGCTAGCTGTATCTCTGAACCATTGAGGGTCACACAAGCACTGGATCGTTTGTTACCGTTGAGAGAATAAATTCAACTCCTATTATGATATGGTAAATTAAAGAAGTTGAATTTATGATAATTAAATTTTGAGAGAATAAATTCAAGGAATTGAATATAAAAAATTTGAGATATTAATTTATTAAACTCAAAAGTTGAGTTTATTGAATATTAAAATTTTGGAGGTGATAAATTCATTGAGTTGAATTTATAATTTAAATATTAAATTCAAATGTTGAATTTATAATGTATTTAATTTATTAAGATCAAAAGTTGAATTTATTAAATATTAAATTAAATATAGTGGAAAGTCTGTTTAGTGGGCTTGTAGGAGTACAAGTCCAACATACTTAAATAATTAAAGTTCTTAATGGACTTTGATAAATTAATTAAACTAGTTGGACTAGTCCATTTAATTAATCAAGTCCATTAATGTTAATTATTTATATTAAGGTCATGACTTAATTATAAATAGGTACAATCAAGCCATAACTCTGGCCTCCCTACACCTTGGAATTTTCGAAATTCCTTCTCCTCCTCCTCTCCAAATTTCGGCCACTTCTCTTTGGAGAAAAGTTTGAGTCGTCTCTCATACTTTGATCTCCAACGTTAAAACTTCTTCCAAATTTACTAGTACAATTTGGAAAAGGATCAAATCTTTTAATCGTGGACCTGATTAGAAGAATAAATTAAGGATTTTGAAGATCGTTCGTAGGGATTCATCAAGAGCTAGATCCGCCTATACCGGATTAGTTGGAGCCAAGTGATTTAATTAACCAAAAGTATAAAATTCTAACACCCTATGAATGTTTATTCATAAAACCATACGAGAGCTCAAACATATATATTTTGATTGTCAAAATAAAATAAAAATTTTAAAACATCCGATGCGTTTGGGTAAGAGAAAACCGAGATCCAACAGTGGTATTAGAGCCAAGGTTTTTCTAAATCGTATGATTTTGATATTGAATAATTTGTTTCTAACCACACAAAAAAAATTTTCAGAAAATTATACCACCATTAAAATTTTTTTCCAGAAAACAAAAAGAAAATTCGGATCTGCCCGAAACTTTTCCTGGCAGACCACGTGCAGCGCCGCGTAGCGTGCGGAGCGTCCGCATGCTGTGCGCCACCCTGCGCAGCACAGCGCGGAGCGTCCGCACGCTGCGCGCGTCGCCGCGCGCATCTGTGCGTGCCCTGCGTGCACAGGCTGCTGTTACTGCCCGAAACGTTCGGGCAGCGGGCGGGAAGCGCGGACGGCTGCCCGGGAATGTCTCTGGAACAGTGCTGGATGATGGGCTTGAATTGTTTGGGCCTAGGGTTCAATTTTCTAATTTTTCAAATTTTGGGTAAAATTGATATTTTTTAAAATTGGATCAATTTTTCTTTTTGAAAATTAATTCTTGGAAAATTAATAATTTTCTTGTAAAATAAATAATTAGAATATGATTTTATTTATTTATGGTAAAAATGAGTTTTGGAAGAAATCAATTATTATTGATTTAATTGAAAATTAAATAAAGGTGTTTATTTAATTTATTAAATTCTTTAATAATTGTGGTGGTTAGTGATAAAATTTTTAGATATATGATTTGTCAGTTAATTAAATTTGTTTAATTAATTGATGTTAATATTTGATATTAAATGCATAAAGGATGATCGAGAGCCTTGACCAATGTGTAAGGTGTATGTTAAGATATTTTTCTGTTTTATTCATTTTGTTAATATTTGATATTATTAAAGTGGGCCTGGTTTATGGCCCGTTCCCACCCCATGAGATGTATCTCTTATGTTCCATGGCTATTTAAATGTAATTATTAGAAATAGTGGGAGATCAAGACTGAAAGATGGTGGGCCCGATGAACAAGATGAAGACATGTAAAATATTAGAAGATCTTGTAATAGTTGCATTTGCATCCCTCCATTCATGTAGAACCCGTAAACTAGACTACGTATAAGCCATGCATAATTCTAGTATTTTAAATTAAAATGATTTTATTGCATGAGTATTTAAATGCTTTTCTTTAAAGTTAATTATTTTATGCAGTGGTTTAAATTTTTATCTTTTCAGTTAATTCAGTGAGGCCGGACTGGAGTTGGGGTTTTGAGATAGAATTTAAGATTAAGAAATTATTCACAGAGTTTATTTTAGCTAGCTAATAAGTTGATTTAAGATAAAATGAGGTTTAAGGAATTAATTTAGTAACTTGAGGTAAATAAGAAATAAGTTCATTTAGGTTCCTTAATTGAGGTGTTAATTCACTAAATTAATTAAAAGATAAATAAGGCTCTTAAGGTTTAAAAATTTACTAGCTAAACAATATTTCCCTCCATTTATAAGCTAAATTTCGGCCACCCCTAGTTGATCAACATTTCTTTGCCAACTCACCTTTGACCCTTTCCTTGTTATTTATTAGTAGGATAATTCCTTCATTTTTTTTATCACCATTTAATTAATAATCAACCTTATCCTAGCCTTGTTATGGCATGTAAAAATCGGTCATTGATCCCTCCAACAAATCATTTGATATCAAGCAAATTCAAAATTCAAAAAGAGGGAGACTTGGTCATACCATTTGTATCCCTTTATTATTGGATTCCCCTCACTCTCCTAACCATCACTTCCCCTCCCCCATGACCGAAATTGAGAGCATTTCAGAGTGAAAAAAACGTGAGCCTCATAGATAATAACAAGAGGGAAAAATCGAGTAGCAAGCAAGAAAGAAAAACGCTCCGTCTCCTCCGCGCCGCGTCGTTGCGTTTCGTTCGTTTTCTTTTCAAAACGAAACCAGGCATGTTTATATTTTTCCTTGCTCTTCAATCAAGTCATATTAACACTTTTAAACATTATATGGTCATCAGTTCCATGGCATAAATGAAATATAGCAAGAACATTTCGAAAAAAAAAGATGCAGAATTTTTTGGTTCCTCTTGTGCTTCACGGGTTGCATTGTTTTGATGGTTTCAGGTATTGGTTCGATTCCAGGCTCCCAAGGATGCTCATAGGCATGTACTAGGACATGTTAGGAACACATTTGTCCATTGGTTCGAGTCCCATGCTAGCCAAAATCAAGAGATGACAGCAACACCCCATTAAGTGTCATTGTGTGCTCGATTTTTTTTTAGTTGCTGTCCATAGAGGAAGTTTCTGATCTTGGCTGCCCTAGGGGCCTATATCCATGGTTAGAACACTTCCCTAGCATGTCTAAGACGTGACCAAGTCGCCCTTTTGAGGCTTGGTCCATGCTTGCATCGGTTTTTAAATCAAAACACAAGAACAGCCCCTACCCCCTTTCGGCCTTCTCATTTTACAGCAAGGGTAACATTCGGTTTTGTGGAATGTTGTGGATCTTGGTTGGCCTATGGCCCTTAACCACGGTTCATACCATACCTCTGGATGTCTAGATCGTGCCATGGTCAATCAAATGGCCACTGGAACGAAACGAGACATCAAACAAAGCACAACACCCCACGCATGCAAGGGTGCTCTCGGGTGGGACTTTCGGTTGGTTTCTGGTGTGATGCGAATTGTGGCTGGCCTAAGGCCCTTAGCCATGGTTCAAATCATTCCCTAGGATGTTGGTAATAGGTTCTGGTCGGTGGTTCAAGCCCCAATGGCCATTAGCCTTGCAAACGACGCAAGGAAACCAAAGCACAGCTGCTGTATTTTGTGGACAGCAACTTGCTGCTTCGGTTCAGTGGCTTGTTCGAGTTCTTGGTTTGCTTTTAGCCTATGGCCTTGGACTGAACAGTGCCTCATCGAGTTAGGAAGTTCATGTTTTTGGCCGTTTGTGATTCGGATCATTTTTGAGGTCGTACGAGAAATTACGGTGCGATGTGCCAAATTGACTCTCGAAAGAGCGTTTCATGTTTTGGCCTCCATTCACCAAAATTTTCGGCCCTTGTCATTTTAGGAGCATTATTTCATCATTTTAAGTGTATTTTAATCATGACTAAATGATGGTTCGGTCTTGGTTCGGGTTGGCTCGGAGTCATGATTAAATACGAAGTCGTTTGGCGTAATTTTCTCGTTTTTGGATTCAATTACTAAGTTTGGTCAAGAAAACAATTTGCATATTTTTCATGATAAATTTAGGTAGCAGTGAGCCTGGGAACGATCCAATCCATGTGGTAAAATAATACAGGATATTTCATTATGCCATTTAATTATATTACGTGCATAAAATAGAAAATATTCATTTTTGAGATTTATGCGATATTGCTTGTGGCCATTTCACTATCATGGGAGCATTGTATTATCCGGTCGCCAGTTACCGATCAGTTCAGTTATGTACCACCCAGTATACTGTGGCATTAGTCTGATCAGACGTTCATTACTTCACCCGGTCGCCAGTTACCGGTCAGTTCAGTTCAGTTCAGTGCAAGGGGCACTTGCGTAGACCATAATCTCAACAGAAAATTTATAACATGCTATTTTATTCAATGCTCCAAGGAGCAAACATTTTCAATGTGATTTTCAGTTCAGTTATGCACGTATTATAATTGCTCATGACAAGTTATTTTCCCATTAATGCCTCATGACATGATATTTTTACTCCCATGCAACTTTATTACATTATTTACTCGTTATTTACGATATATGCATGCTGAGTCTTTAGGTTCACTAGACTTGATTGTTGTAGGTACTGATGAGGTCGGGACCGAGGGCGGGGACCAGTGAGCCAGCTTGGGGTCGGCAGTAGTGGAGCCCGAGGACCTCATTTACAGCACTTGCCATTTTTTTATGCTCAAACATTTTATCAGTTGTTGGATACTTTAACATGTTATTTTGGCGAGTAATAATTTCTTCCGCTGCTATTTCGAACAGTTAAACTTGATTTATCAGTTGATTTTGTGAATGAGGCAATTTTAAAAAGAAAATTTTAATTTTTCCGCAAATTTTCAAATATGAATTTTCGGGCCATTATAATTTACCTATGTTTTGGACCTGGATCCATGTTTGGCTCACATGGATCTAATAGTGTTGGCGATCGATCATCCTTATCTGTTGTTGAATGTCATATTATGATATATGCGATATATAGTAATATGCATGTATGTATATTATTAAATAATATAGTTGCATGAATCCGGCAAACATACAAACATGGAAGGCGATTTTTAAATTAAAATGATGAGACAATTTTAAAATTAAAATCTCTCATTTTGAATATTATTCAAAATTTATATCAAATTGAAAAAGAAAAAATTAAAGAGTTTAATTTTTCCTTGCCTTCCATCAACCGTTGTTGCATGTTGATCGCTACCCACGGACAATGTCTGGCTCATATTTTTGTGGAGGCCTGGACGCTGGAAAGCTGTGACTTCCACCGGACATATGATATGAATTGAGTGGAACTCTCATGACTTCGGCTCATATTATTGGGGAACTCATGGCGACCGTCCATTACAGTTCAATATTGATGGGTTGGTTTGATACGTGAAAATAAACGGCGTCATATTATTGGGTCCTTATTAAACGTGAGGCAAAACACGCGGAGATTGCATAGGGATGCAATTGGATTCTACCTTTTAGAAATTATAATTGGCTGATATTATTCGGGATTATAATTGGCTAATTGGACTCTACGTGCCCACTAAGGAAATACAATTTCCCTTTTCCATCAGAGGATGGTGGAAATGTCAAAATAGTGGGAGGGAAATTTAAAAAATAAAATCCATATTTTATATCTTAGAATTATATTAAAATTATCAGTAACCATTATCTGTTTTCATTTTCAGTATATTTACTATGTCTACTCGTAACCCGCTTTCAATCATTCTCGATCAAAACAAATTGACTGGCCCTAACTATCATGACTGGTTTCGAAATTTAAAGATTGTTCTGAACTCCGAAAGGATTGCGTATGTGCTTGATAAGAAGCCACCAAAGAAGGCAGCTCCTGATATCAGTAGGACTGAGTTAGCTAAGATTGAGAAATGGTGGGACCATGATCGTCAAGCTAAGAGCTACATGTTGGCTTCTATGTCGAATGAACTTCAGAGGAGGTTCGAGGAGGCGGTGAATGCTGCTGACATTCACCTTCATATGAAAGAATTATATGTTGTATACTCGTTCAGAGAGACATGCTACTGTGAAAGAACTCATGACTACACGCTTGCGAGATGGGACTTCGGTCCATGAGCATGGTGTTAGGATGATTGGGCTCCTCGAGAATTTGGTGGAGCTCGACGTGCTTATTCCTAGTGAGCTCTCGACTGATATTCTCTTGATGTCTTTGCATGCCTCGTTCGATGGATTTGTGGTTAATTTTAATATGAACAAGCTTGAGGCCACCCTTGAAGTTTTGGTCAATATGCTTACTAATTATGAAGCCACAATTAAAAAAGAAAAGCATGTTCTTCTAGTGGGTTCTTCGTCCGGTACGAAAAAGGGAGCCCCAAATAAAGGCAAGAAGCGTTCTGCCCCTCTAAAGAAGAAGAAGCCCAACAAGAAGCCATACAAGAAACCAAATCTGGGGCCCACAAAGCCTGACAAGTCAGAACAAGTCTGTTTCCACTACAACAAGCCTGGACATTGGAGAAGTAATTGCGCGGAGTATCTTGCCCAGAAACGTTCTGGCCATGGAATGTTTTATATTGAAGTTAATGTTTCTATTAATTCATCTTCTTGGGTATTGGATACCGGATGTGGTTCTCATCTATGCAATGATTTGCAGGTGATGGGAAGAAGCAAGAGGCTTAGAGATGGTGATACCTTTCTAAGACTAGGAAATGGACCAAGAGTTGCTGCCACTGCCATTGCAGACGTTACTTTAATTTTGGATAATAATTTTAAGTTGTTTTTGAGAGACGTTTTATTTGTTCCTGAATTGGTTAAAAACATTATTTCTATTTCTATGCTTGATAGGGATGGTTATTCTTGTGTTTTTGCTAAAGGTGTTTGCAATTTATACAAGAATGAATGTTTGATTGGAACTGGAGAATTAACAAACGATCTCTATAACTGAAAATTAAAGTATATTCCGTTAAACAATGTCCAAGAGCATACGAAAACAACAACAAACAAAAGGAAAATAGAAGAGCCAAATCCCGCACAAATATGGCACGCTAGACTAGGTCATATTTCCCGAAGAAGGATGCACAAGCTAGTGGGAGAAGACATGTTTGACTTGTCAGACATATATTCTCTACCTACTTGTGAGTCCTGTCTAAAAGGAAAGATGACTAAGACTCCATTCAATGGAAACGTAGAACATGCACATGGTCTATTGGATTTGATCCACACAGACGTTTGTAGCCCGCTAAGTGTTAGTAAAAAATTTGGGCATTCCTACTTCATTACCTTTACTGATGACCATTCGAGGTATGTGTACATTTATTTGATGAAACACAAATCTGAAGCATTTGAAAATTTCAAAGAATTCAGATCTGAAGTAGAAACTCTGCTAGAAAGAAGTATTAAGGTACTTCGATCTGATCGAGGTGGACAATACTTAAGTGCTGAATTTTTGGGTTGTCTAAAAGAGAATGAGATTCTCTCACAGTGGACTCAACCAGCAACACCACAATTGAATGGTGTTTCTGAACGTTGAAATCGAACCTTGATGGACATGGTTCGATCCATGATGGGATTAACTGAATTGCCTATATCGTTTTGGGGCTTTGCGCTTGAAACTGTGTCAATGTTGTGGAATAATGTCCATACTAAAGCTGTGGATAAAACACCATATGAGATATGGATGGGAAAAACTCCCAAATATTCTTACATGATATTATGTGGATGTCTTGCTTACGTGAAGCAGACAGTGGGAGACAAATTGGATAATAGATCCACTTTGTGCTACTTTGTAGGATATCCAAAGAATTCTGTTGAATATTATTTCTATCATCCTAATGAAGCAAAAGTGTTTGTTTCAAGAAATGCCACCTTTTTGGAAAAGGAATTTCTATTAGATAGAAAAGACAAGATGATAGAACTTGAAGAAATTCAAGATACTCCCTCAACTATAGAAGTCGAACCCATTTCCCAACAACCAGTAGTTGAAGTACAAGCTCCTAGAAGGTCTAATAGAGTTATTAGACTACCTGCAAGATATACGCTTCTTCGTGAACAAAGCCGTGATGAGCATTGTGTTGGATGTCATCCAATGAATTTCAAAGAATCAATATCTGTTACTGATTCAACCAAATGGCTTGAAGCCATGCAGTCTGAAATGGATTCTATATATTCAAACCAAGTTTGGACATTGGTGGATCCACCTTAGGGAATCGTTCCCATAGGATGCAAATGAATCTACAAAAGAAAGCTTGGGGCGGATGGGAAGGTAGTAACCTTCAAAGTAAGACTGGTTGCAAAAAGTTATACTGAAACGTCTGCCCTTTTTATTGCTTTAAAAGTACTAGAATTTTTTTTAACACTCAATTTCCGGCCGTATACATATCCCACATGAAAATATTTTTATAAAATATTTTACCCTTTAAAATAAAACATCAACCAACTAGCATTTTAAAAATCAAGTGAAATAGTCATAAAAATGAAATCGTCGCATGTTTTACCAAACCTAAAAAGCAATAAATTTGAAAAGTATAGCACATACTAAACATCTCAAAAATCTCTCAAAGCATAAATAAATAGTCTTAAAATCTTTAACATAAATCATGAATCATAAATCGTAAATGCGGAAAAAATAGAAGCGCTGGTCCTCGGGTTGTGTGCACTTTCAGTCCAGTCAAAATCACCCATCAAGTCCTCCCTCAAACTCACCTGCATCCATCACACCTAGTGAGTCTAAAGAGTCAACATACCATAATCTTTATAACAAATAATACGTATAAAATTACATGCAACAGTGAAAATACTTTTACGTGAAAATAACATTATCATGACATGCATAAATAAATCTTAACTTTTTCCTTTTTCCTCCACATGACATAACATAAAACCTTTTAACATGATCATAAACATTTTCCTTTTCCTTTTCTTTTTCCTTTGTTGAATTCAGATTGTTAATTGTGACTTTCCTCAAACCTCAAAAAGTCGATGGATCCATCTACATGAAATCGTAGTACTGGGCAGCAGGGGACACTAGCAACACTCTCACCAGTCAACTGGGCCTTGGCCTATCCTCTTTCGAATAGAAATACTGATCGTCGGGGTTCCCTCTGGGGCCTTTTCCCATAAATGGGCTCCCTCTGGGCCTTTTCCCTCACGACATTCCCATTCTTACCGTTACATCATACCGTTACCTCATATTCGTAATAATGGAAACACGATCGTCGGGGCTCCAACTGGGACCGTCACCCTCACGATATCTCCAACATTATCGAATTAGTCACAATTACTTCAATTTCTTCAACGTTTACATTCTCATTACTTTATAA
This sequence comes from Primulina tabacum, assembly GCF_025594145.1. Lineage (NCBI taxonomy): Eukaryota > Viridiplantae > Streptophyta > Magnoliopsida > Lamiales > Gesneriaceae > Primulina > Primulina tabacum. The sequence continues at coordinate 19,201,307 of NC_134559.1, forward strand.
AAATCATGCATAATATATAATTTTGTTTTGAAACCAAGCATGCAACATGTCTTTTAAATGTCTTCCTTAAATCATAGAGATCCCATAGACATTTAAAAATCATAATTTAATCATGAACATTTATAAACATTTAAAAATAATCGTAATATCATAAAAATAGCATTTAGAGCACTGCCATGACGTTTACTAGTTTTTTAGGTGTAAAAAGACCGTTTTACCCCTAGACGTAAAATTCCTCGGTTTTGACTTTTTCTTGAATTCATTGACTCTAACATGTCCCAAATAATTATTTAAGCCTAAATTAATTTTCCCATAATTTTATTTAGCTTAAATATTAAACTTTTTTATTTATCTATAATTAAATGTTTTTACGGTGTTTTAATCCCGAAAAATCCTAAAATTTAATATAAAATTCCTAAATTCAAAATTTAATCTTTTTATATTATTTTAGTCCTTATGAATCATGACTCGACCCCCGTGAGCCGTTTTTCAATTTATTTCAGTTTAGAATTCTACTATGACACCTAAACTTCGACCCCGAGCCATCTTTCGATTTTCTCGAGTCACCCCCGAACCAAGTTGATCCAAACCCTGACCAACAAACTAGAGTACCCTACTGGACCCTTAGATCACTTAGAAACCATCCCAAACACAAAAAACGTGACCCCCAAACCACACCCATGCAGTGGCCGAGAGTTTCACCTTGAGTGGACTCTAGCTTTGTGCACCTAGGGACCTAGCCGTCTACCCAGCACCCAAACCAACACCCAGTGCACCTTCAACGGACCCTAATTATTCATCGACTCGTCCCACATGCCCTGGGACGAGTCCTCAACCCGCTGGCAGCCTACCCTTACTCGCGCAGATGTTGCGCGTTTCTCGGGTAAGTCCTAGCGTGGCTAGGACTCTTTCCCCAGCCCCTAACTCGAGTCCTAGCCTGGCTAGGACTCTCCCCTCTCCTGAACCAATCCCTGGCCGAGCCTTGGCCCCAAGCCGTGACTCTCCAGCCTTCTGAAAAAGGAGCCCGATCACCCCCAAACCCTCATGATAGAAAACCGAATCCAACCTTTTTCCTTGGTGATTACCATGGGTTTGGTGTTTATTTAGGACTATAATTCATAAAAAATTTTCTTGAACATAATTTGACGTCATGGAAGTCCCTTAACATGCACAGAACAAGTTTTTGGATCAAACCTCATGGATTTAATACATGCAAGTGCAATAATTCGAAAATAAACAAGGCAACTTCATGGTTTTCATGCACAAAACTTTTAAAACTATATTAGGACATGATGGATGAGAAAAGGAGATGTATGGCCTGCCTTTTATACGTACGAAATAACGTTGACGACGAAGAACGGAGCAAAAACCTTGGCTAGCTTCTACCTTGACCCTTCGAAAATTCCTCTACAATTATTGAATGTGTGTGTGCCGTGTTGTTGAAGAGTCTTGGGGAGAGTTTTCTGAATTTTAAAAAATTGGGAGGCGTTTATAATGCTTAGGGTTTTAGGTGCTTAGCATTTTAAATAGCTAATTAAATTACTAACTAGGCTTAGGCCTATTAAGCCACAAAATTATGCTTATTAGTCTTAATTAGGATTTAATAAAATATTAAAAAAGTTTTTAGTTTAAATAAATTTATGAATTTATTAGCCGGGTCTCCAAAAAGCTCACATTTTTTTGTTGAAAAACCAACACCGATAAAATTTTCGTCCCGGCGTATAAAATCACCTCAAAACCCTTTATTTGAAAAAATATGAAAAACCAACAACCATATTTTAATCAATTAAAAATAATTATTTAATAAAAATATTTTACATTTTCCAGCCCTCGGTCTCCGTTCCTCGATCACAACTGAATATTAATTAAAAATACAGTTTATGCATAATGACAATAAAATCCTATTTAACATATAAGCATGTATGTCACATAATCGATTAGCAATTAAAATCAATTAATTGCTCATTTTTCATGTTTCCTAGATTCGAATGCAGTTGGATTACATCTTCTTAATTTTTGGACCTTACAATTCCTCCCCCATTAAATAAAATTTCGTCGTCGAAATTAGAACTTACTGAATAGTTCTGGATAGCGGTTCTTCAAGTCCCTCTCGGTTCCCCAAGTTGCTTCCTCCTCCGAGTGATTCAGCCACTTGACCTTGACCATTGGAATGACTTTGTTCCGCAATCTTCTTTCTTGCCCTGCTATGATCTAGACAGGTCATTCTTCATATGTCATATTTGGAGTTAATTGAAGTGGTTCATAATTTAGTACATGTGACGGGTTCGACATGTACTTCCGCAGCATCGAAATGTGGAACACATTGTGAACTCCTAAAAGCACTGGTGGCAATGCCACTCTATAAACTAGTGTCCCAATCATCTCCAAAATCTCAAACGGACCAATGAATCTTGGGCTAACCTTGCCCTTCTTGCCAAAACGTATAACACCCTTCATACGTGCTATTTTCACAAATACATGGTCGCCCACTGCAAACTCTAAGTCCCTTCGTCTTTTGTCGGCATAACTCTTTTGTCGGCTTTGTGCAGTCTTCATTCTCTCACGAATTTTGACTACAAGCTCGGCAGTCTCTTCAATCACATCCGGACCAATATCTCTTCTTTCCCCAACCTCGTCCCAATGAATAGGAGATCTACATTTCCTTCCATAAAGTGCCTCGAAAGGAGCCATCCCGATTGATTATTGGAAACTATTATTGTAGGTGAACTCCACTAGAGGTAATTTTTGTTCCTAACTGCCTTGCAAATCAATAACACATGCCCGCAGTAGATCTTCCAAAATATGTATATCTCTTTCTGACTTCCCATCGGTTTGAGGATGGAATGCTGTACTGAATAATAACTTGGTCCCCATCGCTGCATGCAAACTTTTCAAAAAAGATGACGTAAATCTCGGATCTCTGTCAGAAACAATAGACACTGGAATCCCATGCAGACGAACTATCTCCCGAATATATAACTCTGCATACTGAATCATGGTGAATGTCGTCTTAATAGATAGAAAATGCGCTGATTTCGTAAGACGATCCACTATCACCCAAATGACATTCAATCCCTTAACAGTCTTTGGCAATGCCACAACACAAGTCCATAGTGATATTTTTCCATTTCCACTCGGGAATAGAGAGTGGCTTCAATTTCCCCGCTGGTCTTTGATGCTCTGCTTTGACTTGCTGACAAGTCAAACACTCGGATACAAATCCCAGAATGTCTCTCTTCATGCCTGGCCACAAATATAACAACTGCAAATCTTTACATCTTCGTATTTCCCAAATGGATGGAGTAAGGTGTGTCATGGGCTTCCTTCATAATAAGATCTCTCAAAGAATCGTCACTAGGAACCCATAGACGATCTCGATAACGAACTAAACCATCCACCACTGAATATAAATTCCGGCCCTTGGCTTCATCTCTAGCTCTCCACTTTTGCAACTGCTTATCTTTGGACTATGCATCCCGAATTCTATCTCTCAAAGTCGACTGTACTGATAATGTGGCAAGATTAGGGGCCTCGCCCCTAGCATACACTGTGTTGAGACTTTGATTGTTGCACTCCCAAGAGCAGGTTGTCCACAAGTAGTATAATTCGGTGAGTCCGAATATCGTATCCACAGGGAAGGTAAGGTAATTACAAGTCCACTACAATGTCTTTTTGTTTTTGTTTTTGTTTTATTTTTCTTTCAATAGTTTGAATCTTTAACTGGTAATTTTTAATTGTTCAAATTTTACTTTAAGTAGTTGAGATTAAAGGATCCACTCTTGGTATTTTAATAAAGTTAACATTAATGAACATTATTGAAATCCACTTAATAAAATGGTTCCAATATATATTAAATAATCATATTTTTATTAGGTTATATATTATTATCTTATAAGTATATAATATGTACCAAAACTTGTAAATGTTGTCAAGTATTTATTGTGCTATATATATATTTGTAAACACTAAATCAAGGTTCCCACTTTAAATGGTTGGTAAAACCAAACAAACATTTAAATGGTACCAAGAAATTAATATTATGATATATTCATATATAAAAAATCAAGGCATCCACTTTAAATGGTAGGTAATACCAAACTAACATTTAAATGGTTCCAAGAAATTAATATTATGATATAATCATATAATAAATCAAGGCATCCACTTTAAATGGTTGGTAATACCAAACTAACATTTAAATGGTTCCAAGAATTTAGTGTAACATATATCAACAATAAATCAAAACTCCCACTTATAAGTAAGGTATAATAATACATAAAGAAATAAATATAACATAAACAATAAATAATGATTAAATAATATAAAACATAGATTCTTACCTTTTAATAACCTTATTATCATGCCAAGAGTTTCACCTTTTCATCTCAACTTTGGGAAGTTAGCTACTCATTATTCAAAGTGTAAAACTTTGAATAGGAATTTAACATGCTAATTATATTTAAATAAAGAAATAAAGGAAAACAAAGAGAGAAATATTATGAACTCAAAGGTTTTGAAACGTCATGCCCTTATTATTGCTTTAAAAGTACTAGAATTTTTTTTTTTTAACCTCACTTAGCATCGGTCGAATCATAAAATATTTTTGACATCATTTTAAAAATAACCATCCACTGCTATTTAAAAATCCAAAGGAAAATATTTTAAAGCATAAAATCGTCAAACATTTTACCAAACCTAAAAACTTTATTCGAAAAGTATAGCCCATACTATAACCTTTCAAAAATCTCTCAAATGCATAAATAAATAATCTTAAAAATCTTTAATCGTAAAGCATGAGTCAAAATTCATAATGCGGAAAAAGTAGAAGCGCTGGTCCTCGGGTTGTGTGCGCCTTCAGTCCAGTCAAATCACTCATCAAGTCCTCTCTCAATACCACCTGCATCCATCACACCTAGTGAGTCTAAAGACTCAACACACCATAATCTTTATAACGAGTAATACGTAATACAGTCAACATATAACGGTGAAAAATATTTGTACTTAAAATATCGTTTTCATGAAGATGCATAAACATAAACATTTTCGTAAACATTTTCATGATGCATAAAAACATTTTCATAAAAACGTTTTCATATAAACATAAACATATCACATAAACATTTCATATTCATATCCATATTCGTGTCCATATTCGTATTCATGTTCATGTTCGTGTTTGTTGAATTCAGATCGTGATTGTGACTCGTATTCTTGATCGTATTGGACGATGGATCCATCTAGAGAAAACCACAGTACTGGGCGGCGGGGACACCAGCAACACTCTCACCGGTCAACTGGGCCTTGGCCAACGTATTAACATATTCGTATTCGTATCACGTATTCGTATTCGTATCCGTATCCAAGGAAACTCGATCGTCGGGCTCCCACTGGGACCATAACCCTCACGTATTTTCAACATGTAGTAGTCACAATCCCTTGACATCATTCAACATGTTATCATCACTTAATAAAAACATGCATATAATATCATTTTTATTTTGAAACCAAGCATGCAACATGTCTTTTAAATGCCCATATTTAAATCATAAAAATCATAACTTAACATATTAAAAATCATAAACATCGATGAACATTTTAATATAAATATTTTAACATCGTAAACGTTTAAAATAAACATTTAAATCATAAATATTTAAAATAAACGTTTTAGCATATTAAATCATAAAACATCAAACATATTATCTTAAAAATCCATAAACATTTAAGATTGACATATGAACATATAAACATCCATAATCATTGAAAATAATCATATTAGCATATAAAACACCATTCAGGACACTGCCATGACGTTTACTAATTTTTAGGTGTAAAAAGACCGTTTTACCCCTGGACGTAAAATTTCACGTTTTTGACTTTTTCTTAATTTCATTGACTATAACATGTCCCAAATAATTATTTAAGCTTACATGGATTTTCTCATATTTTTATTTAGCTTAAATCAAGTACTTTTAATTTATTATTTAAATGTAACGTATTAATGCGTTTTAATCCCGAATTAAACCAAACCTTAATATAAAATTCCCAAATTAAAAACTTAGACTTATAATAATTATTTAAGCTTAAACTTAATTTTCCATAATTTTATAAAGCTTAAAACTAGGCGTTTCAATTAACTTGTTAATTAGCGTTTCGTGCAGCGATTAAATCCCAGATAAATCCAAAACTCGTTATTTTGACCCCAAACTTTAAACATAAACTTTTTATGATTTATTATACCCTTCCAAATCATGAGCCACACCCGTGGACCCATGGATTCAAGTTTTGTTTCTTAATTTTCGTTTTTGACACACTAACGAACGCACCGAGCCAACTCCCAATTTACTCGAGCCACGCCCGAGCCACCTTGAGCCAAAACCTAGCCAACCCACCTAGGGACCCTACTGACCAAGCCCAGCCCGAAAAACCAGCCCTGGCCCGCACAAAAACCTTCTGCCCCTCAACCCAATTGCATGCATGTGTACGTGTGTTAGTGCCCTTGAACAAAGGAACTCCTATCTAGTCTAGGACTCCTCCCAACCCTTAACCATCGAGCCACCCTGACCCTAACTGACCCTAGACCACGCCCAGACCATACCCAGACCAACCCAAGCCCCTGGACGTGAGCAGCAAACCACTGAACCAGTGGCAGCATCCTCGCGTATATCATGCTGTCAATGCTTCATCATGTTCCTTCGAGCCACAGCACACCCAAGCCACACCAGCCCCTGCCCAGACCCTATTGCACCCTATTAGGACCCTAATGACTCGACCTAGCTCAGCCCAAAGCCCCCAGGCCGAGACATCTCTCCCCTGCACCAGCTTCTGTACCTGCGCTACTCCCCTTTCAAATTCTCGGGTGGAGTCCTTCTCCACAAGGACTCCTCCCAGCCCACTTAGCTCGAGTCCTAGCATGGCTAGGACTCTTCCCTAGGCCCCTCACGGACCATAGCCAAGCCCTGGTCCCAACCCATAAAAAAAACGAACCCCCTCAATTCCATGACAGCAAGTTGGTTCATGCTAACGTTTCTGTTTTTTTTTTTCTTTCTTGCACAGCGTTTTGGTTGCTTTTGTGTGCGATTCTAGACCTTTAAACTTGTGGAAATACATACTAATTCATGTCCTAATTCATGGCAGCCCCTAAACCACATAATAAACAAGTTTTTGGATGACAACACAAGCCTTAAAAATCACCTAAGATGCAAATCCGAAAATATAACATGATGCAACTTGTTTTCATGCAAAACACAATTAAATAAATACTATGGTGTGATGGATGAGTAAAAGGAGAATATGGCGTGCCTTTGCGTATTAATCGAACGATAAAAACGTTGACAATTTGCGAAGAACGGCGACAAACGATCATGGCTTGAATTTCCTTGAAGAACCTTCAAACTTTTCTCTTAATTTTGTGATGTGTGTGCCGTGTAGAAATTGGGAGGAAAAGAATTCTGAATTTGTTGGGGAAGGGGGCGTGTAGTTGTAGGTTTAAGGGTGGGGTTTAACATATTTTATAGTCTAATTAATCACTAATTAGGCTTTAGCCCATTAAGTAGGTAATTTAGGCCCATTGGTGCTTAATTAGAATTTTAAAAATAGTTTTGTTTAATAAAGTTTGTGAATTTATTCGCCGGGTTGCCAATGCATTTGTATTTTTGTTGAAAATCCAACACCGATAAAATTTACGTCCCGGCGTATAAAATCACCTCAAAACCACTTATTTTCAAAAATACTAAAAAGCATCACCCTTAATTTAAATAATCAAAAACAATTATTTAATAAAAGCATTTTTCTATTTTCAGTCATCGGTCTCCGTTCCTCGATCGCAACTCGAATAACCTTTAAAAATATATTTTAATGCAACTATGTACAACAATATATTTTAAACATGTAAAAATGCACCACATAATTAATTAATGCAATTAAATCATTTAATTAAAATACTAGAGAATTTAATAATTGCATGCATGTGGTTTGCGTGGACCTTTAAATTTTCGGGGCGTTACAGATTTGTTCATAAAATGAGGGATATCTCAATACATTACAATGTACCCCTATTTATAGCCAAATTTGGGGAGTCAACCACAAATAAAATATTATTTTTTACACATAAGTCTTCATTGGTGTTCCAAGAAATTAAAATTTTAATACACATCACTTTTGAAAATCTTCCCATCCGAATTTTCTTCTCCACATAAAAACAAACATGTAGATATCTGAGTTTTTTGAATTGTAGTATTTTTTTTAACCATTTGACCAAGTAATTTGAGAGATATGGTCAAAATACTAGAGAATGGTAAAACTGCCACTTCTTTGGTAACTTTAATTGTTGCTTAATTTGATCCCATTTGTGAGAAGATTTTATCTCATGCTTGCCACCAATATTGTAGATATTAACATCAACTTTCTACAGGTCCAAGAATCATCTTAATCCCATTTGCAACGCCAAGTTTACTTTTGTTTTATCGAATCTGTAAAAAATAGTAAAAACTTATAATTACACAACAACTTATATTTTATACAATTTATTATAAAACATATAATATTTAAACATTTAATAAAACAAAAACTATATATTTATATTATAAAACATTTAATTAATATACAATTTTTTATCTTTATCACACTCCCCAACCAACTTATTGTTAGTCCCTAGCAATTTAAGCGTTAATAGCAACACAAAACATATTGATTAATTTAAATAGAAATGTAATCAGAAATATCCAAGTGTTTAAATTCAATTGAAAACTGTCAAAGTTATATCAAGATCATTATAATTATAATTTATGAAATAATCTGAACTGATCAATTCAAAGCTTATTTTTAGGTAGTTAAATGTACATGGCCTTCAGAAATTCCTAGTAAGAGTCTCAACTCCATATTCTCACAGGTTTATAGGTGTTTCAATTTATGAGAATGATTTCTCTCATGGAGTTGGAATACAGATAAATGCTCAGGAAAATGGTTTACAGAATGCAGACAGACAAACAAGCCAAACTAATCAAAAGATAGGAAATCCATTGATTTAAAATCCAGTTGTTCTTATTATATATTTTTTTCCTGATTTTATTTTTTTTTACATTATGGAATTAGACTAAGTTTATGCTTCTTGACCACATATTTATTTAATTTGTACAATGTATTTCTCTCTTTTTTTCTTTTTTTTATTTTTATTTTTATGAGAGATAAATGGGTCGCAACATGTAACTTAAAAATTACATAGATCTTCAACATCTTTCTTTTTTTTTTCTTTTTTTCAGGAAATATCAATTTTTTTTCAAAATAAGAACACAAGATCTAAACAATAAATAGCCTCTCTGATGATCGATAAAGGCTCGCAAGCTGTTTTCTCAATCCTCTCCACTCACTCACAAAATATGTGTGAGTTTAAAAATTTTAGGCACTCTTATCAGGTATATTTTGGGCCATATACTTTAATAACTGATTTTATCACAATTGTTAATCATTCAAAAAGATTTCATAAATCATATTTTTATAGTGATCAAAATATTAAAATTTACTTTTATTTTTTTTCAAATAAAAATTTAAACATCCGTAGATAGATTATTACAATTTCTAATCTAAACCTTTCAAACATGTAATGTATGATATTTTTGCAAAAATTACTAAGATACAAACAATAAACATTTTTTAATTAAAAAAAAAATTTAAATATATTTTTTAAAATTTTTAAGTTTGTTCTCCCTCTTATCAGAATATGACATTGTCCCTAATGTCAAAATAACTATTAATAAAGAGTACATAATGAAAGAGATATCACCTGGAATTTTATTGAAGATAACAAACTGAAACAAACGCAAACCAATCCACGATTTTTGAATCAATGATCCAACTTTCTTTTCTTACTGCTTGATTGCGACCAATTGATATTTTGTATCATCGGATCAGGCTTATGAGCAAAAGCTTCCAAATCATCAATTAATTGGTCGGTAGTCGAAGCACAGATGAGCATCCGTCGTGAATTTTCTGAAATAAAATTCTGTTCCACAGCTTTATCAAGAAATATCAACAAACTGTCATAATAATTATTGATATTCAACAAGCCCACAGGTTTATTCTGGATATTAAGTTGTGCCCAAGAAACAGTGTGAAAAATTTCTTCTAATTTACCAAAACCACCTGGTAGTGCGATAAAAGCATCGGAATTTTCAATCATTTTGGTGATTCTTTCATACATAGAAGAAACTTTTAATTCCTCCCCAATCATAACACCTGTAATATTTCCTTCAGCTAAAGCTGTAGGAATAATACCTAAAACCTGACTACCTCCAAGATGAGCAGATGTTGAAACAAATCCCATTAACCCAATATTACCTCTCCCATATACCAAGTGAATTTTTCTCTCAGCCAATATCTTTCCAAGTTTATTCGCTTCTTCTACAATACTTCATTTTTTCCAGAACTCGACCCACAAAATACACAAATATTTTTCAATGTTTGTGCAGAGGATCCAACCATGTTTTTAATTTCTTTTTGATATGCGAAAATAGAGAGAAAAATGAGAGATTTTATAGGGGTAATATGTTATCATGACAAAACTATGGGTCATAGCTGTAAGCAGAATAAACAGTAAAAATAATAATGACACACATGCATATAAACAGTAGTGTGATTGTGGCTCACAATTTTCCTCTGGTTTTACGTCCAGAAACGGCTTCAACGCCTTCTATGAGTCGAGGATATGCTTCCCATCCAATTTTCTTATAAATTGGCAAACATGGTCTTTTTTAGTCGGATTCCCAAGACTATGACGCTCATCTTGAAATTGTTTCCAAAAACGGAGAAGTTCAATATGCACATGTCCACTAGAATGCGTCTCAAGAGTCAATAAGATGTTATCTAAAGAATTCTTACTCAGCCCATTCTTAATAAAACCAATTTTATCTTCTCTTTTATCGGAAATACATCCCAAAGATCTGCATCGTTTGTCACAAGTCCATCTTGCACACTTATGACAAACCCCTAACCTTTTGGCCCTTCGTTTTTTCGCATAAGTGCTTTTTCCTAATCCAGGCGAATACCGAATGAGCAATGATTGTGGAATTTCTCCTCCTAATCGGACCTTAGCTTCTATTACAAGACGAATATCTTCTGGAATTCCTTTTGGCATTAACAATCTCAATCTTTCACACCTACCTGCATAAAATTTTCTTAGAACATTTTCAGAAACAGAGGGAAAATATTTACAAATTTTTGAGAGATTTTCATCTATTTTGAAAAGAAAAGAAATGATTTTTTTTTTATTTTTGTATCTGCAATTGTGGGAAACTGATTTAACCGACTATGAGAGTCATGGAGTACCGTCGTCCTCCATTTAACCGGGAAAATAAAAAGATTAAGGAAACCTGAAATAAAAACAAACAAAATTAAATGCAACATAAAAATTTAAGGATCAGAAAGGGAAATAAACTCTTCTTGAAAGATTTCATTTTCCAAAAATGGTTTAAGCCTTTGTCCATTCACTTTAAAAACATCACCATTTTTAGGATTTTCAATATCCACAGCTCCATAAGGATACACATGCTTTACAACATATGGGCATGTCCATCTTGATCGTAATTTTCCTGGGAATATGTGAAGTCGAGAATTATAAAGCAAAACTTTTTTACCAATCTCAAAAGATTTTCTAAGAATTGTTTTATCATGAAATGATTTGATTTTTGCTTTATAAATCCTTGAATTCTCATACGCATCATTTCTGAGTTCATCAAGTTCATTAAGTTGCAATTTGCGCAATTTGTTGCAATCATCCATGCTTGAATTAAAAGTTTTGATCGCCCAATAAGCTTTATGTTCCAATTCCACAGGCAAATGGCAATGTTTTCCGTAAACCAACCTATAGGGAGACATATTCAATGATGTTTTAAAATATGTTCGATATGCCTAAAGTGCATCATTAAGTCGCAGAGACCAATCTTTTCTATTTGAGATAACAGTTTTTTCTAAAATTTTCTTTATCTCTCTATTAGCTAATTCAACTTGTCCATTTGTTTGAGGATGATAAGGAGTAGTTACTTTGTGAGTAATACCATATTTTTTCATTAATGAAGCAAATGATTTATTAATAAAGTGAGTTCCCCCATCACTTATCATGGCTCGAGGAATTCCAAATCTACTAAAAATAAAATTCTTTCAAAAATTTTATGACGATTTTATGATCATTTGTTCGACATGGAATTGCCTCTATCCATTTGAAAACATAATCAACCGCAACTAAAATATACAAGTATCCAAACGACGGTGGAAAAGGTCCCACAAAATCAATTCCCCAACAGTCAAAGATTTCAATTTCAATGATAGGATTCAAAGGCATCATGTTTCTCGGTTTCTTTTTTATCTTTGATCACAATGTCAAATTCTTGGAGCAACAAAATCCATCGTATCAGTCGTGGCTTTGCATCATGTTTGGTCAACAAATATCTAATAGCAGAATGATCAGTAAACACAATAGTCGTTGATCCAATCAAATAAAAACGAAATATATCTAATACAAATATTACAGCAAGTAGTTCTTTTTCAGTTGTGGAGTAATTCATTTGAGCATTGTTTAAAGTTCTACTTGCATAATATATCACGTAAGGCTTACCGTTTCTTCTTTGACCTAGTACTGCACCGACTGCATAATCACTCGCATCGCACATGATTTCAAATGGTAAAGACCAATCAGGAGGTTGCATGATAGGAGCTGATGTTAAATGTCGAATGATTTTATCAAAAGCATTTTGACATTCTTGAGTCCACTCAAATGCAGTGTCTTTTGTTAAGAGGTTACAAATGGGTTTAGAGATTGAACTAAAGTCCTTTATAAACCTCTTATAAAATCCAGCATGTCCCAAAAATGAGCGAATTTCTTTAATGGATTTTGGAGGGGGTAAGTTGGCAATGACATCAACTTTGGCTTTATCAACTTCAATTCTATGAGATGACACGACCTGTCCCAGTACAATCTCAGAAGTAATCATGTAATGACATTTTTCCCAATTTAAAATAAGACCTTTTTCCTCGCATCTTTTTAAAACTTTTTCCGAATTTTCAAGACAATTATCAAATGTATTTCCAAAAACAGTTAAATCATCCATGAAAATCTCCAAACAATTTTTAGCCATGTCGCTAAAAATGCTTAGCATACATCTTTGAAATGTTGCTGAGGCATTGCATAATCCAAATGGCATCCTTCTAAATGCAAATGTTCCAAAAGGACATGTGAATGTAGTTTTATCTTGATCTTCGAGTGCAATGGGAATTTGATAATAACCTGAATATCCATCAAGAAAACAGTAGTATGGATGACCTGCTACTCTTTCTAAAATTTGATCCAAAAATGGTAATGGAAAATGATCTTTTCTAGTGGCGTCATTTAATTTTCTATAATCAATACACATCCACCAACTAGAGGGGACTCGACTTGTTAACAATTCACCTTTTTCATTTTTTATCACTGTGATGCCATATTTTTTTGGAACTACTTGTGTTGGGCTTACCCACTTACTATCAGAAATAGGGTAGATAATCCCAACATCAAGTAGTTTGAGAACTTCAGTTTTCACAACATCTTTCATGTGTGGATTTAATCTCCTTTGTGGTTGTTGAGATGTTTTTTCATTTTCTTCTAAGTGAATTTTTTGAGTGCAAATTAGTGGATTAATGTCCTTGAGATCTTTTAGTGTCCAACCAATTGCATTTTTATGTCTTTTAAGCATATCAACTAATTTACATTCTTGATCACTTGCTAGTTTGGAAGAAATTACCACCGGATATGTTTAATCTTCTCCAAGAAATACATACTTCAATTCTTCTGGCAAGGGATTTAACTCCAATATGGGTGGTTCGTCTTTGTTATCATATTTTGCATCAAATTCTTTCTCTGATCCTGGTAACGAGTGATACCTGATAAAATCATCAAGATCAATTTCTATATTTTCTTTAACAGTTTCAATTGAACAAATATCTAATTGATCACGAGTACTCCCTTCTTTAATGTTTTCTTCCACAAGAGTTTCAATAAGATTTTCATCTTCACTTTCATCTCCTTTGTCATGTGGTTGCTTACAAAGATTAAAAACATTGAGCTCCAAGGTCATGTTACCAAATGACAACTTCATTATTCGATTCCTGCAATTTACAAGAGCATTAGAAGTTGCTAAAAATGGACGACTCAGAATTACAGGAATTGCATTACAAGCTTCGATAGGTTGTGTATCTAAAACTATGAAATCAACAGGATATACAAAGTTATCAACTTGGACCAACACGTCTTCTACCATACATCTTGGCACTTTAACAGATCTATCGGCAAGTAAAAGTGTTACCGAAGTAGATTTTAACTCACCTAGATTGAGTTCTTGATAAACTGAATATGGAAGTAAATTCACACTAGCTCCAAGATCAAGCAAGGCTTATTTAATCTTTCATTCTCCAATAATACATGAAATAGTTGGACAACCAGGGTCTTTGTATTTCAAAGTATTATTATTTTGAATGATTGCACTTACTTGTTCGGCTAAAAATGCTTTCTTTTTCACATTCAATTTTCTTTTCACAGTGCACAAGTCTTTCAAAAATTTGGCATATGATGGTACCTGTTTTATTGCATCTAATAAAGGAATATTAACTTTTACTTGTTTAAAAATATCATATATATCATAATTCAAATTTGATTTTTTTGTATTTTTCAATGCACGAGGGAATGGTGGTGACACTGTCTGTTGAACCTCCTCTTCGCAAGTTATGGGTTCCACATCCTTACCCTTTGAAGTTGATTTATCATCATCTTCACAAGGTTCAGGAATGGATTTTTCCACAACCTTACCACTTCGAAGGGTAATAACAGATTTTACCTGATCCATCGGTTGAGTTCCAGAAGTTCTAGTTTGTGAATGATGATCCTTGGGATTAGGCTGTGGTTGTGAACGAAATTCACCTTTTTCATGAACATTAAGTGCAGATGCAAATTTAGCAAGAGTATCTTTCAAATCTGTCATGATTTGAGCAGTTTGAGTATTGATAGACTCTTGCTTTGCAATGAAAGAATTCAATGTATCTTCCAAATTCCTTTTAGGTGGAGGAACATAAGGTGCATAATTTTGAAAATTTTGTTGATTTTGAAAATGTGGTTGCGGAAATTGTGCAGCATTATCATTCCTCCAACTAAAATTTGGATGATTTCGTCAACCTGGATTGTAATTTTGAGAAAATGGTTCAAAATTTGGCCTTTTGAAATTATTCAAAACATTGACTTGTTCATGGAGACATTCTTTAAAAGAGGGCAAAGTGGGACAATCTTTTGTAGAATGATCACTTGTATCACAGTTGTGACACGCAATTTCTTGAATAGCTTTTAATTGACCATTTTTGTTCAATTCAAGTGCCTCAACTTTTCTTGCCAAAGAGGTAACTCTAGCTTGGAGATTATGTTCATCTTTGAGGGTGTACATACCTCCACCAGATGTGGGAGATTGAATCTTGTTTGATGGTTCGGTTGTACCTATAGTATCCCAATTTTGAGCATTTTCAGCTAATGAATCGAGATACTCAATTGCCTCATTTGGATCTTTATCTTCAAATGTTCCATTACACATAAATTCAACCATTTGCCTATCTTTAGGTGTTAAGCCTTCATAAAATTGAGAAACAACTCTCCAAATTTCAAAACCATGATGTGGACAAAGATTAAGCAATTCTTTGTATCTATCCCAACACTGATAAAAAGTTTCTCCTTGTTTTTGAGTGAAAGTGATGATTTGCCTTTTGAAAGAATTTGTTCAATGAGATGGAAAAAACTTTTTCAAAAATTGTTGTTGCAATTCATCCCATGTTCGAATGGATCCCGATCTAAGATTTTGTAGCCAAGTTTTAGCTTTATCTTTTAAAGAAAAAGGAAAAAGCTTAAGTCGAATGGTGTTCATGCTACAATTTAGATCATTATATGTGTTGCACGCTTCTTCAAACTCTTGTAAATGCATGTATGAATTTTCAGAATCTAAGCCATGATAATTGGGTAAAAGTTGGATAATACCAGGCTTAAAATTGAAATGAGATGCATCAGGGGGAAAAACTAGACATGAAGGTGCACTAGTACGTGTAGGATTCATGTGATCTCTAAGTGTTCTTCGTCTATCATGATCATGTTGAGATTGAATTTCATCTTCATTTTCTTGGATGGGTTCTTCCGCCATGTTTTGTAAAAATAAAGGGTTATTTCGAATGAGTCGACCACTAAGTGTACGTGTCCAAATGCTCATGCAAATGCAAATGCAAAAGAATAAAAACACACAAAAGCAATAAAAATTCAAATAAAAAAAATAAACTATAAACAAAATTAAATAGACTTGAAATTAAATTATACTTCCCCGGCAACGGCGCCAAAAACTTGTTGCGACTTTAATTGTTGCACTCCCAAGAGCAGGTTGTCCACAAGTAGTATAATTCGGTGAGTCCGAATATCGTATCCACAGGGAAGCTAAGGTAATTACAAGTCCACTACAATGTCTTTTTGTTTTTGTTTTTGTTTTATTTTTCTTTTAATAGTTTGAATCTTTAATTGGTAATTTTTAATTATTCAAATTTTAATTTAAGTAGTTGAGATTAAAGGATCCACTCTTGGTATTTTATTAAAGTTAACATTAAGAACATTATTGAAATCCACTTAGTAAAATGGTTCCAATATATATTAAATAATCATATTTTTATTATGTTATATATTATTATCTTATAAGTATATAATATATAACAAAACTTGTAAATGTTGTCAAGTGTTTATTGTGCTATATATATATTTGTAAACACTAAATCAAGGTTCCCACTTTAAATGGTTGGTAAAACCAAACAAACATTTAAATGATACCAAGAAATTAATATTATAATATATTCATATATAATAAATCAAGGCATCCACTTTAAATGGTTGGTAATACCAAACTAACATTTAAATGGTTCCAAGAAATTAATATTATGATATAATCATATAATAAATCAAGGCATCCACTTTTAATGGTTGCTAATACCAAACTAACATTTAAATGGTTCCAAGAATTTAGTGTAACATATAGCAACAATAAATCAAAACTCCCACTTATAAGTAGGGTATAATAATACATAAAGAAATAAATATAACATAAACAATAAATAATGATTAAATAATATAAAACATAGATTCTTATCTTTTAATAACCTTATTATCATGCCAAGAGTTTCACCTTTTCATCTCAACTTTGGGAACTTAGCTACTCATTATTCAAAGTGTAAAACTTTGAATATGAATTTAACATGATAATTATATTTAAATGAAGAAATAAAGGGAAAACAAAGAGAGAAATATTATGAACTCAAATGTTTGTTCATAAAATGAGGGATATCTCAATACATTACAATGCACCCCTATTTATAGCCAAATTTGGGGAGACAACCACAAATAAAATATTATTTTTTACACATAAGTCTTCATTGGTGTTCCAAGAAATTAATATTTTAATACACATCACTTTTGAAAATCTTCCCTCCGAATTTTCTTCTCCACATAAAAACAAACATGTAGATATCTGAGTTGTTTGAATTGTTATATTTGTTTTTAACCATTTGACCAAGTAATTTGAGAGATATGGTCTAAATACTAGAGTATGGTAAAACTGCCACTTCTTTGGTAACTTTATTTGTTGCTTAATTTGATCCCATTTGTGAGAAGATTTTTATCTCATGCTTGCCACCAATATTGTAGATATTAACATCAACTTTCTACAGGTCCAAGAATCATCTTAATCCCATTTGCAACGCCAAGTTTATTTTTGTTTTATCGAACCTGTAGAAAATAGTAAAAACTTATAATTACACAACAACTTATATTTTATATAATTTATTATAAAACATATAATATTTAAACATTTAATAAAACAAAAAATATATATTTATATTATAAAACATTTAATTAATATACAGTTTTTATCTTTATTACATTGTAAGCTCAAACCGCAGGATCTCGGACTGCAACGGTCTTTGGAGTTATAATTGAGTGATAACTGCTGCTTTTCTACTCATTGCGTCTGCCACTACATTAGCTTTTCCCGGATGGTAGCTAATGTCACAATCATAGTCCTTTACCAACTCAAGCCATCTGCGCTGTCTCCTATTCAACTCCTTTTGGGTGAAGAAGTATTTCAAACTTTTATGGTCAGTGAATATTTTGCACTTCTCCCCATAAAGGTAGTGTCTCCAAATCTTTAGTGCAAAGACTACTGCTGCAAGCTCAAGATCATGAGTAGTGTAGTTCTTCTTGTGAATTTTCAGCTGTCTCGACGCATAGGCGATAATTCGGTCGTTTTGCATCAGAACTGCGCCCAAACAAAGTTTAGAAGCGTCGGTATAAAGAACATACTCCCCTTGCCCCGATGGCATAGATAACACTGGTGCTGATATCAAGGCTTGCTTCAACTTGTCAAAATTGTCTTGGCACTCGGGTCCCCAAACAAACTTTGCATTTTTCTTTGTCAAGGCTGTCATAGTTATAGATGAGAACCCCTGAATAAACTTGCGATAATAGCCTGCTTGTCCCAAGAAGCTGCGAATCTCGGTAACACTCTTCGGCACTGGCCACTCTTTCACTGCCTCAACTTTACTTGGATCGACCTCCACTCCACTACTAGAAATGATGTGGCCTAAGAATGCTACCCTATAAAGCCAAAACTTTCACTTGCTGAATTTTGCATATAGCTTCCTATTTTGTACAACTTGCAGTGCTGTCCTCAAATGATGGCTATGCTCCTCTCTGATCTTGGAATAGATCAATATGTCATCAATGAAGACAATAATAAACTGATCCAGATACGGCTGAAATACGCGATTCATGAGATCCATGAAGATCGGTGGCGCATTGGTCAACCCGAATGGCATGAACATAAACTCATAGTGCCCATATCTCATGCGAAATGTTGTCTTATGTACATATGACTCTTTTACTTTCAATTGATGGTATCCAGATCGCAGATCAATCTTAGAAAATATCGATGCTCCTTGCAACTGATCAAATAAATCTTCAATTCTTGGCAGTGGATACTTATTTTTGATAGTGACCCTATTAAGCTCTCGATAATCGATGCAAAGACGCATACTACCATCTTTCTTTTTCACAAATAACACGGTGCGCCCCATGGAGAATAACTAGGGCGAATGAAACCCTTGTCTAGCAATTCTTGGATTTGATCTTTCAATTCTTTCATTTCAGCGGGTGCTAGACGATAAGACGCTTTAGATATAGGAACGGTGCCCGACATAAGATCAATAGAGAATTCCACTTCACGATCAGGTGGAATACCAGAAACGTCCTCGGGAAAGACGCTAGGAAAATTTCCGACAATATCCACATCTTCTAACTTCTGACTGATAGATGCATGTGTGGTGGTGACGCATGCTAGAAAAGCTTGGCATCCCCGCTTAATAAGCTTCTTCGTACATAGACAAGAGATAATGTGTGGCATTTGCTTGTTTCTCGCCGCCTCAAAGACAAAAGGTTTACCACTAGGCGGTCGAATAGACACTGTTCGCTAACGAAAATCAATCGAAGCTTCATTTGGTGATAGCCAATTCATGCCGAGTATAATATCAAATTCGGGCATAGGAAGCACAATAAGATCTGCCCGCACAACATCCTTGAATAAACGAAGCTCCAGATTCTTGACAATCTTAGACGTGTGCATTTGATCACCGGATGGAATAGAAACTTTAAAACCCAAACCCATATCTTGAGGAGTAATATTCAGTCTTTTGATGAAAGTTTTAGATATAAATGAATGTGTAGCTCTCGAATCTAGCAGTGCATAGGTAGCTACACCTAGAATGATGATCCTCCCTGCGGCGAAAATGTCTTTTAAATCTTTTCGAGTTGAGACTTAAGGATTTACTATCATTAATTTTTCCCGAAGTTACTGAAATTTACGAGTTGAACTTAAGCATTTCGGGAAAAATTGCATTGTAACCCTTCATTTTTTTTTCGAAATTTGCACTTTAGTCCCCAAAATTTCAGATATTTGCATTAAGGCCCTATATTTTCGAACTTTTTCTTTTTAGTCCTTTAAGATTTCGAAAATTACAATCATGGTCCTTAAGAATTCGGTAATTACATTATAGCCCTTTACCTTTTGGTTAATTACGTTTTGGTCCCTCAATTATCGAAAATTATATTTTAGACCTCAAATTTTCGAAAATTATACTTTTGACCCCAAGAATTCGAAACCCCTATAAATCCCTTAGTTATGATTTCTTTAAATTTTAGCCCTCAACTTTTCATTTGGAATCAAATAAAATATGGCACAAAATTAATATCATCTTATATGGTTCCTAAAATCATAACTTAAATCCAACTAAGTAGAACATGCAACCTACTTTCCCCTAGGTTGAATCTTGTTCCCAAATCAATTCCAATAACCAATTTAACATTTCATGCAATAATAAGCAGTATAAAAATGTTAAATGACTAGGTTACCCGTAATGAGTGTAGTGTCTGCCTCTTCCTCAGCTTCTTCAGCATTCATAACATAAGCTCGTGCTATAGTAGCTGCTTTCCTCTTTGGGCAATCAATAGCTTTGTGTCCAACCTCCTTGCACTAGAAACATTTAAATGATCCCCATTCACATTTGCCAAGATGTAGACGGTTGCACTCCTTGCATGGTTGCCTTTCAGCAGGCTTTGGTGCTCCAAGGTTCTGTGGCTTTTGTGGTGCTTGTTTCTTGACTTGACCTTGGGGCTTTTGAGGCCCTTGAGGTCTAGGAGGACCCGTGTATGGCTTTTTGTTAGGCTGATTATTATTCTGATGTTGCTGCCTCTTGCGCTGAATCTCAAAATCGATGTCCCTCAAAGATTGTTCAGACTGGAAAGCATAAGCGACGGCAGTAGCATAATCCAAAGGTCGCATCATCATAACATTGTTGCGAAGGGTAGGTCGTAGGCCATCCATGAAATGCTAAAGCGTCATCGCAGAATCCCCGGAAATGAGGGGTACAAAATGGCAACCCCTATCAAACTTCTTTACAAACTCAGCAACAGTCGCGTCCCCCTAGCGAAGGGTCATAAACTTCCTCATCAGTTGTCCTCTAACATCGGCAGTAAAGTATTTTTCATAGAATATTTCCTTGAAACGAGCCCAAGTGATGGTAGCAAGGTTAACACTGTGCTCGGCTCCCTCCCACCATAAAGAAGCATCATCCCTGAATAGATAAGTAGTACACCTCACTCGATCCGCATCCCCCATATCCAGATTAGGAAAATGTAACTCTAGTGAACGGATCCAACTCTCAGCAGCAAAGGGGTCGGTGGTGCCAGAAAATTCCTTCGGCCCTAGCTTTCGGAACTGATCATAAATGTCGTGTTGTGGCCTAGGTGCCTGTTGCACTTGCAGTTGCTGCATCTTCTGTAACTGCTGCTGTTGTAACTGCTGCTGCTCGAAGAGACGAGCCATCCCCTCAAGAGCACGAGTAGCAGCATCCCCTGGTGGTGGTGGTGGTGCATTTCCTTGATTGTTCCCTTGGTGATTCACGCTGTTCTCTTCCTGATTCTCAATAACAGGAGCACGTCTAGGACGCATTTTATCTGAACATTTTCCAAATTCTAACGTAACCAACATGCATTTAAATCTAATTTTTCTAATCATGTGACATATCCTATCCCATTTAGCAATTTAAGCATGCAAAGCATAAATACATAAAAAAAGCTCGTAAAGACGAACAATAAACATAATATTCATGTAGTCATGCAGGTAACATCATACTGAATCATATAAAGCATGTAAAAACTTACAACTTTGAGGCTTGACGACTGATCTTCCCGGCGCTGATGGTGGCAAAACCCTTTACAGGACCTTTGCTCTGATACCAACTGAAACGTCTACCATTTTTATTGCTTTAAAAGTACAAGATTTTTTTATTTTTTAACACTCAATTTCCGGCCATATACATATCCCACATGAAAATATTTTTATAAAATATTTTACCCTTTAAAATAAAACATCAACCAACTAGCATTTTGAAAATTAAGTAAAATAGTCATAAAAATGAAATTGTCGCATGTTTTACCAAACCTAAAAAGCAATAAATTTTAAAAGTATAGCTCATACTAAACCTTTCAAAAATCTCTCAAAGCATAAATAAATAGTCTTAAAAGCTTTAACATAAATCATGAATCATAAATCGTAAATGCGGAAAAAGTAGAAGCGCTGGTCCTCAGGTTGTGTGCACCTCAGTCCAGTCAAAATCACCCATCAAGTCCTCCCTCAAACTCACCTGCATCCATCACACCTAGTGAGTCTAAAGACTCAACACACCATAATCTTTATAACAAATAATACGTATAAAATCACATTAAACAGTGAAAATACTTTTACGTGAAAATAACATTTTCATGACATACATAAATAAACCTTAACTTTGTCCTTTTTCCTCAACATGACATAACATAAAACCTTTTAACATGATCATAAACATTTTCCTTTTCCTTTTCCTTTTCCTTTGTTGAATTCAGATTGTTAATTGTGACTTTCCTCAAACCTCAAAAATTCGATGGATTCATCTACATGAAACCGCAGTACTGGGCGGTGGGGGACACCAGCATCACTCTTCACCGATCAACTGGGCCCTGACCTATCCTCTTTCAAATAGAAATACGATCGTCGGGGTTACCTCTGGGGCCTTTTCCCATAAATAGGCTCCCTCTGGGGCCTTTTACCCTCACGAAATTCCCATTCTTACCGTTACCTCATACTGTTACCCCATATTCGTAATAATGGAAACACGGTCGTCGGGGCTCCCACTGAGACCGTCACCCTCACGATATCTCCAACATTATCGAATTAGTCACAATTACTTCACTTTCTTCAACGTTTACATTCTCATTACTTTATAAAAATCATGCATAACATATAATTTTGTTTTGAAACCAAACATGCAACATGTCTTTTAAATGTCTTCCTTAAATCATAGAAATCTCATAGACATTTAAAAATCATAATTTAATCATAAACATTTAAAAATAATCATAATATCATAAAAATAGCATTTAGAGCACTGCCATGACGTTTACTAGTTTTTTAGGTGTAAAAAGACCGTTTTACCCCTAGACGTAAAATTCCTCGGTTTTGACTTTTTCTTGAATTCATTGACTCTAACATGTCCCAAATAATTATTTAAGCCTAAATTAATTTTCCCATAATTTTATTTAGCTTAAATATTAAACTTTTTCATTTATCTATAATTAAATGTTTTTACGGTGTTTTAATCCCGAAAAATCCCAAACTTTAATATAAAATTCCTAAATTCAAAATTTAGTCTTTTTATATTATTTTAGTCCTTATGAATCACGACTCGACCCCCGTGAGCCGTTTTTCAATTTATTCAAGTTTCGAAACCTACTATGACACATAAATTTCGACCCCGAGCCATCTTTCGATTTTCTCGAGTCACCCCCGAACCAAGTTGATCCAAACCCTGACCAACATACTAGAGTACCCTACTGGACCCTTAGATCACTTAGAAACCATCCTAAACCCCAAAAACGTGACCCCCAAACCACACCCATGCAGTGGCCGAGAGTTTCACCTTGAGTGGACTCTAGCTTTGTGCACCTAGGGACCTAGCCGTCTACCCAGCACCCAAACCAACACCCAGTGCACCTTCAACGGACCCTAATGAGTCATCCTAGCCCAGCCAACGAGCCCTGGGACGAGCCCTCAACCCGTTGGCAGCCTGCCCTTACTTGCGTAGTAGCTGCGCGTTTCTCGGGTAAGAGTCCTAGCATGGCTAGGACTCTTTCCCCAGCCCCTAACTCGAGTCCTAGCCTGGCTAGGACTCTCTCCTCTCCTGAACCAATCCCTGGCCGAGAGTTTCACCTTGAGTGGACTCTAGCTTTGTGCACCTAGGGACCTAGCCGTCTACCCAGCACCCGAACCAACACCCATTGCACCTTCACAGGACCCTAATGAGTCATCCTAGCCCAGCCCGTGAGTCCTCAACCCGCTGGCAGCCTGCCCTTACTCGCGCAGATGCTGCGCGTTTCTCGCGTAAGAGTCCTAGCATGGTTAGGACTCTTTCCCCAGCCCCTAACTTGAGTCCTAGCCTGGCTAGGACTCTCCCCTCGCCTGAACCAACCTCTGGTCGAGCCCTGGCCCCAAGCCGTGACTCCCCAGCCTTCTGAACAAGGAGCCTGATCACCCCAAAACCCTCATGACAGAAAACCGACTCCAACCTTTTTCCTTGGTGATTATCGTGGGTTTGGTGTTTATTTAGGACTCTAATTAATAAAAACTTTTCTTGAACATAATTTGAAGTCATGGAAGCCCCTTAACATGCACAGAACAAGTTTTTGGATCAAACCTCATGGATTTAATACATGCAAGTGTAATAATTCGAAAATAAACAAGGCAACTTCATGGTTTTCATGCACACAACTTTTAAAACTATATAACGACATGATGGATGAGAAAGGAGATGTATGGCGTGCCTTTGCGTTTTATACGCATGAAATAACGTTGACGACGAAGAACGGAGCAAAAACCTTGGCTAGCTTCTACTTTGAACCTTCGAAAATTCCTCTACAATTATTGAATGTGTGTGTGCCGTGTGGTTGAAGAGTCTTGGGGAGAGTTTTCTGAATTTTAAAAAAGTGGGAGGCATGTATAATGATTAGGGTTTTAGGTGCTTAACATTTTAAATAGCTAATTAAATTACTAACTAGGATTAGGCCTATTAAGCCACCAAATTAAGCCCATTAGTCTTAATTAGGATTTAATAAAATATTAACAAAGTTTTTGTTTAAATAAATTTGTGAATTTATTAGCCGGGTCGCCAAAAAGCTCACATTTTTTTGTTGAAAAACCAACACCGATAAAATTTAGGTCCCGGCGTATAAAATTACCTCAAAACCCCTTATTTGCAAAAATATGAAAAACCAACAACCATATTTTAAACAATTAAAAATAATTATTTAATAAAAAAATTTTACGTTTTCCAGCCCTCGGTCTCCATTCCTCGATTGCAACTGAATATTCCTTAAAAATACAGTTTATGCATAATGACAATAATATCCTATTTAACATATAAGCATGTATGTCACATAATCGATTATCAATTAAAATCAATTAATTACTCATTTTTCATGTTTCCTAGATTCGCATGCAGTTGGATTACGTCTTCTTAATTTTTGGACCTTACATATACCTAAAGGCATTGACTATGAGGAAAATTTTTCACCAGTTGCTATGTTTAAGTCCTTTAGAATACTACTAGACATAGTAGCATGATATGACTATGAAATATGGCAAATGGATGTAAAGAATGCATTCCTTAATGGAGACATCAAAGAAGAAATTTATATGTCTCAACCTGAGGGATACACATCTGTATGAAGTGAGCATAAGGTATGCACACTTCAGAGATCAATATATGGTCTCAAGCAGGCATCAAGGAGTTGGAACCTCAGATTTGATAGCACTATCAAAGAGTTTGGTTTTGCTAAGAATCCTGAGGAACCATGCGTGTACAAGAAAGTTAGTGGGAGTGCAGTGACATTCCTAGTACTTTATGTTGATGACATCCTACTCATTGAGAATGACGTAGGATTAGTGCAATCGACTAAAGTATGGTTAGCAAGTAAATTCTCCATGAAAGACATGGGTGAAGCATCCTATGTATTGGGAATAAAAATCCATAGAGATAGATCAAAAAGGATGCTAGGACTCACCCAAGCCACTTATATCGATACCATTCTGAAGCGATTCTCTATGGAAGAGTCCAAGAGAGGATACTTACCAATGTGTCATTGTCACACCCTTACTCTATACTTGACATGGTTACCATAATCAAAATAGGGTTTGAATGATATACCCATATTATGAAGTGATTTCAAGCAAAGGCATCAATTTGACCGTTTATAAAAATTTTGGCATGATGTCCCTATATTATGAATATACCAATACTCAAGCAATAATAACAATATGTGATACACTAACCTTCAAGCAACAATAACAATATGTACATGTAATCATATCCTTCTATACAAACATATTATGTATCATTATACTCATAGACATACACATTGTAAAACTTGTTTCAAACCCTGACATTAAATTCATTATCATACATATGCGGAAGTTATACAATAATAAGTCTCGGTTCTTGTCGAGGTGAGGCACGTTACAAGCATCCATTGGCGAACCGGCATTCTTTATATCTTCATTTACCTGATCCTGTAATACATGAGCTACGTGATGTTATAAAACTCAATAAGTTGGCACTTATACGTATCAATATGCATAGAAGGAACATACATATCAAGTTGTGATCAACAATGAATCTTTAAATCTTGTCATACCATATCATATATTCATGTTCATTTTTTGTATTTGAGCCTCATTAGTTGACCTGTACTACCATACTTGCTTTATTATTTAGCTACTACTGTGTTGGACGTCAGGGAGCACCTTTGGCAACCCCATGCCCCATGAACATATATTGGCCAATAGGTTTGGTGGACTTAAAACCACCCATGATGTCAAAAAACTTTATATCATATAAAAATCAGTCCTTTTCCTTTCATGTTCACGTTCATGTTCATGACATAGCGCCCATATTCAATATTCATGAGTTCCTTTCATATTTAATATATAACAACGTAATATGGTGCTATGTTTTCATCAATAAACATACTAACAATGTACATATATCAATAAACAATGGGAAGCATTTGAAATTCATAATATTACTCATGTATTACTTCAAGAACATGCCAACTGACCAGTCCAAGTGTACGAATACTGGTTTGAGGCGATGTTTCTCGCTCCTATGCTGTCAAATACATCAATAAATCAATAACTATGTCTATACTAGGTGAAAGGTACTCCTCTACATGTATAATAACAAAAATAGATGAAAACTTACACCCTTAGGAAGTTCTAGTGATGGAGAACTAAATTCTAACTTCAAAATGATGAAGAAAAGTAAGAATGGAGCTTTTGTAAGGAAAGGTTCTTGTTTCTTTCGTGTTTGGCTGTGAAGAAGGGGAGAGGAATGGTAAAGGAGCTTTACAAAGTCGAAACTTATCTTTTCATATGTAAGGCGGCGCTCGGGCAGTAGTTTTCTACCGCTCGAGCACGGAACATTCTGTCCAAGTGCAAAACTTTTGGTGCACCGGCTCTCGGGCAGTAAAATCTTATCGCTCGAGCACGGGACATTCTGCCTCTGTGCATAGTGTCGTCAAAGATCGCTCAAAAAATGTCTCTTTCCTTCATAATCTGAAAAAGTGGTAAACATGAAAGTTGTAGCTCTATGTCTTGGCTTGAATCTTCAATTTGTTTCATGTCCTTTAGAGGTCTGAGTAAAACTTTATGCTCCATCTACCAAAATGTGTCATTGTAGGAATGACGATACACAAAACACATTTCAGGGAACTTTTGGCTTGTCTTTCACAATGATTTGGACAAAACCCAAAACACGAAAGTTGTAGAATTATCTTAGCTTTCTAATGAATGTGGCCTCACACAATAAGGATCAATATTCAAATCATTATGCTAAAACCTGTAAGAACTACCATATTTTCATCTCATTTTCTGCAGTCCCATACCAACTTTCATGACACTACTTTACCTACACATCTTACTTTCATTATTTAGACACCTATTGATTCTCAATACACTATTGACAATCTAGAAATCATATTCAATCTCAATATCGATACCTCAATCAATATGTAAAGCATAATGAGCTAAATAATTACATAATAAATGACATAAGCGCATTATTATCATTTGTACGAGTAACCGGATATTACAATTCTCCCCTCTTTCAAAGAATTTTGTCCTCAAAATTTAACGTACCATATAGTTCAGGATATCTCTGTTGAACCTCGTCTTCTTGCTCCCAAGTTGCTTCTTCAATTGCATGATTGCGCCATAATAGTTTCACTAAGGGTATTTCCTTGCCTCGCAACACTTTTGATTTCCCGTCGAGGATTTGGAAAGGTCGTTCTTCGCACGAGAGATTCGATGCAAGCTATAATGGTTCGTAATGAAGAACGTGAGAAGGATTGGCCAAATATTTCCGTAGCAAGGAAACATGAAAAACGTTATGAACGTTTGATAAACTCGGTGGTAATGCAACTCGGTAGGCTCTGTCTCTTATTTTTTCCAAGATTTCAAATGGACCGATATATCTTGAACTCAATTTTCCCTTCTTACCGAAATGCAAAATGCCCTTCAATGGCAATATATTTACAAATACATGGTCACCGACCTGAAAATCCAATTGATGACGTCGCACGTCAGCATAACTTTTCTGTCAACTTTGTGTAGTGTGCGTTCTTTCTCTTATCTTGGTTACCAATTATGCTGTCTGTTGTACCAATTCATGGCCTAATAACTTTCTTTCTTCTATTTCATCCCAATGTACTGGAGAGAGACATTTTCTACAATATAATGCAGTATATGTTGCCATTCCAATGCTTGACTGATAACTATTATTATATGTAATCTCGGACAACGGTAGTTTACTGTCCCAACTGCCTGGAAATTCAATAGTACAAGCCCTCAACATATCTTCTAATATCTGATTTACTCTTTCTGATTGTTCGTCAGTTTGAGGGTAGAATTCTGTACTGAATGCCAATCGAGTTCCCATAGCATGATGTAAACTCTTCCAAAATGCAGACGTAAATTTGGGATCTCTATCAGATACAATGGACACTGGGATGCCATGAAGCCTCACTATTTCTTTGATGTATTCTTCATCATATTGATTCATCGTGTATGTGGTCTTCACCGGAAGAAAGTGAGCGGATTTTGTAAGTCGATCCACAATAACCCATATAGCATTGAATCCTTTTTGTGTTCTTGGCAAACCAAGAATGAAATCCATTGTGATATGTTCCCATTTTCACTCAGGAATGGGTAGTGGTTTCAGGAGTCCTGCAGGTCTTTGATGTTCAGTCTTGACCTGTTGACAAGTTAGACATTGTGCAACAAATTGAGCAATGTCCTTTTTCATACCTGGCCACCAAAATAATGGTTTCAAATCTTTGTACATTTTCTTGCCTCTTGGATGGATCGAGTAGGGCGTAGCATGTGCATCTATAAGAATGTCAGTTCTGATCGTTCCTTGCTTTGGTGCACACAATCTACCACGATATGTCCAAATTCCTTTCCCATTCGATTCAAAGTTCCGATTTCCTTTTTCCTCATCTCGCTGTCTCAATTGCTGTAATTCATTATCTGCACCTTGTTCGACCTTAATCATGTCTGCAAGTGTTGGTCGAACTATGAGGGATGATAACTGGATTGCAGCTCCCCTTGGAATAACATTAATCTTTAAGTTCTGTAAATCCCATAAAATTTGTTCTTGTACTTACATTGCGGAAATAGAACTGGATTTTCGACTTAACGAATCTGAAACAACATTGGCTTTACCTGGATGATAATTAATAACACAATCGTAATCTTTCACCAATTCCAACCAACGTCGTTGTCTCATATTCAGTTCTTTTTGCGTGAATAAATATTTCAAGCTCTTGTGGTCCGTGTATATTTCACACCGTTTACCATACAGATAATGGCGCCATATTTTCAACGCAAATACCACTGCTCCCAGTTCTAAATCATGTGTGGGATAGTTCTTTTCATATTCTTTCAATTGTCTTGAGGCATAAGCAATGACCTTCCCGTTCTGCATTAAAACTGCTCCTAAACCTTGTTTTGAAGCATCACTGTATACCATAAAATCTCCTGGTCCTTCTGGTATAGCAAGGACCGGTGCTGATGTCAATTTTGCCTTTAATTCTTGGAAACTGTGATCACATGCTTCGTTCCATACAAATTTCATATTCTTTTGTGTTAAACCAGTCAAAGGCAATGCTATTTTAGAAAATCTCGCTATAAACCGACGATAATAACCAGCTAACCCAAGAAAATTACGTACCTAAATAACAGTAGTTGGTCGTAGCCAGTTATTAACAGCTTCAATCTTGCTTGGATCCACAGATATGCCCTCTTTTGAGATGATATGCCCCAAGAATGCTACTTGTTCAAGCAAAAATTCACATTTCTTCCATTTAGCATATAAATGTTTATCTTTCAAAGTCTGCAAAACTAGTTTCAGATGTTCTCGATGCTCCTCTACAGTTCTTGAGTAGATTAGAATATCATCTATAAACACAATCACGAATTTGTCTAAAAATGGCTTGAAAATTTTGTTCATTAAATCCATAAAAGCAGCGGGTGCATTCGTTAGTCTGAATGGCATTAAAAGAAATTCATAATGCCCATACCTCGTTCGGAAGACAGTCTTTCAGATATCGTTTGTCTTTACTTTAAGTTGATGATAGCCTGATCATAAATCAATCTTCGAAAAGATAGCAGCTCCTTGTAATTGTTCAAACAAATCATCAATCCTGGGGAGTGGATATCTATTCTTGATTTTCACTTTGCTCAACTCCCTATAATCAATACATAGACGAAGGGTACCATCTTTCTTCTTCACAAATAAAACAGGTGCACCCCACGGTGAAAAGCTCAGTCTAATAAACCCTTTATCAAGTAACTCCTGTAACTGTTCTTTTAATTCTTTCATTTCTGTAGGGGCTAATCAATAATGGGCTTTTGAGATCGGATGAGTTCCCGTCACAACATCAATCACAAATTCAATCTCTCTATCTGGAGATAAGCCTGTTACATTATCAGGAAATACCTCTGGAAATTCACAAACAACATCTGTATATTTTAATTCACGAACAGGTGGGTCAATAGTTAAAATAGATGCTAAATATCCTTGACACCCCTTCTGTAGTAATTTACATGCCTTCATTGTAGAGCCCAAAATGCAGTACACGTATTAACCATGCATCTATTTAAATATTAAATCCTTTAATTAATTTTAAATGAGTTTATCCATGCATGATTTATGAAAATGTATTATTTTAAATTAGTCATGTTTATGTGATGCACGTTAAAAATAATTTTTTTCGAGTTTCATGTTTCAGGCGATTATTCGAGGCGGGATAGCGGAAAAGACCCGATGACTATTGTTGGCAATTTTAATGCGGTATTTTAATTTTAAGTTGAGATTGGGGCGTTTTAAATAATTTATTTAGTTAGCATTTTAAAGCCTAGTTTATGTATTTAGTGATTTAAGAGTTTAAAATTTTTAAACTTAGCATTTTGTGGACTTTATTTACTAAAGGGGAATTTTATAAATTAGTGGTTAATTCATGATTAAGCAATTTATCTCCCCTAATTTCACCACTAACTCACGTTAGTCACACACACACACACTCACACCTTTTCACACACACCAAAGCCGTAACACACACACACTATCACAATTCATTTTTTTTTAAGAAGCAAAACCTAGGGTTCTTGTAACGACCCATTACAGGCCCAGTGGACCGCCCATACGGCCCACTGCCCCGATCGACCCAAGGCTATCCCGATCTTGGGCTATGCTCTATGGGCCTTGGCCCATCTATGGAACTCTTTCCCTCACGGGCTTTCCATAGGCGTCGTACGGGTAACCCATGGGCTGAAGAGTTCTATGAGTAACCCGTACGACGCCTATGGAAAGCCCATGAGGGAAAGAGTTCCATAGATGGGCAAGGCCCATAGAGCAGAGCCCAAGATCGGGATAGCCTTGGGTCGATCGGGGCAGTGGGCCGTATGGGCGGTCCACTGGGCCTGTAATGGGTTGTTACAATAAAAGGCGCCTTTTTATTGTAACGACCATGGGCTATCCCGATCTTGGGCTCCCTCGGGGGCCTTGTCCCATCTTGGGTTCCCACTGGGGCCTTTTCCCTCACGGGCTTTCCACATGCGTCATTACTCATAGGACTCTTCACACCAGGATGGTGGAGTGGTACCTCCCCAAGTCTCGAACCCATGACCTCCTGACATAAGTACATAGTTCAAAGAGACTTTGTACCAGTTGAGCTAGCTCAACTGGTACCAGGATTGTGCTAAGTACCTATATATCCATGTGGTCTTAGGTTCGATCCTGGGAAGGCACAAGCTTCAATGCATGGGCTGAAGAGTTCTATGAGTAACCCGTACGACGCCTATGGAAAGCCCGTCAGGGAAAGAGTTCCATAGATGGGCCAAGGCCCATAGAGCAGAGCCCAACATCGGGATAGCCTTGGGTCGATCAGGACAGTGGGCCGTATGGGCGGTCCACTGGGCCATGTGAGGCCCGGGGCCGAAGAGGGCGGGGGGTGATCGTCGGTGCCATGAGGTTGCACGGACAATGAGCGGCTCCTGGCAGGATTCTAGGTGGAGGGAACATGAATGAACCGATCCCACACCGGAATGAGTTGGGATTCCGAGACTGTTCAATGTAATGGACTGTACAGTTGAAGAAGGCTTAAAAGATTTGATTTGTACTACTCATATCACGAAGGTGCATATTCTTTTCGATAGCTAATCACATAAGATCTCCGAAGTTAAGCGTGCTTGACTTGGGGCAATTTTGGGATGGGTGACCTCCTGGGAAATTTTCTAGGGTGCGTGTGAGTGAGGACATAAGCACGCTGGAAAGACTCGTCTTGGTACAGTGAGGACAGTCATCGAATCTGGTGCGTTACAGTTGGTATCAAAGCCGACCTCTCTTAGTACGGTGTGGTTCGGGGACGAACCAAGCGGAAGCTGGTGGGCATGTGAGGCCCGGGGCCGAAGAGGGCGGGGGGTGATCGCCGGTGCCATGAGGTTGCACGGACAATGAGCGGCTCCTGGCAGGCTTCTAGGTGGAGGGAACATGAATGAACCGATCCCACACCAGAATGAGAGTGATTCCGAGACTGTTCAATGTAATGGACTGTACAGTTGAAGAAGGCTTAAAAGATTTGATTTGTACTACTCATATCACGAAGGTGCATCTTCTTTTCGGTAGCTCATCACATAAGATCTCCAAAGTTAAGCGTGCTTGACTTGGGGCAATTTTGGGATGAGTGACCTCCTGGGAAGTTTCCTAGGGTGCGTGTGAGTGAGGACATAAGCACGCTGGAAAGACTCGTCTTGGTACAGTGAGGACAGTCATCGAATATGGGGCGTCACAGTTCTAGTTCCTAGAGCAGCCGCCCCCTTCTCCATTATACTTCCAGCGAATTTTCGTGTGAATTCTTCAAGGATTTTAGCGCCACGGTCGTTCCGGATCAACCTCGCTTCCATCTCCGCTTCGATATTGCCGGTTCGGTAACGTTTATTATCAAAGGCACGTATATTCTGTTCTTGCTGCATCGATCTTGTCATAGTATGAATTTTGATGCGTTTTGTGTCAAAACATGTGAATGATTCGTAGTAGTTTGAGCAGAAATTGTATTGGACGTATTTTGAAGTAGTTTTGAATCTCAAAAATTCGTTTTTACTGTCTTTTCAAATATTGCGATTTTTCAGTCGGGATTTTGAGAAAACTTTCAACACAAAAAATGTAGAACTTTTCGATGCCTTCGATTAGATATAAAATTCGAGATTTTTTGACGAAAAATGAGTGAGTTATGATTTTTTCGTGAGACTGCTCAAACTGTGAATTCCAGAAAATTTTGTTATTGATGCGTTTCTTGAAGTTTTATGTTGCAGGCTTTGTTGGGGATCGACGGGCGATCGTTGCTGCGTCTAGGTACGATTTTTATGATGTTGGGTTGGTATTTGGATCACCGTTCGTGTCGTTAGGCACCAGGTTGAATCAAAAGTCGTAGGGAGAATAATTGTGGGGACCCGGACGCTAATTCATTCCTTAATCGTTTTTAGGAATTAATTCAAACAATTATGATAAACAGGATCTAATTTTTTTTTTAAAATACAAAGCGGAAACATAATGTAATTCAATTCAAATTACATATTAAACATAATTATACAAATCTTGTATTATCTACAAGAATTCAACTAGGTTCAACTATATCTCAGTGCTGAATCCTAAGTTGCTTCGAAGCCCGGATCTCCACGCTATCTAGTCCAGCCTCTTTTTCTCCTTGACCTTGATCCTATCCCACCTGTAGCCATGCACACATACAAACAAGACAACAGCCGGATAACTCCGGTGAGAATTACATTCTCCGTATAAATCATGTATACATGCAATCATAAAACAATATAAAAACATATAAAAGATAAGTCTAACATGTATTCAAATCAGAATATAAATCCATATCAAGAATAAATCTTATTCTAAACATGTATCATCATCAGGAACATAATTCACCATGTACCATATTCAGGAACATAATCAACATAACTCGATATAAACTGTCAATTAGACTCATGACGTCACATTTAAGACTAGACTCAATCCTAGTCTAGGGATCCCGGTTTCCAGAAGTTGGCATTCCCATATCGACCAACCGTAATAGAAAAGACTCCAGTTCTATCCACGTCGATAGGGTATCGATCACCAGTAATAGAAGAAGCTCTGATTCTATCCACATCGATATAGTATCGATCACCAGTAATAGAAGAAACTCCAATTCTATCCACATCGATATGATATCGATCATCAGTAATAGAAGAGTTACATTCTATCCACATCGATACAGTACCGATCACCAGTAATAGAAGAAGCCACATTTCTATCCACATCGATAGCCAATCATGCGGTGACAGACTTTGGCACTATCGCCAATACACTATCTTGTGACATCGTGCAATGTGTCCGTGGCGATCCCGCCACTATCAGGCACTTCTGTCCCAAGATTACTCGTCTAATACCTGCTATCTATAAATCAAGAGAACAAGTACATCAATCAAATCAATGCAAATATTAATGCAATAAAGTAAAGTATGTGATTTAGGGAAACTCGAGCCAAACCTCACTCGAGTTGTGCAATCCCAACTCAACATTAATTTATACCTTTATCTTCTCGGTCCGACGAAGACGAAGAATTGAAGTCAACTCTGTCCATACCCAATCTGATAATGACAATCGAATAGATACAATATCAGTATATAACTCAGTTCAAAACCTGTTCTGATTAATATTCAAATCAAAACATAATCTGATCACTGCCAATCGATATATGATACCACAATACCATCTCAACCAATACCGAGTCTGATCAATATCCATTTACGGATGTTTCAACGGTATAACAATACAGTCTCGATAACCCCGTCAATTCCAACAACACAGATTAAATACCAGAACTCATAATCAATATCGATGCAACTCATAATTTCAATAACAATACAAATCTGATATCGAATCTCAATTAATCAATTCCAAAAATCATAACAATTACATAACCAGTCTGTTCTTTAATATGACTTCGATTATACGATGTCTAACATGTCAAGAACATCATATATGATGTGTATTCAATTCCAACAACATCATAATTTCAGAACATGTCAAAACGTAACAAAACTTACGTCCAATTGTAGCCTGCGTTAATAGGAACACAGTACTGAAGTCGGATTACAATTCGGACAGACGGATTTTGAACGATTGTAATTTGAAGCACCAAAATCAATTTCCTTCGGTTTTCTCTTCTTTCAATTCTGAGGATTAACGTTTGTTATATATATATATATATATATATATATCATATGTTGCATGCCAAAGAAACGTGGCGACTCCTCAATCTGCATGTCTCGCGCATATGCGCGACTCCGAATGGCGCATATGCGCGAGACCTACTGGTCTCAATGCTCGGCTTCGCAACTACTGGCGCATATGCGCGCCTCAATCCGGCGCATATGTGCCAAAGCTTCTGTTTCAAACATTGGGTACTGGACTGCTCGCGCATATGCGCGTACCCAAGTCCCGCATATGCGCGAGACCTACGGTCTCGGCATTTCAATACACGCGCATATGCGCGCCTTTCTCCGCGCATGTGCACCGAACTCTCTGGACGTTCCGCGCATGTGCGCGCATTCCGCCGTGAATGTGCGCCTAACTCTCTGGACGTTCCGCGCATGTGCGCGCATTCAAGCCGGGCATGTGCGCGCATAGTTCTGTCTTCCTCGCGCATGTGCGCACATACATGTCGCGCATATGCGCCGAACTCTTCTTGCACAAAATGTCAAATCTTCTTTCGGCTCTCCCGGTCCGATCCGTTTCATCCATAATCATCTCAATTAATCAATAAATCATTTCAGATTAATCTCGGATTACGGTAATTAAAATCTCGGGCCTTACATTTCTCCCCCTCTAAGATTTGATTTCGTCCTCGAAATCACAGGCAATTCAAATCAGATAAAGAAGAAATGTATACTAGAGGTTACTGCAGAAAATTCATTCTATCAAACCATTCTGATAAAATTACTTGCAAATATTGGCTATACAACATCCGTATATACCAATTAACAGCTTTTAACAACTCAATCTCGGCCTCAAACACCAACAGTCATCGCCCGATGTTGGCATAGTTTATATCAATTTCCGAACTATCTTCATTTGCTTCTGAATCAATTTCATTTTCTTTATCAGATCTTGGATCTCGTAAAATCCAATCTCAGCCATCACCGCAGTATCATCCCCTTACGAAGAACATCCGCAGTTCTTACTATACAATACCTCGACTAAAACTATTTCGATATTCATCTAGTAGGTATTAGTGTACAATATTTCATAAAGTGACAAGACATCAGGTCACTAGTGCTAAAATCCAGCACTACAGTTCCTGGATATCCTCCGGTATCTAGATAGTTCGCTCCGACTATCCGTCAATCTATAATCCATAGATAAAAATCATGCTATACATTCTGCCAAAAGTTTAAAATCAACCAAAAATCACGGTATGATATAATTAACTCTTGCATTCAATACAATCTGACCCCTTTTTTGACATACCTCTCAGTCGTCTAGTCATATCTGTACGTCATCCTGTACCATATAGCATATGCAGATTTGAACAATCGTTCAATCATAACCACATCCTGGTACATTCTTGGCACGATTTCGGTAATTCTATCACCAGATCCATAGAATTGTACTTCTATTTCTATTCAGGAATCGATAATCTGTATAACCAATCTCCCGGTTTCTATCTTCCTGTCTTCACCTGTCAGCGATTTAGACATTTCAATACAAATTCTGACAAAACTGATTTCGTTTATTTACATCCAAACTGTCCGTTCGAATTATCACACATTTCCTGTTACCAGAATAATACTGAATCTACTACTGTGTGCATCTGACAATACCTGTCATTTCAAATTCGAAATATCTGGCACAAACAAATCAGCTAATTATATAAAATAAAGCATTACGTACCTGGTTTTTTGATTGACACACAGTTCTGACTATCGAAATCAAGTTCTGAACCATCTGATTAAACTTTGGAACAGCTATAATTTTCAACATCAGCCCTGAGCCGGCTTTGAATGTTCTGAAGTTCTGCCATTATTAATGTTGTTTTCAGCCAGTGATCACTGTTTCAACTGTGCTACAATTTATCAGTATACTATCTTCAGATATCACAGACTCTGAATACCATCTGTTGTAATCTAGATTCATAGCCGAACAATTCTTATATCAAATCAAGGCTGAAGTCGCTCTCCCTGATATAAGACAAACCCGGAATTTCATCTGGAACGACTATAGCAACTCTCCTGCTACAGACAAATCATTCCTAGATAGGCTCAACTTCTGTAATCAACTTAATACATAAGGAATTACTCCATTTTTTTCGATAATCATCGAATCATACATAATACGGATATCAAGGAATTCAAAATCGAGAATCCTTACCGTATATCATTCGTTCATCGACCATTTCAGGTCTCAATCTTATCATCTCCTGGCAAGAATCTATAATAGTTCTGTACTTGTTAGCATATTAATATCAATAATGTAATCAGAATCAGATAACACAAGTACAATACAATCTAATTCAATCTCATTCTCTTTTTACTGCAGTACACAATATATCACAGAATTCACTGATATCAATTCCTCTCCCCAAAAGGTACAAAGATCAATACTACAGTAATACAGACCCAGCAGGTACAATATATATCAATACAACTCAGTCAAAGATAATCGAAGGGAATGCATTAGTATATATCAATACATATTCAACATAATCATAAAAGATTATTAACTGCTACTATATCATCACGTGTGTCCTGGGTCTGTTCCTCGATCACTACCACCCGATGATTCTGCTCCCTGAAATCTTCGGGAACCTTTCTGTGGACAAACTCTAGCAAAGTGTCCCTGCTGTTTACAGATATTGCACCTACCAGTCACTCCCTGGCACTGCTCCATGGGATGTCTCCCTCCGCAAGTCCTGCAATAAACTCCAATATAACTCGGGCTAGAACCACTGGAGCTAGATATACCGCTCCCTAACTTCTTGAACTGTTTCTTTCGAGCTTTCAACAAATCTTGCTTCCCACTTGTACTGCCACTATCCAATCGGAGAGGAAATTGTTGTGTCTGGGGTTGCATTGCACACAACCTTTCTTGTTGTCTAATCAGACTCGCCTCAGCTTTTTTTGCTTTATTCAAAGCATCAACAAAATGGTAAGGTCGCTGCATATTTATCAATGCAACTATCTCTGAATTCAATTCTTTGATGAACTGCTCAGCTACAGCTTCATCATTCCCAGCTATCTGAGGAACAAAACGCAGTAAAGTAGAGAATTTAGCAACATATTCTTCAATATTCAGTTGGCCTTGTCTCAAATTCTCAAACTCTGCTCTCTTATCCTCTCGGTACGATCCTGAGAAGAATCTTCGATAAAATTCAGCTTTCAAGACTTCCCACGTAATCACCGTACCCCGCTGTTCCAATACTCTTTTGGTTGTAATCCACCAACTCCTAGCAACCTCGTGTAACTGGTTGGGCACCAATTTAATTCTCTGTTCATTTGGATAATCAAATGAATCAAACAGTATCTCTATATCACCTAACCAATTCTCACACTCCACTGGTGTCTCATTACCATGCAGAATCGGCGGTTGAAACGATTGAAACCTCTTCATCTGTGTTTCCATCAAAGTTTCTGTCTCATCCATCTGATCCGTCGAAGTACTACCCAATACTCGAATTCTTCTTGGAGGTATATCTAATCACCACAAGGGTTAGTACCACATGAGATAAATCAATCTCAGTCCCTTCCTGATCAGCTTACCTTCTGATCAAGAATTGGTTCTGATTCATTTTCAAATCAAACACATTACCAAATCAACTCAGGTATTCAGGTAACATGTATTTAAAAGCAGTAAACATAATATCATGCTAGCATACACAATGTAAGTCAACATTATAATCAATCACATGCTAGCAATCACATGCAGGAAAGAAAACTCAATCTACCCCGCTAATTCTCTTCTATCTCAATGTCAAGAACCTACAGTTCTAGAACCTACTGTTCTGGATCCTAATGCCTTGATACCACCTGTTGTGGGGACCCGGACGCTAATTCATTCCTTAATCATTTTTAGGAATTAATTCAAACAATTATGATAAACAGGGTCTAATTTTTTTTTTTTAAAATACAAAGCGGAAACGTAATGTAATTCAATTCAAATTACATATTAAACATAATTATACAAATCTTGTATTATCTACAAGAATTCAACTAGGTTCAACTATATCTCAGTGCTGAATCCTAAGTTGCTTCGAAGCCCGGATCTCCACGCTATCTAGTCCAGCCTCTTTTTCTCCTTGACCCTGATCCTATCCCACCTGTTGCCATGCACACATACAAACAAGACAACAGCCGGATAACTCCGGTGAGAATTACATTCTCCGTATAAATCATGTATACATGCAATCATAAAACAATATAAAAACATATAAAAGATAAGTCTAACATGTATTCAAATCAGAATATAAATCCATATCAAGAATAAATCTTATTCTAAACATGTATCATCATCAGGAACATAATTCACCATGTACCATATTCAGGAACATAATCAACATAACTCGATATAAACTGTCAATTAGACTCATGACGTCACATTTAAGACTAGACTCAATCCTAGTCTAGGGATCCCGGTTTCCAGAAGTTGGCATTCCCATATCGACCAACCGTAATAGAAAAGACTCCAGTTCTATCCACGTCGATAGGGTATCGATCACCAGTAATAGAAGAAGCTCTGATTCTATCTACATCGATATAGTATCGATCACCAGTAATAGAAAAAACTTCAATTCTATCCACATCGATATGATATCGATCATCAGTAATAGAAGAGTTACATTCTATCCATATTGATACAATATCGATCACCAGTAATAGAAGAAGCCACATTTCTATCCACATCGATAGCCAATCATCCGGTGACAGACTTTGGCACTATCGCCAATACACTATCTTCTGACATCGTGCAATGTGCCCGTGGCGATCCCGCCACTATCAGGCACTTCTGTCCCAAGATTACTCGTCTAATACCTGCTATCTATAAATCAAGAGAACAAATACATCAATCAAATCAATGCAAATATCAATGCAATAAAGTAAAGTATGTGATTTAGGGAAACTCGAGCCAAACCTCACTCGAGTTGCGCAATCCCAACTCAACATTAATTTATACCTTTATCTTCTCGGTCCGACGAAGACGAAGTATTGAAGTCAACTCTGTCCATACCCAATCTGATAATGACAATCGAATAGATACAATATCGGTATATAACTCAGTTCAAAACCTGTTCTGATTAATATTCAAATCAAAACATAATCTGATCACTGCCAATCGACATATGATACCACAATACCATCTCAACCAATACCGAGTCTGATCAATATCCATTTACGGATGTTTCAACGGTATAACAATACAATCTCGATAACCCCGTCAATTCCAACACCACAGATATAATACCAGAACTCATAATCAATATCGGTGCAACTCATAATTTCAATAACAATACAAATCTGATATCGAATCTCAATTAATCAATTCCAAAAATCATAACAATTACATAATCAGTCTGTTCTTTAATCTGACTTTGATTATACGATGTCTAACATGTCAAGAACATCATATATGACGTGTATTCAATTCCAACAACATCATAATTTCAGAACATGTCAAAACGTAACAAAACTTAC
This sequence comes from Primulina tabacum, assembly GCF_025594145.1. NCBI lineage: Eukaryota > Viridiplantae > Streptophyta > Magnoliopsida > Lamiales > Gesneriaceae > Primulina > Primulina tabacum. The sequence goes on from NC_134559.1 coordinate 19,242,331, forward strand.
GTTCACTTGTAGCCTGCGTTAATAGGAACACAGTATTGAAGTCGGATTACAATTCGGACAGACGGATTTTGAACGATTGTAATTTGAAGCACCAAAATCAATTTCCTTCGGTTTCCTCTTCTTTCAATTCTGAGGATTAACGTTTGTTATATATATATATATATATATATATATATATCATATGTTGCATGCCAAAGAAACGTGGCGACTCCTCAATCTGCATGTCTCGCGCATATGCGCGACTCCGAATGGCGCATATGCACGAGACCTACTGGTCTCAATGCTCGGCTTCGCAACTACTGGCGCATATGTGCGCCTCAATCCGGCGCATATGCGCCAAAGCTTCTGTTTCAAACGTTGGCTACTGGACTGCTCGCGCATATGCGCGAGACCTACGGTCTCGGCATTTCAATACTCGCGCATATGCGCGCCTTCCTCCGCGCATGTGTGCCAAACTCTTTGGACGTTCCGCGCATGTGCGCGCATTCCGCCGTGCATGTGCGCCGAACTCTCTGGACGTTCCGCGCATGTGCGCGCATTCAAGCCGCGCATGTGCGCGCATGGTTCTGTCTTCCTCGCAGATGTGCGCCCATACACGTCGCGCATATGCGCCGAACTCTTCTTGCACAAAATGTCAAATCTTCTTTCTGCTCTCCCGGTCCGATCCGTTCATCCATAATCATCTCAATTAATCAATAAATCATTTCACATTAATCTCGGATTACGGTAATTAAAATCTCGGGCCTTACAATAATGGTGACGAATTTCAGGTCGTGTCGTTGTTGTTGTTGATTGTTGCTCCTGGGAACAATTTTAATGGCTTACTTGGGTTGGTACAATGCCGTAGCGTACAAGTATGTGTCTCGGGGTATCGATCCGTGGTCATTTGGTTTGGTTGGGGAGAAGGAAACATAACACTAAGTTTTGCACGCAGGTTTCGTCGTTCAGTGTCTAGCCGGACCCGTACACGGACCCTGACACGGGGTCCGTGCCTTTTTTATTCCTTCAGTGTCGTTTTCGCGAGTCAGCACGCAGCCCTACACGGATGAGGGCACGGGGTCCGTGCCTTTGTGTTTCACTCGATGTATGTTTGCAGTGCCTACACGGATGTTCACCCGGACCTCTCCACGAGGTCCGTGCCTTTGTTCCTCCAGGAGTGTCAATTTTCCGCACCTACACGGACCCTTACCCGGACCTAGAGACGGGGTCTTTGCCTTCTTCTTCTTCACGCACATAACTTAGCGAACCTACACGGACCCGGGGCCGGACATGGGCACGGGGTCCGTGTACCTTCAGTTTTGGGTTAAATTCTTTTATCACTTAAGGTTCAGTTCGAGGTTTTATGCTATGGTTTAATACGATGTTTTACAAGGTCGACTCATGGGAAAATCTAGAACGTCCTAAGGGATATAATGAGCTTGTGAGTAAGCATGATTTCGAAGTCTAAGTTATGCAAGTTAGGTATGAAATTTCATGTTATTATGTGTAGCAACGGCCCCAAACGAGATCCAACGAATCCCTCAACGCCAAGTAAGTATGATGACGTGCAAAAGAAAACATTTTAAAGTTTTGAGGTATGCTAATTGCTTTGTGACCAAATGTATGAATGGGTTTGGAAGTCGGTGAACATGGCCGAGGACCTCTCCGCCCCGTTAAACTTATGAACGGGTTTAGATCGGGATTTGAAAGCGTTAAACTTATGAACAGGGACCAATCCACCCGTTAAACTTATGAACGGGGATCTTATGTATGTGGCAGTGGATACGTCCTTGTCAGCCCAGTACTGTGGTGTGTCTGATCAGGCCTTATTATGTTATGGGTCACTTACTTTGAAACATGCCTCTATGCAAAATTATGCTTTATACGCTCAAGTTTATGTTACGAGAGTGTTTAAGAAAAGCTCATGTTGATGGCACGTCTAAGTTGAGCTCACGATGTTCAAGTTTCAAGCATGTTAAATTCAAGTTCAAGTATGTATGTTTTATTTTTAAAGTTGCATGTGGTTTTATTATGTAGTACTCGCTATTTCCGAGTTTATACGTGTTGAGTCTTTAGACTCACTAGACTTGATCGATGCAGGTGAGTATGTTGATGAGGAGACAGGAGGTGGCGACCAAGGGGCAGGCTTGGACTGAGCGGGAGGCTAACCCGAGGACCGCAATGTTTATGTTTTTATGCAAATGTTAATTTACTCTGATTTCATGTTTTGAGGGAAATACTTTGAGCAAACCTTTTGTGAGCAAATTTTATTGAAGTTATTTTGAGCAACCATGTCTTATGGGGGACTTGTTTGAGATATTTTATGGCAAATTTTGAAGGTTATGTTATGTTTAAGAAAATTTTAAATTTTTCCGCAAATTTTGAACGGTAAAAGTACGGTACGTTACAGTTGGTATCAGAGCGATGTTCTTGTAAAGGGTTACGCCTACCGCCAGCCGCAAGAAGCTCACAAAGTCACACCTCAAGTCTGTAAGTTTTAAAGTTTCAAAAATTTATGCTATGTAGTATGCATTAAGCCATGATTTCAGCATGTTCATGTTTAAGTTTAAATTTCGTGCATCGTATTTCATTTATATCATATTCATGCATGTTGGGTTTACGTGTTGGGTAATTCATTGGAAAAGTATGCCTCCTAGACGTATGATTAATCGGGAAGCTAGGGAGGAGGGCAGAGAGCCTCGAGATGGGGGAAGAGCCAATCCTCCACCACCACATCCAGATATGCAGGCGCAGATGCTTGCTGGTATGACGCAATTCTTTGCACAGTTTGCGAGGAACCATACTGCTGTAGGCCCCGAGGAGAGGCCTAGACCAGAGGCAGTATATGAGAGATTCAGGAGGATGAGTCTGAAGGAGTTTTTGGGTACTACTGACCCGATGGTAGCTGAGGGATGGATCAAGTCCATCCAGGTAATATTTGACTTTATGGAGCTGACTGACGCTGACAGGGTCAGATGTGCTATATTCTTGCTGTCAGGGGATGCTAGATTATGGTGGGAGAGTGCATCAGTGGCAGTAAACTTGCAGACTCTGTCGTGGAACAAATTCAAAGAGGTGTTCTACGCCAAGTACTTCACTGAAGAGGTACGCTCTCGTCTGACCAGGGAATTTATGACGCTGAGACAAGGAGACAGTAGTGTGGCAGATTTTGTCAGAAATTTTGAGAGGGGTTGTTACTTCGTACCCCTCATTGCGAATGATGCCCAAGCAAAGCTGAGGCATTTCATGGATGGACTGCGGCCAATCTTGCGCCGTGATGTGAGGGTAGCTGGCCCTACTACTTATGCAGTCGCCGTATCTAGAGCGCTGACGGCAGAGCAAGACCAGCGAGATATTGAGGCTGACAGGCAGGGCAAGAGGCCCTATCAGGCTCCGTAGTACCAGCAGCAGCAGCATCAGCGACCCCAGCATAGGAGTCCTCCCCAGGGGCAGCCAGGGAAGAAGCAGTATCATGGACCGCCACAGGGCAAGGGTCCAATCCAACAGCAGGGAGTTCCTCAGAAGCCAGCATACCCCGTGTGCCCAAAGTGCAATCGTCAGCATAGGGGCCAGTGTTTGTACGGATCAGGAAAATGCTTCAAATGCGGATCCAGTGACCACATTGTAAAGGAGTGCCCGCAGTGGAACTAGCCAACCCAGGGCAGGGTATTCGCCATGCACTGCACAGGAGGCGGATCCAGACACCACTTTACTGACTGGTAAACCTTTCTACCTAAACTCAGTATTATTTTGCCATGCATGTGGAAATTTTGCTTGGGATTATTAGCGTGCTAGTAATATTTTGTGTGACTTGGGATATTGAGTTCTATTATGCTTTAGGTTACTGTTTGTATGTTGGGGATATAAGTTTTGTGTTGTGCTAACGCATCTCAGGAAACATTTTTATTAAGAGATTATCCACAACTACACTGATAGACTCAGGAGCCACTCACTCCTTCATATCGGAGACTTTTTCTAATCATTTGGACCTCAAGTCCATTGTCCTAGACGTGAACTTTTCAGTGACAATCCCATCAGGGGAAGAGCTGTTAGCTACCAGTGTGGTCAGAGATATCGATCTAGAACTGCATGGCCACCTAGTATATGCAGATTTAATCCTATTGCCGATGCCAGAATTCGACATCATATTTGGAATGGACTGGCTGACTAAGAACAGAGTTCTTATCAACTTTCAGAAGAGATCAGTGTTAGTCAGAACATTAGGCATGGAGCAGTTTCTTTTTGAGCCAGCCAGATGGAGGAGTTTCCCGCGCGTGATCTCTTGCATGCAGGCACGGAGACTCATTTCGAAGGGGTGTCAGGCCTTCTTGGCCAGCATTATCTCAGCACCGGACGTGCCCACTCCTTCTGTATCAGGGGTGCCAGTAGTCAGAGATTTCCCAGACGTCTTTCCAGACGACGTCGCAGGCCTTCCACTAGATAGAGAGGTGGAGTTTGCAATCGATCTCATGCCAGGCACAGTGCCAATCTCTAAGGCACCGTACAGATTAGCTCCAGCAGAGATGTTAGAACTTAAGCAACAGATTCAGGAGCTCTTACACAAGGAGTTTATCCGCCCGAGTTTCTCACCGTGGGGCGCACCAGTGCTCTTTGTGAAAAAGAAAGATGGAAGCATGAGACTGTGCATCGATTATCGTGAGCTGAACAAGATAACGATCAAGAATAAGTACCCGTTGCCTAGAATCGAAGACTTGTTTGATCAGCTGTAGGGAGCTACCGTGTTCTCTAAGATAGATCTTCGATCAGGGTATCATCAGCTGAAAGTGAAGGATGCAGATGCCCACAAGACAGCTTTCAGTACCAGATATGGGCATTACGAGTTCTTGGTGATGCCATTTGGTTTGACAAATGCTCCAGCAATTTTCATGGATCTCATGAACCGAGTATTTCAGCCGTTCCTCGATCAATTCGTCATAGTATTCATTGACGACATCCTTATATAGTCGAAGAGCCATGAGGAGCACAGCCAGCACTTGAGGACAGTTTTACAGATTTTGCAGAGTCGCAAGTTATTTGCGAAGTTCAGTAAGTGCGAGTTTTGGTTGCAGAAAGTATCGTTTTTGGGGCATATAGTATCTAGCAGTGGAATCGAGGTGGATCCAGCGAAAGTAGCAGCTGTCAAGGAATGGGTTGAGCCAAAGAATGCATCTGAAATCCGCAGCTTTTTGGGTCTAGCGGGTTACTACCGAAAGTTTATTCAGGGGTTTTCGTCCATAGCAGTGCCGCTCACTTCACTAACCAAGAAAAATACCAAATTTGTGTGGAGTGATGAATGTCAGAAGAGCTTCGATACGTTGAAGCAAGCTCTTATTTCTGCGCCGGTGCTAGTCATGCCATCAAGGCAAGGAGACTTTGTGTTATATACCGATGCATCTAAGCTCGGGTTAGGCACAGTATTGATCCAGCATGGTCGGGTCATAGCTTATGCTTCCAGGCAGTTGAAAATGCACGAGAAGAACTACCCGACGCATGATCTTGAGTTAGCCGCCGTTGTCTTCGCACTGAAAATTTGGAGACACTACCTATACGGCGAGAAATGTCAGATTTTCACCGATCATAAGAATCTCAAATATTTCTTCACGCAGAAAGAGCTGAATATGAGACAGAGACGGTGGTTAGAGCTGGTGAGGGATTACGACTGCGAAATTAGCTACCATCCGGGAAAGGCTAATGTTGTCGCAGACGCATTGAGCAGGAAGGTGGCAGTTGTAGCGCAATTGTCAGTGCAGAGATGTCTTCAGTATGAGATTCAGAAGTTTGGTCTAGAGATTTATCGTGAGGGCAGAGCTCCTAGGCTGTCTAATATGACAGTCAAATCTGATTTGCTAGACCGTATCCGGGCAGGACAGTCTTCAGATGAACAGCTACAGAAATAGAGACTGAAAGATGAGGCCAAGGGCAGTGTTCTTTATACAGTGTCAGATGGAATTGTGAGATACAGAGGTAGAATGTGGGTGCCTAGTGGTGTATCGATCAGACAGGATATTTTGACAAAGGCACACGCATCTCCGTATTCTATCCATCCAGGAGGTACCAAGATGTATAAGGATCTCTAGATTTTGTATTGTTGGAGAGGGATGAAGAGAGACATCCGCCGATTTGTGTCAGAATGCCTCACTTGTCAGCAGGTGAAGGCAGAGCATCAGAGGCCAGCAGGGATGCTTAAGCCACTCCCGATCCTAAAGTGGAAATGGGAGAATATTACTATGGATTTTATGGTTGGGTTGCCTAGATCAGTCAGAGGTTTTAATGCTATTTGGGTTATAGTGGACCGACTCACCAAGTCAGCGCATTTTCTACCAGTGAAGACGACTTTCTCCATGACGCAGTATGCAGAGCTTTATATCAGGGAGATAGTCCGTCTGCATGGATTCCCAGTTTCAATTTTGTCCAACAGGGACCCGAGATTCACATCGTCCTTCTGGAAGAGCTTACATGCAGCCATGGGGACAAAGTTGCTTTTCAGTACAGCTTTTCACCCGCAGACAGATGGCCATTCTGAGCGAGTGATTCCGATTTTAGAGGACTTTTTGCGAGCGTGTATGATTGATTTTCAGGGAACTTGGGAGTCTAAGATACCTATAGTGGAATTTACTTACAACAACAGCTTCCAATCATCAATAGGTATGGCTCCTTACGAGGCCTTATATGGAAGAAAGTGCAGATCACCAGTTCATTGGGACCAGGTCGGAGAAAGAGTGGAACTTGGACCAGAAATAGTTCAGCAGACTGCAGACGTGGTGGTCAAGATTCGTGATAGAATGAAGACCGCCCAGAGTCGTCAGAAGAGTTATGCTGATAAGAGGAGGAGAGATCTCGAATTTGCCGTTGGTGATCACGTTTTCGTCAAGATAGCACCTATGAAGGGGGTGATGAGATTCGGGAAAAGAGGCTAGTTGAGTCCGAGGTTCATTGGACCGTTTGAAATTTTGGACAGAATTGGGACACTAGCCTATCGTGTTGCCCTTCCGCCAAATCTGGCCGGGGTACACAATGTGTTCCATGTCTCGATGCTGAGGAAATATCTGGCTAATCCTTCGCACATTCTGAGTTATGAGCCTTTGCAGCTTGCTTCAGATTTGTCTTATGAGGAAAGACCGACTCAAATCCTAGAAAGATAGGAGCGCAGACTTCGGAACAAGACGACTAGGCTGGTTAAAGTTCAGTGGCTAAACCAATCAGTGGAGGAAGCCACTTGGGAGTCAGAGGCCGACATGAGGCTCCGCTACCCAGAGTTGTTCGGTAAGACTTAATTTCGAGGACGAAATTTTTATAAGTGGGGGAGGAACTGTAGAGCCCAAAATGCAGTACACGTATTAACCATGCATCTATTTAAATATTAAATCATTTAATTAATTTTAAATGAGTTTATCCATGCATGATTTATGAAAATGTATTATTTTAAATTAATCATGTTTATGTGATGCACGTTAAAAATAATTTTTTTCGAGTTTCATGTTTCAGGCGATTATTCGAGGCGGGATAGCGGAAAAGACCCGGTGACGATTGTTTGCAATTTTAATGCGGTATTTTAATTTTAAGTTGAGATTGGGGAGTTTTAAATAATTTATTTAGTTAGCATTTTAAAGCCTAGTTTATGTATTTAGTGATTTAAGAGTTTAAAATTTTTAAATTTAGCATTTTGTGGAATTTATTTACTAAAGGGGAATTTTATAAAATTAGTGGTTAATTCATGATTAAGCAATTTATCTCCCCTAATTTCACCACTAACTCACGTTAGTCACACACACACACACACTCACACCTTTTCACACACACCAAAGCCGTAACACACACACACACTATCACAATTCATTCTAGCTTTTATTTTTTTTTTAAGAAGCAAAACCTAGGGTTCTAGTTCCTAGAGCAACCGCCCCCTTCTCCATTATACTTCCAGCGAATTTTCGTGTGAATTCTTCAAGGATGTTAGCGCCACGGTCGTCCCGGATCAACCTCGCTTCCATCTCCGCTTCGATATCGCCGGTTGGGTAACGTTTATTATCAAAAGGCACGTATATTCTGTTCTTACTGCATCGATCTTGTCATAGTATGAATTTTTATGCGTTTTGTGTGAAAACATGTGAATGATTCGTAGTAGTTTGAGCAGAAATTGTATTGGATGTATTTTGAAGTAGTTTTGAATCTCAAAAATTCGTTTTTACTGTCTTTTCAAATATTGCGATTTTTCAGTCGGGATTTTGAGAAAACTTTCATCACAAAAAATGTAGAACTTTTTGATGCCTTCGATTTGATATAAAATTCGAGATTTTTGGACAAAAAATGAGTGAGTTATGATGTTTTTTGTGAGACTGCTCAAACTGTGAATTCCAGAAAATTTTATTATTGATGCGTTTCTTGAAGTTTTATGTTGCAGGCTTCGTTGGGGATCGACGGGCGATCGTTGCTGCGTCAAGGTATGATTTTTATGATGTTGGGTTGGAATTTGGATCACCGTTCATGTCGTTGGCACCAGGTTGAATCAAAAGTCGTAGGGAGAATAATGGTGACGAATTTCAGGTCGTGTCGTTGTTGTTGTTGATTGTTGCTCCTGGGAACAATTTTAATGGCTTACTTGGGTTGGTACAATGCCGCAGCGTACAAGGATGTGTCTCGGGGTATCGATCCGTGGTCATTTGGTTTGGTTGGGGAGAAGGAAACATCACACTAAGTTTTGCACGCAGGTTTCGTCGTTCAGTATCTAGCCGGACCCGTACACGGACCCCTGACACAAGGTCCGTGTCTTTGTTATTCCTTCAGTGTTGTTTTTGCGAGTCAGCACGGACCCCTACACGGATGAGGGCACGGGGTCCGTGCCTTTGTGTTTCACTCGATGTATGTTTGCAGTGCCTACACGGATGTTCACCCGGACCTCTCCACGGGGTCCGTGCCTTTGTTCCTTCAGGAGTGTCATTTTTCCGCACCTACACGGACCCTTACCCGGACCTAGAGACGGGGTCCGTGCCTTCTTCTTCTTCACGCACATAACTTAGCGAACCTACACGGACCCGGGGCCGGACCTGGGCACGGGGTCCGTGTACCTTCAGTTTTGGGTTAAATTCTTTTATCACTTAAGGTTCGGTTCGAGGTTTTATGCTATGGTTTAATACGATGTTTTACAAGGTCGAGTCATGGGAAAATCTAGAACGTCCTAAGGCATAGAATGAGCTTGTGAGTAAGCATGATTTCGAAGTCTAAGTTATGCAAGTTAGGTATGAAATTTCATGTTATTATGTGCAGCAACGGCCCCAAACGAGATCCAACGAATCCCTCAACGCCAAGTAAGTATGATGACGTGCAAAAGAAAACATTTTAAAGTTTTGAGGTATGCTAATTGCTTTGTGACCAAATGTATGAATGGGTTTGGAAGTCGGTGAACATGGCCGAGGACCTCTCCGCCCCGTTAAACTTATGAACGGGTTCAGATCGGGATTTGAAAGCGTTAAACTTATGAACAGGGACCAATCCACCCGTTAAACTTATGAACGGGGATCTTATGTATGTGGCAGTGGATACGTCCTTGTCAGCCCAGTACTGTGGTGTGTCTGATCAGGCCTTATTATGTTATGGGTCACTTACTTTGAAACATGCCTCTACGCAAAATTATGCTTTATACGCTCAAGTTTATGTTACGAGAGTGTTTAAGAAAAGCTCATGTTGATGGCACGTCTAAGTTGAGCTCACGATATTCAAGTTTCAAGCATGTTAAATTCAAGTTCAAGTATGTATGTTTTATTTTTAAAGTTGCATGTGGTTTTATTATGTAGTACTCGCTATTTCCGAGTTTATACGTGTTGAGTTTCTAGACTCACTAGACTTGATCGATGCAGGTGAGTATGTTGATGAGGAGACAGGAGGTGGCGACCAAGGGGCAGGCTTGGACTAAGCGGGAGGCTAACCCGAGGACCGCAATGTTTATATTTTTATGCAAATGTTAATTTACTCTGATTTCATGTTTTGAGGGAAACACTTTGAGCAAACCTTTTGTGAGCAAATTTTATTGAAGTTATTTTGAGCAACCATGTCTTATGGGGGACTTGGTTGAGATATTTTATGGCAAACTTTGAAGGTTATGTTATGTTTAAGAAAATTTTAAATTTTTCCGCAAATTTCTTAACGGTAAAAGTACGGTACGTTACATTCATACAAGAGATTATCCGAAGAGGTAAGGATATACCTGCACTTGCTACTTTGAATGGTTCAGCTCCTGCTGGCGCAAACTTGATCATCTTCATCCCATAGTCAATAGTAACTCTGTACTTCGAAAGCCAATCCATTCCCAATATCACATCAAAATCAGTCATGTTCCGAAATATCAAATTGGCAAACATCTGATGGCCTTGGACATATATTGGACACCCTCGCACAATCTGATCTGTCTGTAATTCTTGCCCGGAAGGTAAGGCTATTGTGAGTTGTGTCTCTGTTGTACTTGTTGTAATGCCCAGTCTCCTTACAAATGATTCCGAAATAAAGGAATGCGTGGCTTCTGAATCTAGTAAAACAATAGTAGTGATACCAGAAACCAAGAACATACCAGTGATCATTGATGTATCAGCATCCACTTCCTCTTTAGTCATGGAGAAAAGGCACTCCTGTACTTTCTCAAAACTCCCTGGACAATTCCTGGCGAGATGCCCTGGCTTTTTGCAACGATAACAAACATTGGAACCTTGCATACATTCCGTGCCATGAAGTTTGCCACATTTAGGACAAGGTGGTTTGTCCACTTTTTTACGTGGAGGGGGACCATTACCACGGGGTTCCTCTGGTCGAGTACCTTTACTATCGGTCTTTTTGCCTTGTCCTGTTCCTTGGCTCCTTTGAAAGTACTGCTGCCTTCGTTGTTTTCTATCTTTGTCAATGTCTTGTTCATCCTGTTCTGCCATAAGTGCCCTTTCCACTATCTCTCCATATGTAACAACCTTCGACATCCGTACATCTCTTTTAATTTCAGAGCGAAGTCTCTGCATGAAGTGTTCGCCCTTACTTGTGTCATCATGTGCAATATAAGGTACATATTGGACTCCAGCCTCGAATTGTCATTTGTATTCAGTCATTGACATAGTTCTTTGCTTCAGAATAAGGTAATCGCTGGCTTTCTTATCTCGTACATCTTTAATGAAATATGTTGCGACTTTGATTGTTTCACTCCCAAGAGCAGGTTGTCCATAAGTAGTATAATTCGGTGAGTACGAATATCGTATCCACAGGGAAGCTAAGGTAATTACAAGTCCACTACAATATCTTTTTGTTTTTTTTTCTTTTAATGGTTTGAATCTTTAATTGGTAATTTTTAATTATTCAAATTTTAATTTAAGTAGTTGAGATTAAAGGATCAACTCTTGGTATTTTAATAAAGTTATCATTAATGAACATTATTGAAATCAACTTAATAAAATGGTTCCAATATATATTAAATAATCATATTTATATTATGTTATATATTATTATCTTATAAGTATATAATATATACCAAAACTTGTAAATTTTGTCAAGTATTTATTGTGCTATATATATATTTGTAAACACTAAATCAAGGTTCCCACTTTAAATTGTTGGTAAAAACAAAACAAACATTTAAATGGTACCAAGAAATTAATATTATGATTTTAATATATAATAAATCAAGGCATCCACTTTAAATGGTTGGTAAAACCAAACAAACATTTAAATGGTACCAAGAAATTAATATTATGATATATTCATGTATAATAAATCAAGGCATCCACTTTAAATTGTTGGTAATATTGAACTAACATTTAAATGGTTCCAAGAAATTAAGATTATGATATAATCAAATATAATAAATCAAGGTATCCACTTTAAATGTTTAGTAATACCAAACTAACATTTAAATGGTTCCAAGAATTTAGTGTAACGTATAGCAACAATAAATCAAAACTCCAACTTATAATTAGGGTATAATAATACTTAAAGAAATAAAATAACATAAACAATAAATAATGATTAAATAATATAAAACATATATTCTTACCTTTTAATAACCTTATTATCATGCCAAGAGTTTCACATTTTCATCTCAACTTTGGGAAGTTAGCTACTCATTATTCAAAGTGTAAAACTTTGAATATGAATTTAACATGCTAATTATATTTAAATGAAGAAATAAAGGAAAAACAAAGAGAGAAATATTATGAACTCAAAGGTTTGTTCATAAAATGAGGGATATCTCAATACATTACAATGCACCCCTATTTATAACCAAATTTTGGGAGACAACCATAAATAAAATATTATTTTTTACACATAAGTCTACATTGATGTTCAAAGAAATTAATATTTTAATAAACATCACTTTTGAAAATCTTTCTGTAGGGACCCGGACGCTAATCATGTTTTTAATCATCATCATGACAATTTAATCAATTATAATAAACAGGATCTAATTTTTTTTTTTAAAATGCGGAATGTAATGGGATTCAATCTAATATACATAACTGTATTAAAGTACAAGTCTTGTACTATATATAATCATTCAACTAATGTTTAATAGCTAAATGTCAAGTGTCCAAACCGTATCTCTAATTCAAGTCCGTAGCCTCCACTCTAATCACGATCTATCTTCATCTCCTCGACCCTGAACCTGTCCCACCTGTTGTCATGCACACATACAAACACAACAACAGCCGGATAACTCCGGTGAGAATAAAATCCCAGTATAAATCAATGAAACATGCAATCATATAAACAATGTAAAAGCATGTAACAAATATCAGTAACATGTTTCAAAGCTGAAACATAATTAATATGAAATCGTAAATCATACTCGTGACTCCACCGTTCAGAATAGATTCAACACTTGTCTAGGGATCCCGGTTTCCAGATGTTGGCATTCCTATATCGACCAACAGCAATAGAAGAAACTCCAATTCTATCCAAGTCGATATAACCAAACATCCAGTGTCTTGACCTATCCGTCACAAACTTTGGCACTATCGCCAATTCACTATCATGTGACATCGTGCAATGTGCCCGTGGCGATCCCACCACTATCAGGCACTTCTGTCACCAGATCACTCGTCTAATACGTGCTTTCTATAAGTCAATAGAACAAGCATATCAAATCAAATCAAAGCATATAATAACAATAAGTATGTGATTTAGGGAAACTCAAGTATATCCTACTTGAGTCGATCTCCCAATACCACATTGACTTATACCTTTCGTTCGTAGTCTCGGTCGGAAGAAATGGGAAGTTCTGAATTAAAGACTATCTCTGTCAATCTGAAATGACATATCGAGAATAGCAATATCAACATTCCATTCCCAATTCAATACTAACTCCGATCAACCTGAATCTAATTCAAAATCAACGGCATAATGGCACAATCCCGATATCCCCGTCAATACAATATCAACAGATATCAATTACAAATCAAAACCAATATCTGATACCACCGGTAATCAATCAACAATCCAAATCTGTTTAATATCAATCGATATATTCTGAAAAATCATAACAATTCCATAATCAATCTGTTTCTAAATCTGACTTCGATTCTACGATGTCTAACATGCCAAGAACATCATATATGAATTGTATTCGATTCCAACAACATCATAATTTCAAGACGTATCAGAACTTAACAAAACTTACGTCCAGTTGTAGCCTGGGTCGATAGGAACACAGTACCGAAGTCGGATTCAAAATCAGACGGGTGGATTTCTCGCGAATCGAATTCTAGTATCAAGGATCAAGCTTTCCCTGGATTTCCGTTTTCTTCTTGTTCTGAGGAGAAAAGGGCCGATTTATATATATATACATCTCATGCATGAAAAGGGGCAAGTGGCTTATTCTTCATAAAACACGTCTCACCGCGGGTGCGCTACACTTTAGACCGCGGGTGCGCTGAGCATACTGATCCACACTCAAAATTGTAGAAGCGACGACCGCAGGTGCGCTATCCTTTCTACCGTGGGTGCGGTCTGGTTACCGCAGGTGCGATGACTTTTCTAGCGCGGGTGCGGTACGCCTACTGTAAACCTTTAACATTTCATGATAAACGACCGCGGGTGCACTATCTCTGCTGTCCCAACAATATATTTTGCAACTAAAAATCGAATCGCAACATTGCTTCTTCGACTTTCGATAAATACATCAAATCATGCATTAATAATTGCTGATTACCAATTCACATCTCGGGCATTACATTTCTCCCCCTCTTGAATATGAGTTCGTCCTCGAACTCGCAGGTAATCGATCATATCAATAAGAAGGCATGTAATAGAAATTGAAATAAAAACTCACATTAGTGAAATAATGCCGGGAATTCTTGTCTCATGTCTGATTCAGTCTCCCAAGTAGCTTCCTCAGTGCCATGACGAGTCCACTAAACTTTCACAAGAGGAATAGTCTTCGTTCTGAGTTGCTTTTCCTTACGATCGATAATCTGGATCGGTTTCTCGACATAACTCAAAGTCTCGTCAAACTCGGTCTCGTCTGGCTGAATAATGTGAGAATCATCAGGGAGATACTTCCGTAGCATAGATACATGAAAGACATCATGTATTCTAGATAAAGAAGGCGGTAATGCGAGTCGATAGGCACGATCTCCTATCTTTTCGAGAATCTCGTATGGACAAATGTATCGTGGAGACAATTTCCCTCTCTTGCCAAATCTGACAACTTCTCGGAAAGGTGAAATCTTCAGGAATACTCGATCTCCTACCTCAAATACCAACGGTCGTCGTCGAATATTGGCATATTTGGCATTTCGGTCCTGAGCTGCTTTCATCTTCTTCTGAATCAGCTTCACTTTTTCCGTCATATCTCTGATCATATCAGGTCCAATCTCAGGAACCTCAGAGATATTATCCCAATATAAAGGGGATCTGCATTTCTTTCCGTACAATGCTTCGAATGGAGCCATCTCAATACTCGTCTGATAGCTATTGTTGTACGAAAATTCACAAAGAGGCAATGCATCTTGCCAATTAGTGCTAAAATCAAGCACTACAGCTCTCAGCGTATCTTCCAATGTATGAATCGTCCGCTCTGACTATCCGTCAGTCTGTGGATGATATGCGGTACTCAGATGTAACTTCGTACCTAGAGCTTGCTGCAAACTCTGCCAGAAGTGCGAAGTAAACCGAGGATCACAGTCTGAAACAATCGACTTCGGTACTCCGTGCAATCTAACCACTTATCGGACTTTAATATCGGCCATCTGGTCATATCTGTATGTCATTTTGTATGGAATAAAGCATGCAGATCTGGTCAATCGATCAATCACGACCCAAATCGCATCACAACCTCTCGAGGATCTCGGTAATTGCGTCACAAAATCCAAGGAAATGTGATCCCATTTCCATTCAGGAATAGACAAACTCTGTAACAATCCTCCTGGTTTCTTCCTTTCAGCTTTCACCTGTTGGCAATTCAGACACTTGGCTATAAATTTAGTAACATCAGATTTCATCTGTTTCCACCAATATTGTGTCTACAAATCATTATACATTTTCCTGCCACCAGGATGAATGCTAAAACGACTGCTGTGCGCTTCAGTTAGTATCCGTGTCTCGAATCTGAAATATCTGGCACAACGATGCGATTATTTATATACAAAACATTATCACGAACCTGATACTCCGATTGATGTCCAGCTCTGACCATAGCAATCGAATTCTGTACGTTCTGATCAACTTTCTAAGCCTCTTTGATTCGCAATATCAATTCTGGTTCGGCCCGAATTGCACATAATCTCAGAGGCTGACAATCTGTTTCAAAGGCTGTGGGGACCCGGGCTCTAACTCAATTCTTTTCGGGATTAATCGGATCTTTATTCAAAAATGTGGGTCAAAATTTTGCTTTTTAACATTAATTCAAATGTATATAAACAACACAAGATAGTTTTTCATTTTATTTCAATAAACATAATTACATGTCTTGTTCTAATACATTCATATAAAACAGTGTTTAATACAAACTACAACCACAAGTAGTACAAGTCTAGTAAGAAACAACTAGTAATCTTCTGCGCCCGAAGTCACCACGCTATCTCGAACTCATCTCTGTCGTGACCCAGATCCTGCCCCACCTGTTGTTATGCACACATACAGACATAACAACAGCCGGAAACTCCGGTGAGAACAAATCCCAGTATAAAACATGTATGCATGCTAATACATATTCATAAACCATGCATGAAAGCAATAACAATGGGTTCCATAGTCTATGAAACCAATCTATATGAGCATTCAATTCAAATCAAATCATGTCTTGACTCGACTCGACTCTACTCTAGGGATCCCGGTGTGAATAAGACTTCACTGTCTCTCACCTACCATCCCAATCGGGGTAACTGTACGTCTTATTCCTAGACTTCGGCCCTGTCTATATCGAATGTCTACAATCGGGTCGAATCGGATCCGAAGCGTCAATACAACCGAACGTCTAGTTTGGCAAGTCTGTTAATGACTCTCATATCTCAAATGCTTGAATATAATTTATAAACAAGAAATCATCATATCAAGAGATTTGAATATCAATCTATATACAAATCAAGTTCATATCAAAAGATAAACAACAATTCTAGTATGTGATTTGGTTGGGAAACTCAAATTAAATCTCATTTGAGTTGTGTCTTCCCCAAACAAAACATGAATTATACCTTTCGTCACACAATTTCTGTCGTAGTCGAAGTCTCTAAGACGAATATGTCAATATCAAATCTAAAATGGAAATGTTGATACATATTCTATCAATCTCTAATCTCAATCAACACATATCCAATTCAATACTTGACCTCGGTACCATTTGACGGCATAACGACGTAATTTCTCAATGCCGGTCAATCCAACTCTCACATATATCAACAATTCATAAGTCTCAACTCATAATCATCATCACAAGCATATGATAGTACTCAAAATCTGCATAACTTAACTCTAAACACGCTGGAAAATAGTTACAATAGCATACAACGTCCGTTCTTCGATCCGGTTGCGTTTCTACAATGTCAATAATCTCAAGAACATATAATTTCAATCATATCAATCTTTCCTCAACTTTTACATTTCAGAAAATGTTGAAATTTAAAGATACTCACATCCTCTTGTAGCCCTTGAAGAGAGGAGCTCAAAACCGAAATCGGATAAAAGTTTGGATGTATGAATCTTTCAAAATCACAATTTAAGAGCATAAGGAATTGAAGCTTCTCCCCACACTCTCTCTCGTTTCTCAGCTGATGGAAGTGGAGAGAAATGAATCAGCACATTTCTATATATATATATATCATGCCATGTGTCAACTTGAGAAACAAAGGTGGCTTTCTCGCATACAGCACCGTGGGTGCGCTCCCTCTAGGCTGCGGGTGCGCTCAAGCTTCGGCAGTCCATTCATTTTCCAAAATCGACGACCGCGGGTGCGGTACATATAAGACCGCGGGTGTGGTGTCATTTCTGTAAATAATTTCCAACTCTCAGTCCATCAACCGCGGGTGCACTCTTTCTTGGACCGCCGGTGCGGTGACCCTACTGTAAAAATGACCAATTTTCTGTCCATGCACCGCGGGTGCGGTATCTTTCATGGTGCGGGTGCGGTCTGCCCTTCATTCAAAATTCTAATTTTTCGTGTGTCTCCTTCCCCCATCTCATTTATTGCTTCTCATTACATGTCATGCATTCTCATATCTTTGAATATCGCATCAATGAAGACTAATAAATCTCAGGCCTTACATTTCTCCCCCTCTAAGAAATGATTTCGTCCTCGAATTGCAGGCCATCAATCATATCATAAATGAAAAACAATATAATCAAAAGCTGAATAAATACTCACATCATGTCAACAACTCGGGATATTTCTGTCTCATATCTGCTTCTGTCTCCCAAGTCGCTTCTTCAGTGCCATAACGACTCAACTGGACTTTCACTAGCGGAATAGTCTTCGTTCTGAGCTGTTTTTCTTTCCGATCAAGAATCCGTATCGGTTTCTCAGTATAACTCAAAGTCTGATCAAGCTCAGCTTCGTCAGGCTGAATGACATGAGAAGCATCAGGCATATATCTACGCAGCATTGATACATGAAATACGTCATGTATTCCAGATAGAGAAGGAGGAAGAACTAGTCGATAGGCTCGATCGCCAATCTTTTCAAGTATCTCATAAGGACCGATGTATCTAGGAGACAACTTCCCGCGTTTGCCAAATCTGACAACGCCTCTGAAAGGAGAAATTTTCAAAAACACTCTGTTTCCTTGTTCAAATACTAGCGGTCTACGTCTGATATTGGCATACTTGGCTTGCCTATCCTGTGCTGTCTTCATCCTCTTCTGAATTATCTTTACTTTCTCAGTCATTTCACGAATCATATCAGGCCCAAGTTCTGGTACCTCAGATATATCATCCCAATATAGAGGAGATCTGCACTTCTTGCCATATAATGCTTCAAACGGAGCCATCTCGATGCTCGTTTGATAGTTGTTGTTGTACGAGAATTCACACAACGGTAGTGAATCCTGCCAACTAGTGCCAAAGTCTAGCACTACAGCTCTCAACATGTCCTCTAAAGTCTGGATAGTCCGCTCTAACTGTAGAACCCGTAAATCAGTAGACGTATAAGCCATGCATAATTCTAGGTTTTCTTAAATTTAATTGACTTCATTGCATGATGCATTTATTTGAAGTTAATTATTTATTATTTCAGTTCAGTAGATTGATTTTTAGCATTTCAGTATTTTCAGTGAGGCCGGACCGGAGTTGGAGTTTTGAGATAGAATTTAAGATTTCAAGAAATATTTCCAGAAGTTAATTTAGCCAGCAACCAAGTTCATTTAAGTTAGAAAGGGAGGTTTGAGGAATTAATTTAATTATTTGAGGTGATTAAGAAATGAACTCATTTAAGTTATTAAATTAAGGGGTTAGCTCACTAAATTATTTAAAGGATTAGTAAGGCTTTCAAGGATTATTAGTTGACTAGATAATCAACATTCCCCTTTATTTTATTATGCATTTTTCGGCCACCCTTAGTGCTAGAAGATTCATTTTCCAACTCATCAACTTTGACCAATTCTTTGCATGTAATTAGTAGGATAATTCTAGGATTTTTGGGAGCACAATTTAATTAAATAAATGGACATATCCTAGTCTAGAATAAGAGAAATTTCGGCCACTACCTCCTAGAAGCATCCACCAACTCATTTGATATCAATTCAAAATTTAAAATTCAAAGGGGAGTGGACTTGGTCTTGATTCTTCCTTATATTGTGCACCCTTCTCCTCACCCCTCATAACCATTTTTCCCCCCCTCCCCTTTTCGAAAATTCAGAGTGAATTCACACTCATTTTCAGTAGAAAAATCGTGAGGTACCTAGCCAAAAAGAAGAGAGAAAAATCGAGAGCAAGGTAAGGTAGAAAAGAGAAGCGCTCCACCTCCTCCGTGCCGCGTCGTCGTCGTTTCGTTCGTTTTCTTTCGAAACGAAACCAGGCATGTCTAGATTTCTTTCAAACCTCAATCAAGTCATATTATCATTTATTTTTCAGTAGATGATCATGTTTATTCAAGTAAAAATCGAGATCCAAGTCAAAACATTTTGAAACCACACATGCAGAATTTTCGATTTCCTTGGCAAGCTTCACGATTTCTTTTGGTTTGTGAGTTTCAGGTATTGGATCGACTCCATGCTCCCAAGGCGGCTTGTATACATGTAGTAGGATGCATTAGGACCATGTTGGTCCATTAAAACGAGCCCCATGCTTGCTGGAATCTCAGAATGACAGCAAGTTTCCCATAGGCGCAGATTGGTGTTCGAAATTTCAGTTTTGTGTCAAGGGTTGTGGATCTGATCTTGGCTGCCCTAAGGGCTCTTAGCCATGGTTAGATCACTTTCCTAGCAAGTCTAAGACGTGACTAAGTTGCCCTTTTGGTGGCTTGGTCCATGGCCCCTCGGTTTTTAATCAAAAGATCAAAACAGCCCCTATCCCCATTCGGCCCCTTCCATTTTTCAGCATATGGTTTCGTTTCTTTTGTTGCTTGGTATGGATCTTGGTTGGCCTATGGCCCTTAGCCACGGTTCATATCATGCTCCTAGATGTCTAGATCGTGCCATTGTCAATCAAATGGCCACTGGAATGATGCAAGACATCGATCATAGCATAAACACTACACACGCATTCAAGATGCTCTCGGTTGGACCCTTCGGTTGAGTTTTGGTGTGATGCGGATTGTGGCTGGCCTAGGGCCCTTAGCCATGGTTCAAATCATTCCTTGGGATATTGGTAAGAGTCTCTGGTCGGTGGTTCATGCCCCTAATGGCCGATAGCCTCGAAACCAACGCAAGTCTTGTAGTTGCGCAGCTGCTGGAAATTACAGCATGTTGCTGTGTCGTTCAGAAGGCTCGTTTGAGTTCTTGGTTGGCTTTTAGCCCATGGCCTTGGACTGGACAGTGCCTCATTGAGTTGGGAAGGTCATGTTTTTGACCGTTCGTCATTTGGATCATTTTTGAGGTCGTACGAGAATTTACGGTGCAATGTGCCAAATTGACTCTCGAAAGAGCGTTTCGTGTTTTGGCCTCCATTCCACCTAGATTTCGATCCTATCATTTTAGGAACATTATTTTATGATTTTTCAACGTATTTTAATCATGACTATACGTCGGTTCAGTGTCGGTTCAGGTTGGCTCGGAGTCATGATTAAATGCGAAGTCATTAGGCGTCATAGTCGCATCTTTTGAACGTAAATTGCATCGTTGGTCAAGTTTAAGCTATTGCATAATTTTCATGGCATAGTTAGGTTGCAGCGAGCTTGGGAACGATCCAATCCAATCCAGTTGGTAAAATTATAGGAATTTTCATTACGCCAGTTAATTATTTTACGTGCATTAAATAGAAAATGATTATTTTTGAGATTTATGCGATATGGCTTGTGGTTCATTCACTATGTGGGAGTGTTATTTTATACGGTCGCCAGTGACCGATCAGTTCAGTATGGTACCACCCGGTCGCCAGTGACCGGCCAGCTCAGTTCAGTTTCAGCCTCCCCGGTAGCCAGTTACCGATCAGTTCAGCTTAGTGCAGTGGCCACAGGCGTAAAACATAATCTCAACAGAAAATTTTACCAGATATTTCAGTACAGGCTACAAGGAGCAAATATTTTTACAGTGATTTCCAGTTCAATTATGCACGTATTATAATTGCTCAGTACAGATTATTTTCAATATGCCTCAGGACAGGATATGTTAACTCATGCATATTTTTAATTCAGATTTTTACTCGTTACCTGTGATATATGCATGCTGAGTCTTTAGGCTCACTAGACTTGATTGTTGTAGGTACTGATGAGGCCAGGGCCGAGGGCGGGGACCAGTGAGCCAGCTTAGGTCGGCAGTAGTGGCACCCGAGGACCTTAGAGCAGCAGTTGTTATTTTTTTTCCGCAAAAAATTTTATCAGTCGTTGGATATTTTTAAATCGTTGTTGTTGGCAAAACTTTAATTTTCTTCCGCTGCAATATTTTGAAATATTGAACTTGATTCACCAGTGATTTTATGAATGAGGCCATTTAAGTTCTTTTAAAAAGAAAATTTTTAATTTTCCGCAAATTTTCAAGAAAGGAGTTTTAGGCCCCTTTACAGTTGGTATCAGAGCGGTGGTTCTGTATAGGGTTTCACTACTACTGACCGCGAGAAGCTCACGAAGCCACGCCTTTGGTCTGTAAGTTTTTCAGTTCAGCATTTTGTTCAGCATTTCAGTTAAAGCATGAATTATTTTGTCAGCATGCTTCCAGATTTTCAGTATTTCAGTGTTCATTTAAAATAAATTATGGAATTATGCATGTTAGTTACGTATGGGTTATGTTGGAACAGTATGCCCCCTAGACGCATTTTAGAGCGCAACAGAGAGGAGGAGCCTCGCCGAGAAGACAGGGAGGAGCGTAGACCAGAGGGAGACCTACCACCTCCTCCACCGCCCCCACCGGACATGAGTGCCCAGATGTTAGCTGGGATGGCACAGTTCTTCGCACAGTTTGCGGGGGCAATGCCGCAGCCGTAGCCGCAGCCGCAGCCAGGCCGACAGGGCCCGAGGCTGTGTATGAGCGATTCATGAAGATGCGCCCGAAGGAATTCTCTGGGGCATCTGACCCCATGGTTGCCGAGGGATGGATCAAATCCCTCGAGGTTATCTTCGATTTTATGGAGCTGGGGGACGCAGACCGAGTCCGATGTGCCACCTACTTGTTCACTGGAGACGCCCGCTTATGGTGGGAAGGAGCTTCGGTAGCCCTGACCTTGGCTACACTTTCTTGGACCCGCTTTACGGAGGTTTTCTACTCCAATTATTTTGCTGAGGAGGTTCGCACCAGGCTGACCACCGAGTTCATGAGCCTGAGACAGGGGGATATGACGGTTACGGAGTTCATCCGTAAGTTCGAGAGGGGCTGTCACTTTGTGCCCCTGATCGCGAATGATGCCAGAGCCAAGCTGATGCACTTCCTGGTGGGTTTATGGCCGATCTTGCGCCGGGATGTTAGGGTATTTGACCCTGCTACTTATGAGATTGCCGTCTCCAAGGCCTTAGCCGCAGAGCAGGATCTGCGGGATATCGAGAGGGATCGCCAGGGCAAGCGCCCAGTCCAGGCACCGCACCGCCCTCCTCCTCATCAGCATCAGCAGCAGAATAAGAGGCCTTTTCATGGACCGCCCAGGAACCGAGGCCAGCAGCAGCAGCAGCAGCAGCGGGGACGCACAGCCCCGAGGACTCAGGAGCACCCAGTTTGTCCCAGGTGCTCACGTCGCCATCCTGGAGCATGTATGGCTGGCTCAGGAAAGTGTTTTAAGTGTGGCAGTCCAGACCACATATTGCTGCAGTGCCCTCAGAGGAATCTGCCTACCCAAGGCAGGGTTTTTGCTCTCCATGCCGCGGAAACCAACCCGGAGACTATGTTGTTGACAGGGAGAATTTTTATATCTGGTTCCGCTACCAAGGCCTTGATAGATTCAGGGGCCACTCACTCATTTATTTCGGAGGTCTTTGCAAACTTTCTCAAGATCCAGACCATTGGGCTAGATACAGCCTTTTCAGTAGTGTTGCCGTCAGGCGAGGAGATGGCAGCCACCAATGTTATCCGAGAGATAGACCTTGAGCTGCACGATAATCTTGTTTATGCTGATCTGATTGTGCTACCGATGCCGGAATTTGACATCATCCTAGGGATGGACTGGCTATTGAGGAACAGAGTGTTGATAGACTTCCAGCGGAGATCTGTTCTTGTCCGACCGCCTGGAATGGAGCAGTTCTTATTTGAGCCGGACAGGTACTTTCCTTTACCGCGCATTATTCCTTATGTTCAGGCTAGGAAGCTCATGCATAGAGGGTGTCGGGCATTTCTAGCGACCTTTTTATCTGTCCCCGAGGAACCCAGCCAGTCAGCCTCAGATGTTCCGATTGTCAGAGATTTCTTAGACGTTTTTCCCGAAGACGTCTCTAGTATGCCACCCGAGAGAGAGGTGGAGTTTTCCATTGAGCTTATGCCAGGTACGGCTCCGATATCCAAAGCGCCATACCAACTAGCACCGACAGAGATGGCAGAGCTTAAGAAGCAGATCCAGGACTTCTCGACAAGGAGTTCATTCGCCCGAGCTTTTCTCCATGGGGTGCGCCAGTCTTATTCGTGAAAAAGAAGGATGGCTCGATGAGGCTTTGCATTGACTACAGGGAGTTGAACAGGGTTACAGTGAAGAATAAGTACCCACTGCCGAGGATGGAAGATCTGTTTGACCAGTTGCAGGGAGCTTCGATTTTCTCCAAGATAGATCTGCGTTCCGGTTATCACCAGTTGAGGGTGAGAGATGCTGATGTCTCGAAGACAGCTTTCAGGACTCGTTATGGCCACTACGAGTTCCTAGTGATGCCGTTCGGTCTGACGAATGCGCCAGCGATCTTCATGGATCTAATGAATCGCGTATTTCAGCCGTACCTCGACCAGTTTGTGATAGTGTTCATAGATGACATTCTCGTCTACTCCAAGAATCGGGAGGAGCACAGCAGGCATCTGACCACAGTGTTGCAGACATTGCAGAAACATAAATTATTCGCAAAGTTCAGTAAGTGCGAATTCTGGTTAGAGAAGGTGGCGTTCTTGGGCCACATTGTTTCTAGCAGTGGCATTGAGGTAGACCTGGCGAAAGTTGCAGCAGTCAGAGATTGGGTTGTGCCTCAGAATGCATCAGAGATCCGCAGTTTTCTTGGGCTAGCAGGATATTACAGGAAGTTCATTCAGGGATTCTCATCCATCGCCGTTCCACTCACAGCACTGACCAAGAAAAATGTAAAGTTTGTGTGGAGCGAGGAGTGTCAGAAGAGCTTCGATACTTTGAAGCAAGCTCTTATCTCAGCACCTGTTTTGGCTGTACCGTCAGGATCTGGTGAGTTTGTCCTTTATACCGATGCTTCGAAGCTTGGTTTAGGTGCAGTTTTGATGCAGCATGGGAGAGTGATAGCGTATGCTTCTCGACAGCTGAAAATCCACGAGAAGAATTACCCTACCCATGATCTGGAGTTAGCGGCCGTAGTTTTTGCTTTGAAGATTTGGAGGCACTATCTGTATGGAGAGAAGTGTCAGATCTTTACCGACCACAAAAGCCTCAAGTATTTCTTTACGCAGAAGGAGCTGAACATGCGTCAGAGGCGTTGGTTGGAGCTTGTGAAAGACTACGATTGTGACATTAGCTACCACCCGGGTAAAGCTAATGTAGTTGCGGAAGCTTTGAGCAGGAAAGTCGCAGTGATGGCTCATTTGAAGATTCAGAAACCTCTTCAGATCGAGATGCAGAGGTTTGATCTTGAGACTTATCCTCGAGGTAGAGTTCCTCGTTTATCTACCTTGACTATCCAGTCCTCTCTTATTGACCGTATTCGCAGCGGTCAGACCGCAGATGAGCAGTTGGCACAGTAGAAGAAGAGAGATGAAGCCAAGGGCAGTGTTTTGTATTCAGTCAGCGACGGTATTGTGAGATACCGAGATAGGATATGGGTTCCCAGCAGTGATTCTATCCGAGCAGACATCTTATCAGAGGCCCATACGTCCCCGTACTCCATTCACCCTGGGAGTAGGAAGATGTACAAAGATCTGCAGCTATTGTATTGGTGGCCAGGAATGAAGAAGGACATCAGGCGTTTTGTATCCGAGTGCCTGACTTGCCAGTTAGTGAAGGCCGAGCATCAGAGACCAGCAGGTTTGCTCAAGCCTCTCCCTATTCCCGAGTGGAAGTGGGAGAATGTTACCATGGACTTTGTGACCGTATTGCCGAGGTCAGCCAGAGGATCGAATGCTATCTGGGTGATTGTAGATCGTCTTACCAAATCAGCGCACTTCTTGCCTATTAAGACGACTTTCACCATGGTTCAGTATGCAGAGCTGTATATACGAGAGATAGTCCGACTCCATGGTATTCCAGTTTCTATCGTATCCGACAGAGATCCCAGATTCACTTCCTCGTTTTGGAAGAGTTTGCATTCGACTATGGGTACGAAGTTGCTGTTTAGCACAGCTTTCCATCCGCAGACAGATGGACAGTCGGAGCGAGTTATTCAGATCTTAGAGGATCTTCTCCGTGCTTGCGTCATTGATTTCTCTGGGAGTTGGGAGTCGAACTTACCATTGGTAGAGTTCACCTATAACAACAGTTTCCAGTCGTCTATAGGTATGGCTCCGTATGAAGCGCTGTATGGCCGCAAGTGTAGATCTCCTGTTCATTGGGATGAAGTAGGAGAGAGAGCAGAGTTGGGTCCAGAGATTGTTCAGCAGGAAGCAGATGTAGTAGTCAAGATCCGTGATAGGATGAGGACTGCTCAGAGCCGACAGAAGAGTTATGCCGATCAGCGGAGGAGAGACTTAGAGTTTGCAGTGGGCGATCATGTCTTCGTGAAAGTGGCACCTATGAAGGGTGTCATGAGATTTGGCAAGAAAGGGAAGCTCAGTCCGAGATTCATTGGACCGTTTGAGATCCTTGACAGAGTTGGGGCGCTTGCTTATCGTGTGGCTCTTCCGCCAAATCTGGCCGGGGTACACAATGTCTTTCACGTCTCCATGCTGAGGAAGTATATGGCAAATCCTTCGCATGTGCTGAATTTAGAGCCGTTGCAGCTTACTCCGAACTTATCTTATGAGGAGAGACCCGTGCAGATCCTAGACAGACAGGAGAAGAAATTTCGGAACAAGCTCGTTAAGCGAGTCAAAGTCAAATGGCTCAACCATTCAGAGGAGGAAGCTACGTGGGAGTCTGAGCCGGAGATGAGAAGTCGATACCCTGAGTTATTCGGTGAGTTCTAATTTCGAGGACGAAATTTATTTAAGGGGGGAGGATTGTAGAACCCGTAAATCAGTAGACGTATAAGCCATGCATAATTCTAGGTTTTCTTAAATTTAATTGACTTCATTGCATGATGCATTTATTTGAAGTTAATTATTTATTATTTCAGTTCAGTAGATTGATTTTTAGCATTTCAGTATTTTCAGTGAGGCCGGACCGGAGTTGGAGTTTTGAGATAGAATTTAAGATTTCGAGAAATATTTCCAGAAGTTAATTTAGCCAGCAACCAAGTTCATTTAAGTTAGAAAGGGAGGTTTGAGGAATTAATTTAATTATTTGAGGTGATTAAGAAATGAACTCATTTAAGTTATTAAATTAAGGGGTTAGCTCACTAAATTATTTAAATGATTAGTAAGGCTTTCAAGGATTATTAGTTGACTAGATAATCAACATTCCCCTTTATTTTATTATGCATTTTTCGGCCACCCTTAGTGCTAGAAGATTCATTTTCCAACTCATCAACTTTGACCAATTCTTTGCATGTAATTAGTAGGATAATTCTAGGATTTTTGGGAGCACAATTTAATTAAATAAATGGACATATCCTAGTCTAGAACAAGAGAAATTTCGGCCACTACCTCCTAGAAGCATCCACCAACTCATTTGATATCAATTCAAAATTTAAAATTCAAAGGGGAGTGAACTTGGTCTTGATTCTTCCTTATATTGTGCACCCTTCTCCTCACCCCTCATAACCATTTTTCCCCCCCTCTCCTTTTCGAAAATTCAGAGTGAATTCACACTCATTTTCAGTAGAAAAATCGTGAGGTACCTAGCCAAAAAGAAGAGAGAAAAATCGAGAGCAAGGTAAGGTAGAAAAGAGAAGCGCTCCACCTCCTCCGTGCCGCGTCGTCGTCGTTTCGTTCGTTTTCTTTCGAAACGAAACCAGGCATGTCTAGATTTCTTTCAAACCTCAATCAAGTTATATTATCATTTATTTTTCAGTAGATGATCATGTTTATTCAAGTAAAAATCGAGATCCAAGTCAAAACATTTTGAAACCACACATGCAGAATTTTCGATTTCCTTGGCAAGCTTCACGATTTCTTTTGGTTTGTGAGTTTCAGGTATTGGATCGACTCCAGGCTCCCAAGGCGGCTTGTATACATGTAGTAGGATGCATTAGGACCATGTTGGTCCATTCAAACCAGCCCCATGCTTGCTGGAAACTCAGAATGACAGCAAGTTTCCCATAGGCGCAGATTGGTGTTCGAAATTTCAGTTTTGTGTCAAGGGTTGTGGATCTGATCTTGGCTGCCCTAAGGGCTCTTAGCCATGGTTAGATCACTTCCCTAGCAAGTCTAAGACGTGACTAAGTTGCCCTTTTGGTGGCTTGGTCCATGGCCCCTCGGTTTTTAATCAAAAGATCAAAACAGCCCCTTTCCCCATTCGGCCCCTTCCATTTTTCAGCATATGGTTTTGTTTCTTTTGTTGCTTGGTATGGATCTTGGTTGGCCTATGGCCCTTAGCCACGGTTCATATCATGCTCCTAGATGTCTAGATCGTGCCATGGTCAATCAAATGGCCACTGGAATGATGCAAGACATCGATCATAGCATAAACACTACACACGCATTCAAGATGCTCTCGGTTGGACCCTTCGGTTGAGTTTTGGTGTGATGCGGATTGTGGCTGGCCTAGGGCCCTTAGCCATGGTTCAAATCATTCCTTGGGATGTTGGTAAGAGTCTCTGGTTGGTGGTTCACGCCCCTAATGGCCGATAGCCTCGAAACCAACGCAAGTCTTGTAGTTGCGCAGCTGCTGGAAATTACAGCATGTTGCTGTGTCGTTCAGAAGGCTCGTTTGAGTTCTTGGTTGGCTTTTAGCCCATGGCCTTGGACTGGACAGTGCCTCATTGAGTTGGGAAGGTCATGTTTTTGACCGTTCGTCATTTGGATCATTTTTGAGGTCGTACGAGAATTTACGGTGCAATGTGCCAAATTGACTCTCGAAAGAGCGTTTCGTGTTTTGGCCTCCATTCCACCTAGATTTCGATCCTATCATTTTAGGAACATTATTTTATGATTTTTCAGCGTATTTTAATCATGACTATACGTCGGTTCAGTGTCGGTTCAGGTTGGCTCGGAGTCATGATTAAATGCGAAGTCATTAGGCGTCATAGTCGCATCTTTTGAACGTAAATTGCATCGTTGGTCAAGTTTAAGCTATTGCATAATTTTCATGGCATAGTTAGGTTGCAGCGATCCTGGGAACGATCCAATCCAATCCAGTTGGTAAAATTACAGGAATTTTCATTACGCCAGTTAATTATTTTACGTGCATTAAATAGAAAATGATTATTTTTGAGATTTATGCGATATGGCTTGTGGTTCATTCACTATGTGGGAGTGTTATTTTATACGGTCGCCAGTGACCAATCAGTTCAGTATGGTACCACCCGGTCGCCAGTGACCGGCCAGCTCAGTTCAGTTTCAGCCTCCCCGGTAGCCAGTTACCGATCAGTTCAGCTTAGTGCAGTGACCACAGGCGTAAAACATAATCTCAACAGAAAATTTTACCAGATATTTCAGTACAGGCTCCAAGGAGCAAATATTTTTACAGTGATTTCGAGTTCAATTATGCACGTATTATAATTGCTCAGTACAGATTATTTTCAGTATGCCTCAGGACAGGATATGTTAACTCATGCATATTTTTAATTCAGATTTTTACTCGTTACCTGTGATATATGCATGCTGAGTCTTTAGGCTCACTAGACTTGATTGTTGTAGGTACTGATGAGGCCAGGGCCGAGGGCGGGGACCAGTGAGCCAGCTTAGGTCGGCAGTAGTGGCACCCGAGGACCTCAGAGCAGCAGTTGTTATTTTTTTCCGCAAACAATTTTATCAGTCGTTGGATATTTTTAAATCGTTGTTGTTGGCAAAACTTTAATTTTCTTCCGCTGCAATATTTTGAAATATTGAACTTGATTCACCAGTGATTTTATGAATGAGGCCATTTAAGTTCTTTTAAAAAGAAAATTTTTAATTTTCCGCAAATTTTCAAGAAAGGAGTTTTAGGCCCCTTTACACTAACTGTCCGTCGGTCTGGGGATGATAGGCAGTACTCAGGTGCAATATCGTACCTAAAGCCTGCTGCAAACTGTGCCAAAAGTGTGAAGTGAATCGTGGATCACGATCCGATACGATAGACTTCGGTACACCATGCAATCTGACTACCTCTCTGACATACAACTCTGACATCTGCTCGTGTCGATATGTCATTCTGTATGGAATAAAACACGCTGATTTGGTCAATCTGTCAATAATGACTCAAATCGCATCACAGCCCCGGGATGATCGAGGAAATTTCGTCACGAAATCCATGGAAATGTGATCCCATTTCAACTCGGGAATAGATAAACTCTGAAGTAAACCTCCGGGCTTCTTTCTCTCGGCCTTTACCTGTTGGCGATTCAAGCACTTAGACACGAATTCTGCAATATCTGACTTCATCTGTTTCCACCAGAATTGTGTCTTCAAATCGTTGTACATTTTCCTGCCACGAGGATGAATGCTAAACCGACTACAGTGCGCTTCTGAAAAAATCTGTTGCTTCAACTCTGCAACATCTGGCACTACAATACGGTTATTCACATACAGAACATAATCATGTACCTGATATTCAGACTGATGTCCTGATCTGACCATCTGAATCGACTTCTGAACATTCTGGTATGTTCTCTGCGCTTCTTTGATTCTCATAATCAAGTCTGGCTCAACTTGAATAGTAGCAAGTTGTAGCGGTCTACTATCTGTATCAAATGCTAAACCAGACAAACAGCAATCTTTATCTAAATTTGAAACACCAATCGTCGATAAGGATAGGGCACATACCTTTCGACTCAAGGCATCTGCTGCTGCATTTGACTTCCCTGGATAGTACTTGATCTCGCAAACAAAATCTTTCAACAAATCGAGCCATCTATGTTGTCTCATATTCAATTCTGATTGAGAAAAAAGATACTTCAGGCTCTTGTGATCAGAGTAGATCTCAAATTTCTCGCCATAAAGATAGTGACGCCAGATCTTCAATGCAAAAATAATAGCCGCCAATTCAAGATCATGAATTGGATATCGGGTCTCGTGTGGCTTCAGCTGTCTAGAGGCATATGCGATCACATGACCTCGCTGCATAAGAACACATCCTACCCCTCTGTGAGATGCATCACAATATACAACGAAATCGCCAGTACCTGAAGGAATCATCAAGACAGGTGCACTGGTCAGCCTCTTCTTCAACTCTAGAAAGCTAGACTCACAATCCTCATACCACACAAATGGCGCATTCTTCTGTGTCAACTGGGTAATCGACTTCGCAATACTGGAGAAATCTTTAATGAATCGTCGATAGTACCCTGCCAGACCCATGAAACTGCGTATCTCTGGCACAGAAGTCGGTCTTGGCCAACCGATCACAGCTTCAACTTTACTCGGATCTACAGAAATACCATCTCCAGATATGTTATGACCCAAGAAGACAACTTGTCTCAGCCAAAACTCACACTTCGACATTTTAGCAAATAGTCTTTCATTTCTCAATGTTTGCAACACAATTCTCAAATGATCGGCGTGCTCAGTCATACTCTTGGAATACACCAAAATATCATCGATAAAAACAATCACAAACTCATCTAAATACTTCTGAAAGACACGATTCATCAACCCCATAAACACCGCTGGAGCATTCGTTAAACCAAAAGGCATGACAACAAACTCATAATGTCCATACCTGGTTCGGAATGCTTTCTTCGGTATATCAACATCTCGAACTCTGAGCTGGTGATATCCCGATCGCAAATCAGTCTTGGAATAGATAGAAGATCCCTGCAACTGATCAAATAGGTCGTCGATACGAGGCAAAGGATACTTGTTCTTTATCGTTGCCTTATTCAGTTGCCGATAGTCGATACACAATCTCATCGAATCGTCTTTCTTTCGTACAAAAAGTACTGGAGCGCCCCAAGGAGACACACTCGGTCTAATGTATCCCTTGGTCAGAAGATCTTCTAATTGTGCTTTAAATTCTTTCAACTCTATTGGCGCCATCCTATACGGAGCTCGAGATATAGGAACAGTATCTGGCACAAGATCTATGCTGAAATCTATCTCTCGGGCTGGGGGTAACACTGGGATCTCATCTGGAAATACATCTGCAAACTCCCGTACTACTGGCAAATCTGCCAATGTCGGGCTCGATTTCTGTAGGTCTACAGAATAAATAAGGAACCCCTCTGCTCCTTTCTGCAGAAATCTACTCATAGTCAAAGCAGACACTAAGGGAATCCGAGATCTGGAAACCTTACCGTAGAATTTCCATTCTTCTGTCATTTCAGGTCTGAATCTGACAATCTTGTGAAAACAGTCTACGGTGGCTCTATATTTAGTTAACATGTCAATCCCGACAATACAATCAAAATCAGATAAGCCAAGTACAACACAGTCTAAATCAATCTCATGCCCTTCAAACTGTAGTATACAATGTCTAACTGAAATCAAAGATATCAGACCACTTCCCAACAGAGAAGAAATAGATACTACAGTAGACAATAACTCGACAGGCAATGAATGCAATAATACAAACGATCAGATATGAATGTATGGGATGCGCCTGTGTCTATCAACACATATGCAGGATAACCGCAAAGAAAACAGTTACCTGCAATCACATCATCTGGCGCATCCTGGGCCTGCTCCTCTGTCAGTGCGAACACTCGAGCCTGCTGTCTGGGAGGTTGGCTCACTGTCTGGCTAACTCTGGCTCGGGATTGGGACGGTGCAGGTGGCGGCTGGAAGGAATGAACAGATGATGCTTTCCGCTACGACTGAGATACTGAACCAGACGCCCCAATACTCTGAGCTTGCTGTGCACCTCTCTGTGGACAGACTCTGGCAAAGTGTCCCTGCTGTTTACAAATATTGCATGGGCCCATAACTCCCTGACACTGTTCAGTGGCATGCCTGCCACCACAAGAACTGCAATAAACACCAGTATACTCGGTACTCTGACCAGGACCTCTCTGTCGTGACCCACTGGAGCTCGACGAACTGCTCCCTGATCTCTTGAACTGTTTGCCTCAAACTTTCAAAGAATCTTTCTTGCCACTATTACTGCTTCCACTATCAAATCGAGGAGGAGGTGGTGGAAACTGTGCGGCGGGCTGTGGCTGTCTCTGACTCTGAATGCTATAGGAAGCGCCTCGCTGCCTAATCAAGCCAGCCTCTGCTCCTTTTGCTCGGTTCAGTGCATCAGAAAAGGTGTTAGGTCGTCCCGTGTTCACCAAAGTAAAAATGTCCGGATTTAAACCATTGATGAATTGATCGGCGACCGCTTCGTCATTTCCTGCCACGGGTGGCGCAAATCGGAGCAAAGAAGAAAACTTGGCAACATACTCTTCTATGTTCCACTGCCCCTGTCTCAAGTTGGCAAATTCGGCTCCTTTGTCTTTTCGATAGGAGACTGGAAAGAAACGTTTATAAAATTCATCTTTAAATACTTTCCAAGTAATATCGATATCTCTATGCTCCAGGGCTCGTTTCGTTGTAAGCCACCAACTTTTTGCCACTTCATGTAATTGATGCCTAATCAACTTCACTCTCCGTTCGTCTGTATAAGCCAGAGATTCAAACAACATCTCTATATCGTCTAACCAGCTCTCACAATCCACTGCATTTTCCGTGCCTTTCAAGGTAGGTGGATGGAATGATTGAAACCTCTTCAACAAAGTCTCCATTGGTGTCGCAGTAACATCCATATGAGTACCTGACGTACTACCTTGTTCTAGCACTTGACCAGCAGCTGGTTGTGGTATTCTTCTAGGCGGCATATCTGATTATCAAACAGATGAGTATACAATTTATACAATCTGTCTCAGCCCTCCTCTGATCATATACCTCTGATCCAGAATCGGTTCTGATTCAGTCTTTACAAGTACATGCGGTAAATCAATTCAGATAATAATACAACATGTAATAGGGAAAGCAATAAATCATGCTAGCACATCAAAAGCAAGGAAGGAGACTCGATCTACCCCGCTCATTCTATTCTATCTCAGTCTACAGAAACTACTGCTCTGATACCACATGTTGTGGGGACCCGGGCTCTAACTCAATTTTTTTCGGGATTAATCGGATCTTTATTCAAAAATGTGGGTCAAAATTTTGCTTTTTAACATTAATTCAAATGTATATAAACAACACAAGATAGTTCTTCATTTTATTTCAATAAACATAATTACATGTCTTGTTCTAATACATTAATATAAACCAGTGTTTAATACAGACTACAACCACAAGTAGTACAAGTCTAGTAAGAAACAACTAGTAATCTTCTGCGTCCGAAGTCACCACGCTATCTCGAACTCATCTCTGTCGTGACCCAGATCCTGCCCCACCTGTTGTTATGCACACATACAGACATAACAACAGCCGGAAACTCTGGTGAGAACAAATCCTAGTATAAAACATGTATGCATGCTAATACATAATCATAAATCATGCATGAAAACAATAACAATGGGTTCCATAGTCTATGAAACCAATCTATATGAGCATGCAATTAAAATCAAATCATGTCTTGACTCGACTCGACTCTACTCTAGGGATCCCGGTATGAATAAGACGTCACTGTTTGTCACCTACCATCCCAATCGGGGTAACTGTACGTCTTATTCCTAGACTTCGGCCTTGTCTGTATCGAATGTCTACAATCGGGTCGAATCTGATCCGAAGCGTCAATACCACCGAACGTCTAGTTTGGCAAGTCTGCCAATGACTCTCCTATCTCAAATGCTTGAATATAATCTATAAACAAGAAATCATCATATCAAGAGATTTGAATATGAATCTATAAACAAATCAAGTTCATATCAAAAGATAAACAACAATTCTAGTATGTGATTTGGTTGGGAAACTCAAATTAAATCTCATTTGAGTTGTGTCTTCCCCAAACAAAACATGAATTATACCTTTCGTCACACAATTTCTGTCGTAGTCGAAGTCTCGAAGACGAATCTGTCAATATCAAATCTGAAATGAAAATGTTGATACATATTCTATCAATCTCTAATCTCAATCAACACATATCCAATTCAATACTTGACCTCGGTACCATTTGACGGCATAACGACGTAATTTCTCAATGCCGGTCAATCCAACTCTCACATATATCAACAATTCATAAGTCTCAACTCATAATCATCATCATAAGCATATGATAGTACTCAAAATCTGCATAACTTAACTCTAAACATGCTGGAAAATAGTTACAATAGCATACAACGTCCATTCTTTGATCCGGTTGCGTTTCTACGATGTCAATAATCTCAAGAACATATAATTTAAATCATATCAATATTTCCTCAACTTTTACATTTCAGAAAATGTTGAAATTTAAAGATACTCACATCCTTTTGTAGCCCTTGAAGAGAGGAGCTCAAAACCGAAATCGGATAAAAGTTTGGATGTATGAATCTTTCAAAATCACAATTTAAGAGCATAAGGAATTGAAGCTTCTCCCCACTCTCTCTCTCGTTTCTCAGCTGATGGAAGTGGAGAGAAATGAATCAGCACATTTCTATATATATACCATGCCATGTGTCAACTTGAGAAACAAAGGTGGCTTTCTCGCATACAGCACCGTGGGTGCGCTCCCTCTAGACCGCGGGTGCGCTCAAGCTTCGGCAGTCCATCCATTTTCCAAAATCGACGACCGCGGGTGCGGTACATATAAGACCGCGGGTGTGGTGTCATTTCTGTAAATAATTTCCAACTCTCTGTCCATCAACCGCGGGTGCACTCTTTCTTGGACCGCGGGTGCGGTGACCCTACTGTAAAAATGACCAATTTTCTGTCCATGCACCGCGGGTGCGGTATCTTTCATGGTGCGGGTGCGGTCTGCCCTTCATTCAAAATTCTAATTTTTCGTGTGTCTCCTTCCCCCGTCTCATTTATTGCTTCTCATTACATGTCATGCATTCTCATATCTTTGAATATCGCATCAATGAAGACTAATAAATCTCAAGCCTTACAAAGGCTAATCCAGACAAACACCAATCTTCTATCAAATTGGAAACTCCAATCGTCGATAAGGATAAAGAACATACCTTTCGACTTAGTGCATCTGCTGCTGCATTGGATTTCCCTGGATAGTATTTGATTTCACCGTCGAAATCTTTTAGTAAATCGAGCCATCTTCGCTGCCTCATATTCAGCTCGGACTGTGAAAACAGATACTTCAGGCTCTTATGATCAGAATAAATCTCAAACTTCTCACCGTACAGATAATGTCGCCATATTTTCAATGCAAAAACGATGGCAGCCAATTCAAGATCATGAATTGGGTAACAAGATTCATGGGGCTTCAGCTGTCTCGAGGCATAAGCGATTACATGCCCTCGCTGCATCAAAACACAGCCCAATCCTCGGTGCGATGCATCACAATAAACAACAAAGTCGCCAGTACCTGAGGGAATAATCAATACTGGAGCACTGCTCAACCTCTTCTTCAACTCCAGAAAACTGGATTCACAGTCTTCTGACCAAACAAACGGAGCATTC
The DNA here is from genome assembly GCF_025594145.1 of Primulina tabacum. Lineage (NCBI taxonomy): Eukaryota > Viridiplantae > Streptophyta > Magnoliopsida > Lamiales > Gesneriaceae > Primulina > Primulina tabacum. The sequence continues at coordinate 19,278,216 of NC_134559.1, forward strand.
TTCTGAGTCAACTGTGTAATTGGCTTGGCAATACTCGAGAAATCTTTGATAAAACGTCGATAATATCCTGCCAAACCCATAAAACTGCGAATCTTTGGTACTGAAGTCGGTCTCGGCCAAGAAATCACGGCTTCAACCTTGCTGGGATCAACTGATATACCGTCTCCTGATATAATATGCCCCAGAAATACTACCTGTCTCAACCAAAACTCGCATTTTGATAGTTTAGCATATAACTTCTCAGCCCTCAGAATTTTCAACACAGTTCTCAGATGAATAGCATGCTCAATCATATTCTTTGAATAAATCAGAATATCATCAATAAAAATGATCACAAACTCGTCAAGATACCTCTGAAAGACATGGTTCATTAACCCCATAAATACAGCCGGTGCATTCGTCAACCCAAACGGCATGACAATAAACTCATAATGTCCATACCTGGTTCTGAATGCAGTCTTCGAGATATCAGAAACCCTGACTCTCAGCTGATGGTATCCAGATCTCGGATCGATCTTGGAGTATATAGATGAACCCTACAACTGATCAAACAAATCATCAATGCGAGGTAAGGGATATTTATTCTTTACCGTGGCTTTATTCAGTTGCCGGTAGTCGATACAGAGTCTCATAGAACCGTCTTTCTTTCGAACAAACAGTACTGGAGCACCCCAAGGAGACACACTCGGTCTGATATACCTCTTGGCCAGTAGATCCTCCAACTGTTCCTTCAACTCTTTCAACTCAATCGGTGCCATTCTATACGGAGCCCTCGAAATCGGAACTGTACCTAGCATTAACTCATTACTGAAGTCTATCTCTCGAATCGAAGGCAATCCAGGAATCTCATCTGGGAAGACATCAGCAAACTCACACACCACTGGTAAATCCGCCAATGATGAACTCGATTTCAGTAAATCTACTGAATATACAAGGAGCCCCTCCACTCTTTTCTGCAACAATCGAGTCATAGACAATACGGATATCAAAGGAATTCTTGATCGAGAACCCTTACCATAAAATTTCCACTCATCAACCATATTCGGTCTGAATCTCATAATCTTGTGGAAACAATCAACAGTAGCTCTGTACTTGGTCAACATATTGATACCAATAATACAGTCAAAATCAGACAACCCAAGCACAATACAGTCTATCTCAATCTCATGCTCGTCATACTGTAGCATACAATGTTTCACAGACTTCACTGATATCAAACCAGTCCCCAAAGGAGAAGAGACAGACACTACATCAGATAATGACTCAATAGGCAAAGAATGCATCAAAGCAAATCGCTCAGATATGAATGTATGCGATGCACCAGTATCTATTAATACATATGCAGGATAACCAAAAATAAAACAGTTACCTGCAACAACATCGTCAGGTGCATCCTGAGCCTGCTCCTCTGTCAAAGCAAATACCCGGGCCTGCTGTCTAGGAGGCTGGCTCACTGTCTGGCTACCTCCTGGCCTTTGTTGTGACTGAGATGGTGCTGGCTGGAATGAATGCACAGCGGCTGATCGTCTGTCAGACTGTGCCACTGATCCAGATGATTCGGCACCCTATGATCTCTTAGTATCCCTCTGTGGGCAGACTCTAGCAAAGTGTCCCTGCTGCCTATAGATACGGCAACTGCCGAACACTCCTCGGCACTGCTCTGTGGAATGATTCCCTCCACAAGTGCTGCAATAAGGTCCTGTATAGCTCTGGCTCTGTCGGGAACTCCCAGAGCTAGAAGAACTGATTCTTGACTTCTTGAATTGCTTTCCTCTAGCTTTCAAGAAATCCTTCTTTCCACCACTGCTGCTGCCACTCTCAAACCGGGGTGGTGGTTGTTGTGGTATCGGTGCTGGTGGCACAAACGAAGCTCCTCTCTGTCTTATCAGACCGGCTTCGGCTCCCTTGGCTCAGTTCGTGGCATCGGTGAAATTATTCGGTTGCCCTGTGTTCACCAATGTAAAGATCTCGGGACTCAAACAATTGATGAACTGATCCGCAATAGCTTCTTCATTCTCGGCCACATGTGGAGCAAATCGCAACAAAGTAGAGAACTTAGTCACATATTCCTCAATATTCAATTGACCCTGCCTCAAGTTTGCGAATTCCGCTCCTTTATCCTTCCTGTACGACATTGGAAAAAATCTCTGATAAAACTCAGTTCTAAATACATTCCAGGTAATAACTGTACCTCGATGCTCCAAGGCCCGCTTTGTTGTAATCCACCAGTTCTTTGCCACATCGTGCAACTGGTGCCCAATCAGTTTCACTCTCCGCTCATCAGTATAGTCTAGGGACTCAAATAGCATCTCAATGTCATCTAGCCAACTCTCGCAATCCACTGAATACTCAGTACCTTTCAAAGTCGGTGGATGGAATGACTGAAATCTCTTCAATAGTGTTTCCATCGGAGTGGCTGTGACATCCATCCGAGGATTCGAAGTACTACCCTGTTCCGGTATTCTTCGATGAGGCATATCTGATAATCAAAAGGGTTAGCAACCAAATACAACAATATGTATATATCAGTTCCCTTCTGATCATCTTACCTCTGATCAAGATTGGTTCTGATTCAATCTCAATAATACACATTACCATATCAAAGTCAGATAATCAGGTAAACATGTATTAAAGCAGTAAATCATGCTAGCAATCAAAAGCAAGGAAAGAAAACACATTCTACCCCGCTCACTAGCTCCTATCTCATTTTATAGGATCTATGGCTCTGATACAACCTGTTGTGGGGACCCGGACGTTAATCATGTTCTTAATCATCATCAGGACAATTTAATCAATTATAATAAACAGAGTCTAATATTTTTTTTTAAAATGCGGAATATAATGGGATTCAATCTAGTATACATAACAGTATTAAAGTACAAGTCTTGTACTATATATACAATCATTCAACTAAGGTTTAACAGCTAAATGTCAAGTGTCCAAACCCTATCTCTAATCCAAGTCCGTAGCCTCCACTCTAATCACGATCTATCTTCATCTCCTCGACCCTGAACCTGTCCCACCTGTTGTCATGCACACATACAAACACGACAACAGCCAGATAACTCCGGTGAGAATAAAATCCCAATATAAATCAATGAAAAATGCAATCATATAAACAATGTAAAAGCATGTAACAAATATCAGTAACATGTATCAAATATGAAACATAATTAATATGAAATCGTAAATCATACTCGTGACTTCACGGTTAACACTAGACTCAATCCTAGTCTAGGGATCCCGGTTTCCAGATGTTGGCATTCCTATATCGACCAACAGTAATAGAAGAAACTCCAATTCTATCGACGTCGATATAACCAAACATCCAGTGTTTTGACCTATCCGTCACAGACTTTGGCACTATCGCCAATTCACTATCCTGTGACATCGTGCAATGTACCCGTGGCGATCCCACCACTATCAGGCACTTCTGTCACCAGATCACTCGTCTAATACTTATCTAATACGTGCTTTCTATAAGTCAATAGAACAAGCATATCAAATCAAATCAAAGCATATAATAACAATAAGTATGTGATTTAGGGAAACTCAAGTATATCCTACTTGAGTCGATCTCCCAATACCACATTGACTTATACCTTTCGTTTGTAGTCTCGGTCGGAAGAAATGGGAAGTTCTGAATTCAAGACTGTCTCTGTCAATCTGAAATGACATATCGAGAATAACAATATCAACATTCCATTCCCAATTCAATACTAACTCCGATCAACCTGAATCTAATTCAAAATCAACGGCATAACGGCACAATCCCGATATCCCCGTCAATACAATATCAACAGATATCAATTACAAATCAAAACCAATATCTGATACCACCGGGAATCAATCAACAATCCAAATCTATTTAATATCAATCGATATATTCTGAAAAATCATAACAATTCCATAATCAATCTGTTTCTAAATCTGACTTCGATTATACGATGTCTAACATGCCAAGAACATCATATATGAATTGTATTCGATTCCAACAACATCATAATTTCAAGACGTATCAGAACTTAACAAAACTTACGTCCAGTTGTAGCCTAGGTCGATAAGAACACAGTACCGAAGTCGGATTCAAATTCGGACGAGCGGATTTCTCGTGAATCGAATTCTAGTCTCAAGGATCAAAGCTTTCCCTGGATTTCCGTTTTCTTCTTGTTCTGAGGAGAAAAGGGCCGATTTATATATATATATACATCTCATGCATGAAGTTGGAATACAGATAAATGCTCAGGAAAATTGGTTACAGAATGTAGACAGATAAACGAGCCAAACTAATCAAAAGATAGAAAATCCATTGATTCAAAATTTAGTTGTTCTTACTATATATTTTTTTCCTGGACTTTTTTTTTACATCATGGAATCAGACTAAGTTTATGCTTCTTGACCACATATTTATTTAATTTATACAATGTATTTCTCTCTTTTTTTTTTATTTGTATTTTTATGAGAGATAAATGGGTCGCAGCATATAACTTAAAAATTACATAGATCTCAAACATCTTTCTTTTTTTTTTCTTTTTTCATTTTTTTTTCAGGAAATATCAATTTTTTTTCAAAATAAGAACTCACGATCTAAACAATAGATAGCCTCTCTGATGATCAATAAAGGCTCGCAAGCTGTTTTCTCAATCCTCTCCACTCACTCACAAAATATGTGTGAGTTTAAAAATTTTACGCACTCTTATCAGGTATATCTTGGGCCATATACTTTAATAACTGATTTTATCACAATGGTTAATCATTCATAAAGATTTCATAAATCATATTTTTATAGTGATCAAAATATTAAAATTGATTTCTTTTTTTTCAAATAAAAATTTAAACATCCTTAGTTAGATTATTACAATTTCTAATCTAAACCTTTCAAACATGTAATGTATGATATTTTTGTAAAAATTACTAAGATACAAACAATAAACATGTTTCTATTTTAAAATAATTTTTTAAAAATTTTTTTTTTTCAAATTTTTAAGTTTGTTCTCTTCCCAATCTGAATATGACATTGTCCCTAATGTCAAAATAACTATTAATAAAGAGTACATAATGAAAGAGATATCACCTGGAATTTTATTGAAGATAACAAACGCAAACTAATCCACGATTTTTGAATCAATGATCCAACTTTCTTTTCTTACTGCTTGATTGCGACCAATTGATATTTGTTATCATCGGATCAGGTTATGAACAAAAGCTTCCAAATCATCAATTAATTGGTCGGCAGTCGAAGTACAGATGAGCATCCGTCGTGAATTTTCTGAAATGAAATTCTGTTCCACAGCTTTATCAAGAAATGTCAACAAACTGTCATAATAATTATTGATATTCAACAAGCCCACAGGTTTATTATGGATATTAAGTTATGTCCAAGAAACAGTGTGAAAAATTTCTTCTAATGTACCAAAACCACCTGGTAGTGCGATAAAAGCATCAGAATTTTCAATCATTTTGGTGATTCTTTCATACATAGAAGAAACTTTTAATTCCTCCCCAATCGTAACACCTGTAATATTTCCTTCAGCTAAAGCTGTAGGAACAATACCCAAAACTTGACTACCTCCAAGATGAGCAGATGTTGAAACAGATCCCATTAACCCACTATTACCTTCCCCATTTACCAAGTGATTTTTTCTCTCAGCCAATATCTTTCAAAGATTATTCGCTGCTTCTACAAATACTTCATTTTTTCCAGGACTCGACCCACAAAATACACAAATATTTTTCAATGTTTGTGCAGAGGATCCAACCATGTTTTTACTTTCTTTTTGGTCTGCGAAAATAGAGAGAAAGATGAGAGATTTTATAGGGGTAATATGTTATCATGACAAAACTATGGGTCATAGCTGTAAGCAAAATAAACAGTAAAAATAATAATGATACAATGCATATAAACAGTAGTGTGATTGTGGCTCACAATTTTCCTCTGGTTTTACGTCCAAAAACGGCTTCAACGCCTTCTATGAGTCGAGGATATGCTTCCCATCCAATTTTCTTATAAATTGGCAAACAGGGTCTTTTTTAGTATGATTCCCAAGACTATGACGCTCATCTTGAAATTGTTTCCATAAACGGAGAAGTTCAATATGCACATGTCCATTAGAATGCGTCTCAAGAGTCAATAAGATGTTATCTAAAGACTCCTTACTCAGCCCATTCTTAATGAAACCAATTTTATCTTCTCTGTTATTGGAAACACATCCCAAAAATCTGTATCGTTTGTCACAAATCCATCTTGCACACTTATGACAAACCCCTAACCTTTTGGCCCTTCTTTTTTTTCGCATAAGTGCTTTTTCCTAATCCAGGCAAATACCGAATGAGTAATGATTGTGGAACTTCTCCTCTTAATCGGACCTTAGCTTCTATTACAAGACGAATATCTTCTGGAATTTCTTTTTTCATTAGCAATCTCAATCTTTCACACCTACCTGCATAAATTTTTCTTAGAATATTTTCAGAAACAGAGGGAAAATATTTACAAATTTTTGAGAGATTTTCATCCACTTTGAAAAGAAAAGAAATGATTATTTTTTTTTATTTTTGTATTAGCAATTGTGGGAAACTCATTTAACCGACTATGAGAGTCACGGAGTACCGTTATCCGCCATTTAACCGGGAAAATAAAAAGATTATGGAAACCTGAAATAAAAACAAATAAAAGTAATCGCAACATAAAAATTTAGGGATCAGAAAGGGAAATAAACTCTTCTTGAAAGATTTCATTTTCTAAAAATGGTTTAAGCCTTTGTCCATTTACTTTAAAAACATCACCATTTTTAGGATTTTCAATATCCACAGCTCCATAAGGATACACATGCTTTACAACATATGGGCATGTCCATCTTGATCGTAATTTTCCTGGAAATATGTGAAGTCGAGAATTATAAAGCAAAACTTTTTTACCAATCTCAAAAGATTTTCTAAGAATTTTTTTATCATGAAATAATTTGATTTTTGCTTTATAAATCATTGAATTATCATACGCATCATTTCTGAGTTCATCAAATTCATTAAGTTGCAATTTGCGCAATTTGTTGCAATCATCCATGCTTGAATTAAAAGTTTTGATCGCCCAATAAGCTTTATGTTCCAATTCCACAGGCAAATGGCAATGTTTTCCATAAACCAACCTATAAGGAGACATATTTAATGATGTTTTAAAAGCTGTTCGATATGCCCAAAGTGCATCATTAAGTCGCAGAGACCAATCTTTTCTATTTGAGTTAACAGTTTTTTCCAAAATATTCTTTATCTCCCTATTAGCTAATTCAACTTGTCCATTTGTTTGAGGATGATAAGGAGTAGTTACTTTGTGATTAATACCATATTTTTTCATTAATGAAGCAGATTATTTATTAACAAAGTGAGTTCCCCCGTCACTTATCATGGCTCGAGGAATTCCAAATCTACTAAAAATATTTTCTTTCAAAAATTTGATGACGATTTTATGATCATTTGTTCGACATGGAATTGCCTATATCCATTTGAAAACATAATTAACTGCAACTAAAATATACAAGTATCCAAACGATGGTGGAAAAGGTCCCATAAAATCAATTCCCAGCAGTCAAAGATTTCAATTTCAATTATAGGATTCAAAGGCATCATGTTTCTTTTTGAAATCGCACCGAATTTTTGACAATTTTCACAGATCTTGTAGATTTCGTGGGTGCCTTTAAACAAAGTAGGCCAATAAAATCCACACTGCAAGATTTTTGCAGCTGTTTTCTTTGAAGAAAAATGTCCTCCGCATGCTTCTGAATGACAAAATTTAATGACACTACTTACCTCATTGTCGGGTATGCAACATCGAAAAATTTGATCTGGACAATACTTGAACAGATACGGATCATCCCAATAAAAGGTTTTTACCTCATTCAAAAATTTTCTTTTATCTTGAGAACTCCATTGCGGTGGCATTTTTCCTGTCACAAGAAAATTTTCTATGTTAGCAAACCAAGGTGTAGTAGTAACTGAAAATAGATGTTCATCAGGAAAACTATCGTTAACTGGTATCATTTCACAAGATGATCCTGTTACTAGTCTCGATAAATTATCGGCTACGACATTCTAGGTTCCTTTTTTATCTTTGATCACAATGTCAAATTCTTGGAGCAACAAAATCCATCGTATCAGTCGTGGCTTTGCATCCTGTTTGGTCAAGAAATATCTAATAGCAGAATGATCAGTAAACACAATAGTCGTTGATCCAATCAAATAAGAACGAAATTTATCTAATGCAAATATTACAGCAAGTAGTTTTTTTTCTGTTGTGGAGTAATTTATTTGAGCATTGTTTAAAGTTCTACTTGCATAATATATCAAGTAAGGCTTACTGTTTCTTCTTTGACCTAGTACTGCACCGACTGCATAATCACTCACATCGCACATGATTTCAAATGGTAAAGACCAATAGGAGGTTGCATGATTGGAGCTGATGTTAAATGCCGAACGATTTTATCAAAAGCATTTTGACATTCTTGAGTCCACTCAAATGCAGTGTCTTTTGTTAAGAGGTTACAAATGGGTTTAGAGATTGAACTAAAGTCCTTTATAAACCTCCTATAAAATCCAGCATTTCCCAAAAATGAGCGAATTTCTTTAATGGTTTTTGGAGGGGGTAAATTGGCAATGACATCAACTTTGGCTTTATCAACTTCAATTCCATGAGATGACACGACATGTCCCAAAACAATCCCAGAAGTAATCATCTAATGACATTTTTCCCAATTTAAAATAGGACCTTTTTTCTCGCATCCTTTTAAAACTTTTTTCCAAATTTTCAAGACAATTATCAAATGTATTCCCAAAAACAGTTAAATCATCCATGAAAATCTCCAAACAATTTTCAACCATGTCGCTAAAAATGCTTAGCATACATCTTTGAAATGTTGCTGGGGCATTGCATAATACAAATGACATCCTTCTAAAAGCAAATGTTCCAAAAGGACATGAGAATGTAGTTCTATCTTGATCTTCGAGTGCAATGTGAATTTGATAATAACCTGAATATCCATCAAGAAAACAGTAGTATGGATGACCTGCTACTCTTTCTAAAATTTGATCCAAAAATGGTAATGGAAAATGATCTTTTGTAGTGGCGTCATTTAATTTTCTATAATCAATACACATCCGCCAACTAGATGGGACTCGACTTGTTAACAATTCACCTTTTTCATTTTTTATCAATGTGATGCCAGATTTTTTTGGAACTACTAGTGTTGGGCTTACCCACTTACTATTAGAAATAGGGTAGATAATCTCAACATCAAGTAGTTTGAGAACTTCAGTTTTCACAACATCTTTCATGTGTGAATTTAATCTCCTTTGTGGTTGTTGAGATGTTTTTGCATTTTCTTCTAAGTGAATTTTGTGAGTGCAAATTAGTGGAGTAATGCCCTTGAGATCTTCTAGTGTCCAACCAATTGCATTTTTATGTCTTTTAAGCATATCAACTAATTTACCTTCTTGATCACTTGTTAGTTAGGAAGAAATTACCACCGGATATGTTTCATCTTCTCCAAGAAATGCAAACTTGAATTCTTCTGACAAGGGTTTTAACTCCAATATGGATGGTTCGTCTTTGTTCTCATATTTTGGATCAAATTCTTTCTCTGATCCTGGTAACGAGTGATACCTAATAAAATCATCAAGATCAATTTCAATATTTTCTTTAGCATTTTCAATTGAACAAATATCTAATTGATCACGAGTACTCCCTTCTTGAATGTTTTCTTCCACAAGAGTTTCAATAAGATTTTCATCTTCACTTTCATCTCCTTTGTCATGTGGTTGCTTACAAAGATTAAAAACATTAAGCTCCAAGGTCATGTTACCAAATGAAAACTTCATTATTCCATTCCCGCAATTTATAAGAGCATTAGAAGTTGCTAAAAATGGACGACCCAGAATTACAAGAATTGCATTACAAGCTTCGATAGGTTGTGTATCTAAAACTATGAAATCGACAGGATATACAAAGTTATCAACTTGGACCAACACATCTTCTACCATACCTCTTGGCACTTTAACAGATCTATCGGCAAGTAAAAGTGTTACCGAAGTAGATTTTAACTCGCCTAGATTGAGTTCTTGATAAACTGATTATGGAAGTAAATTCACACTAGCTCCAAGATCAAGGAAGGCTTTCTTAATCTTTCGTTCTCCAATAATACATGAAATATTAGGACAACCAGGGTCTTTATATTTCAAAGTATTATTATTTTGAATGATTGCACTTACTTGTTCGGCTAAAAATGCTTTCTTTTTCACATTCAATTTTCTTTTCACAGTGCACAAGTCCGCATTACGATCGGACAGGGCATTCCAATTCGAATCAGAAGGATCGGCCTCACAGGCAAGCTCAGCGGAACGAACTACACTCTCAGCCTCGGTGATTTAATCAAAGATGTTAACAAAAACATCCCGATTCCACCACTTGAGGTGATTCTTAAGACGCTTCAACTTAACAAAAAGACGCGACATACCAATCAGACTGCAAGGAAAATTCCAATTAAGCCTGACAGTCTGCAAAAAACCATGATGCCGAAGCCACATACGCTGGAAGCGAAACGAGCTCGGCCCACGGGCAAAAACCGGAGCGGTAACCAAAAGCGGACAGTGGTCAGAAACAGTACGGGAGAGATGTTCAACTCGAATGGAGCTGAAATGATCACCCCAATCAACAGAAACCATAACCCTGTCCAACCGCTTCCAAACGGTCTTATTCGTCCAAGTGAACGAAGACCCCTCAAAACCAGCATCAATCAAACCAGAATCCATAATGAAAGTGTTGAACTCCTCCATGGGTAGCAACCTACCACCACGGGTGCCCAAACACTCAAACGCATCACGAACAACATTGAAATTCCCACAAACCAGCCAAGGACCAAGAACAGGCTTGACGTGAAGCAGGGAAGACCAGAGGTCCCGACGCTCAATATAATCACATCTGGCATAAACAAAAGAACAAAAAACAGATGTAGGTAAAAAAGGGCAGAAACCTTAATGTGAAGGAACTGGGCATGATCAAGGACACACTCAGCCTGCACATCAGCAGCAAAAAACACCCAAATGTGACCAGAAAGATTCGAAATGACTCGAGAAAAACCAAGACGACGAGTCATGAATCTCTGATCTAAATCGATCATCGGCTCCAAAACAGTCAAAATCTTAATCTGTTTCTCCTTAACAAAAGCATGAAGCCTCTGTTGGGACTCCGAACCCCGGAGTCCCCGGAAATTCCAGATTAGTAAATTCATGATGAACGGGCAGCAGAAATGCCCGATCGCTTCCTGAGCGACCCAGGGGGATCATCCCTCCCCCTCTTTTTCTTAACATCTGGCATATCTGAGTCCAGGACGCCGTCCTCAGACGCACGGCCATCACCCGGTTCAGAAAGTCTATCAAAAACCTGGTCAAGATCCTCAACAAACCTCTCACAGACAACCCTCTCAGAAATAGGAGAACCCTGTCTATCAACCAGCTGAGTAAACAAAGAAGACGCATCAGCAGGGGACGAAGGGCCAGAAGGGATCGAGTGACAACTATGATTCTCCAAACAAATCACGGGTTCAGAAAACACCGTGTCAATACCAGCATGCGGAGACCCCAAAACTTCCACACAATCAACAAAAGGAATGACATCCTCCTCCTCCAAATCTTTAGCCCCAGACTGGGCTGACACACCACCTAATGCAAACGGGGAAACAACAACGGTGGGTGAACTCAAACCTACAGTATCCATACCCTCAGATGGAGCATGCTCCAAAGGAGGACCCCCGGTGAAATCAACACCCACATCCCCAAAGAGGGGCCCAGACTCAGAAGTGGAACCAACTAACGCACTAGAATCAAAGAGCTGCGCCTCCTTCTGCCAAGGAGAAAGGACATCAAAAGCATTCGAAGTACTCTTCGACTGTGAAGGAGCCTGCCCTGGAGGAGGAACAGCAGCAGGTGGAACTCGACACGCTGGCCGTCTCCTTCTACGACGCTTAGGACCAACAAAAGTCTCAGCATTAGGGTCTTGAGGACCCTGGACCTCACCAGAAATGACACCCTCCTGGGATGACGGTACGAAGCAGCCGTCTGAGATGGAGGGACTGGACCAAAAGACTTGACCCGGATCGGCCGGGGATTCTTGCCATGAGAGTAACAAACATTCGTCGCATGTCCCAGCATTTTGCAATCAGTGCAATAAGCCGGGATTCTCTCATACACAACCTCAATCTCTTGAGTGTGATCACCCCAGCCCACCCAAATGTGCTTTACGGGAGGCTCCAACACATTAATTTCCACACACACACACGAGCATAGGCCCCACGAGACACCTCAGCAGTGTGGTCATCAACTTTGATAGGCTTTCCCAAGAGCTTGGCAATAGCACAAAGGCTTTTTTTCTCATATAAATGCAAAGGTAATTCCGGAAGTCGAGCCCAAACTGGCGCAACTGGCGACTCCGCCTGAAACTTGAATTATGGCGTCCATTTAGAAAAACGGATACCAAGTGAGCCAACCATCATATTACCACGCGCCCAAAGCAGTGCGTAATCCTCTTCACAAGAAAGAGTAATGACCATGAAACCCCAGGGTAAAAATTTCAAATTGAACGGTCTGACCAAACCCACTTTGCCAAAGGCAACATATATCATCGAATTAAGTACCACAGACCGATTCCCAGAAATTTTACCCACCAATGCAAATTTAAATGGCTCAATAAGGGATGAAATTACCTTATCCGGGAATAAAATACCCGGTTTCCCATCCAAAAAAGAAGGCTCGAGAATCTCCTCCATCGAGTTGAGAACATCATCAAAGCTATTCTTCACCGTACGAGGAGACGGGGGAGCCAAAACGTCCTTAAAAGACACATGAGGAGAAACAACTTTCGAACTCACATTGACCGCAGAAGCACCAGATGTGACTGCCGAGTTGACCCACGGCACTTGACTAGGAGACTCAACCGAGTTGACTCGGCCCTTACCCACCGGACCACCACCGAGGACCGACGACGTAGCAGCGAACATGAAACCGGTGTCGGAACCAGCAGAACCAGGCGGCGGAAGGGTGAACTCGGTAAACACAGTAGTCGGAAACGGTGAAGAAATCGGAAATTGGGCGTTTCCGATAGCCGGACTGAAACCAGAAATTGAAGATACCGGGATGTTGCCCATGACAGTGGGAGTAAACGCCATGGAGGAATTGAAAAAAGGAGGTGCGACGCCGGAGGAATTGAGCAAGGAAGCCGTCGCGATCGGTGAACAGTGACTGAAAATCGTAGATCTGAAATTGTCGTCGCATACGAACGGCGTTGGGGCTGATACCAGAGGCAAACTGATCGTCTGGGTGAGGGGATTCAAGATCGGGGTTCCATTAGCAACGAGGTTGCCGGAGATGGTCGGAATTTGAAGAAAACCAGACGGCGCAGACGTGAACAGTGGCGCCGAGGAAAAAAACGAAGAACACGGCGGCTGTGGTGAATAATCCGGTCGCGCATGGGTATCACTGGAAAGCTGACTAAAAACCGATACAAGAGAAGTACCTCCGGTGCCGGGAAGAGCAGCGGCCGCCGGCGACGAAGAAGAAGTAAAAACAAGCGAAATTTCGATCTGAAAATCGGGGACGTTGCCGGAATCCAATCGGTCTGAGATTTTGGTATGTTGATCGGCGAGGGGAGGCGGTTCTAATGGGGGTGGTCGCCGGCCGGGATCCGGCGGTGGTGACATGGCGACGGTAATGACCTGAATAGTGCAAAATTGGGGGTAATTTTGGAAATTTTTTTTCTTCAGAGCGTTTTTCTCGGTTTTGGTTGGTTTTGTTTGGTTTAGGGTTTAGGGTTTAGGGTTAAGGGGTTTTTTTTTTTTTTAAGATAAACACCGCCGGAAGCGGGGGGGTTAGGCAGACCCCTACCTGTATATATCATCAAACACAAAATACAAGATAAAACCGAAAGAGAGGAGGATAAAATCAACACCTCTACAAATGCTAGTCATACAAATAGAAAGCAGAAACCTAGGGTGGCAAATACACAAGCCAAAAACTAAGCCCTAAGTAAAATGCGTAATACAAATAAACACAAGTGATCAGCTCTAAATACATGAAAACAAAGCGAAACATATCTAAACAGTAGTGATCCAGCTCAGAAGTAAGTGCAAAAGACCATCGATGGTACCCATCTCTGAGCCGTCTGTCGATGTAATGCCAACCGGAAAAGTACATCCTAATCCAAGAACTGGCAACTGTATAGGATCCCGCAGTCAAAAAAATAAACAGCTGTAAAGTAACATCATGAGTCACGCGAATGAATGGAAATCTAGGCCAGATAAACCACTGAGAGAAAATATTCAGAAACTCCATTTCACTCGGCAAAAACATAAGAATAGAAGTCGGCAGACAAGGAGAAGCCTGCAGAGAACGCCCGCCAAATAAAAGGGGTAGTCCAAAGAAAAGCACCAACGAGGCAAGTGCTGGGACCCACCCCAACCCAATGAAATAAAACAAGGAGTGTGCAAGTGTCTGGGCCCACTTGCACAAAAGAAGGACCGTAATCCAGCTCAAGTCATAAAAGCTCCAAGACCCAAGGCGAAGAAGACAACTGCCACCGAATTACCCTCCCGGAATATATGCGAAATATGAACAGACCGCCCCAACAAAAGGACCAGAATCCTGGATACAATGTGATCAAGTTCCCAGCAACATCGATGGGAACGAAGGAGCTGAATAGAAGTCAGAGAATCATGCTCGATACAAAGAGGTAAAAAAGAATGATCAGAACAAAGGAGAAGACCCCTCCAAACCGCCCAAAGCTCAGCCCGGAGAGAAGACCCAGCTCCAATGAACTCGCTGAATGAGAGCACAATCCTCCCAGAATCATCCCGAACAACGCCACCAGCTGCAGAGTCCCCAGATATACCACGCGAGCTCCCATCCACATTAAGCTTGAAGCACCCAGACGGCGGTCACAGCCAGCGAACAATCGCCGTCCTATGTAATCTGTGGAGAGAAACCGAAATACCCATCGATCTCGCCACATTAAACACACCCAGCCAATGTCTGGGCTTAACAGTACGCGCAGAGTGGGCGAGACACAGGTAAGACAAAATCTGGTACTTCACCGTCTTTCCAGAGATGGGAAGATGACGGTGCTTAGCATCGTTCCACGCAGTCCAGAGGAACCACAGAACAATGCAGGGGAGAAACTCCCGCACATGGCCCCCCTTGGACCAGACCAAGTCTCTTTTCCACGCACTGAGGAACAAACTGAAATCCTCGGTGTCGGGAATACGGACCCGAAAAACGGCGCCAAAGAAACGCCAAACAGACCGAGCTACCGGGCTGCGAAGGAATATGTGTGTGAATGTCTCGTACATATCACAACACTGACATCTCGAAGCTAACGCAAAACCCCGGCGCTGGAGTACCTCATCAACTGGGAGCCACTGATGCCAGAATCTCCAGGGGAAGAACGACATGGTAGGCCTCAACCAGCTCCCCCAACACGGGCGAAAGATATCAGAAGACGGAGCACGCTGACGGATCAGCTCCCAAGCAGATCTCGCAGAAAAAGCACCATCAGAGCTATGGATCCAGCGTGCCAGATCGGGCTCTCCCGAAAGAACAGGAATCAAAACGATCTCCTCGGCTACCGATGGAGCAACTACCGCACACAGGCGATCAAAATCCCAGGGCCCCTCAGACAAAAACTGAGATAACCGGACATCACAGCCCCCGCGGACCACACACCGGGAGGACAAGGGAGCATCCCCGAGCCAAGTGTCATCCCAAAAGGATACATCTCCAAGACCAACGCGCCAGCGAATGCCAGGCTCCGCACGAGGGCGGATCCTAAGGAGACGACGCCAAATGGGGGATATCAAACCACGGGCGGGGACACAGGCAGGAGCATCCAGCCTGCAATACTTCCGGAAAAGGAATCTCGCCCATAAAGAGGAGCCCTGCCGAAATCGGAACCATAATTTTATGGAAAAACATTCCACGATCTTTCAATCTGCGGAATCCAAGGCCCCCCTCAAGCACGAGGAGGCAAGCCCGGGACCACCGGGCCCAGTGCCACTTCCTTTCCAAGGGTCTCGACCTCCTAGAGGAAGGCATTAAAGGCCCGCTCATGCTTCTCAATGACAGCCAGGGGTGGCTGAACCACCTGAAACAGATAAATCGGCATGGAGAGGAGCACACTACGTATCAGGGTCATGCGGCTACCCGGGGAGAGGGTGCGAATCTCCCAACCCTCTAACTTCCTACGAACAGACTGTAGGAGGGGCTCAAAAAGGGAGCATGTGCGATTACCCCGATAAAGGGGAACTCCGAGGTACTTGAGGGGCAGATGACCCTCGGCAAACCCGGTGATGCGTAAAAGCCGGGAGCGGAGGCGCCCAGAGCACCTCGGAGGCAAAATCAAAGAACTCTTGGCAGCATTCACACGCCGCCCCGAACAGTTCTCGTAGTGATGAAGAAAATCGACAAGGCGCTTCATACCACGAGACCCACCACTGGTGAAAATAATGACATCATCAGCGTAAGCCAGGTGGGAAATCAAAATATCACAATCAGAACGATACCTCAGCTCTGGATGCTACAGGTATAAGCGGTCAAGGCCACGAGAAAGATACTCCGCCCCCAAAACGAAGAGAAGGGGAGACAATGGATCGCCCTGCCGGAGGCCTCTGGTGGAACCAAAAAACCCCGATAGAGAGCCATTGATGTTCACGGAGAAATGACAATGGGAAATACAGGCCGAGACCAAAGCCACAATCCTCTCTGAAAAACCAAAATCTCTCAAAACGTCAAATAGGAAATGCCACTGGATCCTATCATAGGCCTTGGCCATATCCAATTTCAAGATGACATTACCACCAGGAGTGGGGAGAGTGAGACTGTGAGTGAACTCCTGGGCAAGGAGAATATTATCGGAGATCATCCGGCCCGGAACGAAGCCAGTTTAGGGTTTAAAGTTTAGCGTTTAGGGTATTTTTTTTTTTTTTAAAGATAAACACCGCCGGAAGCGGGGGGGTTAGGCAGACCCCTACCTGTATATATCATCAAACACAAAATACAAGATAAAACCTAAAGAGAGGAGGATAAAATCAACACCTCTCAAAAGGCTAGTCATACAAATAGAAAAACAGAAACCTAGGGTGGCAAATACACAAGCCAAAAACTAATCCCTAAGTAAAATGCATAATACAAATAAACACAAGCGATCAGCGCTAAATACATGAAAACAAAGCGAAACATATCTAAACAGTACTGATCCAGCTCAGAAGCAGGTGCAAAAGACCATCGATGGTACCCATCTCTGAGCTGTCTGTCGATGTAATGCCAATCTGAAAAGTACATCCTAATCCAAGAACTGGCACCTGTAAAGGATCCCGCAGTCAAAAAAGTAAACAGCTCTAAAGTCGCATCATGAGTCACGCGAATGAATGGAACTCTAGGCCAAATAAACCACTGAGAGAAAATATCAAGAAACTCCATATCACTCGGCAAAAAACATAAGAACAGAAGTCGGCGGACAAGGAGAAGCCTGCAGAGAACGCCCGCCAGATAACAGGGGTAGTCCAAAGAAAAGCACCAACGAGGCAAGTGCTGGGACCCACCCCAACCCATTGTAGCAAAACAAGGATGGTGCAAGTGTCTGGGCCCACTTGCACAGGACAAAGTGGGTGCGAATGTCTGATCCCACTCACACAAGACTAGCAAAACGGGGAAATAAAGAAACCCCTGAAATTACAGTACCGGCAAAGAAAAAATATACATATACATATAGAAAGATCGAAGAAATGGATCCAAGTGAAGGGAAGGGCTGCAAACAGCTAAGAAGATCTATATCTCAGGTAGGAAAGCCCGGAGGTATCCGAGTGAGCAAGTATGGAAATGTGCCGAGGGAGGGAAGGACCTAACTCTAAGGTAAAGTGCCTAAGGGTATGGGCCCTCGCCGCCAACGCATCTGCCACCGAATTACCCTCCCGGAATATATGCGAAATATGAATAGACCGCCCCCTCAAAAGGACCAGAATCCTGGATACAATGTGATCAAGATCCCAGCAACATCGACGGGAACGAATGAGCTGAATAGAAGTCAGAGAATCAAGCTCGATCCAAAGAGGTAAAAAAGAATGATCAGAACAAAGGAGAAGACCCCTCCAAACCGCCCAAAGCTCAGCCCGGAATGAAGACCCAGCTCCAATGAACTCGCTGAATGAGAGCACAACCCTCCCAGAATCATTCCGAACAACGCCACCAGTAGAGGAGTCCCCAGATAGACCACGCGAGCTCCCATCCACATTAAGCTTGAAACACCCGGATGGCGGTCGCAGCCAGCGAACAATCGCCGTCCTAGGGAATCTGTGGAGAGCGATCGAAATACCCATCAATCGCGCCACATGAAACACACCCATCCAATGTCTGGGCTTGACAGTACGCGCAGAGTGGGCAAGACGTAGGTAAGACAAAATCTGGTACTTCACTGTCTTTCCAGAGATGGGAAGACGACGGTGCTTAGCATCGTTCCGCGCAGTCCAGAGGAACCACAGAACGATGCAGGGGAGAAACTCCCGCACATGGCCCCCCCGGGACCAGACCAAATCCCTCTTCCACGCACTGAGGAACAAACTGAAATCCTCAGTGTCGGGAATACGAACCCGAAACACGGCGCCAAAGAAGTGCCAGACAGACCGAGCAACCGGGCTGCGAATGAATATGTGTGTGAATGTCTCTGACATATCACAACACTGACATCTCGAGGCTAACGCAAAACCCCGGCGCTGGAGCACCTCATCAACAGGGATCCACTGATGCCAGAATCTCCATAGGAAGAACGACATGGTAGGCCTCAACCAACTCCCCCAACACGGGCGGAATATATCAGAAGACGGAGCACGCTGACGAATCAGCTCCCAAGCAGATCTCACAGAGAAAGCACCATCGGAGCTATGGATCCATCGTGCCAGATCAAGGTCTCCCGCAAGAACAGGAATCAAAACAATCTCCTCGGCAATCGAAGGAGCAACAACCGCACAAAGGCGATCAAAATCCCAGGATCCCTCAGATAGAAAATGAGAGATCCGAACATCACGGCCCCCGCGGACCACACACCGGGAGGACAAAGAAACGTCCCCAAACCAAGTGTCATCCCAAAAGGAAACATCTCCGATTCCAACTCGCCAGCGAATGCCAGGCTCCGCGTGAGGGCGGATCCTGAGGAGACGACGCCAAATGGGGGATAGAGAACCACGGGCGGGGACACAGGCAGGAGCATCCAGTCAGCAATTTTTCCGAAAAAGGAATCTCGCCCAGAGAGAGGAGCCCTGCCGAAATCTGAACCACAATTCTATAGAAAAGCATTCCACGAGATCTTTCAATCTGCGGAAGCCAAGGCCGCCCTCAAGCACGGGGAGACAAACCCGGGACCACCGGGCCCAATGCCACTTCTTCTCCAAGGGTCTCGACCCCCAGAGGAAGGCATTGAATGTCAACTCAAGCTTCTCCATGACAGCCAGAGGTGGCTGAACCACCTGAAACAGATAAATCGGCATGGAGAGGAGAACACTGCGTATCAGGGTCATGCGGCTACCCGGAGAGAGGGTCCGAATCTCCCAACCCTCTAACTTCCTACGAACAGACTGTAGGAGGGGCTCGAAAAGGGAGCATGTCCGATTAACCCGATAAAGGGGAACTCCGAGGTACTTGAGGGGCAGATGACCCTCGGCGAACCCGGTGATGCGCAAAAGCCGGGAGCGGAGGCGTCCAGAGCACCTCGGAGGCAAAATCAAAGAACTCTTGGCAGCATTCACACGCTGCCCCGAACAGTTCTCGTAGTGATGCAGAAAGTCTACAAGGCGCTGCATACCACGAGACCCACCACTAGAAAAAATAATGACATCATCAGCATAAGCTAGGTGGGAGATCAAAATATCACAATTAGAACGATACCTCAGCTCTGGATGCTACAAGTATAATCGGTCAAGGCCACGAGAAAGATACTCCGCCCCCAAAACGAAGAGAAGGGGAGACAATGGATCGCCCTGCCGGAGGCCTCTGGTGGAACCAAAAAACCCCGATAGAGAGCCATTGATGTTCACGGAGAAATGACAATGGGAAATACAGGCCGAGACCAAAGCCACAATCCTCTCTGAAAAACCAAAATCTCTCAAAACGTCAAATAGGAAATGCCACTGGATCCTATCATAGGCCTTGGCCATATCCAATTTCAAGATGACATTACCACCATGAGTGGGGAGAGTGAGACTGTGAGTGAGCTCCTGGGCAAGGAGAATATTATCGGAGATCATCCGGCCTGGAACGAAGCCACTCTGATTTGGGGAAACAAGTCTCTCCACCACATCCCTCAACCGAGAGTACAACAGCTTCGAGATGATTTTGTTCGTGACATTGCACAGACTGATCGGACGGAAGTCCGACCAGGCGCGTGCACCCTCGACTTTGGGAATCAGAGTGATCGTGGTGGCGGTAAAAACCTGAGGCATAGGAGATCCCAGGAAAAAATCAAGAACAGCACCAAAAATATCCTGATGGACGATCTCCCAGCAATGCTGAAAGAACGCCGAAGAAAAGCCATCAGGGCCAGCAACGCTATCAGGGTGAATGGAGAAGACGGTCGCGCGGACCTCCTCCAATGATGGAATCGCAGCAAAACCATCATTCTCCACGGCAGAGATAACGGAGGGAAAACCCGAAAAATCAGGGCAATCGAGCGCCGAGGGCTCCCCGGTAAGAAGATCCTGGAAAAACAAGGCTCCCGACTGTTGAATCAAATCCTGAGACGTCAGGCAGACCCCATTCTCCCAAATGCGGAAAATTTTATTGGCCACGCGCTTTTTCCTCACCATATTATGGAAGAGTTTGGTGTTCCGCTCACCATCCTCAAGCCAATGGCAAGCCGCTTTCTGTTTCCAAAAATCCGCCTCCATGGCGGTGATACGGGCCAGATCCTCATTGCGATCGGACAGTGAAGTCCAATTCGCATCAGAAAGGTCGGCCTCACAGACAGCCTCGGCTAAACGAACAGCCCTCTCAACCGCAGTGAGTCTATCAAAGATGTTACCAAAAACATCCCTATTACACCACCGGAGGTGATGCTTGAGACGCTTCATCTTTTCAAAAAGCCGAGGCATGCCGCTCAGACTGCAAGGCAGATCCTAATTAAGCCTCACAGTCTGCAAAAAACCATGGTGCCTAACCCACAAACGCTGGAAGCGGAACGAGCTCGGCCCACGGGCAAAAACAGGAGCGGTAATCAAAAGCGGACAATGATCCGAGACAGTACGAGCGAGATGTTCAACCCGAATTGAGCTGAAATGATCTCCCCAATCATCAGAAACCAAGACCCTGTCCAACCGCTTTCAAATGGTCTTATTCGTCCAAGTGAACGAAGACCCCTCAAAACCAGCATCGATCAGGCCAGAATCAATAATAAAAGTGTTGAACTCCTCCATGGGTAGCAACCTACCACCACGGGAGCCCAAGCACTCAGACGCATCCCTGACGACATTAAAGTCGCCCCCAACCAGCCAGGGAACCAAAACAGGCTTAACCAAAAGCAAGGAAGCCCAAAGATCCCTACGCTGAACATAATCACATCTAGCATAGACAAAAGAACAAAATATCTCTGTCGGCAAGAAAGAGGCAGAGACTCTGATGTGAAGGAACTGAGCATGATCAAAAACACACTCCGCCCTCACATCAGCAGCAAAAAATACCCAGATATGACCGGAGAGATTAGAGATGACTCCAGAAAACCCCAAACGGCGAGTCATGAATCTCGGATCCAGATCAATCATGGGCTCCAAAACAGCCAAACCCTTAATCTGTCTCTCCTTCACAAAGGCATGAAGCCTTTGCTAGGGACTCCGAACCACGAAGTCCGCGGATATTCCAGATTAAGCAATTCATGGGGAACGGGTGGAAGAAGGATCCGATCGCTTTTTACGCGATCGCTGACCATCATCCTGAGGTCTTTTTCTGGGATTGGACATGTCAGTATCCAGAATACTACACTCAGACCCACAGCTAACTCCAGGCACAGAATGTCGATCAAAATCCTGATCAGGATCATCAGCCGACATGTGACTGGGAATAATCTCAAGAATAGGGGGTCCCTGTCGAGCAATCAACTCGTCCAGCATAGAAGTGGCATCAGCAGGGGATGCAGGAAAAGATTGGACCGAGTGGCTGCTATGATTTTCAATACAAACCTCCGGGGGGACAAACACAGTCACCACATCCGGGCAGTGGAGATCCAAGATCATCCACGCAATCCACATAAGGAACACTCTCATCGTCCTCAGCCACCGTGACCTCAGGGCGGTCAGAAATAGGGGCCTCCTGATGAGAACTCAAACCGACAGAGGGATCAGGAACACCTAATCCAAGCTCCTCAGAGCCTACCTCTGTCTCCTGCAAATGGGAAAGAACTCCAAAAGAGTTCGAAGCAAGAGGATCATCCCTCGGGAGAGCATGACGAACAGGCCGCCGTCTCTGTCTACGTCGGGGACCATGGCCATTGACATGAAGCTTGGGCTGTGGTCCCGGAACAACCTCAGGGGCAGCTCCCTCCTGGTGTGGCTTTCCCACAGTCTCATCTTGAGTCGGGGGAACAGTACCAGCAGGTCTGATCCGGACTGGACGGGGATTCTTCCCATGCGAATAACAAACAGTTGTCGCATGCCCCAGCATTTTGCAATCAGAACAATAAGCTGGAATCTTCTCATAAACTACCTCAATCTCCTGAACGTGATCACCCCAAGACACCCAGATGGACTGGACAGGGGGCTCCAAGACATTAATCTCAACACAAATGCGAGCAAAGGCTCCCCGAGTACCATCTGCTGTGTGATGATCAATCTTAATGGGAGTGCCCAAAAGCTTCGCAAGAGCACAAAGGCTCTTCTTGTCATAAAGATGGAGTGGTAACTCCGGAAGTCGGACCCAAATCAGAGCAAGTGGGGACTCCGCCTGGAAATTGAACTCCAGGGTCCACTTGGAGATTCTGATACCAAGTGGACCGATAAACAAACTGCCCTTGGTCCAAAGACGTGCATAATCCTCCTCACAGGAGAGGACAATCACAAGAAAACCCCTTGGCAAGAATTTCAAATTATACGGTCGCCCAAAATCGAAAGTGGTAAAAGCCGCAGATATAGCATGATTGGGCACAATCGATCGGTTGCCAGAAATTTTACCGACCAAAGCAAACTTGAACGGAGCAGATAAAGATGAAATAGTCTCATCCGAGAAGTGAATGCCCGGCTTACCGTCCTTAAAGGACGGTCCTTAAAGGACGGTGCAGGCATCTCATCCATCGACCCAAGAACATCCTCGAAACTGTTCTTTGTCGTCCGAGAGGACGACGGGGCCAAAACATCTCGAAAAGACAGTGGTGGTGTAACAATAGCAAAAGGGCCAGAAAAACCCGAAGAAGAACCTGGATTAACCGAAGTGATTTTCCGCGATCTCGGGTTTGACTGTTGACCGTTGACCGTTGACTTTATGGTTGACTTTTCGATCGAAGGACCACCGGTGAACGGAGGCGGCGAGCAGAGCACAGAACCGGTACCAGCCGGAGCAGAACTGGTCGGTGGAGGGGTCAAATCAGAGGGAACAGTAGCCGGAAAATGAGATGAAATTGAAATTTGGGCGTTTCCGGCCACGATCGATTTTTCAGAAATTGAAGATACAGGGCTCTTACCCATGCCTGAACGATCAATCCGTGAAGAGGAATTGAAAAAATACGCCGGGGAGACGCCGGAAATCGAAGAAGAAGAAGACGTGAAGATCGCGCCCTTCGCTGGAATCGTAGATCTAAAATCGCCGGCGACTGAGAACGGCGTTGGAGTTGAAACCGGTGCCATTGTGATCGTCTGGGGGTGGGCATTACAGATCGGGGATGGGATTGAACCAAGGTTGGAAGAAACGGCCGGAATCGAAGTAAGCATTTCCGGCGATTTGATGAACAGTGAAGGCGTCACTTTGAACGCCGATTCCGGTGGAATGACTGACTTATTGTGAGCGAGGTTGGTACCAATCGAATTGTCTGGCAAAGGCGATTCAAGTGATGGCTGTCCGGCGCCGAGAGGAGCAGTACACGGCGCTGGCGAAAAGATGGACGGAAAATACGCATGTTCAGGCGTGAAATTGAAGGGGTTGCCGAACTCCAAATGTTCTGAAATTTTGTAGGTAGTGTCGCTGGACGATGGCAGTTCAAGTGGTGGTGGTGGCCGGCCGGGATCCGGCGGCGGTAGCATAGTGGCAGTTGGGCGTGAATAGTGACGAAAGTTGTGTTTTTCTTCTCACGCTTTTGGTGGGTGTTTTTTGAGAGTATTTTTTTGGGTCTGGTTTTGGTTTGGTTTGGGGTTTGGGGTTTAGGGTTTAGGGTTTAGGGGTTTTTTTTTTTTTAAGATAAACACCGCCGGAAGCGGGGGGTTAGACAGTCCCCTACCTGTATATATCATGAAACACAAAATACAAGATAAAACCTAAAGAGAGGAGGATAAAATCAATACCTCTCAAAAGGCTAGTCATACAAATAGAAAAACAGAAACCTAGGGTGGCAAATACACAAGCCAAAAACTAATCCCTAAGTAAAATGCATAATACAAATAAACACAAGCGATCAGCGCTAAATACATGAAAACAAAGCGAAACATATCTAAACAGTAGTGATCCAGCTCAGAAGCAGGTGCAAAAGACCATCGATGGTACCCATCTCAGAGCCGTCTGTCGATGTAATGCCAATCTGAAAAATTCATCCTAATCCAAGAACTGTCAGCTGTAAAGGATCCCGCAGTCAAAAAAGTAAACAGCTGTAAAGTCACATCATGAGTCACGCGAATGAATGGAACTCTAGGCCAAATAAACCACTGAGAGAAAATATCCAGAAACTCCATAACACTCGGCAAAAAACATAAGAACAGAAGTCGGCGGGCAAGGAGAAGCCTGCAGAGAACGCCCGCCAGATAAAAGGGGTAGTCCAAAGAAAAGCACCTACGAGGCAAGTGCTGGGACCCACCCCAACCCAATGGAGCAAAACAAAGAGGGTGCAAGTGTCTGGGCCCACTTGCACAGGACAAAGTCGATACGAGTGTCTGATCCAACTCAGACAAGACTAGCAAAACGGGGAAATAAAGAAACCCCCGAAATAACAGTACCTGCAAAGAAAAAATATACATATACATATAGAAAGATCGAAGAAATGGATCCAAGTGAAGGGAAGGGCTGCAAACAGCTAAGAAGATCTATATCTCAGGTAGGGAAGCCCGGAGGTATCCGAGCGAGCAAGTATGGAAATGTGCCTAGGGAGGGAAGGACCTAACTCTAAGGTAAAGTGCCTAAGGGTATGGGCCCTCGCCGCCAACGCATCTGCCACCGAATTACCCTCCCGGAATATATGAGAAATATGAACAGACCGCCCCTCAAAAGGACAAGAATCCTGGATACAATGTGATCAAGACCCCAGCAACATCGACGGGAACAAATGAGCTGAATAGAAGTCAGAGAATCAAGCTCGATCCAATGAGGGAAAAAAGAATGATCAGAACAAAGGAGAAGACCCCTCCAAACCGCCCAAAGCTCAGCCCGGAGAGAAGACCCAGCTCCAATGAACTCGCTGAATGAGAGCACAATCCTCCCGGAATCATCCCGAACAACGCCACCAGCAGCAGAGTCCCCAGATATACCACGCGAGCTCCCATCCACATTAAGCTTGAAACACCGGGACGGCGGTCGCAGCCAGCGAACAATCGCCGTCCTATGTAATCTGTGGAGAGCAACCGAAATACCCATCGATCTCGCCACATTAAACACACCTAGCCAATGTCTGGGCTTGACAGTACGCGCGGAGTGGGCGAGACGCAGGTAAGACAAAATCTGGTACTTCACCGTCTCCCCAGAGATGGAAAGATGACGGTGCTTAGCATCGTTCCGCGCAGTACAGAGGAACCACATAACAATGCAGGGGAGAAACTCCCGCACATGGCCCCCCTTGGGACAAGACCAAGTCTCTTTTCCACGCACTGAGGAACAAACTGAAATCCTCAGTATCGGGAATACGGACCCGAAAAACGGCGCAAAAGAAACGCCAAACAGACCGAGCTACCGGGTTGCGAAGGAATATGTGTGTGAATGTCTCGTACATATCACAACACTGACATCTCGAAGCTAACGCAAAACCCTGGCGCTGGAGTACCTCATCAACTGGGAGCCACTGATGCCAGAATCTCCAGAGGAAGAACGACATGGTAGGCCTCAACCACCTCCCCCAACACGGGCGGAAGATATCAGAAGACGGAGTACGCTGACGGATCAGCTCCCAAGCAGATCTCGCAGAAAAAGCACCATCAGAGCTATGGATCCAGCGTGCCAGATCGGGCTCTCCCGAAAGAACAGGAATCAAAACGATCTCCTCGGCTACCGAAGGAGCAACTACCGCACACAGGCGATCAAAATCCCAGGACCCCGCAAACAAAAACTGAGATAACCGGACATCACGGCCCCCGCGGACCACACACCGGGAGGACAAGGGAGCATCCCCGAGCCAAGTGTCATCCGAAAAGGATACATCTCCAAGACCAACGCGCCAGCGAATGCCAGGCTCCGCACGAGGGCGGATCCTAAGGAGACGACGCCAAATGGGGGATATCAAACCACGGGCGGGGACACAGGCAGGAGCATCCAGCCTGCAATACTTCCGGAAAAGGAATCTCGCCCATAAAGAGGAGCCCTGCTGAAATAGGAACCATAATTTTATAGAAAAACATTCCACGAGATCTTTCAATCTGCGGAATCCAAGGCCCCCCTCAAGCACGGGGAGGCAAGCCCGGGACCACCGGGCCCAGTGCCACTTCCTTTCCAAGGGTCTCGACCCCAGAGGAAGGCATTAAAGGCCCGCTCAAGCTTCTCCATGACAGCCAGGGGTGGCTGAACCACCTGAAACAGATAAATCGGCATGGAGAGGAGCACGCTACGTATCAGGGTCATGCGGCTACCCGGGGAGAGGGTCCGAATCTCCCAACCCTCTAACTTCCTACGAACAGACTGTAGGAGGGGCTCAAAAAGGGAGCATGTGCGATTACCCCGATAAAGGGGAACTCCGAGGTACTTGAGGGGCAGATGACTCTCGGCAAACCCGGTGATGCGCAAAAGCCGGGAGCGGAGGCGCCCAGAGCACCTCGGAGGCAAAATCAAAGAACTCTTGGCAGCATTCACACGCTGCCCCGAACAGTTCTCGTAGTGATGAAGAAAATCGACAAGGCGCTGCATACCACGAGACCCACCACTGGCAAAAATAATGACATCATCAGCGTAAGCCAGGTGAGAAATAAAAATATCACAATCAGAACGATACCTCAGCGCAGGATGCTGCAGGTATAGGCGGTCAAGGCCACGAGAAAGATACTCCGCCCCCAAAACGAAGAGAAGGGGAGACAATGGATCGCCCTGCCGGAGGCCTCTGGTGGAACCAAAAAACCCCGATAGAGAGCCATTGATGTTCACGGAGAAATGACAATGGGAAATACAGGCCGAGACCAAAGCCACAACACTCTCTGAAAATCCAAAATGTCTCAAAACGTCAAATAGGAAATGCCACTGAATCCTATCATAGGCCTTGGCCATATCCAACTTCAAGATGACATTACCACCACGAGTGGGGAGTGTGAGACTGTGAGTGAGCTCCTGGGCAAGGAGAATATTATCAGAGATCATCCGGCCCTGGAACGAAGCCACTCTGTTTCGGGGAAACAAGTCTCTCCACCACATCCCTCAACCAAGAGTACAACAGATTCGAGATGATTTTGTTCGTGACATTGCACAGACTGATCGGACGGAAGTCCGACCAAGCGCGTGCACCTTCGACTTTAGGAATCAGAGTGACCGTGGTGGCGGTGAAGCCTTGAGGCATAGGAGAACCCTGGAAAAAATCAAGAACAGAACCAAAAACATCCTGATGGACAATCTCCCAGCAATGCTGAAAGAATGCCGAAGAAAAGCCATCAAAGCCAGCAACGCTATCAGGGTGAATGGAGAAGACAGTCGCGCGGACCTCCTCCAAAGAGGGAATCGCAGCAATACTATCATTCTCCACCTCATATATAACCAAGGGAAAGCCCGAAAAATCAGGGCAATCGAGCGCAGAGGGCTCCCCGGTAAGAAGATCCGGGAAAAACAAGGCTCCCGACTGCTGAATCAAATGCTGAGACGTCAGGCAGACCCCATTCTCCCAAATGCGGAAAATTTTGTTCGCCACGCGCTTTTTCCTCACCATATTATGGAAGAGTCTGGTGTTCCGCTCACCATCCTCAAGCCAATGGAAAGCCGCTTTCTGTTTCCAAAAATTCGCCTCCATGGCGGTGATACGGGCAAGATTCATATTGCGATCGGACATCAAAGTCCAATTCGCGTCTGAAGGGTCGGCCTCACAGACAGTCTCAGCTGAACGAACAGCCCTCTCAGCCTCAGTGATTCTATCAAAAATGTTACCAAAAACATCCCGATTCCACCACTGGAGGTGATGCTTGAGATGCTTCAGCTTGCCAAAAAGCCGAGGCATGCCGCTCAGAATGCAAGGCAGATTCCAATTAAGCCTCACATTCTGCAAAAAACCATGGTGCCTAACCCACATACGCTGGAAGCGAAACGAGGTCGGCCCACGGGGAAAAACAGGAGCGGTAACCAAAAGCGGACAGTGATCCGAGACAGTACGAGCGAGATGTTCAACCCGAATCGAGCTGAAATGATCTCCCCAATCAACAGAAACCAAGACCCTGTCCAACCGCTTCCAAATGGTCTTATTCGTCCAAGTGAACGAAGACCCCTCAAAACCAGCATCGATCAGGCCAGAATCAAGAATAAAAGTGTTGAACTCCTCCATGGGTAGCAACCTACCACCACGGGAGCCCAAGCACTCAAACGCATCCCTGACGACATTAAAGTCGCCCCCAACCAGCCAGGGACCCAAAACAGGCTTAACCAAAAGCAAGGAAGCCCAAAGATCCCTACACTGAACATAATCACATCTAGCATAGACAAAAGAACAAAATATCTCTGTCGGCAAGAAAGAGGCAGAGACTCTGATGTGAAGGAACTGAGCATGATCAAAAACACACTCCGCCCTCACATCAGCAGCAAAAAATACCCAGATATGACCGGAGAGATTAGAGATGACTCCAGAAAACCCCAAACGGCGAGTCATGAATCTCGGATCCAGATCGATCATGGGCTCCAAAATAGCCAAAACCTTAATCTGTTTCTCCTTCACAAAGGCATGAAGCCTCTGCTGGGACTCTGAACCTCGAAGTCCCCGGATATTCCAGATTAAGCAATTCATGGGGAACGGGTGGAAGAAGGATCCGATCGCTTTTTACGCGATCGCCGACCATCATCCTGAGGTCTTTTTCTGGGATTGGACATGTCAGTGTCCAGAATATTACACTCAGACCCACAGCTAAATCCAGACACAGAGTGTCGATCGAAATCCTGATCAGGATCATCACCCGACATGTGACTGGGGATCATCTCAAGAATGGGGGATCCCTGGCGAGCAATCAACTCGTCCAGCATAGAAGTGGCATCAGCAGGGGATGCAGGAAAAGATGGGACCGAGTGACTGCTATGATTTTCAATACAAACCTCCTGGGCAACAAACACAGTCACCACATCCGGGCGTGGAGATCCAAGGTCATCCACGCAATCCACAAAAGGAACACTCTCATCGTCCTCAGCCACCGTGACCTCAGGGCGGTCAGAAATAGGGGCCTCCTGATGAGAACTCAAACCGACAGAGGGATCAGGAACACCTAATCCAAACTCCTCAGAGCCTACCTCTGTCTCCTGCAAATGGGAAAGAACTCCAAAAGAGTTCGAAGCAAGAGGATCATCCCTCGGAAGAGCCTGACGAACAGGCCTCCGTCTCTATCTACGTGGGGGACCAGGGCCATTGACATGAAGCTGGGGCTGTGGTCCCGGAACAATGACAGGGGCAGCACCCTTAGGAGGTGCCGGAGCAGGCGGGGGAACAGAACCAGCAGGTCTGGGCCTAACTGGATGGGGATTCTTCCCGTGCGAATAACATTCACTGGTCGCATGCCCCAGCATCTTGCAATCAGTACAATAATATGGGATCTTCTCATAAACTACCTCGATCTCCTGTAAGTGATCACCCCAGGACACCTAGATGGACTTGACAGGGGGCTCCAAGACATTGATCTCAACACAAATGCGAGCAAAAGCCCCCCGAGTACCATCGGCTGTATGATCATCAATCTTGATGGGAGTGCCAAAAAGCTTCGCAAGAGCACAAAGGCTCTTTTTGTCATAAAGATGGAGTGGTAACTCCGGAAGTCTGACCCAAACCGGGGCAAGTGGAGACTCCGCCTGGAAATTGAACTCCGGGGTCCACTTGGAGAGTCTGATACCAAGTGGACCGATAAACAGACTGCCCCTGGTCCAGAGACGAGCATAATCCTCCTCACAGGAGAGGACAATCACAAGAAAACCCCTTGGCAAGAATTTCAAATTATACGGTCGCCCAAAACAGAAAGTTGTAAAAGCCGCAGATATAGCATGATTGGGCACAATCGATCGGTTGCCAGAAATTTTACCAACCAAAGCAAACTTGAACGGAGCAGATAAAGATGAAATAGTCTCATCCGAGAAGTGAATGCCAGGCTTACCGTCCTTAAAGGACGGTGCAGGCATCTCATCCATCGACCCAAGAACATATACAAAACTGTTCTTTGTCGTACGAGAGGACGACGGGGCCAAAACATCGCGAAAAGACTTGGGAGGGGTAACAGTAGCAGTAGGGCCAGAAAAACCCGAAGAAGTACCTGGATTAACCGAAGCGACTTTCTGCGATCTCGGGTTTGACCGTTGACCGTTGACTGTTGACCGTTGATCGTTGACCGTTGACTTTCCAGTCGAAGTACCACCTTGGAACCGCGACGGCGCGACGAACATGGAACCGGTACCAACCGGAGCAGAACCGGACGGCGGAGGGATCAAATCGGAGTGAACAATAGTCAGAAATTTAGATGAAATCGAAATATGGGCGTTTTCATCTCCGATGGATTTTGTAGAAATTGAAGACATGAATGACTTACCCATGTCACGTAGAGTATACGGTCCAGAGGAATTGACCAACGGAGCGGCGTCGATGCCGGAATTGAAGACAAACTCCGTCGGCGTTAGGGTTTGTGGAGCGAGATTCGTAGATCTGAAATTCCCGTCTACTAGAGACGAATTGGACGACGAGGAAGGAACGAAATGAAGTGCCTGAGGGAGACGATCACAGATCGGGGCTTTAATCGAAGAACGAAGGTCGGAGCTAGCCGGAATCGACGAAAGGGTGGACGGCTCGCGAGTGAACAGTGCCGTCGGAACTTTGGAACTAAAATCGGACGGGCAAATCAACTCCGATTGGCATGAAATTTTGACAGAAGACTCGCCTTGAAGAGACGAATCCAATGGTATATCATTTGCAAGAAACTGAGCTAAATTTGTCGGGGACGACTTTTTGGCCGGAAATTTCGAATTTTCAGACATAAAAAATTGGACGGGCAAATCAACTCCGAATGAGTTGAAATTTCAGTATGTTGGTCGCATCGACGAGGCGTTTCAGATGGACCGATGAACCGGCCGGGAACCGGCGGCGAAAGGCCAGCCGTATTGGCGGCGATTTTTGGGCGAAAATTTGGGTTTTTTTGAGGCACTATTCACTGGAGAGAAAAATTATTTGAGGCAAATGGTCAGGTTTAGGGTTTAGGGGTTTAGGGTTTTGGGTTTTGGGTTTAGGGGTTAGGGTGTAGGGTTTAGGTTTTAGGGTTTTTTTTTTTTCCCTGAAAACACCGCCGGATGCGGGGGGTTAGGCAGATCCCTACCTATATATATCCACAAAATAAAAAGTGACAGCAGAAAGAAAACCTAAAAGAGGAGGGAGACTATACCAAGACCTCCTCAAAAAGGCTAAAGCAGCAGAAACATAAAGACAAAGTAGCCTAGGGACATAAATATATACGTAAGCAAAATAACCCTAGACTACGACAAAAAGTGCGCCAGAAACTAATCAAATACGAGCAGCGCTAAGAGTCAACACGCCGAAGAAGACCAAATGATAACTGGGAGATGAGTGCTGAATCCATGAAAAAACTCTCATCTCGGAACCATCACCCTGAAGAATCCAATCAGTCTAAACGACTCTAGTCTGAGACCAGGTAACTGTATGAAGCCCAGCAATCAAAATAAGATCTGGCCAGGAAATCACTGTACAATTACGATAAAAGAGCAAAATGAAGATTGCAATCCAGCCAGAACAAAAAAGATCCAGCATCTAAAGTATAAATCTGACGAAGGTTTCATAACAATGAAGAGGATCGTCCGGAAATAATCCCTGGAACCTCCACGACATCCAGTAAACTCCTGTAAAATAACTGATACAACGGGCAAGGAGAACCTGCAGTAAACGCCCGCCAGGGACCAAAAATGGACCAAAGAGAGGCACAAACAGAAATAGCGCTCCATGGAATATGAGAGGGCCAAAGAAAAGCACCAAGTGGGTAAGTGCAAGAGCCCACCCAAACCCGAGGAGACAAAACATGTAGTGTGCGAGTGTCTGGGCCCACTCACACCAGACTGGCAAAACGGGGAAAAGAGAAACCCCAAAATATCAGTACCTGCAAAGAAAAAATACATATATATATATAGAAACACTGAAGAAATAGATCCAAGTGAATGAATGGGCTGCAAACAGCTAAGAACATCTATATCTCAGGTAGGGAAGTCCGGAGGTATCCGAACGTGCAAGTATGGAAATGTGACTAGGGAGGGAGGGACCTAACTCTAAGGTAAAGTACATAAGGGTATGAGCCCTCGCCGCCAACGCATCCGCCACCGAATTACCCTCCCGGAATATATGCGAAATATGAACAGACCGCCCCCTCAAAAGGACCAAAATCCTGGAAACAATGTGATCAAGACCCCAGCAACATCGACGGGAACGAATGAGCTGGATAGAAGTCAGAGAATCAAGCTCGATCCAAAGAGGGAAAAAAGAATGATCAGAACAAAGGAGAAGACCCCTCCAAACCGCCCAAAGCTCAGCCCGGAGAGAAGACCCAGCTCCGATGAACTCGCTGAATGAGAGCACAACCCTCCCGGAATCATCCCGAACAACGCCACCAGCAGAGGAGTCCCCAGATAGACCACGCGAGCTCCCATCCTCATTAAGCTTGAAACACCCAGATGGCGGTCGCAGCCAGCGAACAATCGCCGTCCTATGGAATCTGTGGAGAGCGACCAAAATACCCATCAATCTCGCCACATGAAACACACCCATCCAATGTCTAGGCTTGACAGTACGCGCAGAGTGGGCAAGACGCAGGTAAGACAAAATCTGATACTTCACCGTCTCCCCAGAAACAGGGAGATGACGGTGCTTAGCATCGTTCCGCGCAGTCCAGAGGAACCATAGAACGATGCAGGCGAGAAACTCCCGCACATGGCCCCCGCGGGACCAGACCAAATCCCTCTTCCACGCACTGAGGAACAAACTGAAATCCTCAGTGTCGGGAATACGAACCCGAAACACAGCGCCAAAGAAGTGCCAGACAGACCGAGCAACCGGGCTGCGAATGAATATGTGTGTGAATGTCTCTGACATATCACAACACTGACATCTCGAAGCTAACGCAAAACCCCGGCGCTGGAGCACCTCATCAACAGGGAGCCACTGATGCCAGAATCTCCAGAGGAAGAACGACATGGTAGGCCTCAACCAACTCCCCCAACACCGGCGGAATATATCAGAAGACGGAGCACGCTGACGGATCAGCTCCCAAGCAGATCTCACAGAGAAAGCACCATCGGAGCTATGGATCCATCGTGCCAGATCAGGGTCTCCCGCAAGAACAGGAATCAAAACAATCTCCTCGGCAACCGAAGGAGCATCAACCGCACAAAGGCGATCAAAATCCCAGTACCCCTCAGACAGAAAATGAGAGATCCGAACATGACGGCCCCCGCGGACCACACACCGGGAGGACAAAGGAACGTCCCCAAACCAAGTGTCATCCCAAAAAGAAACATCTCCGAGTCAAACTCGCCAGCGAATGCCAGGCTCCGCGCGAGGGCGGATACTGAGGAGACGACGCCAAATGAGGGATATAGAACCACGAGCGGGGACACAGGAAGGAGCATCCAGTCGGCAATACTTCCGAAAAAGGAATCTCGCCCAGAGAGAGGAGCCCTGCCGAAATCAGAACCACAATTTTATAGAAAAGCATTCCACGAGATCTTTCAATCTGCGGAAGCCAAGGCCCCCCTCAAGCACGGGGAGACAAGCCCGGGACCACCGGGCCCAATGCCACTTCTTCTCCAATGGTCTCGACCCCCAGAGGAAGGCATTGAATGTCAGCTCAAGCTTCTCCATGACAGCCAGAGGTGGTTGAACCACCTGAAACAGATAAATCGGCATGGAGAGGAGCACGCTGCGTATCAGGGTCATGCGGCTACCCGGAGAGAGGGTCCGAATCTCCCAACCCTCTAACTTCCTACGAACAGACTGTAGGAGGGGCTCGAAAAGGGAGCATGTCCGATTACCCCGATAAAGGGGAACTCCGAGGTACTTGAGGGGCAGATGACCCTCAGCTAACCCGGTGATGCGCAAAAGCCGGGAGCGGAGGCGCCCAGAGCACCTCGGAGGCAAAATCAAAGAACTCTTGGCAGCATTCACACGCTGCCCCGAACAGTTCTCGTAGTGATGCAGAAAGTCTACAAGGCACTACATACCACGAGACCCACCACTGGCAAAAATAATGACATCATCAACATAAGCCAGGTGGGATATCAAAATATCACAATCAGAACGGTACCTGAGCGCAGGATGCTGTAGGTAGAGGCGGTCAAGGCCACGAGAAAGATACTCCGCCCCCAAAATGAAGAGAAGGGGAGACAATGGATCGCCCTGCCGGAGGCCTCTGGTGGAACCAAAAAACCCCGATAGGGAACCATTGATGTTCACGGAGAAATGACAATGGGAAATACAGGCCGAGATCAAAGCCACAACACGCTCTGAAAAACCAAAATGTCTCAAAACGTCAAATAGGAAATGCCACTGAACCCTATCATAGGCCTTGGCTATATCCAACTTCAAAATGACATTACCACCACGAGTGGGGAGAGTAATGTTGTGAGTGAGCTCCTGGGCATGGAGAATATTATCCGAGATCATCCGACTGGGAACGAAGCCACTCTGATTCGGGGAAACAAGTCTCTCCACCACATCCCTCAACGGAGAGTACAACAGCTTCGAGACGATTTTGTTCGTGACATTGCACAGACTGATCGGACGGAAGTCCGACCAGGCGCATGCACCCTCGACTTTGGGAATCAGAGTGATCGTGGTGGCGGTAAAACCCTGAGGCATAGGAGATCCCTGGAAAAAATCATGTACAGCACCAAAAACATCCTGATGGACAATCTCCCAGCAATGCTGAAAGAACGCCGAAGAAAAGCCATCAGGGCCAGCAATGCTATCAGGGTGAATGGAGAAGACGGTCGCGCGGACCTCCTCCAATGAGGGAATCGCAGCAAAACCATCATTCTCCACGGCTGAGATAACCGAGGGAAAACACGAAAAATCAGGGCAATCGAGCGCAGAGGGCTCCCCGGTAAGAAGATTCTGGAAAAACAAGGCTCCCGACTGTTGAATCAAATTCTGAGACGTCAGGCAGACCCCATTCTCCAAAATGCGGAAAATTTTATTGACCACGCGCTTTTCCTCACCATATTATGGAAGAGTTTGGTGTTCCGCTCACCATCCTCAAGCCAATGGCAAGCCGCTTTCTGTTTCAGAAAATCCGCCTCCATGGTGGTAATACGGGCCAGATCTTCATTGCGATCGGACAGTGAAGTCCAATTCGCATCAGAAGGGTCGGCCTCGCAGACAGCCTCGGCTGAACGAACAGCCCTCTCAGCCGCAGTGAGTCTATCAAAGATGTTACCAAAAACATCCCGATTCCACCACCGGAGGTGATGCTTGAGACGCTTCATCTTGGCAAAAAGCCGAGGCATGCCGCTCAGACTGCAAGGCAGATTCCAATTAAGCCTCACAGTCTGCAAAAAACCATGGTGCCTAACCCACATACGCTGGAAGCGAAACGAGCTCGGCCCACGGGCAAAAACAGGAGCGGTAACCAAAAGCGGACAATGATCCGAGACAGTACGAGCGAGATGTTCAACCCGAATCGAGCTGAAATGATCTCCCCAATCAACAGAAACCAAGACCCTGTCCAACCGCTTCCAAATGGTCTTATTCGTCCAAGTGAACGAAGACCCCTCAAAACCAGCATCGATCAGGCCAGAATCAAGAATAAAAGTGTTGAACTCCTCCATGGGTAGCAACCTATCACCACGGGAGCCCAAGCACTCAGACGCATCCCTGACGACATTAAAGTCGCCCCCAACCAGCCAGGGACCCAAAATAGGCTTAACCAAAATCAAGGAAGCCCAAAGATCCCTACGCTGAACATAATCACATCTAGCATAGACAAAAGAACAAAATATCTCTGTCGGCAAGAAAGAGGCAGAGACTCTGATGTGAAGGAACTGAGCATGATCAAAAACACACTCCGCCCTCACATCAGCAGCAAAAAATACCCAGATATGACCGGAGAGATTAGAGATGACTCCAGAAAACCCCAAACGGCGAGTCATGAATCTCGGATCCAGATCAATCATGGGCTCCAAAACAGCCAAAACCTTAATCTGTTTCTCCTTCACAAAGGCATGAAGCCTCAGCTGAGACTCCGAACCTCGAAGTCCCCGGATATTCCAGATTAAGCAATTCATGGGGAACGGGTGGAAGAAGGATCCGATCGCTTTTTACGCGATCGCCGACCATCATCCTGAGGTCTTTTTCTGGGATTGGACATGTCAGTGTCAAGAATACTACACTCAGACCCACAGCTAACTCCAGACACAGAATTTCGATCAAAATCCTGATCAGGATCATCAGCCGACATGTGACTGGGAATAATCTCAAGAATAGGGGGTCCCTGTCGAGCAATCAACTCGTCCAACATAGAAGTGGCATCAGCAGGGGATGCAGGAAAAGATGGGACCGAGTGGCGGCTATGATTTTCAATACAAACCTCCGGGGGGACAAACACAGTCACCACATCCGGGCGTGGAGATCCAAGGTCATCCACGCAGTCCACAAAAGGAACACTCTCATCGTCCTCAGCCACCGTGACCTCAGGGCGGTCAGAAATAGGGGCCTCCTGATGAGAACTCAAACCAACAGAGGGATCAAGAACACCTAATCCAAGCTCCGCAGAGCCTACCTCTGTCTCCTGCAAATGGGAAAGAACTCCAAAAGAGTTCGAAGCAAGAGGATCATCCCTCGGGAGAGCCTGACGAACAGGCCTCCGCCTCTGTCTACGTCGGGGACCATGGCCATTGACATGAAGCTGGGGCATTGGTCCTGGGACAATGATAGGAACAGCACCCTGAGGAGGTGCCGGAGCAGGAGGGGCCTCTGGCTGAGGAGGGTCTCGATCAGCAGGCTTGGATCGAGCAGGTTTTGGATTTTTCCCATGGGAATAGCAAACATCTGTCGAATGACCCAGCATTTTGCAATCCAAGCAATACCCAGGAACTTTTTCATAAACAACATCAATCTCCTGAGTATGATCACCCCAGCCCACCCAAATTTGCTTAACGGGTGGTTCCAACACATTCAGCTCCACACAGACTCGAGCAAAAGCAATCCGAGAGGAGTCAGCAGTAAAGTCATCCATTTTCACCGGGTTGCCCAAAATCTTGGCAAGGCAAAAAGACTTTTCTTGTTAAACAGGTGAATGGGCAAACCCGGGAGACGAACCCAAACAGGGGCGATGGGAGATTCTTCCTGAAGATTGAATTCCGGGGTCCATTTGGAGAAACGGATCCCGAGAAGACCCACCATCATCTGCCCACGCATCCAAAAGAACGCATAATCCTCTTCACAATGAAGTGAAAGGATCAGAAAAGCCCGAGGCAAGAACCTCAAATCAAAAGATCGCTTCAATCCCAAACGAGCAAAAGCCGCAGAAATTCCCGAGTTTGAGACTAAGGATCTATTACCAGAAATCTTCTCAACTAAAGAAAACTTAAAAGGCTCGGTTAGAGAAGACATTACCTCATCCGGGAAAAAAATACCCGGTTTCCCATCCTTAAGAGTCGATGGGGGCATTTCTTCCATAGCATTCACGACATCTCCAAAGCCATTCTTCCCCGAGCGAGGGGAAGTAGGAGCCAGAGCATCCCTAAATGACACCGGAAACGTCTTAGTCGTCCGAGAATCAGATTTAGAAGCCAAACCCGAGTTGTTGACTGTCGAGTGAACTCGGTCAACTCGCTGAGTTGACCCGGCCGAGTTGACCACCGGAGATTTACCCAAGATCGGCGACGGCAAGGAGATCACAGAACCGGTCTTCAATCCACTAGAACTGGGCAGCAGAGGGGCCGATTGCTTCAAAGAAGGAGGAGAAATTCGATTTTGCTTTAAAAATTGGGGGTTTCCGACCGGTGGTCGGCAGCAGAGGGGCCGATTGCATCAAAGAAGGAGGAGAAATTCGATTTTGCTTTAAAAATTGGGGGTTTCCGACCGGTGGTCGGAAACCTAAAATTGAAGGCGGAAAAACGCGACCCATGACTGGACGATCAGATCCTACAGAGGAATTGAAGAAATAAGCCGGAACAGTACTTGAAATCGACGGCGAAGTGGACAGAAACACACCGATTTGGGACGTTTTGATCGGCGGCGAGTTTTCTGAAATTGAAGGTATGGTTGGATTACCCATGATGTGTGGAGTGGACTGTAAAGAGGAATTGAAAAAAGGAGCTTCCACGCCGGAGGAATTGACAGAAACGTTCGGCGGCGCTAGGGTTTCAATGGGGAAATCGGTAGATCTAAAAATTCCACCGGAAAAGGACACCGTTGCGGACGGGGCTTGGTGCGATAGAAGCGCCTGGACAGGGCGATTCCAGATCGGGGCTTCATGAGAGCAATGACGGCCGGAGTCGGCTGGAATCGACGAAACAAACGACGGCTGCGCAGTGAACAGGACAGCCGCGGGTTCAGACGGTGATAGCGACGGAACGGTAATGTTATGGGAAGGCGCAGTGGTCGGAGAAGATGTAGGAGGAAGGGGCGAGCTTAGTGGTGGGTAGCCGTCGCAAGAAAAACAGAGAACGGCCGGCGACGCGATTTTGGTCGGAATTGGTGAAATTTCAGATGCGAATTTGGACTGGTAAACGGGCTCAGTTTGGTCTAATTTTTGGATATGTTGATCAGCAAGATGAGGTGGTTCTAATGATATATTTTGCCGGCCGGGATCCGGCGGCAGTGACATGGCGGTGGTTGGACGTGAATAGTGACAATTTTGGGAATTTTTTGGGAATTTTTTTTCAGAGAAAATTTTTTGGGGGCGAATGGTTTAGGGTTTAGGGGTTTTCGGGTTTGGGGGTTTGGGGTTTAGGGTTTAGGGGTTTTCGGGTTTTTTTTTTAGGGTTTTATGGTTTAGGGTTTAAGGTTTTTTTAGGGTTTAGGTTTTTTTTTTTTTTTTTTCCCAGTAAACACCGCCGGAAGCGGGGGGGTTAGGCGGACCCCTACCTGTATATATCAAACAAAATAAAGGTACAGAAGAGAATGCCTAAGGGGGAGGGGGACTAGACCAAGACCTCCCCAAAAAGCTAAAAGACCAATAAATACATACAATCCATAATCCACTAAAGGCTAGAGTGGCATAAAATACAACTGCTAACCCTAGTAAAAAAATAAGGCTCGCAAAGTACTAACAACGAGAAAAACCCGAGTCAATAACATCAAAACGATCAAGTCGAAAGTAGATGCTCCGAGAGAGGCGAGAAAGCCAAGGAGAAGAACCCAACTCTGATCCATATGACCTGTATAGCTCAATCAATCTAATAAGGCACTGAAGATGATCAAAAGGAGCCACCAGTAAACTACCAAATGAGAAAGTACGGAAATCCATCGCACGAGAAGCCAAAGACCACAAAAACGTGCAAGTGTCTGGTCCCACTCGCACTATAGAACGCACGCCTGTCACCGGGTGGACATCCAAAGAATATACCAAAGGAAAAACTACCGGAATCCAACCCTCAAAAACCAGGAACCGCAGAAAGTGCCAGTCTCTGGGCCCACTAGCACTGAAGTAAGCAAGCAATGTGAAAAACAACTCATCAAGAGAGCTCCGTGGGCAAGGAGAAGCCTGCAGTAAACGCCCATCTGAAACCGGGATGGGGCCAAAAAGAAGCACCAACCGAGAAGGTACTGGGGCCCACCCTGAACTTGCCCGTAGAATGAGCATGAATCCCTCGTTACTGATAGTCCTCGAAAGTCGGAAGGTGCAAGTGTGTGAACCCACTTGCACAAAACACAAGAGGATGGGAAAAAATCCCTCAAAAGCAAAGTACCTGCAAAGAAACAATATATATATATATATATATATATATATATATATATATATTTAAATATATATAAAGAAATAGATCCAAAGAAAGAAGGGCTGCAAAAAGCTAAGAAGAACGAGATCTTAGGTAGGGAAACCCTAAAAAATCAGAGTGAGCTAGGGTGGAGACATGGCTCGGTAGGGAAGGACCTAACAATCGACAAGGGAGCATAAAAGTAAGAAAGCAGCGGGCAAGTAGAAGTCTGCAATGAGCGCCAGCCAGATAACAGGAATGGTCCAAAGAAAAGCACCGACGGAGAAAGTGCTGGGACCCACCCAAATCCAAAGGAACAAAATATGAAGAGTGCAAGTGTCTGGGCCAACTTGCACCGCTCAAATGTGATATAAAAAATAACCTCCAAGCACAAAAGACCTGCAAGAAAAAAACATACATATATATAGATAAAGAAAGAGAGACAAAAAGAAGAAGGGGCTACAAATGGCTGAGAATATCTGGATCTGAGGTATGGAAGCCCTGAATGATCAGAACGGGCAAGGATGGAGATGTGTCTGAGTAAGGAAGGACCTAACTCTAAGGTAAACTGCCTAAGGTCATGAGCCCTAGCCGCCAAAGCATCCGCCACCGAATTACCCTCCCGGTATATGTGCGAGATACGAACCATACGCCCCCTCAAGAGAACCAAAATCCTAGACATAATGTGATCCAACCCCCAACAACACTGACGAGAGCGGAGGATCTGAATAGAAATCTGGGAATCAACCTCAATCCAAAGAGGGAAAAGAGAAAGATCAGAACAAAGGGTAAGACCCCTCCAGACCGCCCAGGGTTCCGCCCGGATAGTAGACCCAGCTCCAATGAACTCACTGAACGAAAGCAAGACCCGCCAAGAATGATCACGAACAACGCCACCAACCGAAGAATCCCCAGGATTCCCTCTCGAACTCCCATCCACATTAAGCTTAAAACAACCGAACGGCGGCCGAAGCCAACGAACAATCGCCGTCTGATGATATCTGTAAAAGCAAACCGAAATCCCTAGCGAACGCGCCACCTGGAAAAAACCCACCCAATGCTTGGGTTTGACAGTATGCGCAGAATGGGCGAGGCGCAGGTAAGACAAGATCTGGAACTTCACCGTCTCTCCAGAAATGGAGAGCTGGCGGTGCTTCGCATCATTCCGAGCCGTCCAGAGAAACCACAAAATAATGAAATGGAGAAACTCCCTCACATGGCCCCTTGGAGCCCAGACCAGATCCCTCTTCCACGCACTAAGGAATAACCTGAAATCCTCAGTGTCAGGGATACGAACCCCAAAGACAGCACCAAAAAAATGCCAAACAGGGCGAGCCACCGGGCTGCGAATAAACACATGCGTGAATGTCTCAGACATATCACAACACTGACAACGAGACGCTAACGCAAAGCCACGGCGCTGAAGCACCTCATCAACTAGGAGCCACTGATGCCAAAATCTCCAAAGAAAGAATGACATCGTAGGCCTCAAACAGCTACCCCAACAGGGGCGATTAATACCAGAGATCGGGGCGCGCAAACAGATCAACTCCCAAGCGGACTTGACAGAAAAAGCACCATCGGAGCTATGAATCCAACGAGCCGAATCCAACTCTCCCAAGAGAATCGGGACAAACACAATCTGCTCCGCAATAGAAGGAGCAACTACTGAACAAAGGAGGTCAAAATCCCAGGTTCCCTCTGAAAGAAAATGGGAAACCCGGGCACCACGATCCCCACAGACCTCAGTCTGACTGGACAGGGGAACATCCCTGAACCAACAATCATCCCAAAATGAAACATCTCCGTGGCCGACACGCCAGCGAATACCGCTCTCCGCACGAGGCCTGATCTGGAGCAAACGCCGCCAAGTGGGAGAGATAAAACCACGAGAAGATACACAAGCTAGGTGCGCCAAGAGACAATATTTCCTCATCATAAATTTGGCCCAGAGGGAAGATCCCTGCCTGAACCGAAACCACAGTTTTATGGAGAAGCTATCCTCGAGATCTTTCAATCTGCGGAAGCTAAGACCCCCCTCTTCCACGGGGAGGCAAGCCCGAGACCAACGAGCCCAATGCCATTTCTTCTCCAAGGGCCTAGACCCCCAAAGAAAGGCATTAAAGGCTCTCTCAAGTTTCTCCATGACAGCCAACGGAGGCTGAACAACCTGAAATAAATATATGGGCATCGAGAGGAGCACGCTACGAATGAGGGTCATGCGGCTCCCTGGAGAAAGAGTACGAATCTCCCAACCCTCCAGCCGCCTCCTAACAGACTGTAAGAGGGGCTCAAAAAGAGAACACGTCCTATTTTCCCGAAATAAGGGAACTCCTAGGTACTTGATCGGCAGATGCCCCTCCGCAAAGTCAGTGATACGCAAAAGTCTAGAGCGAAGGAGCTCAGAGCATCGCGGAGGAAGAATCAGGGAACTCTTGACAGCATTCACCAGCTGTCCCGAACAGTTCTCATAGTGATGCAGAAAATCTAAAAGACACTGCATCCCACGAGACCCACCATTGGCAAAAATAATGTTATCATCAGCATAGGCCAGGTGGGAAATCAAAAGATCACAACTAGAACGGTAGCTAATAACAGGATGACGCAAGTAGAGTCTGTCAAGGCCACGCGAAAGATACTCCGCCCCTAAGATGAAGAGAAGGGGGGACAATGGGTCTCCCTGCCTGAGGCCCCTGGTAGAACCGAAGAACCCCGAAAGAGAACCATTGATATTAACAGAGAAATGACAATGAGAAATACAGGCCGAGACCAACGCCACAACCTGCTCAGAGAAACCAAAATGGCGCAAAACAGCAAAAAGGAAAGGCCATTGGACCCGATCACAGGCCTTAGCCATATCCAACTTCAAAATAAAATTACCACCACGAGTGGGAAGAGTGAGACTATGAGTGAGCTCCTGAGCAAGGAGGATGTTATCAGAAATCATCCGTCCCGGAACAAAACCACTCTGATTCAAAGAAATAAGTCTCTCCGCCACAGCCCACAAACGAGAGTATAACACCTTAGAAATGATTTTGTTCGTGACATTACACAGGCTGATCGGACGGAAATCCGACCAAGCCCGAGCACCCTCGACTTTTGGGATCAAAGTAATCGTGGTGGCAGTAAAGCTCTGGGGCAGGGGAGAACCTCGGAAAAAATCCAAAACCACATCCAACACATCCTGATGAACGATCTCCCAGCAATGATGGAAAAACGCCGAAGAGAAGCCATCAAGGCCTGCCACACTGTCAGGAGAAAAGGAGAAAACAGTCGCACGCACCTCCTCAAGGGAGGGGGTAGCAGTAATCCCATAATTCTCCTCATTAGAAATCACCGAAGGAATCCCCGAAAAATCAGGACAATCAAGCACAAAGGGATCCCCAGTGAGTAAGTGCTGAAAAAATGAGGCACCTGACTGCTGAATCATCTCAGGAGACGTCAGGCAAACCCCATCATCCCATATGCGGAAAATCTTATTAGCCACACGCTTCTTCTTAACCATGTTATGAAAAAGTTTGGTGTTCCTCTCACCATCCTCTAGCCAGTGGCATGCAGCTTTTTGTTCCCAAAAATCCGCCTCCATGGCGGTGACACAAGCCAGATCCGCATTACGATCGGACAGGGCAGTCCAATTCGAATCAGAAGGATCGGCCTCACAGGCAAGCTCAGCGGAACGAACTGCACTCTCAGCCTCGGTGATTTTATCAAAGATGTTACCAAAAACATCCCGATTCCACTACTTGAGGTGATTCTTAAGACGCTTCAACTTAACAAAAAGACGCGACATACCAATCAGACTGCAAGGCAAATTCCAATTAAGCCTGACAGTCTGCAAAAAAACCATGATGCCGAAGCCACATACGCTGGAAGCGAAACGAGCTCGGCCCACGGGCAAAAATTGGAGCGGTAACCAAAAGCGGACAGTGGTCAGAAACAGTACGGGGGAGATGTTCAACTCGAATGGAGCTGAAAAGATCACCCCAATCAACAGAGACCATAACCCTGTCCAACCGCTTCCAAATGGTCTTATTCGTCCAAGTGAACGAAGACCCCTCAAAACCAGCATCAATCAAACCAGAATCCATAATGAAAGTGTTGAACTCCTCCATGGGTAGCAACCTACCACCACGGGTGCCCAAAGACTCAAACGCATCACGAACAACATTGAAATCCCCACCAACCAGCCAAGGACCTAGAACAGGCTTGACGTGAAGCAGGGAAGACCAGAGGTCCCGACGCTCAATATAATCACATCTGGCATAAACAAAAGAACAAAAAACAGATGTGGGTAAAAAAAGGGCAGAAACCTTAATGTGAAGGAACTGAGCATGATCAAGGACACACTCAGCCTGCACATCAGCAGCAAAAAACACCCAAATATGACCAGAAAGATTCGAAATGACTCGAGAAAAACCAAGACGACGAGTCATGAATCTCTGATCTAAATCGATCATCGGCTCCAAAAC
Source organism: Primulina tabacum (assembly GCF_025594145.1). Classification (NCBI taxonomy): domain Eukaryota; kingdom Viridiplantae; phylum Streptophyta; class Magnoliopsida; order Lamiales; family Gesneriaceae; genus Primulina; species Primulina tabacum. Next base: position 19,323,212 of record NC_134559.1, read on the forward strand.
AGTCAAAATCTTAATCTGTTTCTCCTTAACAAAAGCATGAAGCCTCTGTTGGGACTCCGAACCCCGGAGTCCCCGGATATTCCAGATTAGTAAATTCATGATGGACGGGCAGCAGAAATGCCCTGATCGCTTCCTGAGCGACCCAGGGGGATCATCCCTCCCCCTCTTTTTCTTAACATCTGGCATATCTGAGTCTAGGACGCCGTCCTCAGACGCACGGCCATCACCCGGTTCAGAAAGTCTATCAAAAACCTGGTCAAGATCCTCAACAAACCTCTCACAGACAACCCTCTCAGAAATAGGAGAACCCTGTCTATCAACCAGCTGAGTAAATAAAGAAGACGCATCAGCAGGGGACGAAGGGCCAGATGGGATCGAGTGACAACTATGATTCTCCAAACAAATCACGGGTTCAGAAAACACCGTGTCAATACCAGCATGCGGAGACCCCAAAACTTCCACACAATCAATAAAAGGAATGAAATCCTCATCCTCCAAATCTTTAGCCCCAGACTAGGCTGACACACCACCTAATGCCAACGAGGAAACAACAACGGTGGGTGAACTCAAACCTACGGTATCCATACCCTCAGATGGAGCATGCTCCAAAGGAGGGCCCCCGGTGAAATCAACACCCACATCCCCAAAGCGGGGCCCAGACTCAGAAGTTGAACCAACTAACGCACTAGAATCAAAGAGCTGCGTCTCCTTCTGCCAAGGAGAAAGGACATCAAAAGCATTCGAAGTACTCTTCGATTGTGAAGGAGCCTGCCCTGGAGGAGGAACAGCAGCAGGTGGAACTCGACGCGCTGGCCGTCTCTTTCTACGATGCTTAGGACCAACAAAAGTCTCAGCATTAGGGTCCTGATGACCCTGGACCTCACCAGAAATGACACCCTCCTGGGATGAAGGACCCGAAGCAGCCGTCTGAGATGGAGGGACTGGACCAAAAGACTTAGCCCGGATCGGCCGGGGATTCTTGCCATGAGAGTAACAAACATTCGTCGCATGTCCCAGCATTTTGCAATCAGTGCAATAAGCCGGGATCCTCTCATACACAACCTCAAACATTTAGATATCTAAGTTGTTTGAATTGTGGTATTTTTTTTAACCATTTGACCAAGTAATTTGAGAGATATTGTCAAAATGCTAGAGTAGGTAAAACTGCCACTTCTTTGGTAACTTTATTTATTGTTTAATTTGATCCAACTTGTGAGAAGATTTTTATCTCATGCTTGCCACCAATATTGTAGATATAAACATCAACTTTCTACAGGTCCAAGAATCATCTTAATCCCATTTGCAACGCCAACGTTATTCTTGTTTTATCAAACCTGTAAAAAATAGTAAAAACTTATAATTACACAACAACTTATATTTTATACAATTTATTATAAAACATATAATATTTAAACATTTAATAAAACAAAAACTATATATTTATATTATAAAACATTTCATTAATATACAATTTTTTATTTTTATCAGCGGCTCCCTCCCACCATAGGGACACATCATCCCCCAGCATATAAACGGTGCACCTGACTCAGTCGACATCTCCCATCTGCAAGTAGTCAAAGTGTAGATCCAACGATCTAACCCATCCCTCTGCCAAGAAAGGGTCAATGGTACCCCCGAACTCCTTCGGGCCGAGCCGTCTAAACTGCTCATAGATGTCAGTCTGTGGTCAGGGCGCCTGGTGGGCCTGCTCCATCAATCTGGCTATCCCCTCTAGAACTCGGGTAGCTAGGTCATCTTGTGGTGGTGGTGGAGGGCCCCTGCCACCCTCAGGGATATCATCATGTCTGTCTGTGCTAGGAGCGCGTTTGGGAGGCATATCTGAATACAGTCCAATTTGTAAACGTAACCCATCATGCAATTAATCTAGTTTTTAAAATAATAAACCTTAAATCCTAAAAGCAGTTAAACATGTACGGTAAATCATGAAAGCATGCAGGTGATAACATTAAATCATTTTAAACATTTAAAACGTAAAAGCTTATAGACTTGAGGTTTGAAGACTGAGCTGCAGAAGCTGGCGGTAGCAAAACCCTATACAGGACCCTTGTTCTGATACCAACTATAATGTCTATCGTTTTAAAAGTGCGGAAATAATTTTTTTTATAAAGCTCATATTTTGGAAATAAACACTTAAAAATTTTGCATGCATGCAACCCTATTAAAGAAAAATACAATTGAAAAATAATCGTAAACATTTGACGTTTAAAATAAATGATACCGTTTAAAATAATCGATCTCAGTCGAATCACGAAGAAATAAAACTACTAGAAATCATCAGTAAATCAAAACCAGTGTATAAAACTATCCAAGTCAACTCAACTCTCCTAAAATCATGATGTGCGGAAAGGTGTGGTCCTCGGGTCGTGGGCACATCCAATTCTGCCGGCTCAGAGTTCAGCCCCTCCAGTCCCATCTAAATCATGATTACCTGCATCACACACGCCTAGTGAGTCTAAAGACTCAACACACCTATACTGTGATAACAAATACATATATGTAACAAGCAGTAGTGAAAAATATCATAATGAACCTACATTTCATGTCTGCAGTAAAATCATATGCATAATCGTGTCCTGTCAAAACATGATAATAATCATAGCGTGTATCATCTTATCAACATATACGTGTTCATTTTCTTAATTTGAATTCCGTTTGTCAGCTTTGACTTTCGTATTATCATGTCATTCGATGGATCCATCTACGTGTAACCGAGGTACTCGACGACGGAGGCATCAGCGACAGCATTACCCGTCCACTATGCCCCAACCTATCGTGTCATCATGTCATCGTGTCATCGTGTTAGTCACAACCAACTCCCATCCTTCAAAAACGTATCATCATATTCACTACTTAAAAAAAGCAAGCATATACATAATTTTTCCTTTAAACCAAGCATGCAACGTATTTATCGTAATTCCATAAAAATAATGAAAATGATGCATAAACATTTAAATCATGTTAAAATTGTGCTTAGGGCGTTGCCAGGACCAAAATCTCACCCCAGATGCAAAATTTACCGTTTTACCCCTGGACCTCTAAAATTGAACCGAAACTTACCAAACTCCTTAAAACATCCCAAAACAATAGTAAAAATATTCATACCGATCAGGAAGACATTCACCATGACTCAGTATGCGGAGCTGTACATCATAGAGATAGTCAGACTGCACGGGATTCCAGTGTCCATAGTGTCAGACAGGGATCCGAGGTTCACGTCTGCTTTCTGGAAGAGTCTCCATCAGGCGTTGGGTACGAAGCTACTGTTCAGTACTGCTTTCATCCTCAGACAGACGGGCAGTCAGAGAGGGTGAAACAGATTCTGGAGGACCTACTCCGAGCATGCATGATCGACTTCCAGGGCAGCTGGGAGCCGAAGTTACCTCTTATGGAGTTCACATACAACAACAGTTATCAGGCATCGATAGGTATGGCTCCGTACGAGGCACTTTATGCGAGGAAATGTAGGTCACCAGTTTATTGGGACGAGGTAGGAGAGCGAGGAGAGTTTGGTCCGGATATTGTCAGATAGACAACGGATTTAGTGGCCAGGATTAGGGATAGGATGAAGACCGCACAGAGCCGTCATAAGAGTTATGCTGATCAGAGGCGGTGAGATCTTGAGTTTGCAGTAGGGGATCATGTGTAGAACCCGTTAAATCAGACTACGTACAAGCCATGCATAATTTTTAGTATTTAAATTAAAAATGATTTCTTTATTTTTTGGCATTTTAAAGTTATTTAGTCTTGGTTATTTATTTTAAATCGCATGAGATTAGTTTTGTCTTTTCAGTTAAATAAGCGAGGCCGGACTGGAGTTGGAGTAATGAGATAAATTTTAATAATGAGAAAATATTCCTAGGCTTAATTTAAGATAAAGAATAATTTATTTTAATGTAAAAGAATGTTTAGGGATTTAATTAATTAATTGAAGTTAGTAGTAAATAAGTTCCTTTATGCCCAATAATTTAATTAAAAGCCTAAATTAAAATATGTGACCAATTAAGATAAGTTAATCTAGGCTTATTTTATTTAATAAATTATAAATTAACATGTTAGTAATTTACTTTAAGGAAATTGCCATGCATGCAAGATAATCACTAAACTAATTAATTACTTAATTCACTAAAATACTTAATGGGTAGATAAAACTTTAAAGATTTAAAATACAATATTAAGCAATATTCCACCCCATTTTAATAAGCAATTTTCGGCCATTACTTAGAAGATTTGAATTTAGTTAGTCAACTCACCACTTGATTTATTTCCTTAATCCATTCTTTATATGATAATCCCTCACCTTTTAATCAATAAAAATTATTAATTAAGCAATATTCCTACCAATATTTGATAGCTAAAAATCGGTCATATCTCACCCCATTTAACCTCCCTCAATCAAATAATATCATATCATTTCTTATCTATCAAACACTAGGATAGAAAGATTTTGGATCATGCCATTCTATCCCATTTAATTAGTAGACTTTCCCTTCACTCCTAGCCATTTTCCTCCATTCATTCTCTCGAAAATCCTGAGCATTTCAGTGTTGCGACTTTGATTGTTGCACTCCCAAGAGCAGGTTGTCCACAAGTAGTATAATTCGATGAGTTCGAATATCGTATCCACGAGGAAGCTAAGTTAATTACAAGTCCACTACAATGTCTTTTTTTATTTATTTTTTCTTTTAGTTGTTTGAATCTTTAATTGGTAATTTTTAATTGTTCAAATTTTAATTTAAGTAGTTGAGATTAAAGGATCCACTCTTGGTATTTTAATAAAGTTAACATTAACGAACATTATTGAAATCTACTTAATAAAATGGTTCCAATATATTAAATAATCATGTTTATATTATGTTATATATTATTATCTTATAAGTATATAATATATACCAAAACTTATAAATGTTGTCAAGTATTTATTGTGCTATATATATATTTGTAAACACTAAATCAAGGTTCCCACTTTAAATGGTTGGTAAAACCAAACTAAAATTTAAATGGTACCAAGAAATTAATATTATGATATATTTATATATAGTAAATCAAGATTCCCACTTTAAATGGTTGTTAAAATCAAACAAACATTTAAATGGTTCCAAGTAATTTAATATTATAATATATTCATATATAATAAATCAAGGCATCCACTTTAAATGGTTGGTAATACAAAACTAACATTTAAATGGTTCCAAGAATTTAGCGTAACATATAGCAACAATAAATCAAAACTCCCACTTATAAGTAGGGTATAAAAATGTTTAAAGAAATAAATATAACATAAACAATAAATAATGATTAAATAATATAAAACATAGATTCTTACCTTTTAGTAACCTTATTATCATGCCAAGAGTTTCACCTTTTCATCTCACCTTTAGGAAGTTAGCTATTCATTATTCAAAGTGTAAAACTTTAAATATGAAATTAACATGCTAATTATATTTAAATGAAGAAATAAAGTAAAAATATAGAGAGAAATATTATGAACTCACAGGTTTGTTCATAGAATGAGGGATATTTCAATTCATTACAATGCACTCCTATTTATAGCCAAATTTGGAGAGACAACCACAAATAAAATATTATTTTTTTTACACATAAGTCTTCATTGGTGTTCCAAAATATTATATTATATTACACATCACTTTTGAAAATCTTCTTCTCCGAATTTGCTTCTTCACATAAAAAAAAAACATGTGGATAATTGAGTTGTCTAGTTGTGGTATTTTTTTCAAACCATTTGACCAAGTAATTTGAGAGATATGGTCAAAATACTAGAGCATGGTAAAACTGCCACTCCTTTGGTAACTTTATTTGTTGCTAAATTTAATCCCAATTGTGAGAGGATTTTTATCTCATGCTTGCCACCAATATTGTAGATATTAACATCAACTTTCTATAGGTCCAAGAATCATCTTAATCCCATTTGCAACGCCAAGTTTATTCTTGTTTTATCGAACCTGTAAAAAATAGTAAAAACTTGTAATTACACAACAACTTATATTTTATACAATTTATTATAAAACATATAATATTTAAACATTTAATAAAACAAAAACTATATATTTATATTATAAAACATTTAATTAATGTACAATTTTTATGTTTATCACACCTCCCAACCAGCTTATTGCTAGTCCCTAGCAATTTAAGCGTTAATGGCAATACAAAACATATTGATTAATTTAAATAGAAATGTAATCAGAACTATCTAAGTGTTTAAATTAAATTTGAAAACTGTCAAAGTTATATCAAGATTATCATAATTATAATTTATGAAATAATTTGAGATGATCAATTCAAAGCTTATTTCAGGTAGTTAAATGTACACAGCCTTCAGAAATTTCTAATAAGAGTCTCAACTCCATATCCTCACAGGTTAATAAATGTTTCAATTTATGGCAACGATTTCTCTCATGGAGTTGGAATACAGATAAATGCTCAGAAAAATGGTTTACAGAATGCAGACATACAAACGAGCCAAACTAATCAAAAGATAAAAAATCCATTGATTCAAAATCTAGTTGTTCTTATTATATATTTTTTCCTGATATATATATATATATATTTTCATAACATCATGGAATCGGACTAAGTTTATGCTTCTTGACCACATATTTATTTAATTTGTACAATAAATTTCTCTCTTTCTTTTTTTTTATAAGAGATATATGGGTCGTAGCATATAACTTAAAAATTACATAGATCTTCAATATCTTTCTTTTTGTATTTTTCTCTTTTTTTTTTCAAGAATTATCATTTGTTTTTTTCAAAATAAGAACTCAAGATCTAAACAATAGATAGTCTCTCTCATGATCAATAAAGGCTCGAAGGCTGTTTTCTCAGTCCTCTCCACTCACTCACAAAATATGTGTGAGTTTAAAATTTTAGGCACTCTTATAAGGTATATCTTGGGCCATATACTTTAATACCTGATTTTATCACAATGGTTAATCACTCAAAAAGATTTCATAAATCATATTTTTATATTGATCAGAATATTAAAATTGACTTTTTTTTCAAATAAAAATTTAAACATTCTTAAATAGATTAATGCATGTTTTAATTTAAATCTTTCAAACATGTAATGTATGAAATTTTTGAAAAAATTACTAAGATACAAACAATAAACATGATTTTATTTAAAATAATATATATATATTTTTTAATTTTATTTTTAAAAATTTTTTTTAATTTTTTTTTATAAGTTTGTTCTCTCCTCAATCAGAATATAACATTGTTCTTAATGTCAAAATAACTATTAATAAAGAGTACATAATGAAAGAGATATCACCTGGAATTTTATTGAAGATAACAAACTGAAACAAACGCAAACCAATCCACGACTTTTGAATCAATGATCCAACTTCCTTTTCTTACTGCTTGATTGCGACCAATTGATCTTTGTTATCATCGGATCAGGCTTATTAACAAAAGCTTCCAAATCATCAATTAATTGGTCGACAGTCGAAGCACAGATGAGCATCCGTCGTGAATTTTCTGAAATGAAATTCTGTTCCACAACTTTATCAAGAAATGTCAACAAACTGTCATAATAATTATTGATATTCAACAAGCCCACAGGTTTATTATGGATATTAAGTTGTGCCCAAGAAACAGTGTGAAAAATTTCTTCTAATGTACCAAAACCACCTGGTAGTGCGATAAAAGCATCAGAATTTTCAATCATTTGAGTGATTCTTTCATACATAGAAAAAACTTTTAATTCCTCCCCAATCATAACGCCTGTAATATTTCCTTCAGCTAAAGCTGTAGGAATAATACCCAAAACCTGACTACCTCCAAGATGAGCAGATGTTGAAACAGATCCCATTAACCCAATATTACCCCCCAATATACCAAGTGAATTTTTCTTTCAGCCAATATCTTTCTAAGATTATTCGCTACTTCTACAAACACTTCATTTTTTCCAGGACTCGATCCACAAAATACACAAATATTTTTCAATGTTTCTGCAAAGGATCCAGCCATGTTTTTACTTTCTTTTTTTGTCTATGAAAATAGAGAGAAAGATGAGAGATTTTATAGGGGTAATATGTTATCATGACAAAACTATAGGTCACAGCTGTAAACAGAATAAATAGTAAAAACAATAATGACACACATGCATATAAACAGTAGTGTGATTGTGGCTCACAATTTTCCTCTGGTTTTACGTCCAGAAACGGCTTCAACGCCTTCTATGAGTCGAGGATATGCTTCCCATCCAATTTTCTTATAAAGTGGCAAACATGGTCTTTTTTAGTCGGATTCCCAAGACTATGACGCTCATCTTGGAATTGTTTCCATAAACGGAGAATTTCAATATGCACATGTCCACTAGAATGCGTCTCAAGAGTCAATAAGATGTTATCTAAAGACTCCTTACTCAGCCCATTCTTATTGAAATCAATTTTATCTTCTCTGTTATTGAAAACACATCCCAAAGATCTGCATCGTTTGTCACAAGTCCATCTTGCACACTTATGACAAACTCCTAAACTTTTGGCCCTTCGTTTTTCGCATAAGTCCTTTTTCCTAATCCAGGCAAACATCGAATGAGCAATGATTGTGGAACTTCTCCTCCTAATCGGACCTTAGCTTCTATTACAAGACGAATATCTTCCGGAAGTCCTTTTTGCATTAGCAATCTCAATCTTTCACACCTTCCTGCATAAATTTTTCTTAGAACATTTTCAGAAACAGAGGGAAAATATTTACAAAGTTTTGAGAGAATTTCATCCATTTTGAAAAGAAAAGAAATGATTTTTTTTTATTTTTGTATCAGCAATTGTGGGAAACTGATTTAACCAACTATGAGAGTCACGGAGTACCGTTATCCGCCATTTAACCGGGAAAATAAAAAGATTAAGAAAACCTGAAATAAAAACAAACAAACTTAAATGCAACAACAAAAAAAAAATAAAAAAAAAATCAAGGATCAGAAAGAGAAATAAAGTCTTCTTGAAAGATTTCATTTTCTAAAAATGGTTTAAGCCTTTGTCCATTTACTTTAAAAATATCACCATTTTTAGGATTTTCAATATCCACAGCTCCATAAGTATACACATGCTTTACAACATATGGGCCTGTCCATCTTGATCGTAAATTTCCTGGAAATATGTGAAGTCGAGAATTATAAAGCAAAACCTTTTTACCAATCTCAAAAGATTTTCTAAGAATTGTTTTATCATGAAATGATTTGATTTTTGCTTTATAAATCCTTGAATTCTCATACGCGTCATTTCTGAGTTCATCAAGTTCATTAAGTTGCAATTTACGCAATTTGTTGGCATCATCCATGCTTGAATTTAAAGTTTTGATCGCCCAATAAGCTTTATGTTCCAATTTCACATGCAAATGACAATGTTTTCCATAAACCAACCTATAGGAAGACATATTGAATGATGTTTTAAAAGCTGTTCGATATGCCCAAAGTGCATCATTAAGTCGCAGAGAATAATCTTTTCTGTTTGAGTTAACAGTTTTTTCCAAAATTTGCTTTATCTCCCTATTAGCTAATTCAACTTGTCCATTTGTTTGAGGATGATAAGGAGTAGTTACTTTATGAGTAATACCATATTTTTTCATTAATGAAGCAAATGGTTTATTAACAAAGTGAGTTCCCCCATCACTTACCATGGCTCGAGGAATTCCAAATCTACTAAAAATATTTTTTTACAAAAATTTGATGACGATTTTATGATCATTTGTTCGACATGGAATTGCCTCTATCCATTTGGAAACATAATCAACTGCAACTAAAATATACAAGTATCCAAACGACGGTGGAAAAGGTCCCATAAAATCTATTCCCCAACAATCAAAGATTTCAATTTCAATAATAGGATTCAAAGGCATCATGTTTTTTTTTGAAATCGCACCCAATTTTTGACAATTTTCACAGATCTTGCAGATTTCGTGGGTGTCTTTAAACAAAGTGGGCCAATAAAATCCACACTGCAAGATTTTTGCAGCTGTTTTCTTTGAAGAAAAATGTCCTCCGCATGCTTCTGAATGACAAAATTTAATGACACTACTTACCTCATTGTCGGGTATGCAACATCGAAAAATTTGATCCGGACAATACTTGAACAGATACGGATCATCCCAATAAAAGTTTTTTACCTCATTCAAAAATTTTCTTTTATCTTGAGAACTCCATTGCGGTGGCATTTTTCCTGTCACAAGAAAATTTACTATGTTAGCAAACCAAGGTATAGTAGTAACTGAAAATAGATGTTCATCAGGAAAATTATCGTTAATGGTGTCATTTCACAAGATGATCCTGTTTCTAGTCTCGATAAATGATCGGCTACGACATTCTCGGTTCCTTTTTTATCTTTGATCACAATGTCAAATTCTTGGAGCAACAAAATCCATCGTATCAGTCGTGGCTTTGCATCCTATTTGGTCAACAAATATCTAATAGCAGAATGATCAGTAAACACAATAGTCATTGATCCAATCAAATAAGAACGAAATTTATCTAATGCAAATATTACAGCAAGTAGTTCTTTTTCAGTTGTGGAGTAATTCATTTGAGCATTGTTTAAAGTTCTACTTGCATAATATATCACATAAGGCTTACCGTTTCTTCTTTGACCCAATACTGCTCCGACTGCATAATCACTTGCATCGCACATGATTTCAAATGGTAAAGACCAATCAGGAGGTTGCATGATAGGAGCTGATGTTAAATGTCGAATGATTTTATCAAAAGCATTTTGACATTCTTGATTCCACTCAAATGCAGTGTCTTTTGTTAAGAGGTTACAAATGGGTTTAGAGATTAAACTAAAGTCCTTTATAAACCTCCTATAAAATCCAGCATGTCTCAAAAATGAGCGAATTTCTTTAATGGTTTTTGGAGGGGGTAAATTGGCAATGACATCAACTTTTGCTTTATCAACTTCAATTCCATGAGATGACACGACATGTCCCAAAACAATTCCAGAAGTAATCATGTAATGACATTTTTCCCAATTTAAAATAAGACATTTTTCCTCGCATCTTTTTAAATTTTTTTCCAAATTTTCAAGACAATTATCAAATGTATTCCCAAAGACAGTTAAATCATCTATGAAAATTTCCAAACAATTTTCAACCATGTCGCAAAAAATTCTTAGCATACATCTTTGAAATGTTGCTGGGGCATTGCATAATCCAAATGGCATCCTTCTAAATGCAAATGTTCCAAAAGGACATGTGAATGTAGTTTTATCTTGATCTTCGAGTGCAATGGGAATTTGATAATAACCTGAATATCCATCAAGAAAACAGTAGTATAGATGACCTACTACTCTTTCTAAAATTTGATCCAAAAATGGTAATGGAAAATGATCTTTTCTAGTGGCGTCATTTAATTTTCTATAATCAATACACATCCGCCAACTAGATGAGACTCGATTTGTTAACAATTAACCTTTTTCATTTTTTATCACTGTGATGCCAGATTTTTTTGGAACTACTTGTGTTGGGCTTACCCACTTACTATCAGAAATAGGGTAGATAATCTCAACATCAAGTAGGTTGAGAAGTTCAGTTTTCACAACATCTTTCATTTGTGGATTTAATCTCCTTTGTGGTTGTTGAGATGTTTTAGCATTTTCTTCTAAATGAATTTTGTGTGTGCAAATTAGTGGATTAATGCCCTTGAGATCTTTTAGTGTCCAACCAATTGCATTTTTATGTCTTTTAAGCATATCAACTAATTTACCTTCTTGATCATTTTCTAGTTTGGAAGAAATTACCACCGGATATGTTTCATCTTCTCCAAGAAATGCATACTTCAATTCTTCTGGCAAGGGTTTTAACTCCAATATGGGTGGTTCGTCTTTGTTTTCATATTTTGGATCAAATTCTTTCTCTGATCCTGGTAACGAGTGATACCTAATAAAATCATCAAGATCAATTTCAATATTTTCTTTAACACTTTCAATTGAACAAATATCTAATTGATCACGAGTACTCCCTTTTTGAATGTTTTCCTCCACAAGAGTTTCAATAAGATTTTCATCTTCACTTTCATCTCCTTTGTCATGTGGTTGCTTACAAAGATTAAAAACATTGAGCTCCAAGGTCATGTTACCAAATGACAACTTCATTATTCCATTCCCGCAATTTATAAGAGCATTAGAAGTTGCTAAAAATGGACGACCCAGAATTACAGGAATTGCATTACAAGCTTCGATAGGTTGTGTATCTAAAACTATGAAATCGACAGGATATACAAAGTTATCAAATTGGACCAATACGTTTTCTACCATACCTCTTGGCACTTTAACAGATCTATCGGCAAGTAAAAGTGTTACCGAAGTAGATTTTAACTCGCTTAGATTGAGTTCTTGATAAACTGAATATGGAAGTAAATTCACACTAGCTCCAAGATCAAGCAAGGCTTTTTTAATCTTTCGTTCTCCAATAATACATGAAATAGTAGGACAACCAGTGTGTTTGTATTTCAAAGTATTATTATTTTGAATGATTGCACTTACTTGTTCGGCTAAAAATGCTTTCTTTTTCACATTCAATTTTTTTTTTTACAGTGCACAAGTCTTTCAAAAATTTGGCATATGATGGTACCTGTTTTATTGCATCTAATAAAGGAATATTAACTTTTACTTGTTTAAAAATATCATATATATCATAATTCAAATTTGATTTTTTTCGTATTTTTTAATGCATGAGGGAATGGTGGTGACACTGTCTGTTGAACCTCCTTTTCGCAAGTTATGGGTTCCACTTCCTTACCCTTTGGAGTTGATTTATCATCATCTTCACAAGGTTCAAGAATGGATTTTTCCACAACCTTACCACTTCGAAGGGTAATAACAGATTTTACCTGATCCATCGATTGAGTTCCAAAATTCCAGTTTGTGAATGATGATCCTTGAGATTAGGCAGAGGTTGTGAAGGAAATTTACCTTTTTCATTAACATTAAATGCAGATGCAAATTTAGCAAGAGTATCTTTCAAATCTGTCATGGTTTGAGCAGTTTGAGTATTGATAGACTCTTGCTTTGCAATAAAAGAATTCAATGTATCTTCCAAATTTCTTTTAGGTGGAGGAACATAAGGTGCATAATTTTGAAAATTTTGTTGATTTTGGAAATTTGGTTGTGAAAATTGTGCAGCATTATCATTCCTCCAACTAAAATTTGGATGATTTCGCCAACCTGGATTGTAATTTTGAGAAAATGGTTCAAAATTTGGCCTTTTGAAATTGTTCAAAACATTGGCTTATTCATGGAGACATTCTTTAAAAGAGGGCAAAGTGGGACAATCTTTTGTAAAATGATCACTTGTATCACAGATGTGACACACAATTTCTTGAACATATTTTAATTGACCATTCTTTTTCAATTCAAGTGCCTCATCTTTTCTTGCCAAAGAGGTAAATCTAGCTTGAAGATCATGTTCATCTTTGAGAGTGCACATACCTCCACCAGATGTAGGAGATTGAATCTTGTTTGATGGTTCGATTGTACCTATAGTGTCCCAATTTTGAGCATTTTCAGCTAATGAATCGAGATACTCAATTGCCTCGTTTGGATCTTTATCTTCAAATGTTCCATTACACATAAATTCAACCATTTGCCTATCTTTAGGTGTTAAGCCTTCATAAAATTTAGAAACAACTCTCCAAATTTCAAAACCATGATGTGGACAAAGATTAACCAATTCTTTGTATCTATCCCAACACTGATAAAAAGTTTCTCCTTGTTTTTGAGTGAAAGTGATGATTTGCCTTTTGAAAGAATTTGTTCTATGAGATGGAAAAAACTTTTTCAAAAATTTTTGTTGCAATTCATCCCATGTTCAAATAGATCCCGATCTAAGATTTTGTAGCCAAGTTTTAGCTTTATCTTTTAAAGAAAAAGGAAAAAGCTTAAGTCGAATGGTGTTCATGCTACAATTTACATCATTATATGTGTTGCACACTTCTTCAAATTCTCGTAAATGCATGTATGGATTTTCAGAATCTAAGCCATGAAAATTGGGTAAAAGTTGGATAATACCAGGCTTAAAATTGAAATGAGATGCATCAGGGGGAAAAACTAGACATGAAGGTGTACTAGTACGTGTAGGATTCATGTGATCTCTAAGTGTTATTCGTCTATCATGATCATGTTGAGATTGAATTTCATCTTCATTTTCTTGGATGGGTTCTTCCGCCATGTTTTGTAAAAATAAAGGGTTATTTCGAATGAGTCGACCACTAAGTGTACGTGACAAAATGCTCATGCAAATGCAAATGCAAAAGAATAAAAACAGACAAAAACAATAAAAATTCAAATAAACAAAAATAAACAAAATTAAATAGACTTGAAATTAAATTATACTTCCCCGGCAACGGCGCCAAAAACTTGTTGCGACTTTGATTGTTGCACTCCCAAGAGCAGGTTGTTCACAAGTAGTATAATTCGATGAGTTCGAATATCGTATCCACGAGAAAGCTAAGGTAATTACAAGTCCACTACAATGTCTTATTTATTTATTTTTTCATTTAGTTGTTTGAATCTTTAATTGGTAATTTTTAATTATTCAAATTTTAATTTAAGTAGTTGAGATTAAAGGATCAACTCTTGGTATTTTAATAAAGTTAACATTAACGAACATTATTGAAATCCACTTAATAAAATGGTTCCAATATATTAAATAATCATATTTATATTATTTTATATATTATTATCTTATAAGTATATAATATATACCAAAACTTATAAATGTTGTCAAGTATTTATTGTGCTATATATATATTTGTAAATACTAAATCAAGGTTTCCACTTTAAATGGTTGTTAAACCAAACTAACATTTAAATGGTACCAAGAAATTAATATTATGATATATTTATATATAGTAAATCAAGGTTCCCACTTTAAATGGTTCGTAAAACCAAACAAACATTTAAATGGTTCCAAGTAATTTAATATTATAATATATTCATATATAATAAATCAAGGTATCCACTTTAAATGGTTGGTAATATAAAACTAACATTTAAATGGTTCCAAGAATTTAGTGTAACATATAGCAACAATAAATCTAAACTCCCATTTATAAGTAGTTTATAAAAATGCTTAAAGAAATAAATATAACATAAACAATAAATAATGATTAAATAATATAAAACATAGATTCTTATCTTTTAGTAACCTTATTATCATCCCAAGAGTTTCTCCTTTTCATCTCAACTTTAGGAAGTTAGCTATTCATTATTCAAAGTGTAAAACTTTGAATATGAAATTAACATGCTAATTATATTTAAATGAAGAAATAAAGGAAAAATATAGAGAGAAATATTATGAACTCAAAGGTTTGTTCATAGAATGAGGGATATCTCAATTCATTAAAATGCACCCCTATTTATAGCCAAATTTGGGAAGACAACCACAAATAAAATATTATTTTTTTTACACAAGTCTTCATTGGTGTTCCAAGATATTATATTATATTACACATCACTTTTGAAAATTTTCTTTTCCGAATTTGCTTCTTCACATAAAAAGAAACATGTGGATAATTGAGTTGTCTAGTTGTGGTATTTTTTTCAAACCATTTGACCAAGTAATTTGAGAGATATGGTCAAAATACTAGAGCATGGTAAAACTGCCACTCCTTTGATAACTTTATTTGTTGCTTTATATAATCCCAATTGTGAGAGGATTTTTATCTCATGCTTGCCACCAATATTGTAGATATTAACATCAACTTTCTACAGGTCCAAGAATCATCTTAATCCCATTTGCAACGCCAAGTTTATTCTTGTTTTATTGAACCTGTAAAAAATAGTAAAAACTTGTAATTACACAACAACTTATATTTTATACAATTTATTATAAAACATATAATATTAAACATTTAATAAAACAAAAACTATATATTTATATTATAAAACATTTAATTAATGTACAATTTTTATGTTTATCATTCAGCAAGAAAAAGGTGAGTCTCCAAGGAGAAATAAGAAAGAAAACAAGAGAGAAAAGTAGAAAGCAAAGCAACTCCGTCTCCTCCGCGCCGCGTCGTCGTATTGATTTGTTTTCGTTTCAAACAAATCCAAGGCATGTATATACGTTTCTTTTCTCTTCAATCAAGCCATATAAGTAATTTAAAACATAATATGATCCATGGAGCATAAACCGAAAAGGTACAGCAAGTGTTATAAAAATTCTGCACAGATTTTTTTGGCCCTCCCACTTGTGCTTCACGTTTTTGTTGGTTTTGTGGTTTCAGGAGGTTGGCTCGATTCCACGCACCCAAGGCTGCATCTAGACATGTACTAGGGCATGTTACGGTCGTGTTAGTCCATTGGTACCAGCCCCTACACGCTGGAGGAAGAGATTTGACAGCAACTCTTCTTATGGCAATTTATGAGTCTCGAATTTTTGTGTTGCTTGTCTAAGGGAAGTGTTCTGATCTTGGCTGCCCTAGGGGCTGTAGCCATGGTTAGAACCTCTCCTTGACATGTCTAGGACGTGACAAAGATGCCCCCTTTCATGGCTTGGTTCATGGTCCCATCGGTTTTCAAAACAAACAAGAACAGCCCCCTTCGGTTTTAAAATTCTGGTTTTTGTTGAGTGTGTTGAGTTTCGGTTTTGAGGTGTCAAGTGGGTTGTGCTTGGCTTCTAGCCCTTAGCCATGACTCATACAACACCTTATCATGTCTATCATGGACCATGGTTAACCTCATAGCCATTGGATTCTTCATTTGACAGCAAAACAAGCAACACCCCCACGCGTGCCATGTGTGTGTTCTCGGGTGAAGCTTGTATTGTCGTAGGTGTTGGCTGGAATTGTGGTTGGCCTAGGGCCCTTATCCATGGTTCAAACCATACCTTAGGATGTTGGTAAGAGTCTCTGGTCGGTGGTTCAAGCCCCAATGGCCATTAGCCTTGCAAATGGCGCAAAGAAGCGCAACAGCTGCTGCTGTAATTTTCTTGACAGCAACTTTGTGCTTTGGTTCAGAGGCTCGTTTGAGTTCTTGGTTGACTTTTAGCCTATGGCCTTGGACTGAACAGTGCTTTATGGATTTAGAAAGGTCATGTTTTTGGCCGTTCATGATTTGGTTAAGTTTAAAGGTCGTACGAGAATTTACGGTGCAATGTGCCAAAGTGACTCTCGAAAGAGCGTTTCATGATTTTGGCCTCCATGCATAATTTTCGTGTATTACAGCCCTAGGGATTTATTTTCCAGTATATTAGGTGTATTTTAATCATGACTAAATGATGGTTCAATGTTGGTTCGGGTTGGTACGGAGTCATGGTTAAATATTAAGTTTGTTGGGCGTAATAGTCTCGTTTTTAGTTCGATTTTGAAGCGTTGGTCAAGTTAAGTTATTTGCATAGTCAAGTCAAGTTATTTGCATGTTTTTCATGTTAAAATTAGGTCGCAGCGAGCCTGGGAACGGTCCAACCCATTTGGTAAAATAAAACAGGATATTTAATTATATTACGTGCATAAAAATATAAAATGTTCATTTTTGAGATATATGTGATATTGCTTGTGGCCACTTCACACTCATGGGATTGCAGCTTATCATGGGATTATTACTTCATCTGGTGGTCACTGACCAGTTCGTGTTCATGTATTGGTACGGATATCCAGTCCAAGGGCTGTGATGATCTCTACCGCCCAGTATATTGTGGTTTAGTCTGATCAGACGATTCAGTTCATGTTATGGGCCACTTGCGTAGAACATATTCTCAACAGAAAATTATTTTATGCTATTTCATGACAGAGCTCTATCGAGCAAACATTTCACTTACGATTTTCAGTTCAGTTATGCACGTATTTATAATTATTCATGATACGATTTTCACGTTACCCTTTACGATATGATATCCTTGCATGACATGAAATTTTACGATATATTTACTTGTTATTTACGATACATGCATGCTGAGTCTTTAGACTCACTAGACTTGATTGTTGTAGGTACTGATGAGGTCGGGGCCGAGGGCGGGGACCAGTGAGCGAGCTTGGGTCGGCAGTAGTAGGAACTTGAGGACCTCATTTATCAGTTAACTTATCATTTTTATGCAAACTCATTTTTTATCAAGATGAATTATTTTAAGTTGTTGTTTCGAAACAGATATTTACTTCCGCTGCTACTTTGAACATTAAATCTTTTCATCAGTTTATTTTATGAATGAGGCGAGTTATTTACTTTTAAAGAAAAATTTTAAATTATTCCGTAAATTTTCAAATACGAAATACGGGCCTCTACATCATGTGTTCGTGAAGGTCGCACCGATGAAGGGTGTGATGAGGTTCGGGAAGAAGGACAAGCTCAGCCATACATTCATCTAACCGTTTGAGATCCTAGAGAGATTTGGGACACTCGCTTACAGAGTCATTTTACCGCCGAATCTGGCGAGAGTTCATAATGTGTTCCACGTCTCCATGTTGCGGAAGTACATGTCGAATCCTTCTCATCTGCTTAACTATGAGGCACTTCAGCTGACACCGCACCTATCATTCGAGGAGAGACCCACTCAGATTTTGGACAGGCTGGAGAAGAGGCTCCAGAACAAGGTGATCCAGATGGTCAAGGTCTAGTGGTTGAATCAATCTGAGGAGAAGGGTACTTGGGAGACTGAGACCGAGATGAGGAGTTGCTACCCAGAGTTATTCGGTACGTTCTAAATTTCGAGGACAAAATTTTGTTTAAGGGGGGAGAGTTGTAAGGTCAAGGAATTTAATTCACGTAACTTGAATGCATGCAATCTAGGGTTTTATTTTAAATTATGTGTTTAATTATTTTTATGCATAATTATTGAATGGTAGTATTTACTTCATGAAATTTTAAAAGTCCATGGATTAGGGTTTCTAGATGCATTTCGCGCTCGAACGAGGAACGGAAACCGGAGAATTTTTAGGCAAATTAATTTTATTACATGACTAATTTTTATTAATTATTATAAGATGTTTTAAAGGTATTTTTCAAGAAATGGACTCTGTTAGATATTTTTACCCGCCAGAGCATAATTTTTAACGGTATATAAATTTTATTGAATCGGGGACTTTTTGAGGGTTCGGCTAATATTTTCAAAAAACTTTCGAACACGAAATAATTTACGGGAATGTGTTTGAATTTAATTGGCCTAATTTTAAGTTTATTGTGCTTGAAACTCCTTTTTCAACTTTTAAATAACAATTAGGGTCCATTTGCTTAATCTAAAACTATATATTTATCACCTAATTATTCCCCTAAGCACTCCACTAAACCTAATTATTCTACATCAGCTGCCCACACCCCTCCACTCACAAACCTCCCCGTGAACTGCATCAGCAAGAAGTCGATTTCATATTTTCCTTCGAGATCAAGCCTTCCTCGTGCCTCGGTCGTGACACTTCTAACATTTGTTCACACAAAAATTATCAGACACACATTGTACTCTCGTTTTTGCATCTCAGACGCCATATACATGTTGTTGTGTGTTTAATCTATAGCAAAACTTTCGATCCAACAGCCTGTTCGAAGATCTCTTAGTTGGCTTGCAAATTTTCTTAAAATTTCTAGCATTCTCTCACGTTTTTATTTTGGTGCAAGGGGGTGCGGCTTTTTGGTTGTTAGGGGCTGAACATGGTGTCAAGGTGATGTTAAGGGGTTGGAATTTTTTGCTGGTGGCTGCGGGTTGAAGAGCTGAGAGGAGAGTTTCCATGGGTTGGCTCGGTCCTTTAGGTATTTGTCGTGCGAGGGTCAGCTAGCAATGCAGGGACCTAGCCGAGCCTAGGAACAGACCCTTGTGGGTCTGAGACAAGGATTGGAAGTGTTAAACATGTGCTGGAACCAGCCCCATGCGTGGTTGATCGAGAGAGGAAGAGTTGGCGTCGGGTTGGTCATTTTTGCGAGGATTGTGATTGTGGTGGAGCTGCGGTCTGCATGGTGGAGCAGCCATGGGGTAGAGTGGTTCATGAAGCTCAACTCGAGGTCTAGGAGGGTCTGGTGGAGTCTGGGGATGGCCTAGGGCAGAGGGAGGCCGAGATACATGGACTTGAGTAGCAACTAGGGTTTCGAATTCTTGGTGCAAAAATCCAAAAGCATACCGGCGAGATTTTAAGAGTTCTAAGGAGTTTGAATTGAATGGATTTAAGTCTGGTATGGTGTTGTTAAGTCATGTTTTAAGTTTGGTAAAATTTGGAGAAGTTTCGGTTCGATTCGGATTAAAACCGGGACCCCGGTCTAGGTTTTAAAACGAATCGATTGAGTTTGGTATTGGGCTCGAGTTTACGTCTAAGAATGTTTTTACTATTATTTTGGGATGCTTTAAGGAGTTTGGTAAGCTTCGGTTCAATTTTAGAGGTCTAGGGGTAAAAGATAAATTTTTGGGTTTTCAAGGGCAAAATGGTCATTTTGCACCCGGGGTGAGATTTTTGTCATGTAGCGCCCTAAGCACAATTTTAACATGCTTTAATGTTTATGCATCATGTTCATGATTTTTAGGGAATTACGATAAATACGTTGCATGTTTGGTTTAAAAGAAAAATTATGTATATGCATGCTTTTATTTAAGTAGTGAATATGATGATACATTTTTTAAGGATGGGGGTTCGTTGTGACTGAAACGATGACACAATGACATGATGACACGATAGGTTGGGGCACAGTGGGCGGGTAAAGCTGTCCCTGATGTCTCCGCCACCGGATACCTCGTTTACACGTAGATGGATCGATCGAATAACATGATAATACGAAAGTCACAGCTGACGAACGGAATTCAAATTAAGAAAATGAACACGTATATGTCAATACGATGATACATGCTATGATTGCTATCCTATTTTGACAGGACACGATTATGCATATGATTTTACTCCATACATGAAATGTAGGTTGATTACGATATTTTTCACTGCTGCATGTTACGTATATGTATTTGTTATCACAGTACAGGTGTGTTGAGTCTTTAGACTCACTAGACGTATGTGATGCAGGTGATCATGATTTAGAGGGGACTGGAGGGGCTGAACTCTGAGCCGGTAGACTTGGATGTGCGCACGACCCGAGGACCACACATTTCCACACATCATGATTTTAGAAGAGTTGAGTTGACTTGGATAGTTTTATACACTGGTTTTTATTTACTGATGATTTCTAGTACTTTTATTTGTTCGTGATTTGATTGAGATCGATTATTTTAAACGGTAACATTTCTTTTAAACGTCAAATGTTTACGATTATTTTTTAATGGTATTTTTCTTTAATAGGGTTGCATGCATGCAAAATTTTTAAGTATTTATTTCCAAAATATGAGCTTTATAAAAAAAAATATTTCCGCATTTTTAAAATGGTAGAAGTTACATATGAAGTGGGCGAAAAAGCCTATGTGAAGGTCACACCCATGAAAGGAATGGTTTGATTCAGTAAAGCTGAGAAATTAAACAATAGATTTGTAGGGATCTTCGAGATTCTAGGGAAAGTGGGAACCATGACTTACTGACTAGCCTTGCCATCGAGAATGTGAAGATTGCACAAAGTCTTACACATTTCACAACTCAGAAAAAAATTCCAGACCCAAACCATATTCTCGAAGTCGTACCATTACAACATTCTATACATCAAAGAACAAAGGTCTAACCATGCCAAAAAAGAAACAACATAGGAGCTAGAAGAGAAGATGTGCTTTCAGTACCCTTATCTTTATTAAGATAAAACTAACTCAAGTTTCAAAGGCGAAACTTCCAATTAAGTGGATGAGTTGTGATGACTCAGAATTTTAAAGCACGAAGCATGTCAGCAATAAACCCAAAGTTCTTAGTTCAATGCTTATCAAACCAAAAACTAAGTGATGAGCTTGAATTTTCAGCTCAAATAATTAAAAAAATCATCTTGAGGAGCTCGAAGCATCGCAAACTCGCATGGACCAAAGTGTAAAAGATTTTAGATGCGAACCCCCAGTATGAGAACCCAAAAATTTAACTCAAAAAAGTTCATTTCATGACGTCCTAAAATACTCAAATTTCAGCTAAGGAAGAAGCTAGAAGATGAAAAAACCATTATGATGCAAGAGCCAACATTTTAGCTAATCAAGGTGACCCTTAGTTAGCTCAACTTTTACCACCATAAATAAGAGACTCTTGAGAACTAAGAAAGCGTGTGAAATGGTTGTCATTCAGCCAATTTTCGTCCTACAAATACCCCCCTCAAATCTAAAAAATAAAGCATACAAAAATCCTCCAAATCTCTCCCTAAATTCAAGCATTTCAGTAGCAAGTGGAGCCAATGTACATAACCCATATCTTTCGATACAGGGGTCAAAATCTGATATCCACCATTCACAATGTAGCCAAAGAAATTCTATCCAAATTTCAGCCCAACTCAATGTTAGATATCTTGAAAAACCTTCTCAAGAAGACTGTGTAGATTTTGTGCGAGAAAAAAACACTTTCGGTTTGTTGTCTAATTACTACTTCAATTTACCAAAAACAAATCTCCACCTTTCAAAATTTAGTTCCCTTCCATATAAATGTGCCAACCAAATTTCATCTTGATCTGACTGTTAGATATGTCACATCAACTTTTGCGCATTGATTGATTTATAGACGTATGGAATCCAAAAATTCCTTTTACTCTCGTCCTTATAAAACATCCAAAGAAATAATTTTTCCCAACCAAAATACAATACAATAAATCAAAGTATTAAATCAATTTTAACATGCATAAAGCTCATAAACTGCAAGGCTATCGGGCGTGCATTGCTTATGATCCGAGCCTGCTCACTAGTCATGAAGTGTTTGCTATTTGTTTTCTTAAAACGTGCTAGATTTTTTTTATCCATAATCTCCATAATTCGAAATATACATAGATATATACTTTAAAATACCTTGACACCATTTTCAAAATAAGACAAACAACTAATATTTAAAAATCCAAAGGAAAATAGTTCAAATCATAAAATCATTTAAATATTTTATCAAACATAAAAACATTATTTAAAAAATATAGCCCATACTATAACCTCTCAAAACCCACTCATACACATAAATAAATTGTCATAAAAATGTCATAACATTAACTAGTGCGGAGAACTAGTGTCGGTCCTCGGGTTATGTGCACATTCAGTCCAGTCAGATCAACCATAAAGACCTCCATTATCATTATTATCACAATCACCTGCATCAGTCATACCAAGTGAGTCTAAAGACTTAACACACCAAAATCTTGATAACAAATAGTACATATACAGATTACATACAACAGTGAAAATACTTGTACTTAAAATATCGTTTTCATGATAATGCATAAACTTTAAACAATAACATTTTCGTAAACATTTCCATTACGCATAAACTTTAAATAAAAATATTTTCATAATGATGCATCAACTTTAAACATTTTCATTTTCGTAAACTTTTTCATAAACATTTTTATAAACATTTTCGTAAACCTTTTCATATCCTCATAAACATATCTATATGATAATGCATAACTTAAACATCAACATTTTCCTTTTTATCCTTTCATATCATATATCCTTTGATCATGAACATATATATTTTTCCTTTTTATTGGATTCAGATCGTTAATCGTGACTTTCTTTTTCCTCATAAATCGATGGATCCATCTACATGTAACCACAGTACTGGGCGGCGGGGACATCAGCGACACTCTCACCCGTCAACTGAGCCTTGGCCTATCCTCATCGAATGGAAATACGATCGTCGGGCTCCCTCTGGGGCCTTCTCCCATAGACGGGCTCCCTCTGGGCCTTCTCCCACGAATGGGCTCCCTCTCGGCCTTTTCCCTTAAATGGGCTCCCTCTAGGCCTTTTCCCGTAATGAGCTCCCTCTAGGGCCTTTTCCCTCAAGATATCCCCATTCATATCCTCATATCTTCAATAGTCACAATTATTTCACCTACTCCAATGTTTCACATTTTCATTGCTTTATAAAATCATGCATTTTAATGTCATTTTCCTTTTAAAAACAAGCATGCAACATGTCTTTTACTGTAAATCAACTAGTCATCACAGACTCGACTCAAACAACGCGTCGTCTCAGACTCGACTCAACTCTAACCTAGGGATCCCAATGTCTGGATATTGATAATTATATCGAATCTCAGTCGATAGGAATGAATCAACCCTAAACGGCATCGATATAATTCATATATCCAGTGTCTGGGCGAAACAGCCGCAGAATTGACGAATCAGTCAAAAATTAAGCGAATCAGCCAATAACTAGACGAATCAGCCAGTAATTAAGCGAATCAGCCAAAGTTTAGACGAATCAGTCGATAACTAGACGAATCAGCCAATAACCAGACGAATCAGCCGGTGACTAGGCGAATCAGCCAATGACTAAACAATCAGTAGTCAATACATGTAGTGGCTATAAATCAATAGACTACAAACATCAATCTCATTAGTTACAAATATCAATTCAATAAACTAAGTATGTGATTTAGGGAAACTCGAGTCAAACCTCACTCGAGTTGTGCAATCCCAACTCAACATTAATTTATACCTTTCTTTCTGATACTCTGACTCTGTCGAAGTCTCGATCTCAAAGCCTGTCAAAACTCAATCTGACAATAACAATATTGAGGGTACGACATCAATACACCACTCAATCAATACTGGATATAATCAGAATTAAATCAAATTCTGTTTCAACAATATAATGTCATAATTCAATATATCCATCACTTTCATATCAGTCAGATATCAATTCCAACACCTCATAATCGATAACAATTCAATTCTGATATCAAATCGACTCCAAAACTACTCCGAAAATCATAACAATTTCATATGGTATTTGTTCTCTAGTCCGGTTTCGATTATACGATGTCTAACATGACAAGAACATCATATATGAATCATATCAGATTTTGACAATACCATAATTTCAAATCATATCAAAACGTAGCAAAACTTACGTCCAGTTGTAGCCTACGTCGATAGGAACTCAATACCGAAGTCGGATTCAAAATCGGACGGGCGGATTTCTCACAAACGGCGTATAGATTTCTTTCCCTTTCTTCGTTTCTCCTTTTTCTTCATTTCTCCCTTTTTGTTTCTTCTTGTCTGAAGAGTTGCAAGGTATATATATATATATATATACATCCACGCACATGCAGCAAGGCAAATGGCACATCATTCAAGCAACACGTCTCGCGCATATGCGCGACATCAACCGGCGCATATGCGCGAGACCTTAAGTCTCGGCGCGTGTCTTCCCAACTGCTGGTGCATATGCGCGACACATTTCCGCGAATATGCGCCCAACTCTCTTAACTCGGCATTCTTGAATACACCTGCTCGCACATGCGCGTCATGTCTCGTGCATATGCGCGAGACTTACTGTCTCGGCAATCACCCCAAATACTTGCCTCGCGCATATGCGCGCCCCTTCTCGCGCATATGCGCGAGGTGTTCTGTCCTCGCGAAGGATCTTTCGCTTGTAGAGGCTCGCGCATATGCGCGACTCACTTCGCGCATATGCGCGAGGTCCTCTGCCCACGTCGCGCATATGCGTGCATCTGTGCCGCGCATATGCACGAGGGCTACTGTTCATCGAACATTTTCATGCATTATCTCGTCTTTCCCGGTCCGATCCTTTCCGTCTATAATTATATAAATTATCCCCAAATCATTTCAGATTAATAGGATAAAATTCTCGGGCCTTATAGTCAAGAAGCTCCTAAATCTGTTGTTTGAGTTCTAACATCTTAGCTGGAGCTAGTTGGTATGGTGCCTTAGAAATTGGCACAATGCCTGGCACAAGATCAATAGCGAACTCCACCTCTCTCTCTGGTGGAAGGCCTGTGACGTATCAGGAAAAACATTAGGGAAATCCATGACCACTGGTACATCAGATATAGATGGAGTGGGCACATCAGGTGCGGATATAATACTGGCCAAGAAAGCCTGAAATCCCTTGTGAATAAGTCTCCGTGCCTGTATGCAAGAGATCATGCGAGAGAAACTTCTCCATCTATCTGGTTCAAAGATAAATTGCTCCATGCCCAACGGTCTAACCAATACTGGCCTTTACTAAAAATCAATAAGGAATCTATTCTTCATCAGCCAGTCCATTCCCAAGATAATATCAAATTTTGGCATCGGCAACACAATTAGATCGGCGTACACTAGGTGGCCCTGCAGTTTAAGATAGATGTCTCTGACCACGCTAGTAGATGATAGCTCTTCCCCTGATGGGACTGTCACTGAATAACTCACGTTGAGCCCAATGGACTTGAAGGTCTCTTAAACTGAGGTTGCTGCTGATGCTGTTGCTGCGGTGCCTGATAGGGCCTCTTGCCCTGCGTGTCGTTCTCAATGTCCTTTTGGTCCTTCTCTGCCGCCAAGGCTCTAGATACTGCAACGACATAAGTAGTTGGACCAGCAACCCTCACATTGCGGCGTAAGATCGGCCGCAACCCATCAATAAAATGCCTCAGCTTCCCCCGAGCATCATTAGCTATCAGGGGCACAAAGTGACACGCCCTTTCAAACTTCCTGACAAACTCTGGAACATTGCTGTCTCCTTGTCACAGCGTCATGAATTCCCTGGTCAGTCTGGATCGTACTTCCTCAGTGAAGTACTTGGAGTAGAATACCGCCTTAAACCCATCCACGTTAGTGTTTGCAAGTTCACTGACACTGATGCACTTTCCCAACACAGTCTGGCGTCCCCTGACAGAAGGAATGTGGAACACCTGACCCTATCTGCATCTTGCAGCTCCATAAATGCAAAAATCACAATGATGGATTTAATCCATCCCTCGGCTATCATCGGGTCAGTGGTCCCCGAAAACTCCTTTGGGTCCATCCTCCTAAACCTCTCATACACAGCTTTGGGTCTGGTCCTCGCCCCTGTGTCCCATGCAGCCTGGTTCCCTGCAAACTATGCAAAGAACTGAGTCATACCTGCAAGCATCTGTGCCTGCATATCAGGAAGTGGGCGAGGGGGAGTGACCCTCTCTTCATCTCGAGCCTCTCTGTCCTCCTCCCTTGCTTCACGGTTAACCATATGTCTAGGAGGCAAAGTGTTCCATAATTTACCCAACACGTAAACCCAACATGCATGAACATAATACTAATATCATAAGATGCACGTAAATTGAACTCAAACATGCACATGCTGAAATCATGACTGGATACATATTACATGAATGGATTTAAACTTTAAAACTTACAGACTTGAGGTGTGACTTCGTGAGCTTCTCGCAACTGGCAGTAGGTATAACCCTTTACAAGAACACCGTCTGATACCAACTTTAACGTACCATAATTTGAACTACTTGAAATTTGCGGAAAAATAAAAATTTTATTAAATGCAAAATAAATTTTCAAATTTGCATTAAAATATCTTGCTCGTCTAAAAATATTTGCAATAAAAACAACCAAAAAAAAGATTGCCAAAAGTAATAATCGATTAAACATCATAAACCACTTCATGAAATCAGAGTATTAAAAATCTTCATGCATAAAATCTTAAAACATGGGCGGTCCTCGGGTTTAGCCCCCTGCTCAGTCCAAGTTGGCTCATTGGTCCCCACCCCTCGTCTCCTCATAGTCATCATCACCTGCATCGATCAAGTCTAGTGAGTCTAAAGACTCAACATGTATAAACTGGAAATAACAAGTAATACGTAGTAAAACAACATGCATCTTTAGAATAGAGTGATCATACTTGAAACTTGAACGTAATAGCATAAACGTAGACGTGCCATCATCATAAAATTTTTCATAAACATGCTTGCTTCATACATACTTGAACATGCTTAAACTTCATCATTTTGCGTAGAGATATGTTTCAAAGCAAGTGACCCATACATAAAAGTGCTTGATAAGACTAAACCACAGTACTGGGCTGGCAGGGAAAGTCCACTACCACATACATGAGATCCATGTTCATGCTTTAATGGGTGGATTGGTCTCTTCTCATGCTTTACCGCTTTCCAATCTTGATCTAAACCTGGTCATGCTTTACCGGGGTGGAGAGGTCCTCGGCCACGTTCACTGACTTCCAAAACAATTCATAATTTGGTCACAAGACATTTAGGATACCTCAAAAACATAAAAATTAATTTTTTTTTGCACGTCGAACATACTTACATGTCATTGAGGGATTTGTTAGATCTCGCTCGAGTCCTTTCTACACATGCTAACGCGCTACGATGAACTATAACTTCCACAATTTAATCATGCCTATCGAATGCATCACCCATTGACTTACAAACTTATGGCATTCTGGAAATGCTCGGGACTTGACCGTGATAAACAACATGTTAATCCCCCCGACTCGACCCCGAAACAAATCATGTCAAGAAGTATGAATTTCCCAAAACAATAGAAGGTAACGGACCTTGCTTAAAACATAGTTCAACGTTCCCCAATCAGACTTCATAACATCTAAATAACTTTTAGTATACTTAGGACATAACGACTTAATAGTACCCAAAGGAAGCAGGAGAACCTAAATTTGAAACCCAAAATTCGTTTGAAGCAGCGCCAGACTGGCGCATAGGCGCTGCTCTGCAGCACTGCCTATGCGTACTAGCAGCGCCTAGGCGCTGCTCTGCAGTGCTTAGGCCCTTCTGGGTAGCGCCGCAGTGCGGCGCTAGTTCTGCGCGAATCAACCCAAAATTCTGCACAAGAGTTCCCGATGACTTCTAATGCATGCACAACCTCACCAACTCGAGACAACACCTCAAAATACACATGATCTTCCCATTGGACACTCCTAAACACAGCAAGGAACACTCGGCGATTTCCAACGAAGCCTACAACACAAGAAACTCAAGAATATGTCAAGAACACAATTTCATAAAATCACAATTTGAGCAGTCTCACGAAAACGATCATAACTTACTCTTTACTTATCCAAATATTTTGAATTTACTGTAAAATCAAAGGTATAAAAAATTCTACGTTTTATATGTTGAACGTTTTTCCAAAAAATAGACCGAAATGTCACAGTATTTAAAATGACAGCAAATTTCGAGTTTCAGATCTAAAATCGTTTCAAAACCGATCCAACAAATTTTTGCTCAAACTTTTTACAACATACATGGATTTTTACATATAATAAACATAAGAACATATAATATAGCAAGATCGATGCAGAAACAAAAGATTATACCTGCCTTTTGATAATTAACATTACTGAAACGACGACATCGAAGCTGGGAAGATGCGAGGGTTGATCCGGAATGATTTGTGGCTCGATTAGCTTGAAGAAAAGTGACGAAAACTTGCTGGAAAATTGGAGAGGGAGGGGCGGCTGCACTTGGCTCTTAGAACCCTAGCTTTTCTTTAAACAAATGGAAATGAAGAAGCAATGAAATGTGTGTGTATGTTTTAACGTGTATGTGTGTATGTGTAAGTGTGTGTGCGTGTGTTTTTAATAATTAACGGATAAAATTGTGCTTAACTAATAATTAACAACTAATTAAAATACTAACATTCCTCTAACTTTAAATAACATCTCTTAATTTAAAATAAAATGTACAAGTGACAAATCTTTAAGAACTTTAAAGTCATAAAATCACCTAATAATTAAATTAGACTTTTAAAATGCTAAAAATTAAATAAACCTTTTAAAATACCCCAAACCCAACTTAAAATAAAATACCACATTTTAAAAATTGCCAAAATCGTCGCCGGTCTCTTTTCCTTGGTCTCGCATCGAATAATCGCCTGAAACATGAAACTCAAGAAACATTTTAACGTGTATCGCATAAACATAAATAATTTAAAATAATGTAATTTCATAAATCATGCATCTCAAAATAAGTACTGGCATCGCTGCGGCGCTCGCAGTGCGGCACTGCGGCGCTAGTTCTGCGCGAATCAACCCAAAATTCAACACAAGAGTTCCCTATGACTTCTAATGCATGCACAACCTCACCAACCCGAGACAACACCTCAAAATACACATGATCACCCCATTGGACACTCCTAAACACAGCAAGGAACACTCGGCGATTTTCAACGAAGCCTGCAACACAAGAAACTCAAGAACATGTCAAGAACACAATTTCATAAAATCACAATTTGAGCAGTCCCACGAAAACGATCATAACTTACTCTTTACTTATTCAAATATTTTGAATTTACTGTAAAATCAAAGGTATAAAAAATTCTACGTTTTATATGTTGAACGTTTTTCCAAAAAATAAACCGAAATGTCACAGTATTTAAAATGACAACAAATTTCGAGTTTCAGATCTAAAATTGTTTCAAAACCGATCCAACAAATTTTTGCTCAAACTTTTTTCAACATACATGGATTTTTACATATAATAAACATAAGAACATATAATATAGCAAGATCGATGCAGAAACAAAAGATTATACCTGCCTTTTGATAATTAACGTTACTGAAAAGACGACATCGAAGCTGGGAAGATGCGAGGGTTGATCCGGAACGATTTGTGGCTCGATTAGCTTGAAGAAAAGTGACGAAAACTTGCTGGAAAATTGGAGAGGGAGGGGCGGCTGCACTTGGCTTTTAGAACCCTAGCTTTTCTTTAAACAAATGGAAATGAAGAGGCAATGAAATGTGTGTGTATGTTTTAACGTGTATGTGTATGTGTGTAAGTGTGTGTGCGTGTGTTTTTAATAATTAACGGATAAAATTTTGCTTAACTAATAATTAACAACTAATTAAAATACTAACATTCCTCTAACTTTAAATAACATCTCTTAATTTAAAATAAAATGTACAAGTGACAAATCTTTAAAAACTTTAAAGTCATAAAATCACCTAATAATTAAATTAGACTTTTAAAATTCTAAAAATTAAATAAACCTTTTAAAATACCCCAAACCCAACTTAAAATAAAATACCACATTTTAAAAATTGCCAAAATCGTCGCCGGTCTCTTTTCCGTGGTTTCGCATCGAATAATCGCCTGAAACATGAAACTCAAGAAACATTTTAACGTGTATCGCATAAACATAAATAATTTAAAATAATGTAATTTCATAAATCATGCATCTCAAAAACTCATTTTAAACTTGATTAAATAATTTAACAATTTATTAAATGCATGAGTTTTACGTGTGCTGATTTTGGGCTCTACATGGACAGATCTCTAATAACGCTCGTCAGCCTTACGCTGTGTCTAAACACGCGGGTACCAGACCTCTGCCGAGTCCTGGGGTACTGGTCGTGCGGTGTCGCGTATTCCTCGTGTCCCTGGCGGTGGTACTCACTCGGCCGGTCAAGGTGCCTTTGGGAACATGTGCCTTGGGGGAAGGATTGTGGGGACCCGGACGCTAATCATCTTTTGGATTTAATTATCAATTAAGATAAACAGGGTCTAAAAATTTTTTCTTTTTAAAATGTAAGTGCGGAACGTAATGGAATTAACTAATATACATCTCAGTATAAAAGTACAATAATGTACAACAATTATTCAAACTAGTCTAAGGTTTAACTACTAAATTTCAAGTATTAAACCAAGTCTACATCCAAGTCCGGAATCACCACTCTAATCTCTATCTCTCATCATCCTCTTGACCCTGATCCTGCCCCACCTGTTGTCATGCACACATACAAACAAGACAACAGCCGGATACTCCGGTGAGAATAAATCCCAGTATAAATAATGTATACATGCAGTTAACTGAATTAACATAAAAGCATGAATTATATCTTATCACATGTAGCATAGTCAATAACATGTATCAATACCAATCTGTAAATAAAACATGAATCGTAATCTACGAAACATAAATCAATACGGATCTGTAAATCAAGTTCCAGTCTCGATATCTAAGACTCGACTCATCTCTCATTCTAATCTAGGGATCCCGATCTAATTTAGACTTTGGTATGCTGTATCGAATGTCTACAATGGACGTCGATCTACATCCAAGCTCATCGATACACCGTAAGTCTAGAGTCTACGCGGTTTCTGACAAAGACTCGGCGATTCTGCCCTAGCTAGGCTGATCTGCCCTAGACTCAAGCTCTGGCTCTGCTATAATTCAATAGACTAAACATATCAATCTGATAATCTGCAAATATCAATGCAATAAAGTAAAGTATGTGATTTTGGGAAACTCAAGTCAAACCTAACTCGAGTTGTGCAATCCCGAATCAATATCTATTTATTCCTTTCTTTCTGATACTCTGACTTTGTCGAAGTCTCGAACTCAAAGCCTGTCAATACTCAATCTGACAATAACAATATCGAGGGTACGATATCAATACACCACTCAATCAATACTGGATATAATCAGAATTCAATCAAATTCTGGTTCAACGGCATAACATCATAACCTCAATATATACAGCCATACCATATCAGTCAGATATCAATTCTAACATCTTATACTCGATAATCACTCAATCTTGATATCAATTTTTTACTCAACTTTACTCTAAAAATCATAACAATTTCATATGGTATCTGTTCCTCAGTCCGGTTTCGATTATACGATGTCTAACATGACAAGAACATCATATATGAATCATATCAGATTCTGACAATACCATAATTTCAAATCATATCAAAACGTAGCAAAACTTACGTCCAGTTGTAGCCTACGTCGATAGGAACTCAATACCGAAGTCGGATTCAAAATCTAACGGACGGATTGAAATATAAAGGCGTAAGGATTTTTCGGAGCTTCTTCGGCCTCTTTCTCCTTTCTCCTCATTTTTGAAGAGGAATGTTATATATATATATATATATCTCGTGCATGCATCAAGGCAAATGGCACATCCTTCACGCAACACGTCTCGCGCATATGCGCGACAACAACCGGCGCATATGCGCGAGTCCTTAAGTCTCGGTGCGTGTCTTCCCAACTGCTGGCGCATATGCGAGACACCTTTCCGCGCATATGCGCCCAACTCTCTGGACTCGGCATTCCTGAATACACCTGCTCGCGCATATGCGCGTCATGTCTCGCGCATATGCGCGAGACTTACTATCTCGGCAATCACCCCACATACTTGCCTCGCGCATATGCGCGCCCCTTCTCGCGCATATGCGCGAGGTGTTCTGTCCTCGCAAAGGATCTTTCGCTTGTACAGGCTCGCGCATATGCGCGACTCACTTCGCGCATATGCGCGAGGTCCTCTGCCCACGTCACGCATATGCGCACATCTGTGCCGCGCATATGCGCGAGGGCTACTGTTCCTCACACATTTTCATGCATTATCTCGTCTTTCCCGGTCCGATCCTTTCCGTCTATAATCATATCAATTATCCCCAAATCATTTCAGATTAATAGGATAAAATTCTCGGGCCTTACAAGGATGTTCTCGCCGACTAAGACATACCTCGGGAGATGAATCTTACTCAGAAGAGGCATGCTTTAGTTTCGGTGATCGCAGCATCCGCCGTTCCATCTCTTGTGCTGGCTCGTGGACATAGGATTGAGGAAGTTCATAAAATGCCTTTCGTTGTGTCTGATACTACGGAAGCTGTTGAGAAAACAAGCCTTGCTCTTAAGGTACCCAAGTAGGAGCATTGCCTGATGCTGAGAAGCGATTATCCGGCCAGGAAATGGGAAGACGCAAAACCGTCGCTACATTTTTCAGAAAGGACCTCTCATCGTGTATGGTTCTGAGGGGGCGAAGCCGACTAAGGCATTCTGAAACATCACTGGCGTTGGATGTTGGATCTCGGTTTTTAATGCCCAAACGCCGAGAAAGTTTTAAAATTTTTTAGATCTTTTCAAGATATACTTGAGCACTCATATAGTTTTAATAATTAAACATACATAGGATGTTTTAATTTTTTTTACCTTTGGAGAAGGATTCATAAGGCTCGAACTATTCCAGGATTAGCGGAGATAGCTCTTGATGTATTTCTTACGAACTTCCTTCGAGGCTCATTTTTCTTCAATCCTTCTATCAAGTCCACGACTGGTTGATTTGTTCTTCTTCCAAATAGCACAAGAATATTTGGAAGAAGTTTCAACGTTGGAGATTAAACACGATAGGCAGCTCAAACCCTTTTCAAGAGAGGATGGCCGAAATATTTTGGAGAGGAGATGGAGGCTTTTCGAAAATTTGTGTCATATAGAGGCCAGTGTTTGTCACCTATTTAAACCAAGCCTTCATGACATAATTACAATAATATTATAATTGGGCCCCTTAATTAACATTAATGAGTTTTATTAATTAATTGGACTAGTTCAACTAGTTTAATCAATTAATCAAGGTCTATTATGAACTTTAATTATTTAGTATGTTGGACTTGTACTCCTACAAGCTCATTAAACATATTTTTCATTATATTTAATTTAATATTTAATAAACTCAACTTTTGAGTTTAATAAATTAAATCCTCAAAATTTATAAATACAACTCCTTGAATTTATCCTCTCAAAATTTCATAAATTCAACTTCTTGAATTTACTATCTCATAAATTCAACTCCTTGAATTTATTTTCTCAAAATTTAATTATCATAAATTCAACAACTTGAATTTATTATATCATAATTTAAATACAACTTCTTGAATTTATTCTCTCCATGAGAACAAATGATCCAGTGCTTGTTTGACCATCAATGATTCAGGCATACAGCTAGCCGTGTGTTCACAATTCTTTGTGATTTAGAAAATAATCCTTTATTCGGGCTTACCCTAATTTGCCCCATTCTATGTATCAACAATTGATCATGAGAATATAAGAATTCATATTTCTGATTAAACTCATCGAATCATGGTAAGAACACTTGTAGCATCTCCCCATGATTCCCTATGTATCATTGATAGTGCCTGCAAGAACCAGTCGATTACGATTAACGTACAGTACGGTCCCTTCATCTCATATATCCCGATCGAATCTGCAACCATTTGTTCATCGAGGGTTGGATAATAATTCGATAACTATGTGACACATCTTTGAGAATAAATAGTGGCATCGCATGTACAATAGGATAACTCCTTCTCTAACGTATTCCATGCACTATTATTTCATCATATCAGATATGATATCCACACCCGTAGGTAAGCGGTGAATTCCCGACTACAATGCACTGGCTCCTACATGTGTCGTAACTGTACCCAATCTCGCCACCTGATGACCCTCCTGGAGTCAGTAAACAAGTCAAAGCACAGCCCTTGCATATAGAGCCTCAGTGTTGTCCCGGTCGTAAGGACTAATGATGTACAATCATAACCACAGACTTATCCTCTCGTTGAATGATAACCACTTGAAAAGTCCGAGGGAGGGTAGTTTGGTATAATCATCATATTACTACCCATCTCCATGTTTGGACATCTCTATACCCTTACAAAGAAATATGGCACACAAAGTCACAGATGCTAGTCTCAAGCTCAAGCAAACTTTATCCACGTTTTAGGCGGTTGAATCGACTAGGAACGAATTTAGATCATACAGTGTTTAAAAATGAGTTTCAACATCAAATTGCGATTCATTTGTATTAAAGTATAATCAAGGTCTTTATCTATATTGTTCACATGAGTATACAGATAAAGAAATAACAACTGGTACCAAGTCTCTTTGAACTATGTACTTAAGCCAGGAGGTCTTGGGTTCGAGACTTGGGGAGGTACCACTCCACCATCCTGGTGTGGAGAGTTCTATGAGTAATGATGCATGGGAAAGACCCTGAGGGAAAAGACCCCAGTGGGAACCCAAGATGGGACAAGGCCTCCGAGGGAGCCCAAGATCGGGATAGCAAGATTGGTTGCTATGTTTAAGTCCATTAGTATACTACTAGCCATAGAAACCAGTCTTGATTTGAAGGTCAATATCTTCCCATCCACCCCAAGCTTTCTTTTGTAGATCCATTTGCATCCTATGGGAAAGATTCCCTCAGGTGCATCCACCAATGTCTAGACATGGTTTGAATACATAGAGATCATTTCAGACTACATGGCTTCAAGCCATTATGTTGAATCAGTATCAGATATTGCTTCTTTGAAATTCATTAGATCACATCCAACACAAGTCTCATCATGGCTTTGTTCATGAAGAAGCGTATATCTTGCAGGTGGTCTAATAACCCTATCATACCTTCTAGGAGCTTGTACTTCAACTGCTGGTTGTTGGGGATTAGTTTCAACTTCTACAGTTGAGAGAGTATCTCGAATTTCTTCAAGTTCTATCATCTTGTCTTTTCTATCTAATAGAAATTCCTTTTCCAAAAAGGTTGCATTCTTGAAACAAACATTTTTGCTTCATTGGGGTGATAGAAATAATATCCAAAAGAATTCTTTGGATATCCTATAAAGTAGCAAAAAGTGGATCTACAATCCAATTTGTCTCCCACTGTCTACTTCACGTAAGCAGGACATCCCCATATTCTCAAGTAAGAATATTTGGGAGTTTTTCCCATCCAAATCTCATATGGTGTTTTACCCACTGCTTTAGTATGGACATTATTCAACAACATTGCCGCAGTTTCAAGAGAAAAACCACAAAACGATGTAGGCAATTCAGTGAATCCCATCATTGATCGAACCATGTCCATCAAGGTTCGATTACGACGTTCAAAAACACCATTCAATTGTGGTGTTGCTGGTGGAGTCCGCTGTGAGAGAAACTCATTCTCTTTTAGATAACCCAAAAACTCAGCACTCAAGTATTATCCACTTTGATCATATAGAAGTGTCTTAATACTCCTTTCTATTTGTTTTTCTACTTCATATCTGAATTCTCTGAACCTTTCAAATGCTTCAAATTTGTGTTTTATCAAATAAACATACCCATACCTCGAATAATCATAAGTAAAGGTAATGAAGTAAGATTGCTCATATTTTGTGCTAACACTTAGAGGGCCACAAGAGTCTGTGTGGATCAAATCCTGTAGACAGTGCGCACGTTCCACGTTTCCATTGAATGGAGTTTTGGTCATTTTTCCTTTTAGACAAGACTTATAAGTAGGTAAAGAATTTATGTCTGACAAGTCAAACATGTCTTCTCCCACTAGCTTGTGCAACCTTCTTTGAGAAATATGACCTAATCTAGCGTGTCATATTTGTGCGGGATTTGGATCTTCTATTTTCCTTTTGTTGTTTTTTTTTTTCCGTATGTGCTTGGATATTATTTAACGGAATATCTTTTAATTATAAGTTATAGAGATCGTTCGTTAATTCGCCGATTCCAATCAAACATTCATTTTTGTATAAATTGCAAATACCTTTAGCAAAACCACAAGAATAACCATCCCTATCAAGCATAGAAATAGAAATAATATTTTTAACCAATTCAGGAACATATAAAACGTCTCTAAAAAATAACTTAAAATCATTGTCCAAAATTAAAGTAACGTCTCCAATGGCAGTGGCAGCAACCCTTGCTCCATTTCCTAGTCTTAGAAATGTTCACCATCTCTAAGCCTCTTGCTTCTTCCCATCACCTGCAAATCATTGTATAGATGGGAACCAAATCCGATATCCAATACCCAAGAAGAGTAATGAATAGAAACATTAACTTCAATGTAAAACATACCATGGCCAGAACACTTCTGGGCAAGATACTCTATGCAATTATGCTTCCAATATCCAGGCTTGTTGCAGTGAAAATAGACTTGTTCTGACTTGTCAGGCTTTGTGGGCCCCGAAGTTGATTTCTTGTATGGCTTCTTGTTGGGCTTGTTCTTCTTCAGAGGGGTAGAACGCTTCTTGCCTTTATTTTGGGCTCCTTTTTCGCACCGGACGATCAGCCCACTAGAAGAACATGCTTTTCTTTTTTGATTGTGGTTTCATAAGTAGTAAGAATGTTGACCAACTCTTCAAGGGTGACCTCGAGCTTATTCATATTAAAATTAACCACAAATCCATCGAACGAGCAGGGTAGTGACAACAAGAGAATATAAGTCGAGAGCTCAGCAGGAATAACCACGTCGATTCCCACCAAGTTCTCGATGAGCCCAATCTTCCTAACACCATGCTCATGGACCAAAGCCCCATCTCGCAAGCGTGTAGTCATGAGTTCTTTCACAGTAGCATGTTTCTCTGAACGAGTTTGTACAGCGTACAATTCTTTCAAATGAAGGTGAACGTCAGCAACATTCACCACCTCCTCGAACCTCCTCTAAAGTTCATTCGATATAGAAGCCAACCTGTAGCTCTTAGCTTGAAGATCACGGTCCCACCATTTCTCAAGCTTATCTAACTCAGTCTGACTGTCATTAGCAGTTGCTTCCTTCAGCGGCTTCATATTAAGCACATACGCAATCTTTTTCGAGTTCAGAACAATCATTAAATTTAGAAACAAGTCTTTATAGTTAGGGCCAGTCAACTTGTTTTGATCGAGAATGATTGAAAGAGGGTTACGAGCAGTCATCGTAAATATACTGAAAAATGAAAACAGATAATAGTTACTGATAATTTTAAAATAATTATAAGATATAAAATATGGATTTGTATTTTATAAATTTTCCTCCATATAAAATATGGATTTTTATTTTATAAATAAATATGGATTTTTATTTTATAAATATTAAATAGTTACTGATTGAAAAAGGGAAATCGTATTTTCTTAGTGTACACGTAGAGTCCAATTAGCCAATTATAATCCCGAATAATATCAGCCAGTTATAATTTCTAAAAGATAAAATCCAATTGCATCTCTATGCAACCTCCGCTGTTTTGCCTCATGTTTAATAAGGACCCAATAATGTGACGTCGTTTATTTTCACGTGTCAAACCGACCCAGAAATATTGAATTGTAGTGGACGGTCGCCATGAGTTCCCCCAATAATATTAGCCGAATTCATGAGAGTTCCACTCAATTCACATCATATGTCCGGTCGAAGTCACAGCTTTCCGGCGTCTAGGCCTCGCCAATAATATGAGCCAGACACTGTCCGTGGGTAGCGATCAACATGCAACCGCGGTTGATGGAAGGCAAGAATAAATTAAACTCTTTTAATTTTTTTTTTCTTTTATGGTTTGATATAAATTTTTTTTCAGTTGACAGAGATGAGAGCTAGAGCAGAGGAGAAAGGTAACTCAGAGTTTGGGGTGAATGGAGATGGTTTGGTGACTTTCAGAGGCCGTATTTGTGTTCCTATTGGCGATGATATTCGACGAGACGTCTTGACAGAGGAACATACCGCACCATATTCGATACATCCAGGCAGCACCAAGATGTATCAGGATCTTCGTAGACTCTACTGGTGGCCAGGTATGAAGAAAGACATTGCCATGTTTATTTCTCAGTGCCTAACTTGTCAGCAGGTGAAGATTGAGCACCAGAGACCTGCTGGGACATTGCTATCATTGCCGATTCCTCAGTGGAAATGGGAGCATATTACGATGGATTTCGTGACTGGTCTTCCAAGGACGCAGAAGGGTTTTAATTCTATTTGGGTTATTGTGGATCGATTGACCAAGTCAGCGCATTTTCTCCCAGTCAAGACGACGTATTCCGTGAACCAGTATGCCGAGGATTATATAGCAGAGATTGTTAGACTTCACGGTGTCCCTGTGTCGATTGTGTCTGATCGTGACCCTAGATTTACCTCAGAGTTTTGGAAGAGTTTGCACAGAGCTATGGGTTCACGGTTAGCTTTCAGTACAGCATATCACCCTCAGAGCGACGGTCAATCAGAGAGAGTTATTCAGATTCTAGAGGATATGCTCAGAGCTTGCACTATTGATTATTCTGGTAGCTGGGATTCTAAATTGCCTCTTGTGGAGTTCACGTACAATAACAGTTACTAGGCGACGATTGGGATGGCACCGTACGAAGCACTTTATGGCAGGAAGTGTAGATCTCCCTTGTATTGGGATGAGATTGGTGAGAGGAAGATGTTGGGTCCAGAGTTGGTCCAACAGACTGCTGATGTAGTTGCTGTTATTAGAGAGAGGATGAAGACAGCGCAGTCGAGACAGAAGAGCTATGTAGATGTGCGTCGTAGGCCGTTGCAGTTTGAGGTGGGCGACCATGTGTTTTTGAAGATAGCACCTCTTAAGGGTGTGATGCGGTTTGGCAAGAAGGGAAAGTTGAGTCCGAGATTTATTGGTCCATTTGAGATCTTGGATAGAGTTGGTGATCGAGCTTACAGATTAGCCCTACCGCCAGATCTTGACAGAGTTCACAATGTTTTTCACGTATCGATGCTCAGGAAGTATATTGCGAATCCTTCCCATGTTCTTCGCCACGAGCCATTGGACTTGACGCCGAATTTGACGTACCAAGAGATTCCGGTTCAAATACTGGACCGCAAATTTAAAGTTTTGAGGAACAAAGATATCGGCATCGTTAAAGTTCTTTGGAGGAACCATTTGATCGAAGAGGCCACGTGGGAACCAGAGGATGAGATAAGAGAGAAGTATCCTGAGTTGTTCGTGCAGTGACGTCGATTTCGAGGACGAAATTCCTCTAAGGAGGGGAGATTGTAATAGCCAAGCCTGGTGTACGGTACGGTTTAAGTTTTCATAAGTTTATTGACTACTTGGTCAAGTTTAGGTATAGTTTGGAAGTTAAGAGTTTCGATTTATGATTTAAAGTATGGTTGGTTTTAGATGATGTGTAGTGCTTTTGTAGCGGCGTTACGATTAAATTCATGATAATTCGTATGCTGAGCCAATTGGTATGAGGCAAATTGGAGTGGTTAGATAAGACATAGAGGTGTAACTTTCTTATTTTGAGTTTTGTCCAAATCATTGTGGAAGGTAAACCAAAAGTGCCCCGAAGTGTTTCGTGTGTTTCGACGTTCCTCCAGTGACACATGTTGGGAGAATGGGCATAACGTTTTACTCAGACGTCCATTTGATCTGAAATTTTGAGAGATTCAAGATACAACATAGAGCTACAACTTTGTAGTTTACCACTTTTCCAAATCATGAAGGGAAGAGGCGTTTCAGAAGCAATCTTTAGAGTGACAGTGCGCAGAGTGCGCGCCCGAGCGGGAATAAATGTCCGCCCGGGCGAGCCTACTTCGAAAATTTTGGATTTCTGGCCTTGAGTCCTGCGCTCGGGCGGAAAAAGATGTTCGTCCAGGCGGCCAGCGATTTTTAAAAAGCGTGTTTTTGGAGTTTTAAGTGCTTATATACAAGTGTTGCTCCATTTCTCTCATTTCTCACCTCTCATTTTCGGATTTCTCTCCTTGGGAAGGCTAGGGTTCCTTATTTCTTTCACTTCCTATCTTCGATTCAAGCTTTTAGTTGGTGATTTGAGTTAAGATCGAAGTTCTTCTTGGTGCTAGGAAACTAAGGTAAGCTTTTGGTGTTGTTATTTCTTGGTTTTGGAAGAGAGATGATATGGGTTTGTTGTTTATGTTGGTTTTATGGATTATTTGGCATGGGTTCTTGATTATAGAGTTGATGATGGTGTTATATACGGGTTATTGTTGTAGGATTTCAACCAAGGAGTTAGATTCAAGGTGTTCTTGTGGTTTGTAAGTGGAAATTCATCCATTGTGCTCACATGATTATATATGTATTGTGTTTCAAAGGTTTTATTGTGTCATTCCCTTCATTTGATTCACTATTATATATTGATACCTTTGTTGTATATTGTGGAGGACAATTGATGTCTCAACTTTGAGAAGGGAATACAAAAGAGAAAGAATATCAAAGTGTTTGATGAAATGCCCCAAAGAAAGAGTTTAAATGTTTTATGGATTGATAGATACATAGTTCAGAGATTGCATGCAATTAGTCGATCAACGACCATAGGCTTATATCCCTCAGAGTTGTCGATTTATATCGATGGGATACGAGCACCACAGACAGAGTTACTATTGATATCAATCCACCATAGTAAAAGAAATACCATCTCATTGTTATGCTATTGCTACGATATACATGTTTCAGAGTTGATGGTATTTTATGTTTTCAAAGCCATGTTTTACAGAATATACTATGTATCATTGCTATGTAAGAGTTCCACTTGCTGAGTTTTATACTCATTTCAGTTATTTCATGTGATGGAGATAAGAGCGACGGACCAGGACGTTGATTGTGGCCCGGAGTCATATGCATACGAAGTTGGAAGGAAGATGTTATTTTGCAAGTATTTGTGGATCATGATCATAAGAATGATATTTTGTATTTTGTTATATCATTTGAATGATCATTTATTTACTTTTAAACATTTTATGGTGATGTATTTTGAAACCTTCCTACCTTTAAAGAAAAACTTTTAATTCCGCTGCTATTTTTATTGTAAACGGGTCGAGGTGTCACAACCTTTGTTTCTCAAGTTGACACATGGCATGGTATATATATAGAAATGTGCTGATTCATTTCTCTCCACTTCCATCAGCTGAGAAACGAGAGAGAGTGGGGAGAAACTTCAATTCCTTATGCTTCAAGGTTATGATTTTGAAAGAATTACACATCCAAACTTCATTCCAAGTATAGATTCTTGCTCCTTGCATCAAGGGCTTCAAAAGGGTATATGTTTTATTAAGTTCAGCATGTTTTGAAGTTGAGCTGTTAAAGGAAATCAGATTTGGTTTCTATTTTGTGTTCTTATGATTGTTGTGAACATATAGTGGAAAAAGAGATAGAAGGAATAATACTATATGTGATTGTTATGAATTTCCAGCATGTATGGAATTGAGATGGTGCAGATTTCAGAATAGTACATGTGATTCATGAAGATTTTGGATTATGGTTATTGATTACTGTTATATGAGTTGATCGGTATATCGAGAATCCGCCGTTATGCCGTCGAAATTGCATTGAAATGAAATATTGAATCCCATGTGTATTGAGGTATACTAGAGCTTGATAGAATGTACATTGATGATGCCATTTCAGATTTGTATTGGCGACTTTGACATCGAGACTTCGATATCGACAGAGATTGTGCGACGAAAGGTATAATGCATGTTTTGTTTGGGGAAGACACAACTCAAATGAGATTCAATTTGAGTTTCCCAACAAAATCACATACTAGAATTATTGTTTATCTTTTGATATGATTGCGATTTGTTTATAGGTTTATATTCAAATCTCTTGATATGATGATGTCTTGTTTATAGATTTATATTCAAGCCTTTGAGATAGGAGAGTCATTGGCAGATTTGCCAAACTAGATGTTCGGTGGTATCGACGCTTCGGATCAGATTCACTCCGATTGTAGACATTCGATACAGACTTGACCGAAGTCTAGGAATAAGACGTACATTTATCCCGATTGGGAGGGTAGGTGACAGACAGTGACGTCTTATTCACACCGGGATCCCTAGAGTAGAGTCGATTCGAGTCAAGACATGATTTGATTTGGGTTGCATGTTTAGATAGATCGGTTTCATAGACTATGGAGCCATTGTTATTGCTTTTATGCATGATTTATGATTTCGTATCAGCATGTATACATGTTTTATACTGGGATTTGTTCTCACCGGAGTTTCCGGCTGTTGTTATGTCTGTATGGGTGCATAACAACAGGTGGGGCAGGATCAGGGTTGCGACAGAGATGAGAGATGGACATAGCGTGGTGATCACGGGCGTAGCAGACGAACTAGTAGTTGTACTTTTGATATGCACTGTATTTAATTACTGGTTTGTAGAATATTAATAAAACGAAGCATGTATATTATGTTTGTTGTAATGAAATGAATATAGAATTATCTTGTGCCTGAGTTATAAACATTTGATTTAATGTTAGAAGCAAAATTTAGACCCGTATTTTTGAACAATGATCCGACTAATCCCGAAAAGAATTGAGTTAGAGCCCGGGTCCCCACAACAGGTGGTATCAGAGCCGTAGGTTCTGTAGACTGAGATAGAATAGAATGAGCGGGGTAGATCGAGTCTTCTTCCTTGCTTTTGATGTGCTAGCATGATTTAATGTTTTCCCTATTATATGTTGTATTGTATCTGAGTTGATTTACAGCATATACTTGTAAAGACTGAATCAGAACCGATTCTGGATCAGAGGTATATGATCAGAGGAGGGCTGAGACAGATTGTATAGATTG
This sequence comes from Primulina tabacum, assembly GCF_025594145.1. Lineage (NCBI taxonomy): Eukaryota > Viridiplantae > Streptophyta > Magnoliopsida > Lamiales > Gesneriaceae > Primulina > Primulina tabacum. Next base: position 19,367,073 of record NC_134559.1, read on the forward strand.
TATCCTAATCTGTTTGATAATCAGATATGCCGCCTAGAAGGATACCGCAACCAGCTGCAAGACAAGTGCTAGAACAAGGTAGTACGTCAGGTACTCAAATGGATGTTACTGCAACACCGATGGAGACTTTGTTGAAGAGATTTCAATCATTCCATCCACCTACCTTGAAGGGCACAGAAAATGCAGTGGATTGTGAAAGCTGGTTGGATGATATAGAGATGTTATTTGAATCACTTGCCTATACAGATGAACGTAGAGTGAAGCTGGTTGGGCATCAATTGCAAGAAGTGGCCAAGAGTTGGTGGCTAACGGCAAAACGAGCCTTAGAACATCGAGGTATTGATATTACTTGGAAAGTTTTTAAAGATGAATTTTATCAACGTTTCTTTCCAGTGTCATACCGAAAAGACAAAGGGGCCGAGTTCGCCAACTTGAGACAGGGGCAATGGAACATAGAGGAGTATGTTGCCAAATTCTCGTCCTTACTTCGATTTGCACCTCACGTAGCAGGGAATGATGAGGCAGTTGCCGATCAGTTCATAAATGGTTTGAATCCGGATATCTTCACTTTAGTGAACACGGGGCGACCCAACACTTTTTCTGAGGCGCTGAATCGAGCGAAGGGAGCAGAGGCTGGCTTGATAGGCAGCGAGGAGCTTCCTATAGTGTTCAGGGTCAAAGACCGCCACCGTTCTCCACACAGTTTCCACCACCTCCTCCTCGATTTGATAGTGGAATCAATAGTAGTGGGAAGAAAGATTCTTTGAAAGCTAAGGGTAAGCAGTTCAAGAGAGCAGGGAGCAGTTCATCGAGCACCAGTGGGTCAAGAGAGAGAGGTCCTGGCCAGAGTACAGATGTGACAAGTGTATATTGTACTACTTGTGGAGGCCGACATGCCACAGAGCAGTGTCAGGGAGTGATGGGAATTTGTAATATATGCAGGCAACAGGGACACTTTGCCAGAGTTTGTCCCCAGAGAGGTGCCCAGAGATTTCAGAGTGCAGGGTCATCAGCATCAGTGACTCAGCCTGAGAGACAGACATCTGTACATTCATTCCAGCCACCATCTACACAGTCCCGGCCTAGAGCCAGAGGTGGCCAGACAGTGAGCCAACCTCCCAGACAACAAGCTCAGGTGTTTGCATTGACGGAAGAGCAAGCCCAAGATGCACCAGACGATGTGATTGCAGGTAACTGTTTTCTTTGCGGTTATCCTGCATATGTATTGATAGATACAGGTGCATCACATACATTGATATCAGAACGTTTTGCATTGACACATGCATTGCCTGTAGAGTCATTGTCTACTGTAGTGTCTATTTCTTCTCCGTTGGGAAGTGGTTTGATATCTATGACTTCAGTTAGACATTGTGTACTACAGTTTGAAGGGCATGAGATCGATTTAGAATGTGTTGTACTTGGTTTATCTGATTTTGATTGTATTGTCGGGATTGACATGTTGACTAAGTACAGAGCCACCGTAGACTGTTTTCACAAGATTGTCAGATTCAGACCTGAAATGACAGAGGAGTGGAAATTCTATGGTAAGGGTTCCAGATCTCGGATTCCCTTAGTATCTGCTCTGACTATGAGTAGATTGTTGCAGCAAGGAGCAGAAGGGTTCCTTATTTATTCAGTAGATTTACTGAAATCGAGCCCGACATTTACAGATTTGCCAGTAGTACGGGAGTTTACAGATGTATTTCCTGATGAGATTCCAGGGTTACCTCCAGCTCGAGAGGTAGATTTTAGTATTGATCTTATTCCAGGTACCGCTCCTATATCTCGAGCTCCGTATAGGATGGCGCCTATAGAGTTGAAGGAATTGAAAGCACAACTAGAAGATCTTCTAGCCAAGGGATATACCAGACCCAGTGTATCTCCTTGGGGTGCACCAGTGTTATTTTTGCGAAAGAAAGACGGTTCTATGAGATTGTGTATAGATTACAGGCAGCTGAACAAGGCAACGATAAAGAACAAATATCCTTTGCCTCGTATCGACGACTTATTTGATCAGTTGCAGGGATCATCTATCTATTCCAAGATCGATCTGAGATCTGGATATCACCAGCTACGAGTACGAGATATTGATATACCAAAGACAGCATTCCGAACCAGGTATGGACATTACGAATTTATTGTCATGCCTTTCGGTTTAACGAATGCTCCAGCGGTGCTCATGGGGTTGATGAACCGTGTCTTTCAGAAATATTTAGATGAGTTTGTGATTGTTTTTATTGATGATATTTTGGTGTATTCAAGGAATTTGGATGAGCATGCTAATCATTTGAGAATTGTGTTGCAAACATTGAGAAATGAAAGATTGTATGCTAAACTGTCAAAGTGTGAGTTTTGGCTGAGACATGTTGTCTTCTTGGGTCATATCATATCTGGAGATGGTATTTCTGTGGATCCGAGTAAAGTGGAAGCTGTGATCGGTTGGCCTAGACCGACTTCGGTCCCTGAGATACGCAGTTTCATGGGTCTAGCATGGTACTATAGATGATTCATCAAATATTTCTCCAGTATTGCGAAGCCGATTACCCAGTTAACGCAAAAGAATACACCATTTGTGTGGTCGGAGGATTGCGAGTCTAGCTTCCTAGATTTGAAGAAGAGGCTGACCAGTGCACCTGTCTTGATGATTCCTTTGGGTACTAACGATTTCGTTGTATATTGTGATGCATCTCACAGAGGGCTGGGATGTGTTCTTATGCAGCGTGGTCATGTGATCGCATATGCCTCTAGACAGCTGAAGCCACACGAGATTCGATACCCCATTCATGATCTTGAATTGGCAGCTATCGTATTTGCCTTGAAAATCTGGCGTCATTATCTTTATGGTGAGAAATTTGAGATTTACTCTGACCATAAAAGCCTGAAGTATCTGTTTTCTCAGTCAGAGTTGAACATGAGGCAGCGTAGATGGCTTGATCTACTGAAAGATTTTGATTGCGAGATCAAGTACTATCCAGAGAAGTCAAATGCAGCAGCAGATGCCTTGAGTCGAAAGGTTTGTGCCCTATCCTTATCGACGATAGGTGTTTCGAATTTAGTTGAAGAATATTGTTTGTCTGGTTTAGCGTTTGACACAGATAGTAGACCATTAAGACTTTCCACGATTCAAGTTGAGCCAGATTTGATGATGAAAATCAAAGAAGCTCAAAGAACATATCAAAATATACAGCAGTCAATTCAGATGGTCAGATCAGGACATCAGTCTGAATATCAGATACATGATTTTGTCATGTATGTGAATAACCGTATTGTAGTGCCAGATGTTTCAGAGTTGAAACAACAGATATTGTCAGCAGCGCACTGTAGTCGGTTCAGCATTCTTCCTGGTGGTAGAAAGATGTACAACGACTTGAAGACACAGTTCTGGTGGAAACAGATGAAATCAGATATTGCCGAATATGTGTCTAAATGCTTGAATTGCCAACAGGTGAAAGCCGAGAAAGAAACCCGGAGGTTTACTTCAGAGCCTATCTATTCCAGAATGGAAATGGGATCACATTTCCATGGATTTCGTGACGAAGTTACCTCGATCATCCCGGGGTCGTGATGCGATTTGGGTTGTGATAGACAGATTAACCAAATCAGCGTGTTTTATTCCATACAGAATGACATATCGACACGATCAGATGGCAGAATTGTATGTCAGAGAGGTAGTTAGATTACATGGTGTGCCGAAGTCTATCGTATCAGATCGTGATCCACGATTCACTTCTCACTTTTGGCACAGTCTGCAGCAGGCTTTAGGTACGACATTGCACCTGAGCACTGCCTATCATCCCCAGACAGATGGACAGTCAGAGCGGACTATCCAGACATTAAAGGACATGTTGAGAGCTGTAGTGCTAGACTTTGGCACTAGTTGGTAAGATTCACTACCGTTATGTGAATTCTCGTACAATAACAGCTATCAAACGAGCATAGAGATGGCACCGTTTGAGGCATTGTATGGCAAGAAGTGCAGATCTCCTTTATATTGGGATGATATATCTGAAGTACCAGAACTTGGGCCTGATATGATTCGTGATATGACTGAGAAAGTGAAGATAATTCAGAAAAGAATGAAGACGGCACAGGATAGACAGGCCAAGTATGCCAATATCAGACGTAGACCGCTAGTATTTGAACAAGGAGACAGAGTATTTTTGAAGATTTCTCCTTTCAGAGGCGTTGTCAGATTTGGCAAACGCGGGAAATTGTCTCCTAGATACATCGGTCCATATGAGATTCTGGAAAAGATTGGTGATCGAGCATATCGATTGGCCCTTCCTCCTTATCTATCCGGGATACATGATGTTTTTCATGTATCGATGCTGCGTAGATACATGCCAGATTATTCTCATGTCATTCAGCCTGAAGAAGCTGAGCTAGATCAGACGTTGAGTTATGTCGAACAACCGATACAGATTCTTGATCGGAAAGAGAAACAGCTCAGAACGAAGACTATTACGCTAGTGAAAGTCCAATGGAGTCGTCATGGCACCGAGGAAGCAACTTGAGAGACAGAAGCAGATATGAGACAGAGATATCCCGAGTTATTCTCATGATGTGAGTATTTATTCAACTTTTGATTTTACTGCTGTTTTTACATACTTTGATTAATTGATTTCACGTTCGAGGACGAACTAATATCTAAGAGGGGGAGAAATGTAATGCCCTAGATTGTATGTGGATAAAATGAAAAGATGAAGTATTGCTTGAAGGAAGAGACCGCACCCGCGCCCCTTCTGATGCTGCACCCGCGGTGCATGGACAGAAAATTGGTCATTTTACAGTAGGGTCACCGCACCCGCGGTCCAAGACAGAGTGCACCCGCGGTTGAGGGACAGAGAGTTGGGAATTAATTACAGAAATGACACCGCACCAACATAAACGCACCCGCGGTAATGTCACCCCACCCGCGGTCGTCGAATTTCAGAAAATGAAAGGCATGCCGTGGGCACAGCGCACCCGCGGTGAAGAGTGACCGCACCCGCGGTGCTACATGCGAGAAAGCCACCTTTGTTTCTCAAGTTGACACATGGCATGGTATATATATAGAAATGTGCTGATTCATTTCTCTCCACTTCCATCAGCTGAGAAACGAGAGAGAGTGGGGAGAAACTTCAATTCCTTATGCTTCAAGGTTATGATTTTGAAAGAATTACACATCCAAACTTCATTCCATGTATAGATTCTTGCTCCTTGCATCAAGGGCTTCAAAAGGGTATATGTTTTATTAAGTTCAGCATGTTTTGAAGTTGAGCTGTTAAAGGAAATCAGATTTGGTTTCTATTTTGTGTTCTTATGATTGTTGTGAACATATAGTGGAAAAAGAGATAGAAGGAATAATACTATATGTGATTGTTATGAATTTCCAGCATGTATGGAATTGAGATGGTGCAGATTTCAGAATAGTACATGTGATTCATGAAGATTTTGGATTATGGTTATTGATTACTGTTATATGAGTTGATCGGTATATCGAGAATCCGCCGTTATGCCGTCGAAATTGCATTGAAATGAAATATTGAATCCCATGTGTATTGAGGTATACTAGAGCTTGATAGAATGTACATTGATGATGCCATTTCAGATTTGTATTGGCGACTTTGACATCGAGACTTCGATATCGACAGAGATTGTGCGACGAAAGGTATAATGCATGTTTTGTTTGGGGAAGACACAACTCAAATGAGATTCAATTTGAGTTTCCCAACAAAATCACATACTAGAATTATTGTTTATCTTTTGATATGATTGCGATTTGTTTATAGGTTTATATTCAAATCTTTTGATATGATGATGTCTTGTTTATAGATTTATATTCAAGCCTTTGAGATAGGAGAGTCATTGGCAGATTTGCCAAACTAGATGTTCGGTGGTATCGACGCTTCGGATCAGATTCACTCCGATTGTAGACATTCGATACAGACTTGACCGAAGTCTAGGAATAAGACGTACAGTTATCCCGATTGGGAGGGTAGGTGACAGACAATGACGTCTTATTCACATCGGGATCCCTAGAGTAGAGTCGATTCGAGTCAAGACATGATTTGATTTGGGTTGCATGTTTAGATAGATCGGTTTCATAGACTATGGAGCCATTGTTATTGCTTTCATGCGTGATTTATGATTTCGTATCAGCATGTATACATGTTTTATACTGGGATTTGTTTTCACCGGAGTTTCCGGCTGTTGTTATGTCTTTATGTGTGCATAACAACAGGTGGGGCAGGATCAGGGTCGCGACAGAGATGAGAGATGGACATAGCGTGGTGATCACGGGCGTAGCAGACGAACTAGTAGTTGTACTTTTGATATGCACTGTATTTAATTTCTGGTTTGTAGAATATGAATAAAACGAAGCATGTATATTATGTTTGTTGTAATGAAATGAATATAGAATTATCTTGTGCCTGAGTTATAAACATTTGATTTAATGTTAAAAGCAAAATTTAGACCCGTATTTTGGAACAATGATCCGACTAATCCCGAAAAGAATTGAGTTAGAGCCCGGGTCCCCACATCAACGAAGTTGCAAATGTAGAGTAAGTATGTGCGGTTCAGATATTCACCAGTCAGTCCACGTGGAGGACTGGTAGTGGAGAGAATTTGTAACATTTGAAAAATTTGGGGCGGCGGTAAAATAATTAATTTTGAAATTTTAAAAGTAAAAACTGTCACGTCATTCAGAAGCAGTTGAATAGTTGAGTAATTTTTACGCAATGACGTGGAAGTATCTCGCCCAAGTAAGCTGAACCGTATGCGTAATGTAGTTAGATGGAAATGGTTGAGAAGTTTATTTAATTAATGACTTAACCATTTTTCCCCCTAAACACGTGGATTGAAGACTAATTCTGGATAATGAACCGTCGATGGTTTAGATAGAAAGCCTCTTTAAATTCTAGTGTCTGTCATCATGAGAGAGAGAGGGAGAGAGAGAGAGACCCTTTCAATCACTTTATCTATAAAAACAGGTAGAGAAGTTAGTTTTACACACGAAAAATATCAACATGGCGAAAGCAGGCAATTCAAATGAGCCGGATCTAGTGAAAGAATTTGTGGAGACAATGATAGCTTCTCGCAAGGCTGCTTATGAAGATAGCGTTTTTGAGAAGACGCTGGCAGTCTGGTCAAAGGTCGAAGAGCTTCGGTCCTCCATCGATGGAGGATGAGGCGTTACTACTCAGGAGATGTCTCTCCTGACGAAATATCAGCGACTCTTTTATGTCGCTGATGCATCATGCGCCTTCTCTGATGATGGCATATACCTCCTCATGCTCTTAAAAGAGTAGAGTACTCTGAAGAAGATTGCTTCCTCAGATGACTTTTTACGCACCTCCACCGGTAAGCTGATCGCTTGGTTGCGCAACTGGTTGAGGGCGGTAGAAGATGAAGTTAACGATGTACGATGTCATCTATTTGTTCAATAAAATTTTATTTTTTATTACCGGCTTGTCTCTTTATACTTCCATTTATTTCCTGCAATACAAACTAAATACACACAAGAACTGAATATATCAAGATAAATCAATTAAACCAAGCATATTGCGAAAATGAGAGAACTTAGCCTCTGGTAATGGTTTTGTGAAAATATCGGCTGTTTGTTAATCCGTATGAACATATTCAAGCCGTATTTCTTTCTTCATGACATGTTCTCGGATGAAATGATGCCTGATATCAATATGTTTTGTCCGAGAGTGCATAACTAGTTGTATGTGATTGCTATTGCGCTGGTGTTATAGCAAAAAATGGGTGATTCAGTAGCTGAGATGCCATAATCTTTCAATTGTTGTTGTATCCAAAGCATCTGAGCACAACTACTTCCAGCTGCAAGATATTCTGCTTCAGTGGTTGATGTAGCTATTGACGTTTGTTTCTTACTAAGCCACGAAATCAACCGTTCGCCTAAAAACTTACATGAACCGCTCGTACTTTTTCTGTCGATCTTGCACCCAGCATAATCTGCGTCTGAGTACCCTACAAGATTAAGACTTGAATCTTTGGGATACCAAAGACCCACATTAGCAGTTCCTTTAAGTTATTTAAGGATACGTTTAGAGGCACTAAAATGAGATTGCATAGGTTTAGCTTGAAACCATGCGCATAAACAAACCGCAAACATAATGTCGGTCTTCTGGCAGTCAAGTATAGCAAAGAACCTATTAACCCCCTGTACATTTTTGTGTCCACAGAGATTCCCCCTTCATCTTTATCCAGTTTAATTGATGAGCTCATTGGGGTGGAAGCTTGAGAGCAATTTTTCATGCCGAATTTCTTTAGCATATCTCGAGTGTATTTGGCTTGATTGATAAATATTCCATTTTCGGACTGCTTGACTTGCATTCCTAAAAAGTAATTTAATTCTCCCATCATGCTCATCTCAAATTGCTCCTGCATCATCTTAGAGAATCTCTCACATAGCTTAGAGTTAGTTGATCCAAAAATAATATCGTCCACATATATTTGTACAAACAATGAATGATCATTTTTTGAGAATGTAAACAATGTTTTATCAACCGTTCCAATTGAGAAACCATGATCAAGAAAGAATTTGGTTAATGTGTCATACCATACTCTTGGTGCCTGCTTTAATCCATACAGAGCTTTGTCCAATTTGTAAACATAATCAGGAAAAGTATGATTAATAAAACCAGGTGGTTGTTCTACATGAACTTCCTCATTTAATAATCCATTCAAAAATGCAGATTTAACATCCATTTGATATACTTTGAAATACTTAAATGCTGCAAATGCCAGAAATATTCTTATAGCTTCTAACCTGGCTACAGGGGCAAATGATTCATCAAAGTCTATACCTTCTTCTTGTCTATAGCCTTGAGCTACAAGTCTAGCCTTGTTTCTTATAATCAAATCATTTTCATCCATTTTGTTTCTGAATACCCATCTAGTTCCAATCACATGAGTGTTATTAGGCCGAGGGACTAGATGCCAAACTTTGCTTCTTTCAAACTGATTAAGTTCTTCGTGCATGGCCTCTATCCAATTTGAGTCAAGTAATGCATCATCAATTTTCTTAGATTCTATCTGACAAACAAATGCAGCATGCATAACTTCATTTATCATTTGATTTCTAGTTCTAAGAGGAGCAGTAGGGTTACCGATGACCAGCTCAAGTGGATGATCCTTTTTCCACTGAAGACATGGTCCATATGGATTTAGCTCGATAGGTTGAATAATTTCTTCTTCTTGCTCCTGTGCTACTTCCATCTGCGTTTGTTGGATGTCCTCCGGTTCGTTCATCTGTTGAGTTTGTTCTTGAGCGGTTGATTTTTCTTTTGATGTAATTCCCCCTATTTTTCTCAGATCTACCTCATCAACACTGCTTGCTTCAAGGTTAGTTGCATCAAGATTATTTATTAAATCATGTATGCTATTAATATTGCTATCATGACATATAGATGATTCATCAAATACGATGTGTATAGATTCTTCAACAGTGAGAGTTTTTTGGTTATAAACTCTGTATGCTTTGCTCACTGCTGAATATCCTAAAAAGGTGCCATTATCAGCTTTAACATCAAAAGTGGTGAGATGTGTTTTGCCATTAATGTGAATGAAATACTTACAACCAAAGATGCGAAAGTATCCAACATCTGGCTGCTTGCCGGTCCAAATTTCATATGGAGTTTTCTCATGATTCTTATTGATGATGGACCGGTTTTGAGTATAACAGGCTGTGTTGATGGCTTCAGCCCAAAACCTTTGTGAGATACCAGATTCGGCTAGCATGGTTCTAGTTGCTTGCTTCAATGTGCAGTTTCTTCTTTCAGCTACTCCGTTTTGTTGAGGTGATCTTGCTGCTGATAATTCATGTTTTATGCCATGATCTTCAAGATATGACAACAGGAATCGGTTTAGAAATTCAGTTCCTCTGTCACTCCTGATTCTGTCAGCTGCTTCACTTTTCTAGTTTTGAAGTCTTTTGAGCAGCTTGATTAGTTGATCAGTGGTTCGGTCTTTGGAGTTTAGAAATATTACCCATTAAAATCTAAAGAAATCATCAATTATTACGAGAGTGTATTTCTTTCCACCTAAGCTTTTTACGGGTATTGGTCCGAACAAGTCCATATGAAGAAGTTCCAGGCATCTTGCTGATGAGTTTCTTCCTTTTCTCTTGAATGTTGACCGGACTTGTTTACCTAACTGACAAGCATTGCAAATTCTTTATTTGGAAAAATAAATGTTAGGCAATCCAGATACTAATTTAAGTTTGCTGATAGTGGCAATAGATTTGAAATTAAGATGATTGAGCCTTTTATGCCAAAGCCAATTTTTATTTCCATTTAAGGCGACAAAACAGGTAGGTGCGCTAAGACAGTCATCATTCCATTTAACTTTGTATGTATTTTGCTCTGTATGACCAGTTAAAATGATATTACCTGCCGCTGTCTTGACAGTACAAATGAGTTTTTGAAATTCTACCGTGTAACCACTGTCACATAGTTGGCTTATGCTTATCAGATTATAACATAGATTCTCTACAAGAAGTACATCTATAATAATAATCGTGCCGTGGATAATCTTACCCTTACCAACAGCTTTACCTTTAGAATTGTCACCAAAGGTGATTGTTGGACCTTTGTAGTTGATTACTTCTGATAGAAGATCTTTTGTAGAACCCGTAAATCAGTAGACGTATAAGCCATGCATAATTCTAGGTTTTCTTAAATTTAATTGACTTCATTGCATGATGCATTTATTTGAAGTTAATTATTTATTATTTCAGTTCAGTAGATTGATTTTTAGCATTTCAGTATTTTCAGTGAGGCCGGACCGGAGTTGGAGTTTTGAGATAGAATTTAAGATTTCAAGAAATATTTCCAGAAGTTAATTTAGCCAGCAACCAAGTTCATTTAAGTTAGAAAGGGAGGTTTGAGGATTTAATTTAATTATTTGAGGTGATTAAGAAATGAACTCATTTAAGTTATTAAATTAAGGGGTTAGCTCACTAAATTATTTAAAGGATTAGTAAGGCTTTCAAGTATTATTAGTTGACTAGATAATCAACATTCCCCTTTATTTTATTATGCATTTTTCGGCCACCCTTAGTGCTAGAAGATTCATTTTCCAACTCATCAACTTTGACCAATTCTTTGCATGTAATTAGTAGGATAATTCTAGGATTTTTGGGAGCACAATTTAATTAAATAAATGGACATATCCTAGTCTAGAACAAGAGAAATTTCGGCCACTACCTCCTAGAAGCATCCACCAACTCATTTGATATCAATTCAAAATTTAAAATTCAAAGGAGAGTGGACTTGGTCTTGATTCTTCCTTATATTGTGCACCCTTCTCCTCACCCCTCATAACCATTTTTCCCCCCCTCTCCTTTTCGAAAATTCAGAGTGAATTCACACTCATTTTCAGTAGAAAAATCGTGAGGTACCTAGCCAAAAAGAAGACAGAAAAATCGAGAGCAAGGTAAGGTAGAAAAGAGAAGCGCTCCACCTCCTCCGTGCCGCGTCGTCGTCGTTTCGTTCGTTTTCTTTCGAAACGAAACCAGGCATGTCTAGATTTCTTTCAAACCTCAATCAAGTCATATTATCATTTATTTTTCAGTACATGATCATGTTTATTCAAGTAAAAATCGAGATCCATGTCAAAACATTTTGGAACAACACATGCAGAATTTTCGTTTTTCCTAGGCAAGCTTCACGTTTTTCTTGGTTTGTGAGTTTCAGGTGATTGGTTCGACTCCAGGCTCCCAAGGTGACTCCTAGACACGTAATAGGATGCATTAGGACCATTTTGGTCCATTCAAACCAGCCCCATGCTTGCTGGAAATTCAGAATGACAGCAAGTCCCCATAGGTGCAGAAAATGTTGTTCGAAAATTCAGTTTCTTGTCATGGAGGAGGGATCTGATCTTGGCTGCCCCAAGGGCCTATAGCCATGGTTGGATCACTTCCCTAGCATGTCTAAGACGTGACTAAGTTGCCCTTTTGGTGGCTTGGTCCATGGCTCATCGGTTTTTAAATAATCAACAAGAACAGCCCCTTTCCCCATTCGGCTTCTTCCCTTGTTCAGCATATGGTTTCGGTTTGTGTTTGCTTGGTGTGGATCTTGGTTGGCCTATGGCCCTTAGCCACGGTTCATATCATGCTCCTAGATGTCTAGATTGTGCCATGGTCAATCAAATGGCCATTGGAATGACACGAGACATCGACCATAGCATAAACACTACACACGCATGCACGTTGCTCTCGGTTGGACCCTTCGGTTGAGTTTTGGTGTGATGCGGATTGTGGCTTGCCTAGGGCCCTTAGCCATGGTTCAAATCATTCCTTGGGATGTTGGTAAGAGTCTCTGGTCGGTGGTTCACGCCCCTAATGGCCGATAGTCTCGAAACCAACGCAAGTCTTGTAGTTGCGCAGCTGCTGGAAATTACAGCAAGTTGCTGTGTCGTTTAGAAGGCTCGTTCGAGTTCTTGGTTGGCTTTTAGCCCATGGCCTTAGACTGGACAGTGCCTCATTGAGTTGGGAAGGTCATGTTTTTGACCGTTCGTCATTCGGATCATTTTTGAGGTCGTACGAGAATTTACGGTGCAATGTGCCAAATTGACTCTCGAAAGAGCGTTTCGTGTTTTGGCCTCCATTCCACCTAGATTTCGACCCTATCATTTTAGGAGCATTATTTTATGATTTTTCAGCGTATTTTAATCATGACTATATGTCGGTTCGGTGTCGGTTCAGGTTGGCTCGGAGTCATGATTAAATGCGAAGTCATTAGGCGTCATAGTCGCATCTTTTGAACGTAAATTGCATAGTTGGTCAAGTTTAAGCTATTGCATATTTTTCATAGCCCAGTTAGGTTGCACCGAGCCTGGGGACGATCCAATCCAATCCAGTTGGTAAAATTACGGGACATTTTCATTATGCCAGTTAATTATTTTACGTGCATTAAATAAAAAATGATTATTTTTGAGATTTATGCGATATGGCTTGTGGTTCATTCACTATGTGGGAGTGTTATTTTATACGGTCGCCAGTGACCGATCAGTTCAGTATGGTACCACCCGGTCGCCAGTGACCGGCCAGCTCAGTTCAGTTTCAGCCTCCCCGGTAGCCAGTTACCGATCAGTTCAGCTTAGTGCAGTGGCCACAGGCGTAAAACATAATCTCAACAAAAAATTTTACCAGATATTTCAGTACAGGCTCCAAGGAGCAAATATTTTTACCGTGATTATCAGTTCAGTTATGCACGTATTATAATTGCTTAGTACAGATTATTTTCAGTATGCCTCAGGACAGGATATGTTAACTCATGCATATTTTAAATTCAGATTTTTACTCGTTACCTGCGATATATGCATGCTGAGTATTTAGGCTCACTAGACTTGATTGTTGTAGGTACTGATGAGGCCAGGGCCGAGGGCGGGGACCAGTGAGCCAGCTTAGGTCGGCAGTAGTGGCACCCAAGGACCTCAGAGCAGCAGTTGTTATTTTTTTTTCCGCAAACAATTTTATCAGTCGTTGGATATTTTTAAATCGTTGTTGTTGGCAAAACTTTAATTTTCTTCCGCTGCAATATTTTGAAATATTGAACTTGATTCACCAGTGATTTTATGAATGAGGCCATTTAAGTTCTCTTAAAAAGAAAATTTTTAATTTTCCGCAAATTTTCAAGAAAGGAGTTTTAGGCCCTTCACAGTTGGTATCAGAGCGGTGGTTCTGTATAGGGTTTCACTACTACTGACCGCGAGAAGCTCACGAAGCCACGCCTTTGGTCTGTAAGTTTTTCAGTTCAGCATTTTGTTCAGCATTTTAGTTAAAGCATGAATTAGTTTGTCAGCATGCTTCCAGATTTTCAGTATTTCAGTGTTCATTTAAAATAAAGTATGGAATTATGCATGTTAGTTACGTATGGGTTATGTTGGAACAGTATGCCCCCTAGACGCATTTTAGAGCGCAACAGAGAGGAGGAGCCTCGCCAAGAAGACAGGGAGGAGCGTAGACCAGAGGGAGACCTACCACCTCCTCCACCGCCCCCACCGGACATGAGTGCCCAGATGTTAGCTGGGATGGCACAGTTCTTCGCACAGTTTGCGGGGGGCAATGCCGCAGCCGTAGCCGCAGCCACAGCCAGGCCGACAGGGCCCGAGGCTATGTATGAGCGATTCATGAAGATGCGCCCGAAGGAATTCTCTGGGGCATCTGACCCCATGGTTGCCGAGGGGTGGATCAAATCCCTCGAGGTTATCTTCGATTTTATGGAGCTGGGGGACGTAGACCGAGTCCGATGTGCCACCTACCTGTTCACTGGAGACGCACGCTTATGGTGGGAAGGAGCTTCAGTAGCCTTGACCTTGGCTACACTTTCATGGACCCGCTTTACGGAAGTTTTCTACTCCAAGTATTTTTCTGAGGAGGTTCGCACCAGGCTGACCACCGAGTTCATGAGTCTGAGACAGGGGGATATGACAGTTACGGAGTTTATCCGTAAGTTCGAGAGGGGCTGTCACCTTGTGCCCCTGATCGCGAATGATGCCAGAGCCAAGCTGATGCACGTCCTGGTGGGTTTACGGCCGATCTTGCGCCGGGATGTTAGGGTTTCTGACCCTGCTACTTATGAGATTGCCGTCTCCAAGGCCTTAGCCGCAGAGCAGGATCTGCGGGATATCGAGAGGGATCGCCAGGGCAAGCGCCCAGTCCAGGCACCGCACCGCCCTCCTCCTCATCAGCATCAGCAGCAGAATAAGAGGCCTTTTCATGGACCGCCCAGGAACCGAGGCCAGCAGCAGCAGCAGCGGGGACGCCCAGCCCCGAGGACTCAGGAGCACCCAGTCTGTCCCAGGTGCTCACGTCGCCATCCTGGAGCATGTATGGCTGGCTCAGGAAAGTGTTTTAAGTGTGGCAGTCCAGACCACATATTGCTGCAGTGCCCTCAGAGGAATCTGCCTACCCAAGGCAGGGTTTTTGCTCTCCATGCCGCGGAAACCAACCCGGAGACTATGTTGTTGACAGGTACCTTTAAACTTTAAGCTATTATTTGAATTTCCGCGTTTTGGGAATCGGGATTTAGATTTTGAACTTAGAACTGTTATAGGATTGCATGCTCTACTCAGATTTATTTCGGGGAAATTAAGCTAGAGGAACCCAGACCTTTGCATGTCTATAAGTTTAGATCTTGTAGTGGAATTCAACTTAGAGCTCCGCTCTTTCAGGGAGAATTTTTATATCTGGTTCCGCTACCAAGGCCTTGATAGATTCAGGGGCCACTCACTCGTTTATTTCGGAGATCTTTGCAAACTTTCTCAAGATCCAGACCATTGGGCTAGATACAGCCTTTTCAGTAGTGTTGCCGTCAGGCGAGGAGATGGCAGCTACCAATGTTATCCGAGATATAGACCTTGAGCTGCACGGTAATCTTGTTTATGCGGATCTGATTGTGCTACCGATGCCGAAATTTGACATCATCCTAGGGATGGACTGGCTATTGAGGAACAGAGTGTTGATAGACTTCCAGCGGAGATCCGTTCTTGTCCGATCGCCTGGAATGGAGCAGTTCTTATTTGAGCCGGACAGGTACTTTTCTTTACCGCGCATTATTCCTTATGTTCAGGCTAGGAAGCTCATGAATAGAGGGTGTCGGGCATTTCTAGCAACCTTTTTATCTGTCCCCGAGGAACCCAGCCAGTCAGCCTCAGATGTTCCGGTTGTCAGAGAGTTCTTAGACGTTTTTCCCGAAGACGTCTCTGGTATGCCACCGGAGAGAGAGGTGGAGTTTTCCATTGAGCTTATGCCAGGTACGGCTCCGATATCCAAAGCGCCGTACCGACTAGCACCAACAGAGATGTCAGAGCTTAAGAAGCAGATTCAGGAACTTCTCGACAAGGAGTTCATTCGCCCGAGCTTTTCTCCATGGGGCGCGCCGGTCTTATTTGTGAAAAAGAAGGATGGCTCGATGAGGCTTTGCATTGACTACAGGGAGTTGAACAGGGTTACAGTGAAGAATAAATACCCACTACCGAGGATTGAGGATCTGTTTGACCAGTTGCAGGGAGCTTCGATTTTCTCCAAGATAGATCAGCGTTCCGGTTATCACCAGTTGAGGGTGAGAGATGCTGATGTCTCGAAGACAGCTTTCAGGACTCGTTATGGCCACTACGAGTTCCTAGTGATGCCGTTCGGTCTGACGAATGCGCCAGCGATCTTCATGGATCTAATGAATCGCGTATTTCAGCCGTACCTCGACCAGTTTGTGATAGTGTTCATAGATGACATTCTCGTCTACTCCAAGAGTTGGGAGGAGCACAGCAGGCATCTGACCACAGTGTTGCAGACATTGCAGAAACATAAACTATTCGCAAAGTTCAGTAAGTGCGAATTCTGGTTAGAGAAGGTGGCGTTCTTGGGCCACATTGTTTCTAGCAGTGGCATTGAGGTAGACCCGGCGAAAGTTGCAGCAGTCAGAGATTGGGTTGTGCCTCAGAATGCATCAGAGATCCGCAGTTTTCTTGGGCTAGCAGGATATTACAGGAAGTTCATTCAGGGATTCTCATCCATCGCCGTTCCACTCACAGCACTGACGAAGAAAAATGTAAAGTTTGTGTGGAGCGAGGAGTGTCAGAAGAGATTCGATACTTTGAAGCAAGCTCTTATCTCAGCGCCCGTTTTGGCTGTACCGTCAGGATCTGGTGAGTTAGTCCTTTATACCGATGCTTCGAAGCTTGGTTTAGGTGCAGTTTTGATGCAGCATGGGAGAGTGATAGCGTATGCTTCTCGACAGCTGAAAATCCACGAGAAAAATTACCCTACCCATGATCTGGAGTTAGCGGCCGTAGTTTTTGCTTTGAAGATTTGGAGGCACTATCTGTATGGAGAGAAGTGCCAGATCTTTACCGACCATAAGAGCCTCAAGTATTTCTTTACGCAGAAGGAGCTGAACATGCGTCAGAGGCGTTGGTTGGAGCTTGTGAAAGACTACGATTGTGACATTAGCTACCACCCGGGTAAAGCTAATGTAGTTGCGGATGCTTTGAGCAGGAAAGTCGCAGTGATGGCTCATTTGACGATGCAGAAACCTCTTCAGATTGAGATGCAGAGGTTTGATCTTGAGACTTATCCTCGAGGTAGAGTTCCTCGTTTATCTACCTTGACTATCCAGTCCTCTCTTATTGACCGTATTCGCAGCGGTCAGGCAGCAGATGAGCAGTTGGCACAGTGGAAGAAGAGAGATGAAGCCAAGGGAAGTGTTTTGTATTCAGTCAGCGACGGTATTGTGAGATACCGAGATAGGATATGGGTTCCTAGCAGTGATTCTATCCGAGCAGACATCTTATCAGAGGCCCATACGTCCCCGTACTCCATTCACCCTGGGAGTACAAAGATGTACAAAGATCTACAGCTATTGTATTGGTGGCCAGGAATGAAGAAGGACATCAGGCGTTTTGTATCCGAGTGCCTGACTTGCCAGTTAGTGAAGGCCGAGCATCAGAGACCAGCAGGTTTGCTCAAGCCTCTTCCTATTCCCGAGTGGAAGTGGGAGAACATTACCATGGACTTTGTGACCGGATTGCCGAGGTCAGCCAGAGGATCGAATGCTATCTGGGTGATTGTAGATCGTCTTACCAAATCAGCGCACTTCTTGCCTATTAAGACGACTTTCACCATGGTTCAGTATGCAGAGCTGTATATCCGAGAGATAGTCCGACTCCATGGTATTCCAGTTTCTATCGTATCCGACAGAGATCCCAGATTCACTTCCTCGTTTTGGAAGAGTTTGCATTCGACTATGGGTACGAAGTTGCTGTTTAGCACAGCTTTCCATCCGTAGACAGATGGACAGTCGGAGCGAGTTATTCAGATCTTAGAGGATCTTCTCCGTGCTTGCGTCATTGATTTCTCTGGGAGTTGGGAGTCGAACTTACCATTGGTAGAGTTCACCTATAACAACAGTTTCCAGTCGTCTATAGGTATGGCTCCGTATGAAGCACTGTATGGCCGCAAGTGTAGATCTCCTGTTCATTGGGATGAAGTAGGAGAGAGAGCAGAGTTGGGTCCAGAGATTGTTCAGCAGGCAGCAGATGTAGTAGTCAAGATCCGTGATAGAATGAGGACTGCTCAGAGTCGACAGAAGAGTTATGCCGATCAGCGGAGGAGAGAGTTAGAGTTTGCAGTGGGCGATCATGTCTTCGTGAAAGTGGCACCTATGAAGGGTGTCATGAGATTTGGCAAGAAAGGGAAGCTCAGTCCGAGATTCATTGGACCGTTTGAGATCCTTGACAGAGTTGGGACGCTTGCTTATCGTGTGGCTCTTCCGCCAAATCTGGCCGGAGTACACAATGTCTTTCACGTCTCCATGCTGAGGAAGTATATGGCAAATCCTTCGCATGTGCTGAATTTCGAGCCGTTGCAGCTTACTCCGAACTTATCTTATGAGGAGAGACCCGTGCAGATCCTAGACAGACAGGAGAAGAAACTTCGGAACAAGTTGGTTAAGCGAGTCAAAGTCAAATGGCTCAACCATTCAGAGGAGGAAGCTACGTGGGAGTCTGAGCCGGAGATGAGAAGTCGATACCCTGAATTATTCGGTGAGTTCTAATTTTGAGGACGAAATTTATTTAAGGGGGGGAGGATTGTAGAACCCGTAAATCAGTAGACGTATAAGCCATGCATAATTCTAGGTTTTCTTAAATTTAATTGACTTCATTGCATGATGCATTTATTTGAAGTTAATAATTTATTATTTCAGTTCAGTAGATTGATTTTTAGCATTTCAGTATTTTCAGTGAGGCCGGACCGGAGTTGGAGTTTTGAGATAGAATTTAAGATTTCGAGAAATATTTCCAGAAGTTAATTTAGCCAGCAACCAAGTTCATTTAAGTTAGAAAGGGAGGTTTGAGGATTTAATTTAATTATTTGAGGTGATTAAGAAATGAACTCATTTAAGTTATTAAATTAAGGTGTTAGCTCACTAAATTATTTAAAGGATTAGTAAGGCTTTCAAGGATTATTAGTTGACTAGATAATCAACATTCCCCTTTATTTTATTATGCATTTTTCGGCCACCCTTAGTGCTAGAAGATTCATTTTCCAACTCATCAACTTTGACCAATTCTTTGCATGTAATTAGTAGGATAATTCTAGGATTTTTGGGAGCACAATTTAATTAAATAAATGGACATATCCTAGTCTAGAACAAGAGAAATTTCGGCCACTACCTCCTAGAAGCATCCATCAACTCATTTGATATCAATTCAAAATTTAAAATTCAAAGGGGAGTGGACTTGGTCTTGATTCTTCCTTATATTGTGCACCCTTCTCCTCACCCCTCATAACCATTTTTCCCCCCCTCTCCTTTTCAAAAATTCAGAGTGAATTCACACTCATTTTCAGTAGAAAAATCGTGAGGTACCTAGCCAAAAAGAAGACAGAAAAATCGAGAGCAAGGTAAGGTAGAAAAGAGAAGCGCTCCACCTCCTCCGTGCCGCGTCGTCGTCGTTTCGTTCGTTTTCTTTCGAAACGAAACCAGGCATGTCTAGATTTCTTTCAAACCTCAATCAAGTCATATTATCATTTATTTTTCAGTACATGATCATGTTTATTCAAGTAAAAATCGAGATCCATGTCAAAACATTTTGGAACAACACATGCAGAATTTTCGTTTTTCCTAGGCAAGCTTCACGTTTTTGTTGGTTTGTGAGTTTCAGGTGATTGGTTCGACTCCAGGCTCCCAAGGCGACTCCTAGACACGTAATAGGATGCATTAGGACCATTTTGGTCCATTCAAACCAGCCCCATGCTTGCTGGAAATTCAGAATGACAGCAAGTCCGCATAGGTGCAGAAAATGTTGTTCGAAAATTCAGTTTCTTGTCATGGAGGAGGGATCTGATCTTGGCTGCCCCAAGGGCCTATAGCCATGGTTGGATCACTTCCCTAGCATGTCTAAGACGTGACTAAGTTGCCCTTTTGGTGGCTTGGTCCATGGCTCATCGGTTTTTAAATAATCAACAAGAACAACCCCTTTCCCCATTCGGCTTCTTCCCTTGTTCAGCATATGGTTTCGGTTTGTGTTTGCTTGGTGTGGATCTTGGTTGGCCTATGGCCCTTAGCCACGGTTCATATCATGCTCCTAGATGTCTAGATCGTGCCATGGTCAATCAAATGGCCATTGGAATGACACGAGACATCGACCATAGCATAAACACTACACACGCATGCACGTTGCTCTCGGTTGGACCCTTCGGTTGAGTTTTGGTGTGATGCGGATTGTGGCTGGCCTAGGGCCCTTAGCCATGGTTCAAATCATTCCTTGGGATGTTGGTAAGAGTCTCTGGTCGGTGGTTCACGCCCCTAATGGCCGATAGTCTCGAAACCAATGCAAGTCTTGTAGTTGCGCAGCTGCTGGAAATTACAGCAAGTTGCTGTGTCGTTTAGAAGGCTCGTTCGAGTTCTTGGTTGGCTTTTAGCCCATGGCCTTGGACTGGACAGTGCCTCATTGAGTTGGGAAGGTCATGTTTTCGATCATTCGTCATTCGGATCATTTTCGAGGTCGTACGAGAATTTACGGTGCAATGTGCCAAATTGACTCTCGAAAGAGCGTTTCGTGTTTTGGCCTCCATTCCACCTAGATTTCGACCCTATCATTTTAGGAGCATTATTTTATGATTTTTCAGCGTATTTTAATCATGACTATATGTCGGTTCGGTGTCGGTTCAGGTTGGCTCGGAGTCATGATTAAATGCGAAGTCGTTAGGCGTCATAGTCGCATCTTTTGAACGTAAATTGCATAGTTGGTCAAGTTTAAGCTATTGCATATTTTTCATAGCCCAGTTAGGTTGCACCGAGCCTGGGGACGATCCAATCCAATCCAGTTGGTAAAATTACGGGACATTTTCATTATGCCAGTTAATTATTTGACGTGCATTAAATAGAAAATGATTATTTTTGAGATTTATGCGATATGGCTTGTGGTTCATTCACTATGTGGGAGTGTTATTTTATACGGTCGCCAGTGACCGATCAGTTCAGTATGGTACCACCCGGTTGCCAGTGACCGGCCAGCTCAGTTCAGTTTTAGCCTCCCCGGTAGCCAGTTACCGATCAGTTCAGCTTAGTGCAGTGGCCACAGGCGTAAAACATAATCTCAACAGAAAATTTTACCAGATATTTCAGTACAGGCTCCAAGGAGCAAATATTTTTACCGTGATTATCAGTTCAGTTATGCACGTATTATAATTGCTTAGTACAGATTATTTTCAGTATGCCTCAGGACAGGATATGTTAACTCATGCATATTTTAAATTCAGATTTTTACTCGTTACCTGCGATATATGCATGCTGAGTCTTTAGGCTCACTAGACTTGATTGTTGTAGGTAGTGATGAGGCCAGGGCCGAGGACCTCAGAGCAGCAGTTGTTATTTTTTTTTCCGCAAACAATTTTATCAGTCGTTGGATATTTTTAAATCGTTGTTGTTGGCAAAACTTTAATTTTCTTCCGCTGCAATATTTTGAAATATTGAACTTGATTCACTAGTGATTTTATGAATGAGGCCATTTAAGTTCTTTTAAAAAGAAAATTTTTAATTTTCCGCAAATTTTCAAGAAAGGAGTTTTAGGCCCTTCACATCTTTGCTTCCAGTCATGTGTCTAGAACAGCCACTATCCAAGAACCAGATTGATTCCTCCAAGTTCCTTTTCTTTGACACCTAAGAGAGATTGGTACCCTTTCCTATTTGGATCCTGAGAGCTTATTAGACCCTTAGGAATACACACTTGAATTATCCTGAAGGATTTTTCATGATGTGTCCTAAGGAAAGAGCTGTTATGTGCATAATCAGGTGGTGTATGCAGTGTTTTTTTCTTTCCAGTATGTTGTTTAGACCATCTGTCATTCTCACTCAATCGGTATCTCTTTTGAACAGGTCGGATATTGTAGTAATGGTTCAGTCTAGTTTTTGAATGATTTCCGGTTGATCCTGACTTTCTGCTGGCCCAACCATTTCATTAGTAGATTCTTGATCTTCTTTGGCCATGAGACGCTCTACTTTCTCATCTTCGCTTTCACTTGAAGATTTTTCAGATTATGTTTCAGCCCATTTGCCTTTATCTTCTTCTGCAACTAAGACTCGCTGACTCTTCTTCTTGATGAATCTTTTGTTGTCTTTAACTCGTCTTCTGTCATCTGATTTCTTTTCATCTTTTCTTGGCCTGTTGCATTCTGCAATAAAGTGTCCTTTCCTTCCACAGTTAAAACAAGCTTGACCATCATCAGTATGGTCCTTGTTGAAGTGAGGTTTATTCATCTGTGATTGATTCTTAGACATAAATTTAATGAATTTTTTAACGAATAAAGACATGGCTTCATTGCTTAGTTGCTCGGCCGATTTCTTACTTGAGGACTCTTCGACCGGAAGAGTCACTATGGCAGCTGGCAGTGCCTTTGTTTGTTGCGATGTGGATGGATCCTCTTCAGTTCGTATTCCTAGCTCGAACTCATATGCTTTGAGGTTGGCGAAGAGATCATGAAGTTCCAGTTTGTTCAGATCTTTTGATTCTCGCATTGCTATAGTCTTTACATCCCATTCTCTGGGAAAAGCTCGCATAACCTTTAAAGCAATTTATCTGTTGGAATATTCTTTCCTGAGTGAGGTGAGTTCAATGATGATACTGCTGAACCGTTCGTCAAATTCTGCAAGAGTTTCTCCTAGCTTCATCTTTGCGTTGTCAAACTTCTGGATAGCCACAGTCAGCTTGTTTTCTTTAGTCTGATCAATGCCTTCGCATAGTTAAGTAAGTTTTTCCCATATTTCCTTTGCAGTAGTGCAGGTCTTGATCTTGGCGAACATATTCTTGTCCAGAGTTTTATAAAGAATATCTTTCGCAATGTTATCCAAATTTGCCTTCTTTTTATCCTCAGCTGTCCATTCAGATCTATGTTTTTCAACCATCTGAGGAGCACATTCAGTTATTGTTGCAGCTGTATTTACCTTCAGAATTGTCATTGTCCTGTCAGTGATGACATACCACATATCGTCATCTTGGGCTTCTAAATGTGCCTGCATGCGAATTTTCCAATCGTCATAATCTTCTTTAGAGAACATTGGAATTTTATTGAAAGAAGCCATAAGTGATTGAAAAGATGCCAGTGTTTGAGAAAACCCCGCTCTGATACCACTTGTTGGGATTGGGAAAGAGTTTAGAGGGGGGTGAATGAACTCTTTCAAATTTTCTTATTTAAAATAAGTTTTTCAAACGTTTTTAGGCGGTTGAAAATTCTTTCTCAAACAGTTGGAAAGTTGAACCACTGATGAGTGCGGAAAACGGTTCACAATTTCCAATGACAATTCAAACAATTTTAGCAGACTTAACAAATTGCGGTTAAAAATGTAAGAGCTTGCGATAAGTAAATAACAAAAGATATTTTATGGATGTTCGGAAATTGAATACTCCTACGTCACCCCTTCTTCCATTTCCAGGAAGGATTCCACTAAAAGACTTTGGCTTAACAACGTGTTTGCAACAGCCCACTCCAATCAGGACTTATCAAACTACATGTATTGGAACTCTTAGTGATCACTTTACACATCTGGATATTAAGAACACTCGGTTCACCAGATAACAAGACTTGATTTAATAACCAACATGTTGCTGATGAGAATAAACGGTTTGGTGTGAGTAGCACGAAAATGATCCTAAGATGGTCAAATGATTTTCTGTTGAAAGCATGTTGATTTGAGCGAATAAGTATGTAAACTTTTAGAAGCGCTCTAAGATCTTTTCAAGTACGCAAGTAAGCTGTTATGATTCAATTGTGAGCCCTTATTATCTTTTCTAAAGCATGTGCTTTACACGTACTTTATATAAAATTATAATATAGATTAGGTAATTAACCAATAAATATATTTGCATACTTCTTAAATTTTATAAATATACAATACTGAATTATTCATTCATTCAGCAACATCATTTTAATACATACATTTGCATACTTCTTAAATTTTATAAATATACAAATGAAGTTATTCATTCGTTCAGCAACAACATTTTAATACATACATTTTCATGCTTCTTAAATTTCATAAATATGCAACTGAAGTTATTCATTTGTTCAGCAACAACATTTTAGAATCATACCTTGCGTATAGAACGTTGGACTCCAAACTATACCGGATTTTAAGCGGATATAGCCCTTCTTGTATATCTCTATGAACGGCTCTTCAAACTTGATCATCTAATTAGATCCACGATCAGAAGCTCTCCTCCTCGCTTAGATTGCATTAAAATTCGCAAGCGATTTGTGCATTGAGACTGTGGTCTCCGAATTTCCAAAATCCGGAGATTGTGCAGCGACGGCGGCATGGCGGTGAGAGGGAGCACTTGGCCAAAATTTTTCTTGGTTGAGCACAAGGTGGCCAAGAGCTATGAAGCAAAAAGGAGAAAAGTTTTGTTTGCTTTTGTGCGCAAATTGTGTGCAAAACTTGTGGCATGGAATTATGACCCCTTATGGTGTATATATAGAGGTATACTCCTAGTCGCATTAGGAGTCCCTTTCCCACAAGGACTCTAAGTCCTTATCCTACTAGGACTCTTCTTTCATTATATTTAAAATCTTAAATTAATATTTATTATATTATGTGTTTGTCAACTTTTGATAATACATGATGTATATAATAACTAATATGTGCTTATTAGTAGTCACCACTGCTAGTATCAACATTTATTTAATAAATTCAAAATTCACTAAATAAATGATCTCAAAATCATTATAGCACTGATCGACGATCCGAGAGCGCCGATGTATCAAGGATACAAGTCTTGTTCATAATAATGAAAATAAAAAATAAAACATGTACTCATTTTAAAATACTACAAATTTTTTTTTTAAAAAAAAGCTAATGTAAAGGCCCGTATTTCGTATTCATATTTTAGCGGAATTATTAAAAATTTTCTAAATAAATAATTATCTTGACTCATTTATAAAATAAACATGTAAATAATTTTAACTTTAAAATAACAGCGGAAGCAAATATTGTTTTCAAACAACAACTTTAAAAATATATCCAACATATTAAAACTGAGTTTGAACATAAGGAATTGCATAAACTAAAACATGAGGTCCTCGGGTTCCTACTACCGCTGACCCAAGACAACTCACTGATCTCCGCCCTCGGCCTCGACCTCATCAGTACCTACAACAATCAAGTCTAGTGAGTCTAAAGACTCAACATGTATATATCGTGAATAACAAGTAATTATATCATAAAATCGCATGCAACGTAAAAATATGATATCGTAAAGTGTACAGTGATAGTCGTATCATGAATAATTATAACTACGTGCATATCTGAAAATAATACGTAAAAGCTTTGCTCAATATAGCTCTGTCATAACATATCATAATTTTCTGGTAGAGATAATGTTCTAAGCAAGTGGCCCATAACATAACGTGAACACCTGATCAGACTAAACCACAGTATACTGAGCGGTAGAGATCACCACAGCCCTTGGACTGGATATCCGTACCCATACATAATCGTAAACCGGTCATAAGTCACTGGGTCGAGAGGTCCTCGGTTGCGCCTACCGACTTCCAAACACATAAACGTAAGGTGGCCACAAGACATATCGCATATATCTCAAAAACAGACATTTTATATTTTTGTGCACGTAATATAACTATAACCTTGTTTTTATCGGATGAGTTGGATCGCTCCCAGGCTTGCTGCGACTTAATTCTAATATGTGACACATGCAAATAATCTTATCTTTACCAAAACTTGACAATTGAATCAAAAACGAGACGATTAGGACCAACAACTTAATTATTCAATCATGGCTTCGTACCAAACCGAACCAACATTAAACCGACGTTTAACCATGATTAAAAATACCCCTAACATACTGAAAAATTTTTATGATGATAGCTGTACACGAAAATTGGTGAATGGAATCCAAAAACATAAAACACTCTTTCGAGAGTCATTTTGGCACATTGCACCGTAAATTCTTGTACGACCTCTAAACTCAACCGAATCATGAACGGCCAAAAACATGACTTTCCTAACTCATTAAGGTATTGTCCAGTCCAAGGCCACAGGCTAAAAGCCAACCAAGAACTCAAACCACCACTAAAACCGAGACCCAAAGCTGCTGTCAAAATACAGCAGTAGCAGCTTGTGTGTTTGTGGTGTAAACTCTGAAATTAATGACCATTGGCTTCAACCACTGACCAAAGACTCTTACCAACATCCTAAGGCATGGATTGGACCATGGCTAAGGGCTAAAAGCCAGTCACAACCCAAGCAACCACCTAGGACAATACCAAGATTCTACCGAGAGCACCAATTCTGTGCAGTGGGATGTATTGAGTTGTTTTGTCCTCTGATATCGTTCCGGTGGCTATATGATCAACCATGACTCGACCCAGACATGATGAAGTGTTGTATGAACCATGGCTATGGACTAGAAGCCAACCATCATCCATCCAAACAATCAAAAACCAAAACACACTCACACAGAAAAATGAAGGAACCGAAGTGCATTTGTGATGTTGCTGTGATATTTTGATGGATACGTGAATTAAACCTTGAAAGGATGATTTGGTCACGTCCTAGATATGCTAAGGAAAGGTTCAGACCATGGCTACCGTCCCTAGAACAGCCATGATCTGTTCTCTCACCTTAACAATCCAAGGAGCAAAACCGTGAACCAAATCTGCTAAAAATGAATTTTCCTACTGTCTACTGTAAACCTGGGTGTGTGGGCTTAAACCAACGAGCCAACAACACCCTAACCTACTCTAAGACATGCCTAGATGTAGCCTTGAGTACCTGGAATCGCACAACTCCCTGTAAGCAACAAAACACACCAAACCGTGAAATACCATTTCAAAAGCCGTGAGTGGCACATGCAGTTTTCTTGCAAGGTTGCTGTAAATTTCGAGTTGTTACTTGAATCATGCATATATAATGGTTTGAAATATTTATAGAACTTGATTGTAGAGCAAAGAAACAATACATACATGCCTGGAAATTTGTTTTGAAGAAAACAACCCAATACGACGAATATGGCGCGACGGAGCGGAGTTGAATTTTCCTTCTTGTTTCTGCTACTGTTTTCACGTTTCTAAGCTGCTGTCTTCTAATATGTTTCGAAGGTGAGGGTGCAGATTTGTTAGGCAATGAAAAGGAATGTTATAGGAGGTGTTAAAGGTGTCATAATAAGCATTAAGGTGGGAGGTTACAAGTGAAGAAGTTGAATGGAATTTGAAATGATTTCTCCTCTAGCTGTCGTTGCTTTTATTCCTTATTCTTACTGCATATGCACGTTGATTTTCTAGGATAATGGTTTGAGTAGAATTGAGGTGTATTATAGTTTTTGAATTTACTAATAACTATTGAATTAAAAGTGGGGAATTGTATTCATTTTAAAGGTCATTGAGGTGACTTGAATGAGGAGTTATCACACCTTCAAAATAGCTTGACCGAAATTTGGCATGATATAATATTGTTTAAGTCTTATATTTTAAATGCTTAAGGTTTAATACCCCCATTATATATATATTTTTTAGTGAATTAACAATTTAATTTAGGATAAAATCTTGCATGGTATTGTTTGGTCTAAAAATTTAAGTATTTAAATGCTATGTTTAATTTCTTGAATATATTATACCTAGATTAATTCATCCCCATTTGTTTACATATTTTAATTTAAGCTTTAATTAAGTATTGGACCTAAAAGAACTTATTTAATAATTTAGCTCCAATTAATTTAATAAATCTTAAAACATTCGATTTCTTTAAATTAAATTATTCCTTGACTTAAATTAAATTTAGGAATACTTTTCTTATTATTAATCATAACTCAAATCTCCAAACTCCGGTCCGGCCTCGCGTATTTATCCTGAAAAGATATAACTAAACATATACTTTTAAAATAAATAATCATGACTTAACAATTATTAAAATGAATTAAACATTTCATATATATTAAAAATTCATTTTTAATTTAAATAATAGTAGTTATGCATGTCTTATACGTAATCTGATTTTTTCAGGTTCTACAACTCTCCCCCCTTTAAAAGAAATTTCGTCCCCGAAATTAAATATTACCGAATAACTCGGGATATCGACCCTCCATCTCTGGCTCAGATTCATACGTAGCTTCCTCCTCCGAATGATTGAGCCATTTGACCTTCACTAGCTTGACCAGTTTGTTCTGAAGCTTTTTCTCCTATCTATCTAAAATTTGCACTGGTCTTTCCTCATACGACAAGTTCGGAGTGAGCTGTAACGGTTCAAAGTTCAAGACATGCGATGGATTTGCCATATACTTCCTCAACATAGAGACATGAAACACGTTGTGTACTCCGGCCAGATTCGGCGGAAGAGCAACACGATAAGCTAACGTCCCAACTCTGTCGAGGATCTCAAATGGTCCAATGAATCTAGGACTGAGCTTTCCTTTCTTCCCGAACCGCATGACACCTTTCATCGGTGCAATATTCATGAAAACATGGTCACCAACAGCAAACTCTAGATCTCTCCTCCTCTGATCCGCATAACTCTTCTGTCTACTCTGAGCAGTCCTCATTGTTAGAGTAGGTGCCCGTCGAGCCAAGTGTTGGCCGAGGGTTCATGTTTAAACTCTATGTATGAACAATCTTTATTTTAATAATATTTGAATTTATTGTTTTGGCACTTCTTTATCTGTATACCCATGCTAGTAGCATAGATAAAGTTCTTGAATATACAAATAGTAGAAAGAATATGAGATGCTCATATGACGAGAATCATGAGATTCATATTTGGAATACTGTATATTCTAAACAGTTCCTAGTCGATTCAGCCGCCGCTAAAAAGGATATAGGCCGCTCGAGTTTGAGACTAGTATTTGCGATGTGAGTACCATGTTTCATTGGTAGGGGACATTGTGATGTCCGAGCATGCAGATAGGTGCTCCTTGTAGAGTGCACTGAACAACCCTCCATAAAGAACTTTCCAAGTGGTTCTCACTTATCGAGTGGAAAAGTCCTAGTTTATGGTTGTACACCATTAGTCCTTATGACCCGGGACAACATTGAGACTCTATGTGCTAGAATTACACTTTGACTTGTTTACCGACTCCCATGGGATCATCAGGTGGCAAGGTTGGGTGTTCTGTCGAAATATATAGGAGTTGATGCATTGTAGTAGGGTATTCACCGCATACCTTCGGGTATGGATATCCTATGTGTTCTCATGTATGTGTAGTATGAAATATCTGATCAGATTATGGTGGTAATTATGAAAGGGGTTTCATAGATTACACCATCGATGCAACTACGACATGACACATAGTATAAATTCATTGACAACTCTCGATATACCAATGGTTGTCGAATCGGTCGGGATATATGAGTTGAAGAGACCGTACTGTACGCTAACCATAATTGAATGGTTCTTGCCAGCACTATCATTTGATACCTAGGGAATCATGTAAGCGATGCTGCTAGGCGTTTAACATGATTGGTTGGGTAATATCAGACTTGAGTTCTGACATTCTTGTTATCAAGGAGTTGATAAGTAAGAATGAAGCAGTTGGGGTATGCTCCTATAAGGACATGTTTAGTCCGAATCACATGGAGATGTGAACCCACGGCTAGTTGTATCAATGAACTATTGAGGGCCACACAAGTACTAGCTTTCTAGAAAAAGGTGTTTGTATACTTTGTTAAATTAGTTTATAATCGTGGCGGTTAAATATTGGATCAATTAATTATTGAGATAATTAATTGATGGTGTATGATATGTGATATTAAGCATGAAGGATGATCAAAAGCCCAAGCCCAATTTGCTAGGTGTATGCTAGGATATTTTGTGTTGAATGATTGTAATAATTATCAAATTTAAAGTGGGCTTGGTTTATGGCCTGTTCCCACCCCATGAGATGTATCCCTATTTGCCATGGATATTTATTTTTAAATATTAGTATAGTGGAAGATCAAGATTGGAAGATGGTGGCCTTGATGATTATGAAGATCGAAGACATGTAAATATTAGAAGCTTATGTAATAGTTGCGTTTGCATCCCATGCATTTCCCTAGGATTGGACCTAGGCCCGTGCTTAGCTCACACGGGCCATTAGTATTGGGGCGATTGATCATCTTTGTTTTGTTTACTGTTTATAATATATGCATGATATGTTATAAATAATGAATATGTGCGTTATTATTATGATAATAACAAAGTTGCATGAATCCGGCAAACATACGATCAAACATGGCGAGCTTTTAAATAAAATTAATGATGAGACCTTTCAAAATTAAAAACCCTCATTTTGAATAAGATTCAAAATTAATATCAAGCCCGAAAAGAGGAATTATAAATTTGTTTATACTTTTCATGTCTTCCATCGACAATGGGTGCATGATGAACGCTACCTGTGCTCGGGGCTCTGCTCATATTATTGTAAGGCCCTGGGTGCCGGAAAGCTTTGACATCCATTGACATGGTGATGTGAACTACGTGGAACTCCCATGATTTCGGCTCATATTATTGGGAGAATTCATGGCGACCGTCCATTAAGGTTCAACATCGATGGGTAAGGCTTGACACGTGAAGATGAACGACGTCATATTATTGGGTCCTAATCAAATGTGAGACAAAAGTTTACGTAAAGGGTTGCATGGTGATGCAATTGGAAACTATCTTTTAGGGATTGTGATTGGCTGATATTATTCGGGATCATAATTCGCTAATTGGACCTTGCTGACCTACTGAGGAAAGGAGTTTCCTGTTTTCACTAGAGGGTAGTGAAAATGTCAAAACAGTGGGAGCGAAAATTTATAAAGTAAAAGTCCATACTTTATATCTTACTAAATATTTTAAAATAGTCATTAACATTTATCTGTTTTACTTTTCAGTACAAATTTGACAATGTCTTCGATTCGCAATCCGCTGTCTGTTATTCTAGAAAAACACGTATTAACCAGACCTAATTACCTCACTTGGCTAAGAAACCTGAAAATCGTCTTTGAACTCGGAAAAGATTGCATACACACTGACTGAGTCGCCCCCTGTTGAGGCTTTGATTAGCTGCACTCCTAAGGAATTGCAGATTTACAAGGGTTGGTGTGACCATAACTTGAAAGGCAGGTGTTATATGCAGGCTTCTATGAATGATGAGCTGCAGAGGCGTTTTGAGGATGCAAAGAATGCTGCTGATATCTTTCATCACTGCAAGAAGCCTGGACATTGGAGGCGTAACTGCAGGGAATATCTTGCCTTGAAGAGTTCTGGAAACGGTATGTTCTATATTGAAGTAAACATTTCAATTAACTCTACTTCTTGGGTATTGGATACCGGCTGTGACTTACATCTCTGTAATGATTTGCAGGTGATGGGAAGAAGTAGAAGGCTCAGGGAAGGTGAGACCTTCTTGAGGGTGGGCAATGGAGCAAGGGTTGCTGCTAAGGCCGTAGAAGATGTTTGCTTGCATTTGAACAATGATTTTAAGTTGATTTTGAGAGATGTTTTGTTTGTACCAGATTTGGTGAAAAACATTATTTCCATTTCTATGCTTGATAAAGATGGATTTTCTTGTTTATTTAGCAAAGGTGTTTGCAACATTTACAAGAATGAATGTTTAATTGGTACTGGAGAACTTGAAAAGAATCTCTACACTTTAAAATTGAAAGATATTCCACTAAACAATGTCCAACCAATAACAACTACAAACAAGCAAAAACAAGATACTCTAAATTCGGCACAATTATGGCATGCTCGATTAGGACATATTTCCCTAAGAAGGATGAACAAGTTAGTGGGAGAGGGCATGTTTGATATGTCTGATATTAATGCTCTCACGACTTGTGAATCCTGTCTGAAAGGAAAGATGACCAAAATTCCCTTTAAGGGCCATGTGGAGCGAGCCAAAGGGTTATTGAATTTGATCCATACCGATGTGTGCGGTCCGCTTAGCATCACCACTAAGCATGGACATGCCTACTTCATCACCTTTACCGATGACTTTTCGAGGTATGGGTATGTGTATTTGATGAAATACAAGTCTGAAGCCTTTGAAAGGTTCAAAGAATTCAGATGTGAAATAGAGAAACAGTTGGGACGAAGCATCAAGACACTTCGATCGGATCGAGGTGGTGAGCACTTGAGTGCCGAGTTCCAAGAGTATCTTAGGGAGAATGGGATTCTCTCGCAGTGGACTCCGCCCGCTACACCACAGTTGAATGGTGTTTCGGAGCGTCGTAACGGGACTTTGATGGACATGGTTCGGTCTATGATGGGGTTCACGGAGTTGCCGCAATCCTTTTGGGGATATGCGAATGAGACAGCGGCACTGTTGTTGAACAATGTCCATACAAAGGCAGTTGAAAAGACACCATATGAGATATGGATGTGTAAGCCACCCAAATATACTTATCTTAGAATATGGGGGTGCCCTGCTTATGTGAAGCAGGTAGTGGGAGATAAATTGGATAGTCGATCCATTTTATGTTACTTTGTGGGATATCCAAAGAATTCGGTTGGATACTACTTCTATCATCCCCAAAAAACAAAAGTGTTTGTTTTAGGAATGCAACCTTTTTGGAAAAGGAATTTCTATTGGATAGAAAAGGGGAGATGATAGAACTCGAAGAGGTTCGAGAGACACCCACAGTTATAGAACCCACTCCCGAGGAGCCAAGAGAGGAGATACAAGCTCCTAGAAGATCCGAGAGAGTCTCGAGACCACCTATGAGGTATGATCTGCTTCTTGAAGAGGGCCATGATGAGCCTAACCATGGATGTGATCCAAGGACCTTCAAGGAAGCGTTATCTGATGCCGATTCATCCAAGTGGCTTGAAGCAATGGAATCTGAGGTGAATTCCATGCATTCGAACCAAGTGTGTAATCTTGTGGATCCACCTGAGGGAATTGTTCCCATAGGGTGTAAATGGATTTACAAGAGAAAACTTGGGGCGGATGGGAAGGTATTGACCTTCAAGGTGCGATTGGTAGCAAAAGGATATACTCAAAGACAAGGAGTTGACTTTGAGGAAACCTTTTCTCCAGTTGCAATGTTCAAGTCTATAAGGATATTGCTAGCCATAGCTGCATGGTATGACTATGAGATATGACAGTTGGATGTCAAGAAAGTCTTTCTTAATGGGGATATTAAGGAAGAGATTTACATGTCTCAACCTGAAGGGTTTACATCTGTCGGAAGTGAGCATATGGTATGCAAACTTCAAAGATCTATTTATGGTCTAAAGCAGGCATCTAGGAGTTGGAACCTTAGATTCGACAGTACAATCAAAGAGTTTGGTTTTACTAAGAATCCGGAGGAACCCTGCATGTATAAGAAGGTCAGTGGGAGTGCTGTGACATTCCTAGTGCTTTATGTTGATGACATTCTACTCATTGGGAATGATGTAGGAATGTTGCAATCAACCAAGATATGGTTAGCGAGTAAGTTCTCGATGCAGGACTTGGGTTAAGCATCTTTTGTATTGGGAATACAGATCTATAGAGATAGATCAAGAAGATTGCTTGGTCTCACCCAGTCCACATACATTGATACCATCGTGAAGAGGTTCTCGATGGATGAGTCTAAGAGAGGACATCTACCAATGTGTCATGGCGTGTCCCTATCCAAGTCTATGTCTCCCAAGACTAATGCAGAGATAGAGGCGATGACACGCATTCCATATGCATTTACGATTGGTAGCATCATGTATGGGATGATATCTACACGTCCTGACGTGGCTTTCGCACTAAGTGTAGTGAGTAGATATCAATCGAACACTGGTCTTCCACATTGGAAAGCTGTGAAAGACATCCTCAAGTATTTGAGAAGGACCAATAAGTTGTTCTTGGTCTATGGGGGTGGAGAACTGAAATTGGAAGGGTATACCGACTCTAGCTTCCAAAGCGATATCGATGACTCGAAGTCAACCTCTGGGTTTATATTCATGCTCAATGGTGCTGCTGTCTCTTGGAAGAGTTCCAAGCAAGACAGTACGGCGGATTCCACCACTGAAGCAGAATACATTGCTGCATCAGCTGCAGCGGAGGAGGCTGTTTGGATAAGGAATTTCGTCCAAGATTTGGGCGTCATTCCTAATGGAGTTGCTTCTGTCCCGGTTTTTTGTGACAACACGAGAGCCATTGCTCAAGCAAAGGAGCCAAGGTCTTATCAGAAGTCCAAACATGTATTGAGAAAGTACCACATCCTCTGAGAGATTGTGGAAAGAGGAGATGTCTCGATTGACAAAGTCGGCTCCGCAGATAATGTTGCTGATCCCCTAACTAAGCCTTTACCTGGACTATTGTTCGAGAAGCATCGCGAATCGATGGGTTTGAAGCATATGGGTAGTTGGCTCTAGAGCAAGTGGGACATTGTTAAGGTAGGTGCCCGTCGAGCCAAGTGTTGGCCGAATGTTCATGTTTAAACTCTATGTATGAACAGTCTTTATTTTAATAATATTTAAATTTATTGTTTTGGCACTTCTTTATCTGTATACCCATGTTAGTTGCATAGATAAAGTCCTTGAATATACAAATAGTAGAAAGAATATGAGATGCTCCTATGATGAGTATCAGGAAACTCATATTTGGAATACTGTATATTCTAAACAGTTCCTAGTCGATTCAGCCGCCGCTAAGAAGGATATAGGCCGCTCGAGTTCGAGACTAGTATCTGCGATGTGAGTACAATGTTTCATTGGTAGGGGACATTGTGATGTCTGAACATGCAGATAGGTGCTCCTTGTAGAGTGCACTGAACAACCCTCCATAAAGGACTTTCCGAGTGGTTCTTACTTATCGAGTAGAAAAGTCCTAGTTTATGGTTGTACACCATTAGTCCTTATGATCCGGAACAACATTGAGACTCTATGTGCTAGAATTACACTTTGACATGTTTACCGACTCTCATGGAGTCATCAGGTGGCAAGGTTGGGTGTTCTATCGAAACATATAGGAGTCGATGCATTGTAGTCGGGGGATTCACCGCTTACCTTCGGGTATGGATATCCTATGTGTTCTCATGTATGTGTAGTATGAAATCTCTGATCAGAGTATGGTGATAATTATGAAAGTGGTTTCATAGATTACACCATCGATGCAACTACGACATGACACATAGTATCAATTCATTGACAACTCTTGATATACAAATTGTTGTCGAATCGATCGGGATATATGAGTTGAAGGGACCGTACTGTACGCTAACCATAATTGAATGGTTCTTGCAGGCACTATCATTTGATACATAGGGAATCATGTAAGCAATGATGCTAGGCATTTAACATGATTGGTTGGGTATTATCAGACTTGATTTCTGACATTCTTGTTATCAAGGAGTTGATAAGTAAGAATGGAGCAGTTGGGGTATGCTCGTATAAGGACATGTTTAGTCCGAATCACATGGAGATGTGAACCCACGTCTAGTTGTATCAATGAACCATTGAGGGCCACACAAGTACTAGCTTTCTAGATCCCGTTGAAAAGTTAAAATAGTTCAATATGTTGAATAGCTTATAAATGAGTTTATAAGCGTAAGGAAAATAGAAGTATGACTTCTATGAGAGAAATGTAACTTTTAATTTATGAATGTGTTCCAAAATTAAAAGTTGGCCGAATAAATAATGTATTTGAAAATTGTGATTTTCATAAACATTATTATGGACTAAATTAAATTAATTCAAGTGTTGAATTAATTAAACACTAGTGGGCCTAGTAGAGTCCAAATAATTAAATTAATTCAAGTGTTGAATTAATTAAATAACATTTGGTCTTGTAGAGCCCAATTAAAAATAACTATTAAACTAGTGGGCTTGAGTAAAACAAGTAAACTTTAAATGGACTCAAATATGTTTGGGACATTTAAATAAAAGTCCATGGGCCTTGTAATTGTTACAAGCCCAAGTCAAAAGCATGCTTGGGAGGTGAAGAGTTTGGGAATAATTTTTCATTAAAAAATTGCATGGCATGCTTATGCACCTTTATCACTTTTTCAAGGACCAAGAAAGAACTCCTTTCTCTCCTCTCAACCTCACTTGTCCGAAATTTTGCACCATTTTTTCTCTCAAAATTTTGTTCTTCAAGTTGTTGAGGAACTAATATACTTCTCAAAGAAAATGCCTTACATTTTCTAGTGCAAGTGTAAGGTGGTTCTAGCTTGCAAGTGGTGGGCTTGATTTTGAGCAAGGAGTGCTCATTGGAAAGCTTGTAGATTGGGTCATCCCTTTCAAGAGCTTAGTTTTTAAAACTAAGTTGGAGCCATCGTCAATCCTTTGTGATTGATAGGTAAAATTTTCTTAAACACCCTATGAATGTCATTTCGTGTTTTTCGTATTTGGTACACATCCTAGTACATGAGGTGTTCGGTTTTCTTGCTGCAAAATAAATTTTGAACTTCCGTTGCGCTTTAGAACACCTAAAACCGATCCCTTTTCACTCATTCTATCACGGATCTTGACTACTATATCTGCAGCCTGCTGAACAATCTCCGGACCCAATTCTGATCTCTTTCTAATTCATCCCAATGAATAGGAGATCTACATTTGCGACCGTACAGTGCTTCATATGGAGCCATACCTATAGACGACTGAAAACTGTTGTTATAGGTAAACTCCACCAATGGCAACTTTGATTCCCAACTTCCTGAGAAATCGAGAACACATGCATGGAGAAGATCCTCCAAAATCTGGATAACTCTCTTGGACTGACCATCTGTCTGTGAGTGAAAAGCTGTGCTAAACAACAACTTTGTACCCATAGCTGAATAGACTCTTCCAAAATGATGAAGTGAATCTAGGATCTTGGTCAGACACTATAGAAACGGGAATACAATGAAGTTTGACGATCTCCCGGATATACAACTCTGCATACTGAATCATGGAGAAAGTCGTCTTAATAGGCAAGAAGTGCGCTGATTTAGTAAGATGATCAACAATCACCCATATAGCATTTGACCCTCTGACTGACTTTGAAAAACCGACAACAAAGTCCATGGTAACATTCTCACACTTCCACTCGGGAATAGGAAGAGGCTTGAGCATACCTGCTAGTCTCTGATGTTCCGCTTTCACTAGCTGACACGTCAGACACTCGAATACAAAACGTCTGATATCCCTCTTCATTCCGGGCCACCAATATAATAACTGCAGATCTTTGTACATCTTCGTACTCCCTGGATGAATAGAGTACAACAACATATGGGCCTCAGCTAAAATATCATCTCGAATAGAATCGCTGCTAGGAACCCACATTCTGTCTCGATATCTCACAATACCGTCTCTTACTTTGTACAAGACACTGCCCTTGGCCTCATCTCTCTGCCTCCACTTTGCCAATTGTTCGTCTGCTAACTGTCCACTGCGAATACTGTCTAGAAGAGAAGACTGAATCGTCAAAGTAGACAGACGAGGAACTCTACCTCGAGGATATGTCTCTAGATCAAACCTCTGCATCTCAAACTGAAGAGGTCTTGAAATCACCAAATGAGCCATCTGTTAGAGTAGGTGCCCGTCGAGCCAAGTGTTGGCCGAGTGTTCACAATGAAACTCTATGTATAAGCAATCTTTATTTTAATAATATTTGAAATTATTGTTTTGGCACATCTTTATCTGTATACCCATGCTAGTTGCATAGATAAAGCCCTTGAATATACAAATAGTAGAAAGAATATGAGATGCTCATATGATGAGTATCATGAAACTCATATTTGGAATACTGTATATTCTAAACAGTTCCTAGTCGATTCAGCCGCCGCTAAGAAGGATATAGGCCGCTAGAGTTCGAGACTAGTATCTGCGATGTGAGTACCATGTTTCATTGGTAGGGGACATTGTGATGTCCGAGCATGCAGATAGGTGCTCCTGGTAGAGTGCACTGAACAACCCTCCATAAAGGACTTTCCAAGTGGTTCTCACTTATCGAGTGGAAAAGTCCTGGTTTATGGTTGTACACCATTAGTCCTTATGACCCGGGACAACATTGAGATTCTATGTGCTAGAATTACACTTTGACTTGTTTACCGACTCTCATGGGGTCATCAGGTGGCAAGGTTGGGTGTTCTGTAGAAACATATAGGAGTCGATGCATTGTAGTCGGGGATTCACCGCTTACCTTCGGGTATGGATATCCTATGTGTTCTCATGTGTATGTAGGTTGAAATCTCTGATCAGAGTATGGTGGTAATTATGAAAGGGGTTTCATAGATTACACCATCGATGCAACTACGACATGACACATAGTATCGATTCATTGACAACTCTCGATAAACCAATGGTTGTCGAATCGGTCGGGATATATGAGTTGAAGGGACCGTACTGTACGCTAATCATTATTGAATGGTTCTTGCAGGTACTATCATTTGATACCTAGGGAATCATGTAAGAGATGCTGCTAGGCATTTAACATGGTTGGTTGGGTACTATCAGACTTGAGTTCTGACATTATTGTTATCAAGGAGTTGATAAGTAAGAATGGAGCAATTGGGGTATGGTCATATAAGGACATGTTTAGTCCGAATCACATGGAGATGTGAACCCACGGCTAGTTGTATCAATGAACCATTGAGGGCCACACAAGTACTAGCTTTCTAGATCCCGTTGAGAAGAGAAATAGTTCAATGTGTTGAACGGCTTATAAAGGAGTTTATAAGCGTGAGGAAAATTAGAAGTATGACTTCTATAAAGGAGAAATTAGTTCAATGTGTTGAACGGCTTATAAATGAGTTTATAAGCGTAAAGAAAAATAGAAGTATGACTTCTATGAGAGAAATGTAAATTTTAATTTATGGAAGTGTTCCTAAATTAAAAGTTGGCCAAGTGAATAATGTATTTGAAAATTGTGATTTTCATAAACATTATTATGGACTAAATTAAATTAATTCAAGTGTTGAATTAATTAAACACTAGTGGACCTAGTAGAGTCCAAATAATTAAATTAATTCAAGTGTTGAATTAATTAAATTATATTGAG
The DNA here is from genome assembly GCF_025594145.1 of Primulina tabacum. Taxonomy (NCBI): domain Eukaryota; kingdom Viridiplantae; phylum Streptophyta; class Magnoliopsida; order Lamiales; family Gesneriaceae; genus Primulina; species Primulina tabacum. The sequence goes on from NC_134559.1 coordinate 19,406,013, forward strand.
TCTTGTAGAACTCAATTTAAATAAATTATTTAACTAGTGGACTTGAGTAAATTCAAGTAAAGTTTAATTAGTCTCAAAATGTTTGAGATAATTAAATTAAGTACATGGGTTTGTAATTTGTTAAAAACCATATAATATATATGCATGAATGGGAGGTGAAGGGTTGGAGACTACCTTTTTGGGTTATCAAGGCATGGCATGCAAAAAGGTGTTTTTGCTTTTAGCTTTTTGCAAGTCCAAGACAAGTGTCCCTTCCCCCCATTACTCTCCCTCCTTGGCCGAAATTTGTGGGAATTCTCTCCAAAAGTTTTTCTCCATTTTCTTCTTCAATGGTTGAGGATGAAATATTATTCTCTTTGAAAAATCCTTTTATTTTTCTAGTGCAAAATAAAAGGGGATCTACCTAGTTGGTGGTGGGCCTAATTTGAAGGAAAGATTCAAGAACTTGGAAAGCTTGAAGATAGTTTCTACCATTCAAGAGCCAAGTTGTACACAACTTGGTTGGAGCCAAAACATCAATCCTTGTGATTGATAGGTACATTTCTTAACACACTATGTATGACATTTTTTGGTGTTTTATTGTATTTGCTACACACTTTCACTAGGTGGCCGAAATTTCTTGTAAAAATTCGATTTTTAAACTTCCGTTGCGTTTCCGGTCACCGTAACCGATCCCCTTTCAAGTGGTATCCGAGCTATGGTTACGATTTTGTGTAGCAATTACAAGATATTATGTTGAGATCGATTTTTAACCGCATGAGAACAAAATTTTGTATCGAATCAAGGCCGGTTTCGTGGGAATTTTGGGCAGTTTGGGCTGCCCGAGGGGCTGCCCATTTCGGGCAGCTAGGGCAGCCCGAGGGGCTGCCCGAACAGCCCCATGTTTTTTAATAAAAAAAATTTTTTTTGGTAAGTTGGCCGGAATCCGGCTACGGCGATGACGACTAGGGTTTCCAAAAGAGTTTTGGATAATCAAAGTGTCATGGGCCTAGATGTTGATGGGCCATTAGATGGTTAACATATTTGCAAATTTTAAATGGGCCAAAATGTTTTTGGTGAAAAATAAGTTTTTGGGCCCTTAAGTTTAAAATTACAAAAGTTGCAAATATTTTCTCATGAAATAAATATTTTAAGTTGGACTTTAAATATTTATAGTCAATGGTGATTTACAAGAAATTCGGTTATAAATAAATTAATTTGAAAGTAGACAAATGTGTTTGTATACTTTGTTAATTTAGTTTATAATCGTGGCGGTTAGTGATCGGATCAAGATATATAATATTGGATCAATTAATTATTGTGATAATTAATTGATGTGTATGATATGTGATATTGTGCATGAAGGATGATCAAAAGCCCAAGCCCAATTTGCTAGGTGTATGCTAGGATATTTTGTGTTGAATGATTGTAATAGTTATCAATTTATAAAGTGGGCTTGGTTTATGGCCCGTTCCCACCCCATGAGATGTATCCCTATTTGCCATGGATATTTATTTGTAAATATTAGTATAGTGGAAGATCAAGATTGGAAGATGGTGGCCATGATGATTATGAAGATCGAAGACATGTAAATATTAGAAGCTTATGTAATAGTTGCGTTTGCATCCCGTGCATTTCCCTATGATTGGACCTAGGCCCGTGCTTAGCTCACACGGTCCATTAGTATTGGGGCGATTGATCATCCTTATTTTGTTTACTATTTATAATATATGCATGATATGTTATAAATAATGAGTATGTGCGTTATTATTATGATAATAACAAAGTTGCATGAATCCGGCAAACATACGATCAAACATGGCGAGCTTTTAAATAAAATTAATGATGAGACCTTTCAAAATTAAAAAACCTCATTTTGAATAAGATTCAAAATTAATATCAAGCCCGAAAAGGGGAATTATAAATTTGTTTATAATTTCCTTGTCTTCCATCGACAATGGGTGCATGATGAACGCTACCCGTACTCGGGGCTCGGCTCATATTATTGGGGGAGCTTTGGATGCCGGAAAGCTGTGATATCCATTGACATGGTGATGTGAATTACGTGGAACTCCCATGATTTCGGCTCATATTATTGGGGGAACTCATGGCGACCGTCCATTAAGGTTCAACATCGATGGGTAAGGCTTGACACGTTAAGATGAATGACGTCATTTTATTGGGTCCTAATCAAACGTGAGACAAAAGTTTACATAAGGGTTGCATTGTGATGCAATTGGAAACTACCTTTTAGGAATTGTGATTGGCTGATATTATTCGGGATCATAATTCGCTAATTGGACCTTACGTACCTACTGAGGAAAAGAGTTTCTCATTTTCACTAGAGGGTAGTGGAAATGTCAAAACAGTGGGAGCAAATATTTATGAAGTAAAAGTCCAAACTTCATATCTTACTAAATATTTTAAAATAGTCATCAACATTTATCTGTTTTTACTTTTCAGTACAAATTGACAATGTCTTCGATTCGCAATCCGATATCCTTAATACTCGACAAACACATATTAACTGGACCTAATTACCTCACTTGGCTAAGAAACCTAAAAATCGTCTTGAATTCGGAAAGGGTAGCATATACACTGACTGAGTCGCCCCCTGTTGAGGCTCCGACTGACTGCACTCCTGAGGAATTGCAGGCTTACAAGGAATGGTGTGACCATGACTTGATAGCCAGGTGTTATATGCTGACTTCTATGAATGATGAGCTGCAGAGGCGTTTTGAGGATGCAAAGAGTGCTGCTGACATTCATTTGCATCTCAAGGAGCTCTTTGGTGAGCAAACACGGCCTCTTAGGCATGCTACAGTTAAGGAGCTGATCACTTTGCGCATGCGAGATGGGGCCTCGGTCCATGAGCATGGCCTAAAGTCGATTGGGCTCGTGGACAAGCTCGTTGGCATGGATCTGATCTTGCCTTCGGAGTTGACCACCGACGTGTTGCTTTTATCATTGCCTAGCTCATTTGATCCTTTTGTGGTGAACTTCAACATGAACAAGATGGAGCCGACCCTTGAGGAGTTGGTGAATATGCTTGTTACGTTTGAATCAACCATCAAGAAAGAGAAGTTGGTTCTTTATGTGAGTTCTTCATCTGGTACGAAGATTGATCCACATGGGAATGGAAAGAAGCGTTCTTTCCAACGTCCCAAGAAGAACGTGCCCTTGATGAGGCAATCTCCGAATCCCGTTGAGGCAGCTAGACCAGTTAAGGCTGACAAGACTGATGATGTATGTCATCACTGCAAGAAGCCTGGACATTGGAGGCGTAACTGCAGGGAATATCTTGCCCAGAAGAGTTCTGGAAACGGTATGTTCTAAATTGAAGTAAACATTTCAATTAACTCTACTTCTTGGGTATTGGATACCGGTTATGGTTCACATCTCCGTAATGATTTACAGGTGATGGGAAGAAGTAGGAAGCTTAAGGAAGGTGTGACCTTCTAGAGGATGGGCAATGGAGCAAGAGTTGCTACCAAAGCTATTGGATATGTTTACTTGCTTATGAACAATGATTTTAAGAGATGTTTTGTTTGTACCGGATTTGGTGAAAAACATTGTTTCCATTTCTATGTTGATAAAGATGGATATTCTTGTTTATTTAGCAAAGGTGTTTGCAACATTTACAAGAATGAATGTTTGATTGGTACTAGAGAACTTGAAAACGATCTCTATAACTTAAAATTGAAAGATATTCCATTAAATGTCCATTCAAAGGCAGACACCATATGAGATATGGATGGGTAAGCCACCCAAATATTCTTGTCTTAGAATATGGGGGTGCCCTGCTTATGTGAAGCAGGTAGTGGGAGATAAATTGGATAGTCTGTAGAACCCGTAAATCAGTAGACGTATAAGCCATGCATAATTCTAGATTTTTAAATTTAATTGACTTCATTGCATGATTATTTTAAATGCATTTGTTTGAAGTTAATTATTTCATTATTTCAGTTCAGTAGATTGATTTTTAGCATTTCAGTATTTTCAGTGAGGCCGGACCGGAGTTGGAGTTTTGAGATAGAATTTAAGATTTGAGAAATATTTCCAGAAGTTAATTTAGCTAGTAACTAAGTTCATTTAAGTTAGAAAGGAAGGTTTGAAGATTTAATTTAATTATTTGAGGTGATTAAGAAATGAACTCATTTAAGTTATTAAATTAAGGGGTTAGCTCACTAAATTATTTAAAGGATTAGTAAGGCTTTCAAGGATTATTAGTTGACTAGATAATCAACATTTCCCTTTATTTTATCATGCATTTTTCGGCCACCCTTAGTGCTAGAAGATTCATTTTCCAACTCACCAACTTTGACCAATTCTTTGCATGTAATTAGTAGGATAATTCTAGGATTTTTGGGAGCACAATTTAATTAAATAAATGGACATATCCTAGTCTAGAATCAAGCTAAATTTCGGCCACCACCTCCTAGAAGCATCCACCAACTCATTTGATATCAATTCAAAATTCAAATTCAAAGGGGAGTGGACTTGGTCTTGATATGATCCTATTTTTGTGCACCCTTCTCCTCACCTTCATAACCATCACTCCCCCCTCCACCTCCACCGAAAATAAGACCCCTTTTCAGTAGAAAAAACGTGGATAGCAGCTAGGGAGAAAGGGAGAAAAATCGAGAGCCAAGAAAGGTAGAGAAGCAAGCCACTCCGTCTCCTCCGCGCCGTCTCGTCTCTTCTTTTCGTTTTCTTTCGAAACGAAACCAGGCATGTCTAGATTTCTTTCAAACCTCAATCAAGTAATATTATCATTTATTTTTCAGTACATGATCATGTTTTAGCAAGCAAAAACCGAGATACATGTCAAAATATTTTTGGAACACACATGCAGAATTTCGGCCCTTTCATGACAAGCTTCACGTTTTTTTCTGAGTTTTGTGGTTTCAGGTGATTGGTTCGATTCCAGGCTCCCAAGGCGGCTTGTATACATGTAGTAGGATGCATTAGGACCATGTTGGTCCATTCAAACCAGCCCCATGCTTGCTGGAAATTCAGAATGACAGCAAGTCCCTTAGGTGCAGAAAAATGTGGTTCGAAAATTCAGTTTCTTGTCAAGGGGTTGGATCTGATCTTGGCTGCCCCAAGGGCCTATAGCCATGGTTGGATCACTTCCCTAGCATGTCTAAGACGTGACTAAGTTGCCCTTTTGGTGGCTTGGTCCATGGTTCATCGGTTTTTAATCAAAACGTCAGAACAGCCCCTTTCCCCATTCGGCCCTTCCATTTTTCAGCATATGGTTCGTTTCTTTTGTGGCTTGGTGTGGATCTTTGTTGGCCTATGGCCCTTAGCCACGGTTCATATCATGCTCCTAGATGTCTAGATCATGCCATGGTCAATCAAATGGCCACTGGAACGACGCAAGACATCGATCATAGCATAAACACTACACACGCATGCACGTTGCTCTCGGTTGGACCCTTCGGTTAAGATTTGGTGTGATGCGGATTGTGGCTGGCCTAGGGCCCTTAGCCATGGTTCAAATCATTCCTTGGGATGTTGGTAAGAGTCTCTGGTCGGTGGTTCACGCCCCAATGGCCGGTAGCCTCGAAAACGACACAAGGAAAAACAAGTGCGCAGCTGCTGTATTTTTGACAGCAAGTATGCTGCTGTTCAGAAGCGTCGTTTGAGTTCTTGGTTGGCTTTTAGCCCATGGCCTTGGACTGGACAGTGCCTCATTGAGTTGGCAAGGTCATGTTTTTGACCGTTCGTCATTTGGATCATTTTTGAGGTCGTACGAGAATTTACGGTGCAATGTGCCAAATTGACTCTCGAAAGAGCGTTTCGTGTTTTGGCCTCCATTCCACCTAGATTTCGACCCTATCATTTTAGGAACATTATTTTATGATTTTTCAGCGTATTTTAATCATGACTATACATCGGTTCAGTGTCGGTTCAGGTTGGCTCGGAGTCATGATTAAATGCGAAGTCATTAGGCGTCATAGTCGCATCTTTTGAACGTAAATTGCATAGTTGGTCATGTTTAAGCTATTGCATATTTTTCATGGCACAGTTAGGTTGCAGCGAGCCTGGGAACGATCCAATCCAATCCAGTTGGTAAAATTACAGGAATTTTCATTACGCCAGTTAATTATTTTACGTGCATTAAATAGAAAATGATTATTTTTTTGAGATTTATGCGATATGGCTTGTGGTTCATTCACTATGTGGGAGTGTTATTTTTATACGGTCGCCAGTGACCGATCAGTTCAGTATGGTACCACCCGGTCGCCAGTGACCGGCCAGCTCAGATCAGTTTCAGCCTCCCCGGTAGCCAGTTACCGATCAGTTCAGCTTAGTGCAGTGGCCACAGGCGTAAAACATAATCTCAACAGAAAATTTTACCAGATATTTCAGTACAGGCTCCAAGGAGCAAATATTTTTACAGTGACTTCCAGTTCAGTTATGCACGTATTATAATTGCTCAGTACAGATTATTTTCAGTATGCCTCAGGACAGGATATTTTATCTCATGCATATTTTAAATTCAGATTTTTACTCGTTACCTGCGATTTATGCATGCTGAGTCTTTAGGCTCACTAGACTTGATTGTTGTAGGTACTGATGAGGCCAGGGCCGAGGGCGGGGACCAGTGAGTCAGCTTGGGTCGGCAGTAGTGGCACCCGAGGACCTCAGAGCAGCAGTTGTTATTTTCTTCGCAAACAATTTTTATCAGTTGTTGGATATTTTTAAATCGTTGTTGTTGGCAAAAACTTTGATTTTCTTCCGCTGCAATATTTTGAAATATTGAACTTGATTCACCAGTGATTTTATGAATGAGGCCATTTAAGTTCTTTTAAAAAGAAAATTTTTAATTTTCCGCAAATTTTCAAGCAAGTAGTTCGAGGGCCTTCACATAGTCGATCCATTTTATGTTACTTTGTGGGATATCCAAAGAATTCGGTTGGATACTACTTCTATCATCCCAAAGAAACAAAGGTGTTAGTTTCTAGGAATGCAACCTTTTTGGAAAAGGAATTTCTATTAGATAGAAAAGGCGAGATGACAGAACTCGAAGAGGTTCGAGAGACACCCACAATTGTAGAACCCACACCCGAAGAGCCAAGAGAGGAGATACAAGCTGCTAGAAGATCCAAGAGAGTCTCGAGACCACCTATGAGGTATGGTCTGCTTCTTGAAGAGGGCCATGATGAGCCTAACCATGGATGTGATCCAAGGACCTTCAAGGAAGCATTATCTGATGCCGATTCATCCAAATGGCTTGAAGCGATGGAATCTGAGATGAATTCCATGCATTCGAACCAAGTGTGGAATCTCGTGGATCCACCTGAAGGAATTGTTCCCATATGGTGTAAATGGATTTACAAGAGGAAACTTGGGGCGGATGGGAAGGTATTGACCTTCAAGGCGCGATTGGTGGCAAAAGGATATACTCAAAGACAAGGAGTTGACTTTGAGGAAACCTTTTCTCCAGTTGCAATGTTCAAGTCCATAAGGATTTTGCTAGCCATAGCTGCATGGTATGACTATGAGATATGGCAGATGGATGTTAAGACAGCCTTTCTTAATGGGGATATTAAGGAAGAGATTTACATGTCTCAACCCGAAGGGTTTACATCTATCGGAAGTGAGCATATGGTATGCAAACTTCAAAGATCTATTTATGGTCTAAAGCAGGCATCCAGGAGTTGGAACCTCAGATTCGACAGTACAATCAAAGAGTTTGGTTTTGCTAAGAATCCTGAGGAACCCTGTGTATATAAGAAGGTCAGTTGGAGTGTTGTGACATTCCTGGTGTTTTATGTTAATGACATTCTAATCATTGGAAATGATGTAGGAATGTTGCAATCAACTAAGATATGATTAGCAAGTAAGTTCTCGATACAGGACTTGGGTGAAGCATCTTTTGTATTGGGAATACAGATCTATATAGATAGATCAAGAAGATTGCTTGGTCTCACCCAATCCACATACATTGATACCATCGTGAAGCGGTTCTCGATGGTTGAGTCCAAGAGAGGACATCTATCAATGTGTCATGGCGTGTCCCTATCCAAGTCTATGTCTCCCAAGACTAATGCAGAGATAGCGGCGATGACAAGCATTCCTTATGCATTTACGATTGGTAGCATCATGTATGGGATGATATCTACACGTCCTGACGTGGCTTTCGCACTAAGTGTAGTGAGTAGATATCAATCGAACCCTGGTCTTCCACAGTGGAAAGCTGTGAAAGACATCCTCAAGTAGTTGAGAAGGACCAATAAATTGTTCTTGGTCTATGGGGTGGAGAACTGAAATTGCAAGGCTATACCGACTCTAGCTTCCAAAGCAATATCGATGACTCGAAGTCAACCTCTGGGTTTGTATTCATGCTCAATGGTGCTGCTGTCTCTTGGAAGAGTTCCAAGCAAGACAATACTGCGGATTCCAGCACAGAGGCCGAATACATTGCTGCATCAGATGCAGCAAGGGAGGCGGTTTGGATAAGGAATTTCGTCTAAGAGTTGGACGTCATTCCTAATGGAGTTGCTCCTCTCCCGGTGTTGTGTGACAACACGGAGCTTTAGCTCAAGCAAAGGAGCCAAGGTCTCATCAGAAGTCCAAACATGTATTGAGAAAGTACCACATCCTCGGAGAGATTGTGGAAAGAGGAAGAAGTGTATTTTGACACAGTCGGCTCCGCAGATAATGTTGCTGATCCATTAGCTAAGCCTTTACCTGGACCATTATTCGAGATGCATCGCGAATCAATGGGTTTGAAGCATATGGGTAGTTGGCTCTAGTGCAAGTGGGAGATTGTTAGAGTAGGTGCCCGTCGAGCCAAGTGTTGGCCGAGTGTTCACAATGAAACTCTATGTATAAGCAATCTTTATTTTAATAATATTTGAAATTATTGTTTTGGCACATCTTTATCTGTATACCCATGCTAGTTGCATAGATAAAGCCCTTGAATATAAAAATAGTAGAAAGAATATGAGATACTCATATGATGAGTATCAGGAAACTCATATTTGGAATACTGTATATTCTAAACAGTTCCTAGTCGATTCAGCCGCCGGTAAGAAGGATATAGGCCGCTAGAGTTCGAGACTAGTATCTGCGATGTGAGTACCATGTTTCATTGGTAGGGGACATTGTGATGTCCGAACATACAGATAGGTGCTCCTTGTAGAGTGCACTGAACAACCTCCATAAAGGACTTTTCAAGTGGTTCTCACTTATCGAGTGGAAACATCCTAATTTATGGTTGTACACCAATAATTCCTATGACCCGGGACAACATTGAGACTCTATATGCTAGCATTGCACTTTGACTTGTTTACCGACTCTCATGGGGTCATCAGGTGGCAAGGTTGGGTGCTTTGTCGAAACATATAGGAGTCGATGCATTGTAGTCGGGGATTCACCGCTTACCTTCGGGTATGGATATTCTGTGTGATCTCATGTATATGTAGTATGAAATCTCTGGTCAGAGTATGGTGGTAATTATGAAAGGGGTTTCATAGATTACACCATCGATGCAACTACGACATGACACATAGTATCGATTCATTGAAAACTCTCGATAAACCAATGTTTGTCGAATCGGTCGGGATATATGAGTTGAAGGGACCGTACTGTACGCTAACCATAATTGAATGGTTCTTGCCAGCACTATCATTTGATACCTTGGGAATCATGTAAGCGATGCTGCTAGGCGTTTAACATGATTGGTTGGGTAATATCAGACTTGAGTTCTGACATTCTTGTTATCAAGGAGTTGATAAGTAAGAATGGAGCAGTTGGGGTATGCTCGTATAAGGACATGTTTAGTCCGAATCACATGGAGATGTGAATCCACGGCTAGTTGTATCAATGAACCATTGAGGGCCACACAAGTACTAGCTTTCTAGATCCCGTTGAGAAGAGAAATAGTTCAATCTGTTGAATGGCTTATAAAGGAGTTTATAAGCGTGAGGAAAATTAGAAGTATGACTTCTATAAAGGAGAAATTAGTTCAATGTGTTGAACGGCTTATAAATGAGTTTATAAGCGTAAAAAAAAATAGAAGTATGACTTCTATGAGAGAAATGTAAATTTTAATTTATGGAAGTGTTCCTAAATTAAAAGTTGGCCAAGTGAATAATGTATTTGAAAATTGTGATTTTCATAAACATTATTATGGACAAAATTAAATTAATTCAAGTGTTGAATTAATTAAACACTAGTGGACCTAGTAGAGTCCAAATAATTAAATTAATTCAAGTGTTGAATTAATTAAATTATATTGAGTCTTGTAGAGCTCAATTTAAATAAATTATTTAACTAGTGGACTTGAGTAAATTCAAGTAAAGTTTAATTAGTCTCAAAATGTTTGAGATAATTAAATTAAGTCCATGGGTTTTTAATTTGTTAAAAACCATATAATATATATGCATGCATGGGAGATGAAGGGTTGGAGACTACCTTTTTGGGTTATCAAGGCATGGCATGCAAAAAGGTGTTTTTGCTTTTAGCTTTTTGCAAGTCAAAGACAAGTCTCCCTTCCCCCCATTACTCTCCCTCCTTGGCCGAAATTTGTGGGAATTCTCTCCAAAAGTTTTTCTCCATTTTCTTCTTAAATGGTTGAGGATGAAATATTCTTCTCTTTGAAAAATCTTTTTATTTTTCTAGTGCAAAATAAAAGGGGATCTACCTAGTTGGTGGTGGGCCTAATTTGAAGGAAAGATTCAAGAACTTGGAAAGCTTGAAGATAGTTTCTACCATTCAAGAGCCAAGTTGTACACAATGTGGTTGGAGCCAAAACATCAATCCTTGTGATTGATAGGTACATTTCTTAACACACTATGTATGACATTATTTGGTGTTTTATTGTATTTGCTACACACTTTCACTAGGTGGCCGAAATTTCTTGTAAAAATTCGATTTTTAAACTTCTGTTGCGCTTTCGGTCCCCGTAACCGATCCCCTTTCACCATCACTGCGACTTTCCTGCTCAACGCGTCTGCAACTACATTAGCTTTGCCAGGATGATAGCTAATGTCACAGTCGTAGTCCTTCACTAGCTCCAACCAACGCCTCTGACGCATATTCAACTCTTTCTGCGTAAAGAAGTATTTGAGACTTTTGTGGTCGGTAAAGATCTGGCACTTCTCCCCGAACAAATAATGCCTCCAAATATTCAATGCAAATACTACGACTGCCAACTCTAGGTCATGGGTAGGATAATTCTTCTCATGAATCTTCAACTGACAAGAAGCATATGCTATCACCTTCCCATGCTGCATCAGTACTGTGCCTAACCCGAGTTTTGAAGCATCGGTGTACAGAACAAAATTATAATAGCCAAACTTGGTGTACGGTACGGTTTAAGTTTTCGTATGTTTATTGACTACTTGGTCAAGTTTAAGTATAGTTTGGATGTTCAGAGTTTTGATTTAGGATTTATAGTATGGTTGGTTATAGATGATGTGTAGTGCTATTGTAGCGGCGTTACGATTAAATTCATGATAATTCGTATGTTGAGACAATTGGTATGAGGCCAATTAGAGTGATTATATAAGACATAGAGGTGTAACTTTCTTATTTTGAGTTTTGTTCAAATCATTGTGGAAGGTAAGCCAAAAGAGCCACGAAGTGTGTCGTGCGTTTCGTCGTTCCTCGAGTAGCACATGTTAGGAGATTTAGCATAACATTTTACTCAGACCTCTAAATGATCTGAAATTTGGATAGATTCAAGGAAAGACATAGGGCTACAACTTTGTAGTTTACAACTTTTTCTAATTCGGAAGGGAAGAGGTGTTTCTGAAGCAATCTTTAGCGTGGCGGTGCGCAGAGCGGCGCCCGAGCGGTAATTTATGACCGCCCGAGCGCCACTACTTCTGGAACGTTGGGTTTTGGGCAGAATCGTCGGCGCCCGAGCGGTAATTTATGACCGCCCGAGCGCCTAGCACATTATAAACGTGTTTTGTCGATTTTTATTGCTTAAATAGAAGTGTTGGCTTCATTTCTCTCATTTTTTTTCCTCTTCTTCTCGGTTCTTCATCTAAGGGAGACCTAGGGTTCTTAATTTCTTTCTTTTGTTCTCTTTGATTTTAGCTTCTTGTTGGTTGTTTGTGGTGAGAGCAAGGTTCTTGAGGGTTCAAAGAGCTAAGATAAGCTTCTGGTTTAGTTTGTTTTTATTATGGTGTTGGAGATGATATGGGTTTGGTGATGGTGTTAATTTTATGGGTTTATTGGTATTGTTGTTGGATTATTGAGATGTTGATGGTGTTATATATGATTTATTGTGTAGGTTGTGTACCAAGGGTTTATGTTGAAGGTGTTCTTGTTAGTTGTAAGTGGGATCTCATTCTTGTGCTCACATGATAGTATATGTATTGTGTTTCAATGGTTTTAACATGTTATTCCCTTCCATTTGATCCATATTAGGTATTGAATTACTTGATTGTATATTTGAGACAATTGAATGTCTCAATTGTGAAAAAGAGAATACAAGAGAAAAGAGTTTACAAAGTGTTTGATTAAATGCCCCAAAGAGAGTTTAAAATGATTTATGGTTTGATAGATACATAGTCATAGATTGCATGCAATTTGTTGATCAACGACCATAGGCTTATATCCCTCAGAGTTATCGATTTATATCGATGGGATATAGGTACAGAGACAGAGATACTATATAGATATCAATCCAACAGAGAAAAGAGAAATACCATCTTATTGTTATATTATTGCTATGTTAGTCATGATTCAGAGTTGATGGTATTTAATGTATTTTTAAAGCCATGTTTTACACAGTATGCTATGTACATTGCTATGTAAGAGTTCCACTTGCTGAGTTTTACCCTCATTTCAGTTATTCATGTGATGCAGATAAGAGCGACGAACCAGGACGTTGATTGAAGCCGGAGTCATATGCATATAGAGATGGAAGGAAGTGGAAGATTATTTTGTTATACATGATCAAAATGATATTTTGTATTTTGACGCAACACTTTTTGGATCATGTATATTCTTTTGATGGTATATATATTGGAAATGTATTTTGAATCCTTCCTCCCTTTAAAGAAAAATTTTAAATTCCGCTGTTATTTTATAAAATGGGTCAGAGGTGTCACATTTAGTGGTATCAGAGCACCGTTCTTCGGACCAATGCATATGACTTCGTCTACTTTCAACGGTCCCCGTATGTCTTCTTCTACATCTATTCATTGTTATCTATTGATATGTATTGTGTGAGCACATTGTAGGAGTATGTCTCCTAAGAGAAAGGCTTCAGAGGGTGAGGATAGTTCTTCCTCTAGAGTGTCGATGAGTTTGGCAAGTTATTGAAAGAGCAAGCCAAGGTCCATAGTGAGCAGATCCAACAGTTGCTACGTTTGCAAGGAACAGGTCAAGGTAGAGGACAGGGTAGAGGCCAAGTGGCTCAAGCAGTTGGTACCGATGGGATCTTTACTGCTTTCAAGAGGATGGATCCGCCTGAATTTGCAGAAAGCACTGATCCGTTGGTGGCAGTAGAGTGGATCAAGGCACTTGAGGCTATTTTTGATCATCTCAAGTATGAAGACAAGGACAGAATTGGATGTGCAGTGTTCATGTTAGTCAAAGCTGCACGCATTTGGTGGAATGCTACAAAGGTTAGTGTGAATGTTTCGTCGTTGAAGTGGTCAGAGTTCACTGATCTTTTCTATGACAAGTACTTCCCAGACGCACTTCGAGCTAGGAAGGTGACTGAGTTCTTGGAGCTTCGTCAAGGAGGTATGAATGTCGATGAGTATATTCTAAAGTTCGAGGAGGGCTGTCTTTTTGCCCCATACATTGCCTCCAATGACAAAGACAAGGGTGCTCATTTCATTAGAGGCCTTCGAGCAGAGATCAGAAGGGACATCAATATGTCCAAAGCTGTGAAATTCAAGGAGATTGTAGCTAAGGCCTTGTTGGCCGAACAAGATGAGAAAGACATTGCCAGGGAAAGACAGGCGAGGCAGCAGGCCATTGCTCAGAGAGGCCAGGGTTCGAATCAAAGAGGAAGGGATCGTTTCAAGGGGAAAGGCAAGTTAGAGCCGAGTCCTAAACCACCGACAGTTCCATCTGATCCTGAGAAGCCATTGTGTCCCAGGTGCAGTAGACATCATCGGGGAGAGTGCATATTTGGTACTCACACTTGTTATCGATGTGGCACTGCAGGCCACATTGCCAAAGATTGTCCTAGAGGAACAAGTAAAGAGAAGGTTCAGGGTCGCATCTTAACCATGACGAAGGAAGGTAAAAATTATAATTCTTCTGTGATCTCTAGCACTATTTTAATTTCAGGCAGAGTAGCTACGACATTGATTGATACAGGTGCTACTCATTCTTTTATGTTTGAACTATTTTTGAGATCTTTGGATATAGTTCCTTCTGTTATTCCCCTTCAGTTTAATGTTGTATTGCCTTCGGGGGATGTGTTGTGCCCGACATCTATTGTGTATGCGTGCTCTGTTCAAATTGATGAGCGAGTGGTTTATGCCGACTTGATTGTTATCCCGATGGTTGTGTTTGATATTATACTTGGCATGGATTGGCTATCAACCTATCGTGCAGTGATTGATTGCGTTGCTAAAACGGTGAAATTTGCAGATGATGGCAATAAGGAAGGTATGCTCGCCAGTGCAGGTACTTCGCTGGTCCTTCCTTTTATTTCGTGTCTTGAGGCTAAGAAGTTGTTGTTTAGAGGTTGTGATGGGTTTTTGGCTTCGATTGTTGATGTGGATAAAATTGTGAAGTTGAATATTGATGATATTGATGTTGTGAGAGAGTTCTCTGATGTTTTTGAGGATGATGTGCCGGGTTTACCGCCGGACAGAGATGTGGAGTTTGTGATTGACCTAGTTCCAGGTACGGTTCCTATTTCCAAGGCTCCGTACAGAATGGCCCCTACAGAGATGAAGGAGTTGAAGACGCAGTTGCAGGATCTTTTGGATAAAGGTTTCATTCGGCCGAGTTCTTCGCCTTGGGGAGCTCCGGTTCTATTTGTCAAGAAGAAAGATGGGACTTTGCGGCTGTGTAATGATTATAGAGAGATCAACAAGGTGACTATCAAGAATGAATATCCGTTACCACGGATAGATGACTTGTTTGATCAGCTGCAAGGAGCTACCGTGTTTTCGAAGATTGATATGCGATCTGGCTATTATCAGTTGAAGGTTAGGGAGTCTGATATCCCTAAGACGGCGTTCCGGACCAGGTATGGTCATTATGAATTTCTTGTGATGTCTTTTGGTCTGACTAATGCTCCTTCAGTCTTCATGGATCTGATGAACCGAGTGTTCAAGCCGTATTTGGATAGCTTTGTCATTGTTTTCATCGATGACCTATTGATTTATTCCAAGGCCAGAGAGCTTCATTCAAAGCACCTCAGAGTTGTTCTTCAGTTGTTGAGAGAGAAGAGGTTGTATGCTAAGCTAAAGAAATGTGAATTCTGGTTGGAGCAGATTTCTTTCTTAGGCCATGTTGTTTCGAAGGATGGTATAGCTGTTGATCCAGTGAAGATAGAGGCAGTTCAGAAATGGCCTATTCCTACCACTGTATCAGAGGTACCCAGTTTTCTCAGTTTGGCGGGTTATTATCGTCGTTTCATTTCAGACTTCTCCAAGATTGCCCTGCCGTTAACCAATCTGACGAGGAAGACTATGAAGTTTGAGTGGTCCAATGAATGCCATAGTGGATTCCAAGAGCTGAAAGATAAGTTGACGACAGCTCCTGTTCTTGCATTGCCCAGTGGCTCAGAGGATTTGGTTGTTTATACTGACGCGTCGAAGAAGGGTCTTTGTGCAGTGCTGATGCAACGTGGAAAGGTTATAGCCTATGCTTCTCGCCAGTTGAAGGACTACGAGAAGAATTATCCTACGCATGATTTGGAGCTCGCAGCTGTGGTTTTTGCCCTGAAGATTTGGAGACATTATTTATATGGCGAAAAGTGTGAAATCTTCACGGACCACAAGAGTTTGAAATATTTGTTTTCTCAGAAAGAACTCAATATGCGACAGAGACGATGGTTAGAGCTTGTCAAAGACTATGATGTGACGATCAGTTACCACCCAGGAAAAGCGAATGTTGTAGCGGATGCTTTGAGCCGTAAGTCGAGTTCTTCTTTGAGTTCGATGATTCAGCAACCGTTGTTGTTAGAATTGCAGAGAGAGGAGATAGCTTTGGTGATTCCAGGGACCATTGCTCGTTTGTCAGCGTTGGTTATTCGGGCTACATTGACGGACAGGATCCGTAGAGAGCAGGTCAATGATTTACAGTTGACAGAGTTGAGAGCCAGAGCAGAGGAGAGAGGTAATTCAGAGTTTGGGTTTAATGGAGATGGTTTAGTGACTTTTAGAGGCCGTATTTGTGTTCCTACTGGTGATGATATTCGTAGAGACGTCTTGACAGAGGCTCATACCGCGCCATATTCGATATATCCAGGTGGTACCAAGATGTATCAGAATCTTCGTAGACTCTATTGGTGGCCAGGTATGAAGAAAGATATTGCCATGTTTATTTCTCAGTGCCTAACTTGTCAGCAGGTGAAGATCGAGCACCAGAGACCTGCTGGGACATTGCTATCATTGCCAATTCCTCAATGGAAATGGGAGCACATTACAATGGACTTCGTGACTGGTCTTCCCAGAACGCAAAAAGGTTTTAACTCTATTTGGGTTATTGTTGATTGGTTGACCAAGTCAGCGCATTTTCTTTCAGTCAAGACGACGTATTCTATGAACCAGTATGCCGAAGAGTACATAGCAAAGATTGTTAGACTTCATGGTGTTCCTGTGTCGATTATGTCTTATCGTGACCCTAGATTTACTTCAGAGTTTTGGAAGAGTTTGCACAGAGCTATGGGATCACAGTTAGCATTTAGTACAGCATATCACCCCCAGAGTGACGGTCAATCAGAGAGAGTTATTCAGATTCTAGAGGATATGCTCAGAGCTTGTACTATTGATTATTCAGGTAGCTGGGATTCCAAATTTCCTTTGGTTTAGTTCACGTACAATAATAGCTACCAAGCGACGATTGGCATGGCACCGTATGAAGCACTTTATGGCAGGAAGTGTAGATCTCCCTTGTATTGGGATGAGATTGGTGAGAGGAAGATGTTGGGTCCAGAGTTGGTCCAACAGACAGCTGATGTTGTTGCTGTTATTCGAGAGAGGATGAAGACAGCGCAGTCGAGACAGAAGAGTTATGCTGATGTGCGTCGTAGACCGTTGCAGTTTGAGGTTGGCGACCATGTGTTCTTGAAGATAGCACCTCTCAAGGGTGTGATGCGGTTTGGCAAGAAGGGAAAGTTGAGTCCGAGATTTATTGGCCCATTTGAAATCTTGGATAGAGTTGGTGATCGAGCTTACAGGTTAGCCCTACCGCCAGATCTTGAAAGAATTCATAATGTTTTTCATGTTTCGATGCTCAGGAAGTATATTGCGAATCCTTCCCATGTTCTTCGTCACGAGCCATTGGATTTAACGCCGAATTTGACATACCAAGAGATTCCGGTCCAGATTCTGGATCGCAAAGTTAAAGTGTTGAGAAATAAAGAGATCGGCATTGTTAAAGTCCTATGGAGGAATCATTTGATCGAAGAAGCCACGTGGGAACCAGAGGATGAGATGAAAGAGAAGTATCCCGAGTTGTTTGCGCAGTGACGTTAATTTCGGGGACGAAATTCCTTTAAGGAGGGGAGATTTTAATAGCCAGACTTGGTGTATGGTACGGTTTAAGTTTTCGAATGTTTATTGACTACTTGGTCAAGTTTAAGTATAGTTTGGATGTTCAAAGTTTTGATTTAGGATTTATAGTATGGTTGGTTATAGATGATGTGTAGTGCTATTGTAGCGGCGTTACGATTAAATTCATTATTATTCGTATGTTGAGCCAATTTGTATGAGGCCAATTGGAGTGATTAGATAAGACATAGAGGTGTAACTTTCTTATTTTGTGTTTTGTTCAAATCATTGTGGAAGGTAAGCCAAAAGATGTAAGAGTTCCACTTGCTGAGTTTTACCCTCATTTCAGTTATTCATGTGATGCAGATAAGAGCGACGAACCAGGACGTTGATTGAAACCGGGGTCATATGCATATAGAGATGGAAGGAAGTGGAAGATTATTTTGTTATACATGATCAAAATGATATTTTGTATTTTGACGCAACACTTTTTGGATCATGTATATTCTTTTGATGGTATATATATTGGAAATGTATTTTGAATCCTTCCTCCCTTTAAAGAAAAATTTTAAATTCCGCTGTTATTTTATAAAATGGGTCAGAGGTGTCACAAAAATCTCCAGGCCCTGAAGACATGGCCAATACTGGCGCTGAAATAAGAGCTTGCTTCAGTGTATCGAAGCTCTTCTGACATTCTTCGCTCCACACATACTTAACATTCTTCTTCGTCAATGATGTGAGTGGAACTGCGATGGAGGAGAATCCCTGAATATACTTCCGATAGTATCCTGCTAGCCCAAGGAAACTACGGGTCTCTGATGCATTTTGCGGCACAACCCAATCTCTGACTGCTGCAACTTTCGCCGGGTCTACCTCAATACCGATGCTAGACACGACGTGGCCTAAGAACGCCACCTTCTCTAACCAGAACTCGTACTTACTGAACTTCGCGAATAACTTGTGCTTTTGCAAGGTTTGCAGTACCGTGGTTAGATGTCTGCTGTGATCCTCTTGTTTCTTTGAGTAGACGAGAATATCGTCTATGAATACTATCACGAACTGATCAAGATACGGCTGAAATACGCGATTCATGAGATCCATGAAGATCGCTGGCGCATTCGTCAAACCGAACGGCATCACAAGAAACTCAAAGTGGCCATAACGAGTCCTAAAAGTAGTCTTGAGAATATCGGCGTCTTTTACCCGTAACTGATGATACCCGGAACGTAGATCTATCTTGGAGAAGACTGAAGCTCCCTGCAACTGATCAAACAAATCTTCAATCCTCGGAAGTGGGTATTTGTTCTTCACTGTAACTCTTTTAACTCCCGGTAATCAATCTAGATCCTCATCGAACCATCCTTCTTCTTCACAAATAAGACTGGCGCGCCCCATGGTGAAAAACTCGGGCGAATAAATTCCTTGTAAAGAAGTTCCTGAATCTGTTTCTTGAGTTCTGCCATCTCCCTCGGTGCCAATCGGTACGGTGCTTTGGAGATCGGTGCAGTACCGGGCATAAGCTCAATAGAAAATTCCACCTCTCGCACCGGTGGCAAACCAGTGACGTCATCAGGAAAAACGTCTAGAAAGTCCCGGACAATTGGAACATCGGATGCTGACTGTTTGGGTATCTCAGGAACAGATACAAGAGTAGCTAGGAATGCTCGGCACCCTCGATGCATGAGTTTCCTAGCCTGGACATAAGGTATTATACGCGGTAAATTAAAATACCTGTCTGGCTCGAATAAGAATTGCTCCATCCCAAGCGGTCGGACTAGAACAGATCTCCTCTGGAAATCAATCAAAACTCTGTTCCTCAATAGCCAGTACATCCCCAAAATGATATCAAATTTTGGCATCGGCAGAACGATAAGATCCGCATATACAAGATTATCATGAAGTTCAAAGTCTATATCTCGGATCACATTAGTAGCTGTCAGCTCCTCTCCAGAAGGCAATGCTACTTAATACGCTATGTCTAGCCCAATTGTCTTGATCTTGAGAGAATTTGCAAAGGTTTCTGAAATGACTGAATGAGTAGCCCCTGAATCTATCAAGGCTTTCGTAGCTGAACCAGCTATAAAAATTCTCCCTGAAAGATTGAAATATCATGCTAAAGCCCAATTATTTTACCGGAACTAAACTTATAGATATGTGAAGATCAAAGTTCTTTTAACCTAAATTCTCGAAAATATCACTAATTAGAACATGCAGTCCTATCACAAATTCTAAGTTCAAAATCTTAACTCAAACTCTTAAAACATTACATTTTAAATACGAACGTAAAGCTTTAGGATACCTGTCATGAGTATCATCTCCGGGTTAGTCTCCGTTGCATGGAGAGCAAAAACTCTACCTTGGGTAGGCAGATTCTTCTGAGGGCAATACTTCAGTATGTGGTCAGTACTGCCACATTTGTAACACTTCCCTGAGCCATACATACAAGTCCCAGCATGACGGCATGAGAACTTGGCACAGACTGGATGCTCTGATGTCTTCGGGACTACACGTCCCTGCTGATGCTGTGCTCTGCTCCTGGATGAGCCGTGGAAAGGCTTCTTACTCGGATGCTGCTCCTGAGGAGGACGGTGTGGTGCCTGAAATGGTCGTTTACCCTGGCGATCGCGCTCAATATCATTCTGGTCTTGCTCTACCGCTAGAGCTCTGGAAACAACATCATCATATGTAGTAGGGCCAGCCACCCTAACATCAAGGCGCAAGATCGACCGCAGACCATCCATAAAATGCCTCAATTTGGCATCAATGTCATTTGCAATCAGAGGTACAAAAAGACAACCCCTCTCAAACTTACGGATAAACTCCGTAACAGTCATGTCTCCCTGCCTCAGGGTCATAAACTCCCTAGTCAACCTGTAACGCACCTCGTCAGTAAAATATTTAGAGTAGAATACCTCTGTGAAGCGCGTCCAGCTCAAAGTAGCCAAATCCAAAGCTACAGATGCTCCTTCCCACCACAGGCGAGCGTCTCCTCCAAACAGATAAGTCGCACAACGAACACTATCTCCATCTTCGAGCCCCATGAACTCGAAAATAACCTCAAGGTATTTAATCCATCCCTCTGCAACCAAAGGATCTGACGTCCCTAAGAACTCCTTCGACCTCATCTTCATGAACCGCTCACAGACAGCTTCAGGCCCCGTCTGTCTGGCTACCACAGCATTGTTCCCCGCAAACTGAGCGAAGAACTGAGTCATCCCAGCTAACATCTGGGCGTTCATGTCTGGTGGAGGGGGTGGTGGTAAATCTCTCTCCTCGTTCTCATGACGATGCTCACCACTTCCAGTACGATCAACAATGCGTCTAGGAGGCATGCTGTTCCATAATTATAACACATACGTAACTAACATGCATAATCCCACTATTTAAATAAATAATGCATAATTGTAATCTTGACATACAATATTTCATACAATCATGATAAAAAAAAATATTTCATGCGTTAAACGAAATGCGTAATCGTAAAACTTACAGACCGAAGACGTGACTTCATGATCTTCTTGAGAGCAGTAGTAGTACAACCCTTTACAAGATCATAGGCTCTGATACCAACTGTAACGCCCCAGATTCAACGACTGTCCTTACTGTACTAAGACGAGTTTTTGAGCGTGCTTATGTCCTCACTCACACACATCCTAGGAAACTTCCCAGGAGGTCACCCATCCCAAAATTGCGCCAAGTCAAGCACGCTTAACTTTGGAGTTCTTATGTGATGAGCTACCGAAAAGAAAATCCAGCTTCATGATATGAGTAGTACATATCAAATCTTTTAAGCCCTCTTCAACTGTACAGTCCATTACATTGAACAGTCTCGGAATCCCCCTCATTCTGGTGTGGGATCGGTTCATTCATGTTCCCTCCACGTAGAAGCCTGCCAGGAGCCGCTCATTGTCCGTGCAACCTCATGGCACCGGCGATCACCCCCCTCTCTTTGGCCTCGGGCCTCACAACACAAGTGATATAGCCGTTCCTTTCCGAGCATTGTTGTTTCACTTTTGCAGGAGTTTGATGATATATTTCCGGAGGAGCTATGTAACACCATTACCCCAAGACATTAAATTGTAAATGCTATAATGTGGAAGCCTTATAAATGATTTGGAGAAAATAATAATTAATAAAATTTTGGCAAAGTTTGCCGATAAATATAGACTTACCGAATATTCCCAAGCAAACAAAATAAATATTACCACAATCGTCTTTCCAAAATACACATATATTCCCAAAACCTCAACTAAACACATAGATCCCATCTCCATAATTACCGAGTGTTTGACAAAAGTTAAGACATAATTTTCTTGTTCAAAACTTGAACCAAGGTACAATACTCAAAACCATTTTATAATTGCCACATTTTATCAAAACATCATTCTCCAAGCTTTGGCACATGCACCTTCCATGCCTCGACACTTCTATCGCTATTCCTTTATATCTGCATTACATGACATAACTGGAATTAGTTTACAAACTCAGTAAGTTGAACTTTCAATAACAATTACATATACATTAGTGTAAAGAAAGGAATCATTACAATTGAACCATAGGAAATGACATCGTTCAATGGAATATATAGATAACAATTATAAGATGGCATTCTATCAACCATTTCTTTCATTTTCCTTGTATGGCATTGATAAGTCATCCGTCAATGGTATACATGTACATTTCAGTCTAAATCAGTCACTTTACATGTTAAATGTTGTTCAACTTCCGTTATGTGGGTTTAGAAGTGCTAGAAGCACCACCACTACCATATAACTATCAAACCATAAAAGAACCATTGAATCATTTTATCAAACATGTCGTGTCACTACAAGAATAAATTCTTATGATGACATTCATAAATGTCATCATATTCAATATTTAGTGACATTTAAGTTTTAGTTACACCTCCAACAAATGTCGTCTATTCCAATGTCGCCTTAAACTTCCTGACATTTTTTAATGTCATTATAAGATGTTAATGATAACTTCATACGTGTTACTAATTATTCATATAATGACGATTTTAAATGTCAGGAAAACTCATGTTTTAAAGACATTTATACATGCCTTGTTATTATAGCAATAATGACAAATTTATATGTCAATTAACATAATTTATAATGACAATAAAAGTGTCGTGTGTATTATTTATAGTGACAATAAAAAATGTCACTAATGATATGTTATAAGGTTAATTTAAAAAGTCTCATTATGTAATCTGTAATGACACTTACAAATGTCTTCTATACTAGTATATAAGGATATTGAAAATTGTCATTAATAGTTGTTTATAATGACTTTTTGAAATGTCTCCATATGAGTTTTAAACTGACATTTTTTAAGTACATGATTTAATGTTCTATTGTGACATGAAAAATTTCATATTTTATGAAATGTCATCGATTTTCAATATTTTCATGATATAATATTGAAGGATATAACAAATTAACATAAATACAAATACAAAATTTTAAAATAGAAATTAAATTGCTAATAAATAATTGTCATTAAGTTTGTAATCATTAATGTATAAGACTGACAAATTTGTTATCTCGAAAAACATTTATATCCCAACAAATGTACCAAATGTATTTAGTTTAAGAACTAACAAACAATTAAGTCTTGTAAAGGAAAACATAAGCAAACTTGTGACGCATCTTCATTATTCAACCATCTCATCTTAATCAAAATCCAATATTGTTGTCACCTACAATAAAAATTCATATATTTGTATGAATGAAATAAAATTAAAGAAGCACAAAATAAAGAGATTAAAATTTAATTCAAACTAGTGAATATCATACCAAATGATAAACTGGAAAATTATTTTTTATCCAAATGCACCTAGTAGAAATCTTCCTCATTAACTATAAACTGCAAATATAATTGATATTGGTTTAAAAAGATAATAACATGACGAACATAACAATAAATACTAGTTAATTGAAAAGTTGAATATCATACCAAATGACAAGGCCATGCTATCATTCCTCCAAGTGTATCCCCAACCTTTTGTAAAAGATCATATGGCCTAATCAAACTCTCTTCCCGTTCTAGGACAACTAGAACTTGTATTTCATACCAATTTGGTCCCAACGTCTATCTTCCTACTTCGGTATTTGGATCCATGCTACGAACCACTCCTTTTGCCACAATTTTCGTCGAATCAAATAGACTTTTTATTGAGACAGAACATCCAATCTACGTGAAAGTGCAAAAGAGAAGGTTTTGATAAAAACAATTATAAAGTATAATCATCAACAACCATTATGCTAATGAGTATGTCCAGCTAGCCAGAAAACAAAAAAGCATAAAGAAACATCATTCAAGTTAGTTAATTCATGACAGCAAATATACATGTAATATATATTCTCAACCAAAATATACTATCTAAATCAATAAATGGCTAACTCGAGATAATTATAAGCTCACACAAAACATAGCTTACAAAAAAGCAAACTCCAACTCATTATGCCAAATCAAATAATAAATAATATCAATATAAACAAAAGAAAACCCATTTACGCATCTGACATATATTCTTAAACCAAAAATCCAATGCTGAATCAATAAAGTACTAACTCAATATAATAATAAAGTATTAAAACTAGAAAAAAGACTTTACCTTTGGAGATAATGGACTACTAGAGGATGATGTGTGTTGTATATTGTTGTAATTTGAACCAAGGTTTTGGTTTGGTTGATTGCAAATCTTTGATTCTAACATTGCAATGTGTTGGCATTGTTTTTTAATTTGCTCATCCATTTTTTCTAACTTTTTATTTTGCTCCATCACTATTCGATTGCATGTACTACGGCTTGGAACTTCTCCCCATAAATCAGATGGGTTAACAGCATCACCAAGCATACGCACTCGGCCTGGTCTATCTGGTCCAATGATTTGAGCAAATACGTCATTTTGACCAATTTGATCATCCTCATCTTCAGGAAGTTGATTTTCTAGTTCTTTCATTGCAGTCTTCACCAAAAAATCAAAATCCATAATTTATTCATAATTATTATGAAAAAAAATATCTTTGAAAGTAATCTAGCTGAAGTTTATAAAACAACTTACCAATTTTTCTGCCACAATGTTGCCTGAGGGACTTCCATTAGCATGAGTGAAACAGGCATGAAATAATTCAACTCTTGATGGAGGTCGCCCTTTTTCTTTTTTCTAATATGTAATTGGTTAAAAGTTTGTAGATTCTAATGCATGTAGAATTATAAGATTAATAAGATAAATTACCAATTTTTGTTGCACTTGAGCAAAAGATCTTCTTCCAGTTGTCTGATTCATTATCTTTTGGTTCCGAGCAATCTTATTTTTTTCACTTCTCTCCTGATACATTAAATTCAACTTGGTACACAAGACAAATGTCTACATGAACATTTTTATAAACATGTTTCATATTGTATACCTTTGATTTTTCTGAGTTCCACTGAGCAACTAGTTTCACATATTGTTCTACAAAAGCTATTTTATCTCTTTTTTCAAGAAGAACTTGCATTGGCAACTCAGGATCATAATACTTCTTTTTTAGTTTTGACTTCCAGTTTCTCCATTTTGTTGCTATTGAACGTAGCGTCCAACTTTCTGTTCCAGGAGGAAGGTCGTACTTTTCATACAAAGGCAGTTAGACAATTTACTATCATAGTAAAAAATTATTTAATAATAAATTATTCAATAACATTTCAATTACCTTTACAACATCTAGCATTTTTTTCTTACTATCCAGGGGCATTTTATTCCAATCTTCCACGTCAATCGGACAAAATTTACCATTTCTTGCCAAAGTACCCAAAAAATCAGTAAATTTATTTCTTCTTGATCCAATAGGACGTCCCATATCATCACATCGAATCTTAATACGTGGCAGCGTGCTAGGTCTACCCCAAATTTCTTTCATAAATGTAGGGCCTCTAGTTTTCTTCTCAGCGTCAAGAGATTCACTTTTGCTATCTACATCTAGATGCAAAAAGGAGAAATAATTATTGAATAAATAAAGTGAAATGAGTTATTACATTTTTCGTATAGGTTACCTTGATCAGATTCTTCGTCCATAAAATCATTTTCAACATGTGGGTTATTGTTGAATGTGATCCTAGAAGTCAAGCCTGTATGTTTTTTATATGGATAAATAAAGGATGAAGTAAGTATTATGACAAGTTATATCTAAATGTAATCATCGGAACTAAAAAACTATAATTTCATTTTTTTCTATATCTTAAATTTTAGGATGTTACCTTGTAATTCAATGTCATTTTGATTTGAAGCCTCATCTATTTGGTTTCTTGATGCACCTTGTATGCTTTGACAATCTGCACAAGCATTATTTCAACAAAATATATGCAAATTGAGTTTATTATTATAAATTAGATGCTACCTCTTTCTTTTGAATTTCGAGTTGTGTGATTGTCAATCAAAATCAGTGGTTGAGTATTTGTCTCATCTTGAAGTTGAAAATGAGTTTTTCCAACATTTTTATTTTTAAGAGCCATTCCTATCAAAAGAAAGTTATATAAGATAAATAAAGCATTAATAAGCATTATACCGAATTATATCATTATATCAAAATTTAATCTTTTGAAATAAAAAATTCTTAAGTTTCATATATTTTTATATATCATACCTTGTACAACATTGTGTTGCTGCTTTGAAACTTTATCCATTTGGTTATTTTGCATACCTTGTATGTTTTCACATTCTGCACAAGTATTGACTCCACCAAAATATAAGCAAGTTAAGTTTTAATTATAAGCAACAAAGTTCTAACAATTTTCGCTAGCTACCATGTTATTTCCAAGTTCTCTTGTAGGGGGCTACAGTGTTTTCGAAGATTGATCTGCGATCTGGCTATTATCAGTTGAAAGTTAGGGAGTCTGATATCCCTAAGACGGCGTTTCGGACCAGGTACGGTCATTATGAATTTCTTGTGATGTCGTTCGGTCTGACTAATGCTCCTTCAGTCTTTATGGATCTTATGAACCGAGTGTTCAAGCCATATTTGGATAGCTTTGTCATTGTTTTCATCGATGATATATTGATCTATTCCAAGACCAGAGAGCTTCATGCTGAGCACCTCAGAGTTGTTCTTCAATTGTTGAGAGAGAAGAGGTTGTATGATAAGTTGAAGAAATGTAAGTTCTGGTTGGAGCAGATTTCTTTCTTAGGCCATGCTGTCTCGAAGGATGGTTTAGCCGTTGATCCAGTGAAAATCGAGGTGATACAGAAGTGGCCTATCCCTACCACTGTATCAGAGGTACGCAGTTTTCTTGGTTTGGCGGGTTATTATCGTCGTTTTATTTCAGATTTTTCCAAGATTGCCCTGCCGTTAACCAATCTGACAAGGAAGACTGTGAAGTTTGAGTGGTCCAATGAATGCCAAAGTGGATTTCAAGAGTTGAAAGATAGGTTGACGACAGCTCCGGTACTTGCATTACCTAGTGGTACAGAGGACTTTGTTGTTTATACCGATGCGTCGAAGAAGGGTCTCGGTGCAGTGTTGATGCAACGTGGAAATGTTATAGCTTATGCTTCTCGTCAATTGAGAGATTACGAGAAAAATTATCCTACGCATGATCTGGAACTGGCAGCTGTAGTATTCGCCCTGAAAATCTGGAGAAACTATCTTTATGGCGAAAAGTGTGAAATTTTCACGGACCACAAGAGTTTGAAGTATTTGTTTTCTCAGAAAGAACTCAATATGCGACAGAGACGATGGTTAGAGCTTGTCAAAGATTATGATGTGACGATTAGTTATCACCCTGGGAAAGTGAATGTTGTAGCGGATGCATTGAGCCGTAAGTCGAGTTTTTCTTTGAGTTCTATGATCCAGAAACCGTTGTTGTTAGACTTGAAACGAGAAGAGATAGCTTTGGTAGTACCGGGAACCATTGCTCGCTTTTCAGCTTTGGTCATTCGGGCTACATTGACGGATAGGATCCGTAGAGAGTAGGTCAATGATTTACAGTTGACAGAGTTGAGAGCCAGAGCAGAGGAGAGAGGTAATTCAGAGTTTGAAATGAATAAAGATGGTTTGGTGACATTCAGAGGCCGTATATGCATTCCTACTGGTGATGATATTCAGCAAGACGTCTTGACAGAGGCACATACCGAGCCATACTTGATACATCAAGGTAGTACCAAGATGTATCGGGATCTTTGTAGACTCTATTGGTGGCCAGGTATAAAGAAGGATATTGCCATGTTTATTTCTCAGTGTCTCACTTGTCAGCAGGTGAAAATTGAACATCAGAAACCTACTGGGACATTGCTATAATTGCCGATTCCTCAATGGAAATGGGAGCACATTACAATGGACTTCATGATTGGTCTTCCTAGAACGCAGAAAGGCTATAACTCTATTCGAGTTATCGTTGATCGATTGACCAAGTCTGTGCATTTTCTTCCGGTCAAGACGACGTATTCCATGAACCAGTATGCCGAAGAGTACATAGCAGAGATTGTTAGACTTCATGGTGTTCCTGTGTCGATCGTGACCCTAGATTTACTTCAGAGTTTTGGAAGAGTTTGCATAGAGCCTTGGGTACACGGTTAGCCTTCAGTACAACATATCACCCTTAGAGCAACGGTCAATCAGACAGAGTTATTCAGATTTTAGAGGATATGCTCAGAGCTTGTACTATCGACTATCCTGGTAGTTGGGATTCCAAATTGCCTCTTGTTGAGTTCACGTACAATAACAGCTACCAAGCGACGATTTGCATGGCACCATATGAAGCACTTTATGGCAGAAAATGTAGATCTCCCTTATATTGGGACGAGATTGGTGAGAGAAAGATGTTGGGTCCAGAGTTGGTCCAACAGACATCTGATGTTGTTGCTGTTATCCAAGAAAGGATGAAGACAGCGCAGTCAAGACAGAAGAGTTATGCTGATGTGAGACGAAGGCCATTGCAGTTTGAAGTTGGCAACCATATGTTTTTGAAGATAGCACCTCTTAAAGGTGTGATGCGGTTTGGCAAGAAGGGAAAGTTGAGTCCAAGATTTATTGGCCCATTTGAGATTTTGGATAGAGTTGGTGATCGAGTTTACAGATTAGCCTTACCACCAGATCTTGATAGAGTTCATAATATTTTTCATGTCTCCATGCTCAGGAAGTATATTGCGAATCCTTCCCATGTTCTTCGTCACGAGCCATTGGATTTGACGCCGAATTTGACGTACCAAGAGATTCCAGTCCAGATTCTGGATCGCAAAGTTAAAGTATTGAGAAACAAAGAGATCGGCATTGTTAAAGTCCTTTGGAGGAATCAATGGAAACCAGAGGATGAGATGAAAGAGAAGTTTCCTGAGTTGTTTGCGCGGTGACGTCAATTTCGAGGACGAAATTCCTTTAAGGAGGGGAGATTGTAATATTTAAGCTTGGTGAACGGTACGGTTTAAGATTTCTTGTGTTTATTGACTATTTGGTTAAGTTTAAGTATAGTTTAGATGTTAAGAGTTGTGATTTATGGTTTATAGTAATGTTGTTTTTAGTTGATGTGTGGTTATGTTGTAGCGTCGTTGCGATTTAATTCATGATAATTCGTAAGTTGAGCCAATTGGTATGAGGCCAATTGGAGTGGTTAGATAAGACATAGAGGTGCAACTTTCATGTTGAGAGTGTTGCCGCATTATGAGGAGAAGCGACGTTGCGATTCGATTTTAGATGCAAAGTTTATTGTTGGCTTCAGGTGACAGTGCACCCGCACTGAAAAAGCTACCGCACCCGCGGTGATGGGACAGTATGGAGAGTGCACCCGCGGTCCATTTTGCAGTGCACCCGCGGTGTTTGGGCAGAAGGTCAACCGCACCCGCGCTAGGAAATGCAGTGCACCTGCGGTCGTCGTTTTCAGTTTTTCGGATGTTGTCCAGTACACGCAGTGCACCCGCGGTGAAGAAGCTAGCGCACCTGCGGTCGATGAACAGTATAAGCGTGTTTTGGAGTTTAAGTGATATAAGACAAGAGTTGGCTCATTATTTCCTCATTTCTTCTCCTACTTCTCGGTTTGCAGCTCAAGGGGAAAGCTAGGGTTCTTATTTCTTACATTTGGTACCTTTGATTCAAGCATCTTGTTGGGTATTTGAAGTGAGAACAAGGTTCTTTTGACTTTAAGGAGCTAAGGTAAGCTTGTGGGTTTGGTTATTATTTTGATTATGATGTTAAGAAATCATGGGATGTTTGATTGTGTTAGTTTTATAGGTTTTATGTTATGGGTTTGTGATTATTGAGATGTTGATGGTGCAATTCATGGTTTATTGTTGTAGGAATTGTACCAAGATTTTAGAATCAAGTGCTCCAAGTGTAGTAAGTGGAATTCATTTCCTTGTGCTCACATGATAATATATGTATGGTGTTTCAATGGTTTTAACATGCTATTCCCTTCCATTTGATTCATGTTATGTATAAATACACTTTGTTGTATATTAGAGGCTTCTATATGTCTCAATTGCGTAAAATGAAATACAAAGGAAAGATTATGCAAAGTGTTTGATTTAATGCCCAAAAGAGAGTTCAAATGATTTATTGGATTGATAGATACATAGTCAGAGATTGCATGCAATTAGTTGATCAACGACCATAGGCTTATATCCAAACAGAATATCGATTTATATCGATGGGATATAGGTACAGAGAAAGAGATACTATTTAAATATCAATCCACCAGAGAAAAGAGAAATATCATCGTTATATTCATGTTCTACTATGTTATTCATATTTTCAGAGTTAGATGGTATTTAATGATTTCAAAGCCATGTTTTACAGAGTATGAAATGTATCCATTGTTATGTAAGAGTTCCACTTGCTGAGTTTTATACTCATTTCAGTTATTTCATGTGATGCAGATAAGAGTGACGAGCCGGGACGTTGATTGGAGCCGGAGTCATATGCATGCAGAAGAGTGAAGAAAGAAGTTATTTTTGTTAACATTTTAGGACATGATCAAAATGATATTTTGTATTTTGTTGCAACACTTTATTGATCATGTATATACTTTTGATTGTATATGTTGAAAATGTGTTTATGTCAAGAGAATTTTTAAATCCTTCCTCCCTTCAAGTAAAATTTTAAATTTCCGCTGTTATTTTATGAAATCGGTCAGAGGTGTTACACTATATAAGATTGTACGTGATGACAATTGAATAACACATACTGATGTGCCTTCTTTAATGTCTCATCATCAAACTTAGTTGCAATGGCCTTTCCAAGTGCATAACCAGAGGCCGTAAACACGTCCAATGCGAATGTTGAGCCGATAGTTGTCTCATCATTTCTTGTTGATTGATTGAATTTTGTCTCTACATAATCAGCTAAATAAAAAGAACAGAATGTCAAACATTCTTCAGCCAAATACCCCTCAGCAATGTATCCTTTTGGCCTACTTCTATTTCGACCATATGACTTCAATGTCCCCAAGTACCTTATACCAAAAACATAAATTTTGTATTTATAGTGAAATTAATAATTTAAATAAAACAATATCAATAATATTTGTTTTTATCTTTCAATTGGATACATCCAACGATAGTAAACTGGTCCAGCAAGTTGTACTTCAGTAGCCAAATGTACAGTCAAATGAATCATTATGTCAAAAAATGAGGGAGGAAAAATCTTCTCCAATTGACAGAGGATGACCGTAATATCTTTCCTTAGACGAACCACATCAGTAGGAGAAATTACTTTACAACATAGCTCTCTGAAATACCTACTCAATCTAATCAAAGGAGTCCGAATTGATTTAGACAAAGTTCTACGTGGTGCCACCGGCAACAACTGCTGCATCAAAATATGGTTGTCATGGCTTTTTAGACCAATTAATTTTGCCGGTTTCATTTGAACACACCGTGAAATGTTAGAAGCATACCCATCTGGAACTTTAACTTTTTTCAAAACCTTGCAAAATGTGCCCTTCTCATTTTTGCCCATTGAATAACATGCTGGAGGCATATAAACTCTACTTGGTCCTTTCTTAATAGGATGAAGTGCTGATCTTATTCCAATTTCTTGCAAATCAAGACGTGATTTAATATTATCTTTTGTTTTCCCTTCCATATTCAGCAATGTCCCACAAATTGATTCGCACACATTCTTCTCAATATGCATAAAATCAAGATTGTGGCGTACCACATTATCTTTCCAATATGGTAAATCGAAGAAAATACTCAACTTTTTCCAATTGAATGGTAGTTCTGGATTATCGTCAACTGTTTTTCCAAATTTCAAATTAAAATTTTTCAACTCATTGATCACTGTGTCTCCCGAAAGTATGGGTGATGGTCTTCCATACTCTTCTGTGCCATCAAAATGTTGAGCATCTTTGCGAAACTCATGATCACTGTTCAAAAATTTGCGGTGACCCATATAACAATACTTTTTGCCATTTTTTAACCATCGTGAATGTGTAAATTTGTGGCACACTGGGCATGCAAATTTACCTTTGGTGCTCCATCCAGATAGGGTTGCATATCCAGGAAAATCACTTATAGTCCATAATAATGCGGCATTCACTTGAAAATTCTGCTTGGTTGATGTATCATATGTTTGCACTCCTACCTCCCACAAATCCTTCAAATCTGCAACAAGGGGCTGCAAGTAGATGTCGATGTTATTTCCAGGAGCAAATGGACCAGGTATTAGCAATGATAATATAAATTATGGTTGTTTCATACACATCCATGGTGGAAGATTATAAGGCACTAAAATGACTGGCCACGTACTATGCGCCACACTCATATTTTTGAATGGATTAAATCCGTCTGAAGCTAATCCTAGCCTTATGTTTCGGGGATCCTTTGCGAATTCAGGGTGGTTATGGTCAAACGTTTGTCAAGCTGGGGAATCAGCTGGGTGTCGCATGTAACCGTCTTTCGTGCGAGATTCAGAATGCCATCTCATATGGACTGCTGTTTTGCAGGACATGAACAAACGTTGTAACCTAGGCTTTATTGGAAAATACCATAAAACCTTGCGTGCAACTTTCCTCTTGTCTCCAATAGGATCATTTTCAGACGTTTCCCATCTAGGCTCGTTGCATGTTTTGCATCGAACTCTTTCTTCGTCCAACCGCCAGTATAAAATGCAATCATTAGGACAAGCATCGATCTTTTCATAACCAAGTCCTAATTGCTTCATCAATTTCTCTGCTTCATAGTATGACTTTGGTAAATCTTTCATGCCATTTGGAAATGCTTCTCTCAACAAATCCAAAAGCATATTGAAGATTTTATTGGTAATTTTTCCAAGACATTTTAAGTGAAGCAAGCAAATGATGAATTAAAGTTTTGAGAATTTCTTGCATCCGGGATATAACTCTTTTTGTGAATCATCAATTAGTTTATAGAATTTCTCGGCCTCTCCGATTGGAATCTCTTCATTATCCTTTTCAAATCCTTCTGTATTGATTGTATCACCATCATTTTGTGGGACCCCAAAAGCATAGTGAACTAATCCCTCCATATCATCTACATCATCACGAGATGGAATAGAACTAGATATTGAAGATGCACTACATGCTATCTCTCCATGAGCCACCCAGTGAGTATAACCTTTGATAAATCCATCAACTATCAAATGTTCACAAGCATCCTCTCTTGAAACACATATGCCAATCTTACATTTTGCACAAGGACACACAATCATTTCATTTATGTTTGCATTAGAAAATGCAAAATCTGAGAAACTCTCAAGTCCTTTCCTGTATTCCTTGGTTTGTCTCGGCAAAAACATCAAACTTTTATCCATCACAATTCTGGTAAAAAGATATACTTAAAATAGTTCAGCGAACAAATATATAATTTGTGTATGTGGGGAGTAAAATATCGAACAAGATATATACAATTAGTGTCTCAAAACACAACAATAATTTAATAACAAAAAAAATACCCGAACATAAGAAAATGTTTCATAATTTCTCACACTCTGCAAATAACATCAAATCCACAGAGATTTTTTCTTTTTAAACAAATCGTTGTTACAAGGAACATGATATCATAAACAAAATGTCCAGAAACTTAGGGAAAAAGAATAACACAGAACAATAAATCGTGAACCAATTCACAACAAACAGTGACCCAATCTAATAGTGATTCGGCTATGACCGTGTTTTCGACCGTTCAATCGATAAACCGTGACCCAAATTTCGTACAAGATAAATGAAATCAAGTACCACGAATTTGAAACTTACCGGAGATGAGAAGCGTCGTGTAAATCTGAACCGTGACTCCAATCTTTCACAATTCTGAATGGAAAAAAGAAATTAAGAAGGAAGGATTGTAGATGGAAAGAAATTTATCGCCGGTTGAAGGAAAGAAAAGGAGGATGAGTGTCGCATCTGTTATTGAAGACTAAGCCCAATCCACATATAAATTTATTTTCTTGATGGAAATACGTTTCTTATTTCTTGATGGAAATACGTTTCTTAATTTGGCTTATTTGATTAGTAACATAAATTAGAAAAAAGTCTCGAATGTTTAAAAATCTCCTAACCAATTTGGGTTTGATAAATTTTGGAGGGGGGAAAATATTTTTTCCCTACGTATAAAATAATGACCTAAATTAAAAATGTCATGATAACCAATCTAATATATTTTTTTATTTTACACATTATTAATTTTTACAACTATCATCATTAAGTATTTGTAACAGCATTTAATTAAAAGTGTCTACAAAAAAGTGTCACTATAGCAATTTATTTTTGTAGTGTGTGCATGTAATTAGAACTAACTCTTTCCTTAGAAATTGACATCAAAATTCCTTTTCTTTTCTTTAATCAATGAACCATTACATAGGAAGTATATAATCAATGGATTAAAGGAGATAGGAACAATAACAACATCATCCATCATATGTAGAACCCGTAAATCAGTAGACGTATAAGCCATGCATAATTCTAGATTTTTAAATTTAATTGACTTCATTGCATAATTATTTTAAATGCATTTATTTGAAGTTAATTATTCATTATTTCAGTTCAGTAGTTTGATTTTTTAGCATTTCATTTATTTCAGTGAGACCGGACTGGAGTTGGAGTTTTGAGATAGAATTTAAGATTTGAGAAATATTTCCAGAAGTTAATTTAGCTAGCAAGTAAGTTCATTTAAGTTAAAAAGAAGTTTAAGGAATTATTTAAGTTAGTTGAGGATTTTAATTTAATTATTGGAGGTGATTAAGAAATGAGCTCATTTAAGTTACTTAATTAAGGGGTTAGTTCACTAAATTAATTAAAAGATTAGTAAGGCTTTTAAGGGTTATTAAATTACTAGATAATCAATTTTCCCCCTACCATTTATCATGCATTTTCGGCCACACCCCTAGAAGAACAAACTAGGACTTGCCAACTCACCTTTGACCCATTCTTGGTTGATTAGCATGCTAATTCTTTTAGCTATTTTTCCACCTTAATTAATTAATACTAGACCACTATCCTAACCCTTGTTTGGCATGATAAAATCGGCCACTATAGTCTAGAACCACCCAAGAGATCATTTGATAGCAATTCAAAATTCAAAATTCAAATGCATGAAGACTTGGTCTTGATATGATCCTATTTTTGTGCACCCTTCTCCTCACCTTCATAACCATCACTCCCCCCTCCACCTCCACCGAAAATAAGACCCCTTTTCAGTAGAAAAAAACGTGAATAACAGCTAGGGAGAAAGGGAGAAAAATCGAGAGCCAAGAAAGGTAGAGAAGCAAGCCACTCCGTCTCCTCCGCGCCGTCTTGTCTCTTCTTTTCGTTTTCTTTCGAAACGAAACCAGGCATGTCTAGATTTCTTTCAAACCTCAATCAAGTCATATTATCATTTATTTTTCAGTACATGATCATGTTTTAGCAAGCAAAAAAATCGAGATCCATGTCAAAATATTTTGGAACACACATGCAGAATTTTCGACTTCCCTTGATAAGCTTCACGTTTTTCTGAGTTTTGATGGTTTCAGGTATTGGATCGACTCCAGGCTCCCAAGGCGGCTTGTATACATGTAGTAGGATGAATTAGGACCATGTTGGTCCATTCAAACCAGCCCCATACTTGCTGGAAAACCGAAAGACAGCAAGTTCCCCATAAGTGCAGAAATGTGATTCGAAATTTCAGTTTTGTGTCAAGGGTTGTGGATCTGATCTTGGCTTCCCCAAGGGCCTTTAGCCATGGTTGGATCACATCCCTAGCATGTCTAAGACGTGACTAAGTCGCCCTTTTGTTGGCTTGGTCCATGGCTCATCGGTTTTTAAATAATCAACAAGAACAGCCCCTTTCCCCATTCGGCCCTTCCATTTTTCAGCATATGGTTCGTTTCTTTTGTGGCTTGGTGTGGATCTTGGTTGGCCTATGGCCCTTAGCCACGGTTCATATCATGCTCCTAGATGTCTAGATCGTGCCATGGTCAATCAAATGGCCACTGGAACGACGCAAGACATCGATCATAGCATAAACACTACACACGCATGCACGTTGCTCTCGGTTGGACCCTTCGGTTAAGATTTGGTGTGATGCGGATTGTGGCTGGCCTAGGGCCCTTAGCCATGGTTCAAATCATTCCTTGGGATGTTGGTAAGAGTCTCTGGTCGGAGGTTCACTCCCCTAATGGCCGATATTCTCGAAACCAATGCAAGTCTTGTAGTTGCGCAGCTGCTGGAAATTACAGCAAGTTTCTGTGTCGGTTCAGAGGCTCGTTCGAGTTCTTGGTTGGCTTTTAGCCCATGGCCTTGGACTGGACAGTGCCTCATTGAGTTGGGAAGGTCATGTTTTTGACCGTTCGTCATTTGGATCATTTTTGAGGTCGTACGAGAATTTACGATGCAATGTGCCAAATTGACTCTCGAAAGAGCGTTTCGTGTTTTGGCCTCCATTTCACCTAGATTTCGACCCTATCATTTTAGGAGCATTATTTTATGATTTTTCAACGTATTTTAATCATGACTATACGTCGGTTCGGTGTCGGTTCAGGTTGGCTCGGAGTCATGATTAAATGCGAAGTCATTAGGCGTCATAGTCGCATCTTTTGATTGTAAATTGCGTAGTTGGTCATGTTTAAGCTATTGCATATTTTTCATAGCACAGTTAGGTTGCAGCGAGCCTGGGAACGATCCAATCCAATCCAGTTGGTAAAATTACAGGATTTTTCATTATGCCAGTTAATTATTTTACGTGCATTAAATAGAAAATGATTATTTTTGAGATTTATGCGATATGGCTTGTGGTTCATTCACTATGTGGGAGTGTTATTTTATACGGTCGCCAGTGACCGATCAGTTCAGTATGGTACCACCCGGTCGTCAGTGACCGGCCAGCTCAGATCAGTTTCAGCCTCCCCGGTAGCCAGTTACCGATCAGTTCAGCTTAGTGCAGTGGCCACAGGCGTAAAACATAATCTCAACAGAAAATTTTATCAGTTATTTCAGTACAGGCTCCAAGGAGCAAATATTTTTACAGTAATTTCCAGTTCAGTTATGCACGTATTATAATTGCTCAGTACAGATTATTTTCAGTATGCCTCAGGACAGGATATTTTATCACATGCATATTTTAAATTCAGATTTTTACTCGTTACCTGCGATTTATGCATGCTGAGTCTTTAGGCTCACTAGACTTGATTGTTGTAGGTACTGATGAGGCCAGGGCCGAGGGCGGGGACCAGTGAGCCAGCTTGGGTCGGCAGTAGTGGCACCCGAGGACCTCAGAGCAGCAGTTGTTATTTTTTTTCCGCAAACAATTTTATCAGTCGTTGGATATTTTTAAATCGTTGTTGTTGGCAAAACTTTAATTTTCTTCCGCTGCAATATTTTGAAATATGGAACTTGATTCACCAGTGATTTTTATGAATGAGGCCATTTAAGTTCTTTTAAAAAGAAAATTTTTAATTTTTCGCAAATTTTCAAGCAAGTAGTTCGAGGGCCTTTGCAGTTGGTATCAGAGCGGTGGTTCTGTATAGGGTTTCACTACTACTGACCGCGAGAAGCTCACGAAGCCACGCCTTTGGTCTGTAAGTTTTTCAGTTCAGCATTTTGTTAAGCATTTCAGTTATAGCATGAATTATTTTGTCAGCATGCTTCCAGATTTTCAGTATTTCAGAGTTCATTTAAAATAAAGTATGGAATTATGCATGTTAGTTACGTATGGGTTATGTTGGAACAGTATGCCCCCTAGACGCATTTTAGAGCGCAACAGAGAGGTGGAGCCTCGCCGAGAGGACAGAGAGGAGCATAGACCGGAGGGAGACCTACCACCTCCTCCACCGCCCCCACCGGACATGAGTGCCCAGATGTTAGCTGGGATGGCACAGTTCTTCGCACAGTTTGCGGGGGGCAATGCCGCAGCCGTAGCCGCAGCCGCAGCCAGGCTGACAGGGCCCGAGGCAGTGTATGAGCGATTCATGAAGATGCGCCCGAAGGAATTCTCTGGGGCATCTGACCCCATGGTTGCCGAGGGATGGATCAAATCCCTCGAGGTTATCTTCGATTTTATGGAGCTGGGAGATGCAGACCGAGTCCGATGTGCCACCTACTTGTTCACTGGAGACGCCCGCTTATGGTGGGAAGGAGCTTCGGTAGCCCTGACATTGGCTACACTTTCTTGGACCCGCTTTACGGAGGTTCTCTACTCCAAGTATTTTGCTGAGGAGGTTCGCACCAGGCTGACCACCGAGTTCATGAGCCTGAGACAGGGGGATATGTCGGTTACGGAGTTTATCCGTAAGTTCGAGAGGGACTGTCACTTTGTGCCCCTGATAGCGAATGATGCCAGAGCCAAGCTGATGCACTTCCTGGTGGGTTTACGGCCGATCTTGCGCCGGGATGTTAGGGTATCTGACCCTGCTACTTATGAGGTTGCCGTCTCCAAGGCCTTAGCCGCAGAGCAGGATCTGCGGGATATCGAGAGGGATCGCCAGGGCAAGCGCCCAGTCCAGGCACCGCACCGCCCTCCTCCTCTTCAGCATCAGCAGCAGAATAAGAGGCCTTTTCATGGACCGCCCAGGAACAGAGGCCAGCAGCAGCAGCAGCAGCAGCAGCGGGGACGCCCAGCCCCGAGGACTCAGGTGCACCCAGTCTGTCCCAGGTGCGCACGTCGCCATCCTGGAGCATGTATGGCTGGCTCAGGAAAGTGTTTTAAGTGTGGCAGTCCAGACCACATGTTGCTGCAGTGCCCTCAGAGGAATCTGCCTACCCAAGGCAGAGTTTTTGCTCTCCATGCCGCGGAAGCCAACCCGGAGACTATGTTGTTGACAGGTACCTTTAAACTTTAAGTTATTATTTGAATTTCCGCGTTTTGGGAATTGGGATTTAGATTTTTTAACTTAGAACTGTTATAGGATTGCATGCTCTACTCAGATTTATTTCAGAGGAACTAAGCTAGAGGAACCTTGACCTTTGCATGTCTATAAGTTTAGATCTTGTAGTGGGATTCAACTTAGAACTCCGCTCTTTCAGGGAGAATTTTTATATCTGGTTCCGCTACCAAGGCCTTGATAGATTCAGGGGCCACTCACTCGTTTATTTTGGAGGTCTTTGCAAACTTTCTCAAGATCCAGACCATTGGGCTAGATACAGCCTTTTCAGTAGTGTTGCCGTCAGGCGAGGAGATGGCAGCTACCAATGTTATCCGAGATATAGACCTTGAGCTGCACGGTAATCTTGTTTATGCGGATCTGATTGTGCTACCGATGCCGGAATTTGACATCATCCTAGGGATGGACTGGCTATTGAGGAACAGAGTGTTGATAGACTTCCAGCGGAGATCCGTTCTTGTCCGACCGCCTGGAATGGAGCAGTTCTTATTTGAGCCGGACAGGTACTTTCCTTTACCGCGCATTATTCCTTATGTTCAGGCTAGGAAGCTCATGCATAGAGGGTGTCGGGCATTTCTAGCAACCCTTTTATCTGTCCCCGAGGAACCCAGCCAGTCAGCCTCAGATGTTCCGATAGTTAGAGATTTCTTAGACGTTTTGCCCGAAGACGTCTCTGGTATGCCACCAGAGAGAGAGGTGGAGTTTTCCATTGAGCTTATGCCAGGTACGGCTCCGATATCCAAAGCGCCGTACCGACTAGCACCGACAGAGATGGCAGAGCTTAAGAAGCAGATTCAGGAACTTCTCGACAAGGAGTTCATTCGCCCGAGCTTTTCTCCATGGGGCGCGCCAGTCTTATTCGTGAAAAAGAAGGATGGCACGATGAGGCTTTGCATTGACTACCGGGAGTTGAACAGGGTTACAGTGAAGAATAAATACCCACTGCCGAGGATTGAGGATCTGTTTGACCAGTTGCAGGGAGCTTCGATTTTCTCCAAGATAGATCTGCGTTCCGGTTATCACCAGTTGAGGGTGAGAGATGCTGATGTCTCGAAGACAGCTTTCAGGACTCGTTATGGCCACTACGAGTTCCTAGTGATGCCGTTCGGTCTGACGAATGCGCCAGCGATCTTCATGGATCTAATGAATCGCGTATTTCAGCCGTACCTCGACCAGTTTGTGATAGTGTTCATAGATGACATTCTCGTCTACTCCAAGAGTCGGGAGGAGCACAGCAGGCATCTGACCACAGTGTTGCAGACATTGCAGAAACATAAACTATTCGCAAAGTTCAGTAAGTGCGAATTCTGGTTAGAGAAGGTGGCGTTCTTGGGCCACATTGTTTCTAGCAGTGGTATTGAGGTAGACCCCGCAAAAGTTGTAGCAGTCAGAGATTGGGTTGTGCCTCAGAATGCATCCGAGATCCGCAGTTTTCTTGGGCTAGCAGGATATTACAGGAAATTCATCCAGTGATTCTCCTCTATCGCCGTTCCACTCACAGCACTGACCAAGAAAAATGTAAAGTTTGTGTGGAGCGAGGAGTGTCAGAAGAGCCTCGATACTTTGAAGCAAGCTCTTATCTCAGCACCCGTTTTGGCTGTACCGTCAGGATCTGGTGAGTTTGTCCTTTATACCGATGCTTCGAAGCTTGGTTTAGGTGCAGTTTTGATGCAGCATGGGAGAGTGATAGCGTATGCTTCTCGACAGCTGAAAATCCACGAGAAGAACTACCCCACCCATGATCTGGAGTTAGCGGCCGTAGTTTTTGCTTTGAAGATTTGGAGGCACTATCTGTATGAAGAGAAGTGTCAGATCTTTACCGACCATAAGAGCCTCAAGTATTTCTTTACGCAGAAGGAGCTGAACATGCGTCAGAGACGTTGGTTGGAGCTTGTGAAAGACTACGATTGTGACATTAGCTACCACCCGGGTAAAGCTAATGTAGTTGCGGATGCTTTGAGCAGGAAAGTCGCAGTGATGGCTCATTTGACGATTCAGAAACCTCTTCAGATCGAGATGCAGAGGTTTGATCTTGAGACTTACCCTCGAGGTAGAGTTCCTCGTTTATCTACCTTGACTATCCAGTCCTCTCTTATTGACCGTATTCGCAGCGGTCAGGCAGCAGATGAGCAGTTGGCACAGTGGAAGAAGAGAGATGAAGCCAAGGGCAGTGTTTTGTATTCAGTCAGCGACGGTATTGTGAGATACCGAGATAGGATATGGGTTCCTAGCAGTGATTCTATCCGAGCAGACATCTTATCAGAGGCCCATACGTCCCCGTACTCCATTCACCCTGGGAGTACGAAGATGTACAAAGATCTGCAGCTATTGTATTGGTGGCCAGGAATGAAGAAGGACATCAGGCGTTTTGTATCCGAGTGCCTGACTTGCCAGTTAGTGAAGGCCGAGCATCAGAGACCAGCAGGTTTGCTCAAGCCTCTCCCTATTCCCGAGTGGAAGTGGGAGAATGTTACCATGGACTTTGTGACTGGATTGCCGAGGTCAGCCAGAGGATCGAATGCTATCTGGGTGATTGTAGATCATCTTACCAAATCAGCGCACTTCTTGCCTATTAAGACGACTTTCACCATGGTTCAGTATGCAGAGCTGTATATCCGAGAGATAGTCCGACTCCACGGTATTCCAGTTTCTATCGTATCCGACAGAGATCCCAGATTCACTTCCTCGTTTTGGAAGAGTTTGCATTCGACTTTGGGTACGAAGTTGCTGTTTAGCACAGCTTTCCATCCGCAGACAGATGGACAGTCGGAGCGAGTTATTCAGATCTTAGAGGATCTTCTCCGTGCTTGCGTCATTGATTTCTCTGGGAGTTGGGAGTCGAACTTACCATTGGTAGAGTTCACCTATAACAACAGTTTCCAGTCGTCTATAGGTATGGCTCCGTATGAAGCGCTGTATGGTCGCAAGTGTAGATCTCCTGTTCATTGGGATGAAGTAGGAGAGAGAGCAGAGTTGGGTCCAGAGATTGTTCAGCAGGCAGCTGATGTAGTAGTCAAGATCCGTGATAGGATGAGGACTGCCCAGAGCCGACAGAAGAGTTATGCCGATCAGCGGAGGAGAGAGTTAGAGTTTGCAGTGGGCGATCATGTCTTCGTGAAAGTGGCACCTATGAAGGGTGTCATGAGATTTGGCAAGAAAGGGAAGCTCAGTCCGAGATTCATTGGACCGTTTGAGATCCTCGACAGAGTTGGGACGCTAGCGTATCGTGTGGCTCTTCCGCCAAATCTGGCCGGAGTACACAATGTCTTTCACGTCTCCATGCTGAGGAAGTATATGGCAAATCCTTCGCATGTGCTGAATTTCGAGCCGTTGCAGCTTACTCCGAACTTATCTTATGAGGAGAGACCCGTGCAGATCCTAGACAGACAGGAGAAGAAACTTCGGAACAAGTTGGTTAAGCGAGTCAAAGTCAAATGGCTCAACCATTCAGAGGAGGAAGCTACGTGGGAGTCTGAGCCGGAGATGAGAAGTCGATACCCCGAGTTATTCGGTGAGTTCTAATTTCGAGGACGAAATTTATTTAAGGGGGGAAGGATTGTAGAACCCGTAAATCAGTAGACGTATAAGCCATGCATAATTCTAGATTTTTAAATTTAATTGACTCCATTGCATAATTATTTTAAATGCATTTATTTGAAGTTAATTATTCATTATTTCAGTTCAGTAGTTTGATTTTTTAGCATTTCAGTTATTTCAGTGAGGCCGGACTGGAGTTGGAGTTTTGAGATAGAATTTAAGATTTGAGAAATATTTCCAGAAGTTAATTTAGCTAGCAAGTAAGTTCATTTAAGTTAAAAAGAAGTTTAAGGAATTATTTAAGTTAGTTGAGGATTTTAATTTAATTATTGGAGGTGATTAAGAAATGAGCTCATTTAAGTTACTTAATTAAGGGGTTAGTTCACTAAATTAATTAAAGGATTAGTAAGGCTTTTAAGGGTTATTAAATTACTAGATAATCAATTTTCCCCCTACCATTTATCATGCATTTTCGGCCACACCCCTAGAAGAACAAACTAGGACTTGCCAACTCACCTTTGACCCATTCTTGGTTGATTAGCATGCTAATTCTTTTAGCTATTTTTCCACCTTAATTAAATAATACTAGACCACTATCCTAACCCTTGTTTGGCATGATAAAATCGGCCACTATAGTCTAGAACCACCCAAGAGATCATTTGATAGCAATTCAAAATTCAAAATTCAAATGCATGAAGACTTGGTCTTGATATGATCCTATTTTTGTGCACCCTTCTCCTCACCTTCATAACCATCACTCCCCCCTCCACCTCCACCGAAAATAAGACCCCTTTTCAGTAGAAAAAAACGTGAATAACAGCTAGGGAGAAAGGGAGAAAAATCGAGAGCCAAGAAAGGTAGAGAAGCAAGCCACTCCGTCTCCTCCGCGCCGTCTTGTCTCTTCTTTTCGTTTTCTTTCGAAACGAAACCAGGCATGTCTAGATTTCTTTCAAACCTCAATCAAGTCATATTATCATTTATTTTTCAGTACATGATCATGTTTTAGCAAGCAAAAAAATCGAGATCCATGTCAAAATATTTTGGAACACACATGCAGAATTTTTGACTTCCCTTGATAAGCTTCACGTTTTTCTGAGTTTTGATGGTTTCAGGTATTGGATCGACTCCAGGCTCCCAAGGCGGCTTGTATACATGTAGTAGGATGCATTAGGACCATGTTGGTCCATTCAAACCAGCCCCATACTTGCTGGAAAACCGAAATGACAGCAAGTTCCCCATAAGTGCAGAAATGTGATTCGAAATTTCAGTTTTGTGTCAAGGATTGTGGATCTGATCTTGGCTGCCCCAAGGGCCTTTAGCCATGGTTGGATCACTTCCCTAGCATGTCTAAGACGTGACTAAGTCGCCCTTTTGGTGGCTTGGTCCATGGCTCATCGGTTTTTAAATAATCAACAAGAACAGACCCTTTCCCCATTCGGCCCTTCCATTTTTCAGCATATGGTTCGTTTCTTTTGTGGCTTGGTGTGGATCTTGGTTGGCCTATGGCCCTTAGCCACGGTTCATATCATGCTCCTAGATGTCTAGATCGTGCCATGGTCAATCAAATGGCCACTGGAACGACGCAAGACATCGATCATAGCATAAACACTACACACGCATGCACGTTGCTCTCGGTTGGACCCTTCGGTTAAGATTTGGTGTGATGCGGATTGTGGCTGGCCTAGGGCCCTTAGCCATGGTTCAAATCATTCCTTGGGATGTTGGTAAGAGTCTCTGGTCGGTGGTTCACTCCCCTAATGGCCGATAGTCTCGAAACCAATGCAAGTCTTGTAGTTGCGCAGCTGCTGGAAAT
Organism: Primulina tabacum; assembly: GCF_025594145.1. NCBI lineage: Eukaryota > Viridiplantae > Streptophyta > Magnoliopsida > Lamiales > Gesneriaceae > Primulina > Primulina tabacum. Next base: position 19,450,292 of record NC_134559.1, read on the forward strand.
TACAGCAAGTTGCTGTGTCGGTTCAGAAGCTCGTTCGAGTTCTTGGTTGGCTTTTAGCCCATGGCCTTGGACTGGACAGTGCCTCATTGAGTTGGGAAGGTCATGTTTTCGACCGTTCGTCATTTGGATCATTTTTGAGGTCGTACGAGAATTTACGGTGCAATGTGCCAAATTGACTCTCGAAAGAGCGTTTCGTGTTTTGGCCTCCATTTCACCTAGATTTCGACCCTATCATTTTAGGAGCATTATTTTATGATTTTTCAACGTATTTTAATCATGACTATATGTCGGTTCGGTGTCGGTTCAGGTTGGCTCGGAGTCATGATTAAATGCGAAGTCATTAGGCGTCATAGTCGCATCTTTTGATTGTAAATTGCGTAGTTGGTCAGGTTTAAGCTATTGCATATTTTTCATAGCACAGTTAGGTTGCAGCGAGCCTGGGAACGATCCAATCCAATCCAGTTGGTAAAATTACAGGATTTTTCATTATGCCAGTTAATTATTTTACGTGCATTAAATAGAAAATGATTATTTTTGAGATTTATGCGATATGGCTTGTGGTTCATTCACTATGTGGGAGTGTTATTTTATACGGTCGCCAGTGACCGATCAGTTCAGTATGGTACCACCCGGTCGCCAGTGACCGGCCAGCTCAGATCAGTTTCAGCCTCCCCGGTAGCCAGTTACCGATCAGTTCAGCTTAGTGCAGTGGCCACAGGCGTAAAACATAATCTCAACAGAAAATTTTATCAGTTATTTCAGTACAGGCTCCAAGGAGCAAATATTTTTACAGTAATTTCCAGTTCAGTTATGCACGTATTATAATTGCTCAGTACAGATTATTTTCAGTATGCCTCAGGACAGGATATTTTATCACATGCATATTTTAAATTCAGATTTTTACTCGTTACCTGCGATTTATGCATGCTGAGTCTTTAGGCTCACTAGACTTGATTGTTGTAGGTACTGATGAGGCCAGGGCCGAGGGCGGGGACCAGTGAGCCAGCTTGGGTCGGCAGTAGTGGCACCCGAGGACCTCAGAGCAGCAGTTGTTATTTTTTTTCCGCAAACAATTTTATCAGTCGTTGGATATTTTTAAATCGTTGTTGTTGGCAAAACTTTAATTTTCTTCCCCTGCAATATTTTGAAATATGGAACTTGATTCACCAGTGATTTTTATGAATGAGGCCATTTAAGTTCTTTTAAAAAGAAAATTTTTAATTTTCCGCAAATTTTCAAGCAAGTAGTTCGAGGGCCTTTGCATCATATATGTAGGCCATGAGATGAATTCAAGGAAAAAACCCACTTACTACAAATAGAAGTTGTTGTGATAGCTTCTTGGTAGTTGATCATACAACACAAGATCAAGATTATACCATTAACTTCACATCTTCAATCTATAACTATCATTCTAGCCTAAACCATCATTCCCTTCACTTCAACCAAATACCCAAAAGATAAGTTTCCTTACCTTGGTTAATTGCTCTTGAGTATATGAAGATCACGCCTCCAATTTGAAGAAACAAACCATTGAAAGAAAGGAATTAAGAAAAGAAATGAAGAACCCTAGCTCCCCAAGTCAATGGCTTGCAAGAGGAATAAGTGAAATGGCTAAATTATTGGCTTAGAAACTCTTAAAAATGTGTTTTCTACGCCATAGACACGGACCCCATGCCCCCCTCCGTGTATGGGTCCGTGTGCACCCTCGAAATCACAAATTTCGCTTGGAAAGACCCGGACCCCGTATATGGGTCCGTGTAGGGTCTGTGTACCCACTGTCCAAGGGCCAAAACTATACTTTTTCTTCCGAATTAGCCAAAGTAGTAAACACAAAAATTGTATCCCTATGTCTTTTCTTGAATCTCCCACTAGTTTCAGGTCATTTGGAGGTCAGAGTCAAATGTTATGCACATTCTACCAAAATGTGTCTGTGTAGTAACGACGATATACGTAACACACTTCGGGCCACTTTTGACTCATCTTCCTCAACTATTTGAACAAAACTAAAAACATGAAAGTTGTAGCCTTGGGTCTTAGCTTTCTAATGCAATTGGCCTCATGTTATTTCGTTCAATATCCCATTTATTATGCTAACAACCGTAACAAATACAAAAATTTTCATACCGTTTCTGCACCCCAATTATCTATTTGGCTCAAACCATCCAAACCATCAATCCAACTCCCAACATTATACCTTTACAACAATAACAACTCCTCAAATACACAACCATCTACTTAACCATACCAAAACCATACAATAAATAACCATGAATACAATGCAATAATCATATTGATGCTCTAACATGAAATACCAACCTTTCCATCAACTATACTCATAAACCATAACAATAACAATGATCAATAATAACTTAACTTTATATCCATAACACCAAACCATAGAATAACATCATTGACAATAGAAGGATAAAAGGTTGAGATATTACGATCTCTCCCCTAATAAAATTTCGTCCCCGAAATTTGCTTACCTAAAAATAATTCCGGATAACGTTGTCTCATCTCTTTCTCCGGTTCCCATGTAGCCTCTTCAATCACATGATTCCTCCAAAGAACTTTAACAAATCCAATTTCTTTGTTCCTTAGCACTTTAACTTTGCTGTCAATAATTTGAACCGGCACTTCTTCATAGCTCAGATTAGGCAAAAGATCCAATGCTTCGTGTCGAAAAACATGGGATGGATTGGACAAATACTTCTGTAACATTGAAACATGGAAGACATTGTGAAATCGATCCAAATCCAGAGGCAAAGTTAATCGATACGCTCTTTCACCAATCCTATCCAGAATCTCGAAAGGTCCAATATAGCGAGGACTCAACTTATCTTTCTTTCCAAACCTCATAACTCCCTTGACGGGAGCTATCTTAACGAACACTTGGTCACCTACATTGAACTCTAAAGGCCTTATTCGAACATTTGCATAACTTGTCTGTCGAGATTGAACCGTCTTCATTCTCTGTCTGATCAGTGCGACCACATCAACCATTTGTTGAACCAACTCGGGTCCCAACATCTTCCTTTCTCCTACTTCGTCCCAATATAAAGGTGATCTACACTTCCTACCATATAATGCTTCGTATGGTGCCATGACAATTGATGACTGGTAGCTGTTATTATATGTGAACTCGACAAGAGGTAACTTCGAATCTCAACTACAAGGAAAATCAATAGTACAGGTCCTCAACATATCCTCAAAAATCAATAGTACTCTCTCTGATTGCCCATCGCTCTGAGGATGATAGGTTGTGCTAAAGGCCAACTTTGTACCCAAAGCTCTATGGAGACTCTTCCAAAACTCAGATGTAAACCTTGTATCATGATCTGAAACAATCGACACGGGTATCCCATGAAGTCTTACAATCTCTTGGACATACGTCTCCGCATATTGAGTCATAGAATATGTCGTCTTGACAGGGAGAAAATGTGATGACTTGGTCAATCGATCCACGATCACCCAAATAGAATTATAGCCCTTCTGAGTTCTTGGCAACCCAACAACAAAATCCATAGTGATGTGTTCTCACTTCCATTGCGGTATAGGTAAGGATTGCAATAAGCCCGCCGGTTGTTGGTCCTCAATCTTTACCTGCTGACAAGTCAAGCATTCAGAAATAAATGATGCTATATCTTTCTTCATACCTGGCCACCAATACAATCGACGAAGATCTTGATACATCTTGGTTCCACCTGGATGTACTGAATAAGGTGCAGTATGAGCTTTCGTCAAAACATCACGACGAATAACATTACCAACAGGAACACAAATACGGCGTTGAAATGTAATCGTGCCATCACTGTTCAATCCAAACTCAGAATTCCCCTTCTTCTCTACATTTGCTCTCAAGTCCAACAAAAGAGTATTAAACTATTGCTCATGCTTAATTCTGTCAATCAAAGTCGATCGAATAACTAAGGCTGAAAGTTGAGCGATCGTACCTTCCTCAACCAATGCGATCTCACTTCTTTGCAAATCCAGCAACAGAGGCTTTTGAATCATAGAACCCAATTGAAGACCTGACTTTCGGCTCAATGCATCAGCAACCACATTCCTTTTTCATGGGTGGTAACTGATAGTGCAATCATAATCCTTCACAAGTTCTAACCACCTTCTGTGATATCCCAACCTTTTAGCATTTTATTGTTTATGATATTATTTTTTGTTGGGTGTTTAGGAAATATGGATATTGGATATTACTGGTTTATTATTGTAATGGATATATCATATGGTTGATGGTTGAGATTATGTGGAATGGTTAAAATATGGTTATTGTTTTGGTATTATGTTGATAGTTGGTGATGATTAAGGAAATGAATAGGTAGAATAGAAAGTAGATTTTTAGTCAAATAGTAAATTGAAGTGCAGAAACGGTATGAAAAATGTGACAGTAGTTGTGGTTTTTAGTATAATATTTTGTATATTGATCCAATTGATATGAGGCCACTTTCATTAGAAAGATAAGATATAAGGCTATAACTTTCATGTTTTGAGTTTTGTTCAAATCATTAGGGAAGACGAGCCAAAAGTGGCCTGAAGTGTGTCGTGTCTATCGTTGTTCCTGCACTGACACATGTTGGGAGAATGAGCATAACTCTTTACTTAGACCTTCAAATGACATGAGGCTAATTGGAGATGCAAGAAACCACATAGATCTACAACTTTCATCCTGACCACTTTTGCAAATTCGGAAGCTAAAAATGAGTTTTGTGGCAGAATGTGGCGCGCATATGCGCCAGAACTCGCGCATATGCGCCCGAAGGGCAGAACGGGCCGCACATATGCGCCCGAGAAAGTCGCGCATATGTGTCTGACATCCTGTATAAAAAGAATAAAACACGTTTTACATGGATTGGAAGGCTTATATACCCATTTCTAGATACTTTCCACACTTCTCTCCTTTTCCCTTCCTCTCCATCGGTTCTAAGCTTCCTTCCCTCAAATTTTCTCTCCAACATTTCTCTACTTCAAGTCAAGGATTTAAGTAAATTTCTTAGCTTCATTCACTAAGTTTCTAAGTTTCAAGGTAAGACTTCTATATTCTTAGAATTGGAAGGGTTTGAAGTGATGAAGGGTTAAGTTGAATTGTTGAATTCTTGGATTAATATTGACGATTGTTGGTTAGTATTGTGTTTATTGTTGTATGAAGCATTCAAGATCATCATAACCATCATTTGCTTGTGGGTTGTAGGTAGAAGCTTCCTTTCAAATGCTCACATGATATATATGTATATAAGCCTTGTTCATTGATAATTAGCTCCTTTCATTGGTAATTACTTGTTATTTATGTTGTTATGTATTCATTGTTCAAAGATTATCATTGACTTCATTGAAAAAGGAGCTAATATTTCATTGTTTCAACCAAGTGTTTGTGAAAATGCAGTAAGGGATCGATTTTAGGTGCCCGAATGCGCAACGGAAGATACAAAGTTTTCGGTTTTTGCAAGGAAAAAATCGAGCACCTTAGTACTAGTGTGTAACATAGACTAAACACCTTTTTCATACATAGGGTGTTAGGAAATTATACATATCAACCTCTTGAGGTTGATGATGGCTCCAACCAAGTTGTTTCAAAGACAAAATAATCTACAAGCTTCCTTCCTTCAAAATTAGGCCCACCACCAACTAGCTAGAACCCCTTTTATTTTGCACCAGAAAAATAAAAGGATTTTTCAAAGAGAAGAGAGTGTTTTCTCCAACAATTGAAGAACACAATGAGAGAAAAATTTTGAGAGAATTGGTCTCAAAATTTCGGCCAAGGTAAAATGAATGGGAGAGTGAATTAGTTGTCTAGGTTGTGGGAAAAGTAGAATCACTTTTTGCATGCCATGCAATTTTTTAATCAAAAGTATTCACAACTCTTCATCTCCCAAGCATGCAAAACCTAGTAGGCTTGTAACTTTTACAAAGGGCCCATGAACTTTTTAATTTAATTGTCTCAAACATATTTGAGCCCAATTAAACTTTACTTGATTTTACTCAAGCCCACTAATTAAATAATTATTTCCAAATGGGCTGTACAAGGTCCAATGTTATTTAATTAATTCAACACTTGAATTAATTTAATTATTTGGACTCTACTAGGCCCACTAGTGTTTAATTAATTCAACACTTGAATTAATTTAATTTAGTCCATAACAATGTTTATGAAAATCACAATTTTCAAATACATTGATCACTTGGCCTAGTTTTAATTTAGGAACACATTCATAAATTAAAAATTACGTTTCTCTAATAGAAGTCATACTTCTATTTTTTCTTACGCTTATAAACTCATTTATAAGCCGTTCAACACTTTGAACTATTTTACTTCTCAACGGGATCTAGAAAGCTAGTACTTGTGTGGCCCTCAATGGTTCATTGATACAACTAGCCGTGGGTTCACATCTCCATGTGATTCGGACTAAACATGTCCTTATACGAGCATACCTCAATTGCTCCATTCTTACTTATCAACTCCTTGATAAAAAATACGTCAGAAATCAAGTCTGATAGTACCCAACCAACCATTTTAAACGCTTAGCAGCATCGCTTACATGATTCCTTAGGTATCAAATGATAGTGCCTGCAAGAACCATTCAGTTATGGTTAGCGTACAGTATGGTCCCTTCAACTCATATATCCCGACCGATTCGACTACCATTGGTTTATCGAGAGTTGTCAATGAATCGATACTATGTGTCAGGTCGTAGTTTCATCGATGGTATAATCTATGAAACCCCTTTCATAATTACCAACATACTCTGATCAGAGATTTCAACCTACATACACATGAGAACACATAGGATATCCATACCCGAAGGTAAGCGGTGAATCCCCGACTACAATGCATTGACTCCTATATGTTTCGACAGAACACCCAACCTTGCCACCTGATGACCCCATGAGAGTCGGTAAACAAGTCAAAGTGTAATTCTAGCACATAGAGTCTCATTGTTGTCCCGGGTCATAAGGACTAATGGTGTACAACCATAAACTAGGACTTTTCCACTCGATAAGTTAGAACCACTTGGAAAGTCCTTTATGGAGGGTTGTTCAGTGTACTCTACCAGAAGCACCTATATGCATACTCGAACATCACAATGTCCCCTACCAATGAAACATTGTACTCACATCGCAGATACTAGTCACGAACTCGAGCGGCCTATATCCTTCTTAGTGGCGGCTGAATCGACTAGGAACCGTTTAGAATATACAGTATTACAAATATGAGTTTCATGATACTCATCATATGAGCATCTCATATTCTTTCTACTATTTGTATATTCAAGGGCTTTATCTATGCAACTAGCATGGGTATACAGATAAAGAAGTGCCAAAATAATAATTTCAAATATTATTAAAATAAAGACTGTTCATACATAGAGTTTAAACATGAACCCTCGGCCAACACTTGGCTCGACGGGCACCTACTCTAACAATCTCTCACTTGCACTAGAGCCAACTACCCATATGCTTCAAACCCATCGATTCGCGATGCTTCTCGAATAATCGCCCAGGTAAAGGCTTAGTTAGCGGATCAGCAACATTATCTGCGGAGCCGACTTTGTCAATCTTGACATCTCCTCTTTCCACGATTTCTCTAAGGATGTGGTACTTTCTCAATACGTGTTTGGACTTCTGATGAGACCTTGGCTCCTTTGCTTTAGCAATGGCTCCCGTGACAAACACCGGGACAGGAGCTACTCCATTAGGAATGACGCCCAACTCTTGGACGAAATTCCTTATCCAAACAGCCTCCTTTGCTGCAGCTGATGCAGCAATATATTCTGCCTCAGTGGTGGAATCCGCTGTACTGTCTTGCTTGGAACTCTTCCAAGAGACAGCAGCACCATTGAGCATGAATATGAACCCAGAGGTTGACTTCGAGTCATCGATATCGCTTTGGAAGCTAGAGTCGGTATAGCCTTCCAATTTAAGTTCTCCACCCCCATAGACCAAGAACAACTTATTTGTCCTTCTCAAATACTTGAGGATATCTTTCACAGCTTTCCAGTGTGGAAGACCAAGGTTGGATTGATATCTACTCACTACACTTAGTGCAAAAGCCACGTCAGGACGTGTAGATATCATCCCATACATGATGCTACCAATCACAGATGCATAAGGAATGCTTGTCATCGCCGCTATCTCTGCATCAGTCTTGGGAGACATAGACTTGGATTGGGACACGCCATGACACATTGATAGATGTCCTCTCTTGGGCTCATCCATCGAGAACCGCTTCACGATGGTATCAATGTATGTGGACTGGGTGAGACCAAGAAATCTTTTTGATCTATCTCTATAGATCTGTATTCCCAATACAAAAGATGCTTCACCCAAGTCCTGCATCGAGAACTTACTCGCTAACCATATCTTAATTGATTGCAACATCCCTACATCATTCACAATGAGTAGAATGTCATCAACATAAAGCACAAGGAATGTCACAGCACTCCCACGACCTTCTTATACACACAGGGTTCCTCAAGGTTTTTAGCAAAACCAAACTCTTTGATTGTACTATCGAATTTAAGGTTCCAACTCCTAGATGTCTGCTTTAGACCATAAATAGATCTTTGAAGTTTGCATACCATATGCTCACTTCCGATAGATGTAAATCCTTCGGGTTGAGACATGTAAATCTCTTCCTTAATATCCCCATTAAGAAAGTCTGTCTTAACATCCATCTGCCCTTAACATCCATCTGCCATATCTCATAGTCATACCATGCAACTATGGCTAGCAAAATCCTTATGGACTTGAACATTGCAATTGGAGAAAAGGTTTCCTCAAAGTCAACTCCTTGTCTTTGAGTATATCCTTTTGCCACCAATCGCGCCTTGAAGGTCAATACCTTCCCATCCGCCCCAAGTTTCCTCTTGTAAATCCATTTACACCCTATGGGAACAATTCCCTCAGGTTGATCCACGAGATTCCACACTTGGTTCGAATGCATGGAATTCATCTCAGATTCCATCGCTTCAAGCCACTTGGATGAATCGGCATCAGATAATGCTTCCTTGAAGGTCCTTGGATCACATCCATGGTTAGGCTCATCATGGCCCTCTTCAAGAAGCAGACCATACATCATAGGTGGTCTCGAGACTCTCTCGAATCTTCTAGGAGCTTGTATCTCCTCTCTTGGCTCTTCGGGTGTGGGTTCTATAATTGTGGGTGTCTCTCGAACCTCTTCGAGTTCTATCATCTCCCCTTTTCTATCCAATAGAAATTTCTTTTCCAAAAAGGTTGCATTTCTAGAAACAAACACCATTGTTTCTTAGGGATGATAGAAGTAATATCCAACAGAATTCTTTGGATATCCCACAAAGTAACATAAAATGGATCGACTATCCAATTTATCTCTCACTACCTGCTTCACATAAGCAGGGCACACCCATATTCTAAGATAAGAATATTTGGGTGGCTTACCCATCCATATCTCATATGGTGTCATGTAAACTGCCTTTGAATGGACATTGTTCAACAACTGTGCCGCTTTCTCAAGCGCATATCCCCAAAAGGATGGCGGCAACTCCGTGAACCCCATCATAGACCGAACCATGTCCATCAAAGTTCGGTTACGACGCTCCGAAACACCATTCAACTGCAGTGTAGCGGGCGAAGTCCACTGCGAGAGAATCCCATTCTCCCTAAGATACTCTTGGAACTCGTCACTCAAGTACTCACCACCTCGATCCGATCGAAGTGTCTTGATGCTTCGTCCCAACTACTTCTCTACTTCACTTCTGAATTTTTTGAACCTTTCAAAGGCTACAGACTTGTATTTCATCAAATACACATACCCATACCTCGAAAAGTCATCGATAAAGGTGATGAAGTAGGCATGTCCATGCTTAGAGGTGATGCTAAGCGGACCGCACACATCGGTATGGATCAAATCTCATAACCCTTTGGCTCGCTCCACATGGCCCTTAAAGGGAATCTTGGTCATCTTTCCTTTTAGACAGGATTCACAAGTCGTGAGAGCATTAATATCAGACATATCAAACATGCCCACTCCCACTAGCTTGTTCATCCTTCTTAGGGAAATATGTCCTAATCGAGCATGCCATAATTGTGCCGAATTTAGAGTATCTTGTTTGCGCTTGTTTGTTGTTGTTATAGCTTGGACATTGTTAAGTGAAATAACTTTCAATTTTAAGGTGTAAAGATCGTTTTCAAGTTCTTCAGTACCAATTAAACATTCATTCTTTTAAATATTGCAAACACCTTTGCTAAATAAACAAGAAAATCCATTTTTATCAAGCATAGAAATGGAAATAATGTTTTTCACCAAATCTGGTACAAACAAAACATCTCTCAAAAATAACTTAAAATCATTGTTCAAATACAAGCAAACATCTCCTACAGCCTTGGCAGCAACCCTTGCTCCATTGCCCATCCTCAAGAAGGTCTCACCTTCCCTGAGCCTTCTACTTATTCCCATCGCCTGCAAATCATTACAGAGATGTGAGCCACATCCGGTATCCAATACCCAAGAAGTAGAGTTAATTGAAATGTTTACTTCAATATACAAGATACCGTTTCCAGAACTCTTCTGGGCCAGATATTCCCTGCAATTACGCCTCCAATGTCCAGGCTTCTTGCAGTGATGACAGATGTCAACAGTCTTGTTAGCCTTCACTGGTGTGGCTGCCACAACGGGACCCGGAGTCTGCCTCTTCAAGGGCACGTTCTTCTTGGGATGTTGGAAAGAATGCTTCTTTCCCTTCCCAGGTGGACTGGTCTTCGTACCAGATGAAGAGCCCACAAAAAGAACCGGCTTCTCTTTCTTGATGGTGGACTCAAAGGTCACAAGCATGTTCACCAACTCCTCAAGGGTTGGCTTTATCTTCTTCATGTTGAAGTTCACCACAAAAGGATCAAATGAGCTAGGCAGCGATAACAGCAACACATCGGTGGTCAACTCCGAAGGCAATATCAAATCCATGCCAAAGAGCTTGTCCACGAGCCCAATCATCTTTAGGCCATGCTCATGGACCGAGGCCCCATCTCGCATGCGCAAAGTGATCAGCTCCTTGACGGTAGCATGCCTAAGAGGACGTGTTTGCTCTCCAAAGAGCTCCTTGAGGTGCAAATGAATGTCAGCAGCACTCTTTGCATCCTCAAAACGCCTCTGCAGCTCATCATTCATAGAAGCCTGCATATAACACTTGGCCTTCAAGTCATGGTCACACCAATACTTGTAGGTCTGCAATTCTTCGGGAGTGCAGTCAGTCGGAGCCTTATCAGGGGGCGACTCAGTCAGTGTATATGCAATCTTTTCCGAGTTCAAGACGATTTTCAGATTTCTTAGCCAAGTGATGTAATTAGGTCCGGTAAATACGTGTTTTTCGAGTATGGCAGAAAGCGGATTGCGAATTGAAGACATTGTCAAAATTTGTACTGAAAAGTAAAACAGATAAATGTTAATGACTATTTTAAAATATTTAGTAAGATATAAAGTATGGACTTTTACTTTATAAATTTTCGCTCCCACTGTTTTGACATTTTCACTAGCCTCTAGTGAAAACGGGAAACTCCTTTCCTCAGTAGGTAGGTAAGGTCCAATTAGCGAATTATGATCCCGAATAATATCAGCCAATCATAATCCCTAAAAGGTAGTTTCCAATTGCATCACAATGTAACCTTCTACGTAAAATTTTGTCTCACGTTTGATTAGGACCCAATAATATGACGTCGTCCATCTTCACGTGTCAAGCCTTACCCATCGATGTTGAACCTTAATGGACGGCCGCCATGAGTTCCCCCAATAATATGAGCCTAAATCATGGGAGTTCCACGTAGTTCACATCACCATTTCAATGGATGTCACAGCTTTCCGGCACCCAGGGCCCCCCATATAATATGAGCCGAGCCTTGAGTACGGGTAGCGTTCATCATGCACCCATTGTCGATGGAAGACATGGAAATTATAAACAAATTTATAATTCCCCTTTTCGGGCTTGATATTACTTTTGAATCTTATTCAAAATGAGTGTTTTTAATTTTGAAAGGTCTCATCATTAATTTTATTTAAAAGCTCGCCATGTTTGATCGTATGTTTGCCGGATTCATGCAACTTTGTTATTATCATAATAATAACGCACATACTCATTATTTATAACACATCATGCATATATTAAAAATAGTAAACAAACAAAGATGATCAATCGCCCCAATACTAATGGCCCGTGTGAGCTAAACACGGGCCTAGGTCCAATCCTAGGGAAATGCATGGGATGCAAATGCAACTATTACATTAGCTTCTAATATTTACATGTCTTCGATCTTCATAATCATCATGGCCACCATCTTCCAATCTTGATCATCCACTATACTAATATTTACAAATAAATATTCATGGCAAATAGGGATACATCTCATGGGGGTGGGAACGGGCCATAAACCAAGTCCACTTTAAATTTGATAATTATTACAATCATTCAACACAAAATATCCTAGCATACACCTAGCAAATTGGGCTTGGGCTTTTGATCATCCTTCATGCATAATATCACATATCATACACCATCAATTAATTATCACAATAATTAATTGATCCAATATTATATATCTTGAACCAATCACTAACCGCCACGATTATAAACTAAATTAACAATGTATACAAACACCTTTGTCTACTTTCCAATTAATTTATTTATAACCGAATTTCTTGTAAATCACAATTTATTATAAATAATTAAAGTCCAACTTCAATTATTTATTTTATGAGAAAATATTTGCAAATTTTGTAATTTTAAAGTTAAGGGCCCAAAAAACTCATTTTTTACCAAAAACATTTTGGCCCATTTAAAATTGACAAATATGTTAGCCATCCAATGGCCCAACAACTCAAGGGGGCCCATGACACTTTGATATTTCAAAACAACTTTTGAAAACCCTAGTCGTCATCGCCTAGCAGCATCGCTTACATGATTCCCTAGATATCAAATGATAGTGCCTGCAAGAACTATTCAATTATGGTTAGCGTACATTACGGTCCCTTCAACTCATATATCCCGACCGATTCGACTACCATTGGTTTATCGAGAGTTGTCAATAAATCGATACTATGTGTCATGTCGTAGTTGCATCGATGGTGTAATCTATGAAACCCCTTTCATAATTACCACCATACTCTGATCAGAGATTTCAACCTACATACACATGAGAACACATAGGATATCCATACCCGAAGGTAAGCGGTGAATCCCCGACTACAATGCATCGACTCTTATATGTTTCGACAGAACACCCAACCTTGCCACCTGATGACCCCATGAGAGTCGGTAAACAAGTCAAAGTGTAATTCTAGCACATAGAGTCTCAATGTTGTCCCGGGTCATAAGGACTAATGGTGTACAACCATAAACAAGGAATTTTCCACTCGATAAGTGAGAACCACTTGGAAATTCCTTTATGGAGGGTTGTTCAGTGTACTCTACCAGGAGCACCTATCTGCATGCTCGGACATCACAATGTCCCCTACCAATGAAACATGGTACTCACATCGCAGATACTAGTCTCGAACTCGAGCGGCCTATATCCTTCTTAGTGGCAGCTGAATCGACTAGGAACCGTTTAGAATATACAGTATTACAAATATGAGTTTCATGATACTCATCATATGAGAATCTCATATTCTTTCTACTATTTGTATATTCAAGGGCTTTATCTATGCAACTAGCATGGGTATACAGATAAAGAAGTGCCAAAATAATAATTTCAAATATTATTAAAATAAAGACTGTTCATACATAGAGTTTAAACATGAACCCTCGGCCAACACTTGGCTCGACGGGCACCTACTCTAACAAATGCCTCAATGAAATTTCCTATGATTAAAGCCAAGGAATGATAGCAATTCATGCATGTCATTGGCCAATCACATGATTATGAGTATCTCTCACAGTTTTGATATATTTATATATCAAAGAGATACTATCAACATGTCACAGGTCACAGGTCACAGAATTATCATTTCCTTTTCTTTAATTCATGTCATGAAATACCATCTATATTAATTTGCTACCTATTGTTCATTGAAGATGGTATCATTCATTGTTCATTGCCATTGATTCATTGTTTAATTGCCATTGCTATAGCCATGTTTCAAGCCAAGCCAATGTTTATGTATTTGTTATGTATAGCTTTCTGCTTACTGAGTTTTATCTCATTCCAGTTAATGTCATGTGATGCAGGTGATAAAAAGGAATGAAATGGATTGTCCGAGGCGGAAGAAGTCATATGGCTCATGGAAAGGGAAAATTTTGAACTTTTGTCATGAAACTTTTATTTTGGGGTATACTGAACATTGGAAGTGTTAATTATTTTGTAATTTGCAAATGAATTATGGGAAAAAATTGTGTTGGATTTTGGATTTATTTTGGATGATATTTTGTGAATGGTTAGGCATACTAGTTTTGAAAAATGTTTATGTTACATATGGCATATTGTACTTTCCCTTTTCAATGTTAAGGCTTCCGCGTATGTCATTTTTTTTAAATGTTATTGTCATGGGAGTGGGCTGTTTCAATTGGTATCGGAGCCAAATTTCTTCGGACCATATATGACTTTTTCTACCTAGGACAATCCGGTATGTTTTCGTGCATCTATTGGTTTTAACATTGAGCATTGATTCCATTTCATTGCCATTGATGTATCCTTTCTTCCTATCTATGTTAAAGTGAGCATATGTGTAGGATATGCCTCCCAAGAGAAAGAGTATTGAAGATGATGATAGGACCCCTGATAAGATTGCAAAGGTGGTAGATGAATTCAGTAAGTTATTCAAGGAGCAAGCAAAGGTCCATGGCGAACAAATTCAATAGTTATTGAGCATGCAAACTACGACCCAGGTTCGTGGCCAAGGAAGAGGTCAAGGCAGAACGGAAAGTTTTGAAGATGGTGCTTATGATCGTTTCAGACGTATGAACCCTCCGGAGTTTATCGGTGGTCTTGATCCACTAATGGCTCTGGAATGGATCAAATCATTCGAAGCCATATTTGATCATTTAAAGTTCAGCTGACCAAGAGAAGGTAAGTTGTGCTGTGTTTATGTTGGTCAAAGCTGCTCGTATCTGGTGGGAAGCCACCAAGGTGACAGTTAATGTTCAAGAATTAAAGTGGAACGAGTTTAAAGATTTATTCTACGCCAAATTTTCTAGAGCGAAGTCAAGGCCAAGAAGGTGAAAGAATTTCTTGAATTAAAGCAAGATGCTATGTCTGTTACGAGTACACCCTTAAGTTTGAAGAAGGATGTGTCTTTGTTCCTTTTATTGCTGAGCATGATAAAGATAAAGGTGAACACTTCCTTCGTGGATTGAAGCCAGAGATTTGAAGAGATTTGCTTATGTCCAAGGTGGTCACATACCAGGATATTGTTAAGAGGGCCTTGCTAGCCGAGCACGATGAGCAAGAGATCGAGAAAGAGAGGCAGCTAAGAAGGCAAGCTTTCCAAGCAAGAGGCCAAGGTGCAAGTGCAAATGTACGAGGTGGCCACAAAGGTAAAGGTAAAATGGAGCAGCGTAATAAACCTACTGTGCCTTCTTCTGTTACTGAGAGACCATTGTGTCCCAAGTGTTGAAAGTCACACAAGGGTGAATGTTTGGTGGGTAGTGGACGATGTTTTAGATGCAAGGAGATGGGGCACACGGCATTGATATGTCCTCTCTCCTCAGGCAATGGAAAATTCCAAGGCAGAATTTTTGCTATGACGAAGGAAAGTGTTAATCCTGATTCTTCTGTGATATCAGGTGATATTTTAATCTACGGCAAAGAATCCATTACATTGATTGACACAGGTGCAACCCATTCTTTTATGTCTGAAGTGTTTATGCATTATATATGTATTGAACCTACTGTTATGCAATTACACTTCAATATTGTGTTGCCGTTTAGGAATGAAATTTGTCCCACTAATATTATCAAGGCATGTCCTGTACAATTGGGTGCGAGATTATTGTTTGCTAATCTTATTGTTATTCCGATGGTTGCATTTGATGTTATATTGGGTATGGATTGGTTATTTGCTTATCGTGCGGTGATCGATTATGTGGGCGAAACAGTGAAGTTTTTAGCTGATGACCATGATAGTTATGTGTTTGTTGGTCTAGGCTCTTCGATGGGTATTCCTATTATTTCTTGCCTTGAAGCTAATAAGTTGTTGCACAAAGGTTGTATGGGTTTTCTAGCTTCAGTGGTTGATGTGCAAAAGGAAAGTAATTTGCAATTACAGGATATTGTTGTGGTTAAGGATTATCCTGACGTGTTTGCAAATGATGTGCCTGGATTACCACCTGATCGAGAGGTGGAGTTTGTTATTGATTTAATTCCAGGTACATCTCCAATTTCCAAAGCTCCATACAGAACGGCTCCTACTGAAATGAAAGAATTGAAGACTCAATTGCAGAAGCTATTAGATAAAGGTTTTATCCGACCTAGTTCCTCACCGTGGGGAGCTCCAGTTTTGTTCGTAAAGAAGAAGGATGGATCATTGTGATTATGTATTGACTACCGAGAACTCAACAAGGTAACAGTAAAAAACAAATATCCTTTGCCACGTATTGATGATCTTTTTGATCAATTGCAAGGAGCATCAATATTTTCGAAGATCGACCTTCGGTCTGGTTATCATCAATTGAAGGTGAAAAAAGAGGACATACCGAAGACTGCTTTTAGAACAAGGTATGGCCATTATGAATTTTTGATGATGTCATTTGGACTAACCAATGCTCCTTCAATTTTCATGGATTTGATGAATCGTGTCTTTAAGCCATATTTGGATACTTTTGTCATTGTTTTTATTGATGACATTCTGATCTACTCAAAGACACGAGAACTTCATCGTGAGCATTTGAGGATTGTGTTGCAGCTAATGAGGGATAAGCAATTGTATGCCAAGTTAAATAAATGTGAGTTCTGGTTGGAACAGGTGGCATTTTTGGGCCATATTGTTTCAAAAGAAGGAATTTCGGTATATCATTCTAAGATTGAATCTATCAAGCAATGGTCCATTCCAAAGAAAGTTTCAGAGATACGGAGTTTTCTTGGTTTGGCAGGGTATTACCGACGGTTCATAGCCGACTTTTCAAAAATAGCTTTGCCATTGACAAATTTGAAACTGAAAGCTACCAAGTTCGAATGGACCCTCGAGTGCCAACAAGCATTTCAAACATTGAAAGATAAGTTGACTTCTGCCCCTGTTTTGGTACTTCCTTGTGGTACTGAATATTTTGTTGTATATACAGATGCTTCCAAGCAGGGGTTAGGTGCTGTATTGATGCAGCGTGGGAAAGTGATAGCTTATGCTTTTTCTCAGTTGAAGGAATACGAGAAGAACTATCCCACTCATGATTGAAAGATTTGGCGGCACTATCTTTATGGTGAGAAATTTGAAATATTTACAGATCACAAAAGTTTGAGTTATTTGTTTTCGCATAGGGAATTCAATATGCGGCAGCGGAGATGGTTGGAACTTGTAAAAGACTATGATTGCACCATTAGCTATCATCTTGGTAAAGCTATTGTGGTTGCGGATTCTTTGAGTCGCAAGTCGAGTTCTTTATTAGGTTCTATGATTTCTAAACCTTTGTTGTTTGATTTGCAAAGAAATCAAATCACTCTAGTATCTCCAGGTACAGTGGCTCGATTATCTGCATTGGTTTTCCACTCAACCTTATTTGATCGAATTTTTAAGGAACAACAGCTGGATGCTCAGTTATTAGATTTGAAGAGGAAAAGCGATCTGACAGGAGTTTCTGAGTTTGGGTTGAATCGTGATGGGTTACTGACCTTTCGAGATAAAATATGTGTTCCGTTGGTGGATGACATTCGGAAAGAGATACTTCTTGAAGCTCATACAACGCCATATTCTGTACATCCCGGTAGTACCAAGATGTACCAAGACCTTCGACGTCTTTACTGGTGGCCAGGTATGAAGAAAGATATCATGTTATTTGTTTCTGAATGTCTAACCTTTCAACAGGTTAAGATTGAGCACCAAAGACCAGCGGGATTGTTGCAATCCTTGCCTATACCGCAATGGAAGTGGGAGCACATAACTATGGATTTTTTTGTTAGGTTACCAAGGACGCAGAAACGCTTCAATTCTATTTGGATGATCGTGGATCGATTGACCAAGTCATCTCATTTTCTTCCTGTCAAGACGATGTATTCTATGAATCAGTATGCCGAGGCTTATATTCAGGAGATTGTGAGACTTCATGGGATACCGATATCGATAGTTTCTGATCGTGATCCAAGGTTTACATCAGAGTTTTGGAAGAGTTTGCATCGAGCCTTGGGAACGAAATTGGCTTTCAGTACTGCATACCATCCTCAAAGCGACGGTCAATCAGAAAAAGGTAATCCAAATTTTGGAGGATATGTTAAGAGCTTGCACGATTGATTTCCCGGGAAGTTGGGATTCTAAGTTGCCTTTGGTAGAGTTCACATATAATAACAGTTTCCAGTCTTCAATCGGCATGGCACCTTATGAAGCTTTATACGGAAGAAAGTGCCGCTCTCCTTTGTATTGGGAAGAGGTAGGTGAAAGAAAGATGTTGGGCCCAGAGTTGGTTCAAAAAACAATAGATGTTGTGGCATTGATCCAAGAAAGAATGAAGACAGCTTAGTCTAGACAGAAGAGTTATACTGATATTCGTCGGCGGCCTTTGGCATTCGAAGTTGGTGATCATGTATTTATCAAAATAGCTCCTCTCAAGGGAGTTATGCGATTTGGCAAGAAAGGTAAGTTATGTCCTCGATATATTGGGCCATTTGAAATTCTTGATAAGATTGGAGATTTTCCTAACCTAAGCTACGAGAAAATGCCGGTTCAAATTCTTGATCGCAAAGTTAAAATGTTGAGGAATAAAGAAATTGGCCTTGTCAAAGTTCTTTGGAGAAATCATGTTATTGAAGAGGCAGCATGGAAACCGGAAGAGGAGATGAAACATCGTTATCCGAATTTATTTGACGGTAAGCAAATTTTGGGGACGAAATTTTTATAAGGAGGGGAGATTGTAATATCCCAACCTTTTAGCATTTTATTGTTTACGATATTATTTTTGGTTGGGTGTTTAGGAAATATGGTTATTGGATATTCATGGTTTATTATTGTAATGGATATATCATATGGTTGATGGTTGAGATTATGTGGAATGGTTAAAATATGGTCATTGTTTATGGTTATTGTTTTGGTATTATGTTCATAGTTGGTGATGATTAAGGAAATGAATAGGTAGAATAGAAAGTTGATTTTTAGTCAAATAGGAAATTAAAATGCAGAAACAGTATGAAAAATGTGGCAGTAGTTGTGGTTTTTAGTATAATATTTTGTATATTGATCCAATTGATATGAGGCCACTTCCATTAGAAAGATAAGATATAAGGCTATAAATTTCATGTTTTGAATTTTGTTCAAATCATTAGGAAAGACGAGCCAAAAGTGGCCCGAAGTATGTCGTGTGTATCGTTGTTCCTGCACTGACACATGTTGGGAGAATGAGCATAACTCTTTACTCAGACCTTCAAATGACATGAGGCCAATTGGAGATGTAAGAAAACACATAGAGCTACAACTTTCATGTTGGCCACTTTTGCAAATTCGGAAGCTAAAAATGAGCTTTTCGGCAGAATGTGGCGCGCATATGCGCCAGAACTCGCGCTTATGCGCCGGAAGGGCAAAACGGGCCGCGCATATGCTCCCGAAAAGTCGCGCATATGTGCTCGGCATCCTGTATAAAATGAATAAAACACGTTTTTTATGGATTGGAAGGCTTATATACCCATTTCTAGATAATTCTCCACACTTCTCTCCTTTTCCCTTCCTCTCCATCGGTTCTAAGCTTCCTTCCCTCAAATTTTCTCTCCAACATTTCTTTACTTCAAGTCAAGGATTTAAGAAAATTTCTTAGCTTCATTCACTAAGTTTCCAAGTTTCAAGGTAAGACTTCTATATTCTTAGAATTGGAAGGGTTTGAAGTGATGAAGGGTTAAGTTGAATTGTTGATTTCTTGGATTAATATTGACGATTGTTGGTTAGTATTGTGTTTATTGTTGTAGGAAGCATTCAAGATCATCATAACCATCATTTGCTAGTGGGTTGTAAGTAGAAGATTCCTTTCAAATGCTCACATGATATATATGTATATAAGCCTTGTTTATTGATAATTAGCTCCTTTCATTGGTAATTACTTGTTATTTATGTTGTTACGTATTCATTGTTCAAAGATTATCATTGACTTCATTGACAAAGGAGCTAATACTTCATTGTTTCCACCAAGTGTTTGTGAAAATGCCTCAATGAAATTTCCTATGATTAAAGCCAAGGAATGATAGCAATTCATGCATGTCATTGGCCAATCACATGATTATAAGTATCTCTCACAGTTTTGATATATTTATATATCAAAGAGATACTATCCACAGGTCACTGGTCACAGGTCACAGAACTATCATTTCCTTTTCTTTAATTCATGCCATGAAATACCATCTATATTAATTTGCTACCTATTGTTCATTGAAGATGGTATCATTCATTGTTTAATTGCCATTGCTATAGCCATGTTTCAAGCCAAGCCAATGTATATGTACTTGTTATGTATAGCTTTCTGCTTATTGGGTTTTATCTCATTCCAGTTAATGTCATGTGATGCAGGTGATAAAAAGGAATGAAATGGATTGTCCGAGGCGGAAGAAGTCATATGGCTCATGGAAAGGGAAACTTTTGAACTTTTGTCATTAAACTTTTATTTTGGGGTATATTGAACATTGGAAGTGTTAATAGTTTTGTATTTTGCAAATGAATGATGGGAAAAATTTGTGTTGGCTTTTGGATTTATTTTGGATGATATTTTGTGAATGGTTATGCATACTAGTTTTGAAAAATATTTATGATACATATGGTATATTGTTCTTTCCCTTTTCAATGTTAAGGCTTCCGCGTATATCATTTCTTTTAAATGTTATTGTCATGGGAGTGGGGTGTTTCACCTTCTATGATGCATGTTCAGTTCTTTCTGAGTAAATATATACTTTATACTTTTATGATCTGAGAAAATCTCACATTTCACGCCATATAAATAATTTCGCCAGATCATCAAAGAAAATACCACGGCTGCCAACTCAAGATCATGAGTCGGATAGTTCTTTTCATAATCCTTCAATTGACGAGAAGCATAAGCAATAACTTTGCCTCGTTGCATCAACACAGCACCAAGACCTTTCTTGGAAGCATCTATATACACCACAAAGTCTTCTACTCCTAGAGGAAGTGCTAACACTGGAGCTAATGTCATTTTGTCCTTCAATACTTGAAATACTTGCTGACATTCATTTGTCCATTCAAACTTAACTGTGTTTCTCGTCAGAGTAGTAAGTGGCAAGGTTATTTTAGAGAAATCAACAATAAAACGACGATAGTACCCTGCCAACCCAAGGAAACTTCGTACCTCAGCAACAATCAAAGAAATAGGCCACTTCTTAACTGCATCAATGTTAGCCGGATCCACAGCAATTCCTTCCTTTGAAACGATATGACCTAAAAATACAACTTGCTCCAGCCAAAATTCACACTCCTTGAATTTAGCATATAACTACTTGTTGTCCCTCAACTGTTGTAACACGATCCTCAAATGCTCCCTATGTAGATCTCGAGTCTTTGAAAAGATTAAAATATCATCAATGAAGACAATAACGAAATTGTCCAAATATGGCGTGGAAACCCGATTCATAAGATCCATAAATACAGAAGGAGCATTAGTTAATCCAAACGACATAACCAAAAACTCGTAGTGACAATACCTGGTTCGAAAAGTCATCTTAGGTATGTCACACTCCTTTACTTTCAATTGATGGTACCCTGACCGCAAATCAATCTTTGAAAATACAGTAGCACCTTGCAAATGATCAAAAATATCATTAATTCTGGGCAGAGGATATTTGTTCTTGATCGTTACATTGTTGATCTCTCGATAGTCAATACACATTCTCAAGGACCCATATTTCTTCTTCACAAATAATACCGGTGCCCCCCATGGAGATGAACTTGGTCTAATAAAGTCCTTATCTAATAACTCTTGCAATTGACTCTTCAACTCTTTCATTTCTATTGGGGCCATTCGATAAGGGGCTTTAGAAATCGGTGCGGTACTTGGTACAATATCAATTAAAAATTCCACCTATCTATCCGGTGGCAATCCCGGCACATCATCCGCAAAGGCATCAAGATAATCCCTCACAATATCAACGTCGCTCACATTCCCACTCCCTTCTCTAGTTATATCCACAACCGATGCTAGAAACTCATGACAACCCTTAACCAACATTCGTTGCATTTGCAAGAAAGAAATAAAAGAAAGGCCAAGCGAAGTACCTGACCCCGTGAAGACCATGCTATCACCATGCCCTGAAGGAAAATGCACTGTCTTGGCTACACAATCTATCACAGCTCGATAACTAGATAACAAATCCATTCCCAAAATAACATAGAACTCAATCATGGGAATGATAATCAAATCAGCATTCAACAATTCCTCGTCTACTTGAACAAGGCACGCTCGAATCACAATTGAAGAATGAATATAATCTCCCGAAGGAATCTCAATAGAAAAGTGGACAATTTAACCAATAGGAGCAAGACCCAGAGAATGCATAAATTGCTCAGATATAAAAGAATGTGTGGCGCCAGTACCAATAAGAGTAGTAGCTACCTTGCCTGAAATAAGAATGGTACATGAAATGATTGACGAATCAGGATTAACTCCTTCCTTTGTCAAAGAGAAAATACGCCCCTGAACTCGACCATTTCCCGATGATTGAGTGCAATTGATCACAATGTGCCCAACACTGCCACATCTATAACATTTGTTGCTCCCAACTAGGCACTCTCCTTTATGTGGTTTATGGCATTTAGGACATGAAGGCTTATCTGATACAGATGGCACTGCAGGAGCTTTACCGCGATATTCTTCCTTTCCTTTCCCCTTGTGTCCTCCCTTTCCTCCTTGAACTGAAGCTTGACCCTTTTGGACAAATTTTTGCGTCCTGAATTGTCTTTCTTTATCAATCTCTTTCTCATTATATTTGGCCATCAATGCTTTCTCAACAATCTCCTTGTAAGAATTAGCCTTCGACATTCGAACAGCTATTCGAATCTTTGCCCCCAAACCTCGCATAAAATGCTTGGCTCTATCTTTGTCGTTGCTAGCAATGTAAGGAACAAAAAGACAACCTTTTTCAAACTTCAAGATGTAATCATTAATGCTAATTGTCCCTTTCTTTAGCTCCAATAATTCTTTCACATTGCGGGCTTTAACATCTCTAGGAAAGTACTTATCATGGAACAAATCTTTAAACTCATTCCATTTCAATATTTGAACATTAATCGTTACACCTTGGTTGGTTCCCACCAAATTCTTGCGGTCTTGGTTAAGAGAAACACATCACAACTCACTCGATATTTATCATCAAAGTTAAGGTAATCAAAGATTGCCTCGACCGCCTTCACCCACTCCATTGCAATCAAAGGGTCCGGACTCCATACAAATTCGGGTGGATTCATCTTCTTGAATTTATCATAAGTTCTCTCAACAACTCGTTCTTGAACTTGTTAATCACGACCTTGGCCTTTACCTTGAACCGGTGTTTGCAATCGGAGAAGTTGCTGGATTTGTTCCCCATGCACTTTAGCTTGCTCATGAAGTAGCCTACTAAACTCATCAACTACATTAGAGGAAGTATTGTCTTGGTATTCTCCGGCTCTTCTTCTTTCCTCTAGTGTGGCATTTTCCTACATTGCATCTCAATTTAAAATAATTTTCAAAACATATTACGTGTAAAGCTTATCATCATACCAATACATCAATGAGATGCAGAAAGATACATACCAAAGTGTCACAAGAATTGGAAGCATATGCAAAATCATTGGTCCGAAAGAAGTTGCTCTGATACCACTAAATGTAACACCCTTATCCCAAGACATTAAACTATAAATGCTATAATGTGGAAGCCTTATAAAAGATTTGGAGAAAATAATAATTAATAAAATTTTGGCAAAGTTTGCACATAAATATAGACTTATCAAATATTCCCAAGCAAACAAAATAAATATTACCACAATCAATCTTTCCAAAATACACATAAATTCTCAAAACCTCCACTAAACACATAGATCACATCTCCATAATTACAAAGTGTTTGACAAAAGTTAAGACATAATTTTTTTGTTCAAAACATTAACCAAGGTACAATACTCAAAACCATTTTTTAATTGTCACATTTTATCAAAACATCATTCTCCAAGCTTTGGCACATGCACCTTCCATACCTCGACACTTCTATCGCTATGCCTTTTTATTTGCATCACATGACTTAATTGGAATGAGTTTACAAAGCTCAGTAAGTGGAACTTCTAATAACAATTACATATACAATAGTGTAAAGAAAGGAATCATTACAATTGAACCATAGGAAATACCATCGTTCAATGGAATATATAGATAACAATTATAAGATGGCATTCTATCAACCATATATTTCATTTTCCTTGTATGACATTGACAAGTCATCTGTCGGTTGTATACATTTACATTTCAGTCAAAATCAGTCACTGTACATGTTAAATGTTGATCAACTTCCTTTATGTGGGTTTAGATGTGCTAGAAGCACCACCACTACCATTAACTATCAAGCCATAAAAAGAACCATTGATTCATTTTATCAAACATGTAGTGTGCATGTAATTAGAATTAGCTCCTTTCTTAGAAATTGGCATCAAAATTCCTTTCATTTTCTTTCAATCAACGAACCATTACATATCAAGTATATAATCAATGGATTAAAGGAGCTAGGAACAATAACAACATCATCCATAATTTATGTAGGATATGAGATACATTCAAGGAAAAAGCCCACTTACTACCAATAGAACTTGTTGTGATAGCTTCTTGGTAGTTGATCCTACAACACAAGATCAAGATTATACCATTAACTTCACATCTTCAACCTATAACTATCATTCAAGCCTAAACCACCATTCCCTTCACTTCAACCAAATACCCAAAAGATAAGTTTCCTTACCTTGGTTACTTGCTCTTGAGGATATGGAGATCACGCCTCCAATTTGAAGATCCAAACCTTAGAAAGAAAAGAATTAAGAAAAGAAATGAAGAACCATAGCTCCCCAAGTCAATGGCTTGCAAGAGGAATAAGTGAAATGGCTAAACTATTGGCTTAGAAACTCTTAAAAATATGTTTTCTACGCCATAGAAACAGACCCCGTGACCCCCTCCGTGTATGGGTCCATGTACACACTGGAAATCACAAATTTCGCTTGGCAAGACCCGGACCCCGTGTATGGGTCCGTGTACCCACTGTCCAGGGGCAAAAACTATACTTTTTCTTCCGAATTAGCCAAGGTGGTAAACATAAAAGTTGTAGACCTATGTCGTTTCTTGAATCTCCCATTGGTTTCAGGTCATATGGAGGTCTGAGAAAAAAGTTATGCTCATTCTACCAAAATGTGTCAGTGTAGGAATGACGATATACATAACACATTTCGGGCCACTTTTGACTTATCTTCCTCAACTATTTGAACAAAACTCAAAACATGAAAGTTGTAGTCTTGGATCTTAGCTTTCTAATGCAATTGACCTCATGTCATTTCGATGAATATCCCATTTATTATGTTAACAACCGTAACAAATACAAAAATTTTCATACCGTTTCTGCACCCCAATTATCTATTTGGCTCAAACCATCCAAACCATCAATCCAACTCCCAACATTATACCTTCACAACAATAAAACCTTCTCAAATACACAACCATCTACTTAAACATACCAAAACCATATAATAAATAACCATGAATACAATGAAATAACCATGTTGATGCTCTAACATGAAATATGAACCCTTCCATCAACTATACTCATAAACCATAACAATAACCATGATCAATAATAACTTAACCATATATCCATATCATTAAACCAAAGAATAACATCATTGACAATAGAAGGATAAAAGGTTGGGATATTACAAGCTACCTCAAGGACTACCACTATTGAAGGGGATTGAGCATCAAATTGACTTTGTTTCCAGAAGTTTATTACCAAATTGTCCAGCTTATAGAAGCAATCCGGAGGAGACTAAGGAGTTTCAATGGCAGGTAAGTGAATTGTTAGATAGGGGTTTTGTGCATGAGTCCATGTCTCCTTTTGTTGTTCCTGTTTTGTTAGTTCCTAAGGAAGATGGCTCATGGAGTATGTGTGTGGATTGAAGAGAAATCAATAACATAACCATTAAGTATAGGCATCCCATATTAGACTAGATGATATGTTAGATGAGTTGCATGGTGCGTGTATTTTCAACAAAATTGATTTGAAGAGTGGTTATCAGCAAATTAGAATGAGGGAAGGTGATGAGTGGAAAACTGCTTTTAAAACCAAGTACGGGTTGTATGAGTGGATGCTCATGCCTTTTGGCTTAACTAACGCTCCTAGCACCTTTATGAGGTTAATGAACCATGTCTTGCGCGCATACATAGAAAAATTTGTTGTGGTTTACTTTGATGATATCCTAGTGCATAGCAAAAACTTGAATGAGCATGTTAAACACTTGAGACTTGTGTTAATCACAATAAGGAAAGAAAATTTATATGCTAACTTGAAGAAATGTGATTTTTGTACAAGCAAACTTGTCTTCCTTGGCTTTGTGGTAAGTTTACAGGGGTTACAAGTGGATGAAGACAAGGTAAGTGCTATTCGAGATTAGCCATCGCCTACTACTGTTAGTCAAGTCCGAAGTTTTCATGGACTTGCAAGCTTCTATAGGAGGTTTGTAAAGGATTTTAGCACACTGGCAGCACCGATGACGGCGGTAATCAAGAAGACCGTTCCATTCCATTGGGGCGATGAGCAAGAAAATTCCTTTAATATTATCAAGCAAAAATTAATTAATGCTCCTTTACTTGTTTTACTTAATTTTTCTAATCCTTTTGAAATTGAATCTGATGCTTCAGGTGTAGGTATTGGTGGAGAATTGATGCAAGGAGGACGACTGGTGGCGTACTTTAGTGAAAAGCTTAATGGAGCACCGCTGAACTATCCAACATATGGCAAGGAGCTCTATGCGTTTGTGAGGACTCTTGAAACGTGGTAGCACTACTTGAGGCCTAGGGAGTTTGTGATTCATACGGATCATAAATCCTTAAAGCATCTTAAGGGACAGTAGAAGTTGAACAAGATACATGCCAAGTGGGTGGAGTTTGTGGAGACATTCCCCTACATGATCATATATAAGCAAGGTAAGGAAAACGTAGTGGCCGACGCACTCTCAGGAAGGTACATACTTTCTCTACCTTGGAGTCTTAAATTTTGGGGTTTGAGCATGTCAAGGAGTTTTATGTGCTAGATGAGGATTTTAAGAGTGTGTTTGAAACTTGTATGCATGGTTCACATGAAAAATTCTATATGCATAATGGTTTCTTGTTTAAAGAAGATAGGGTGTGCATCCTAGATGATCCATTCGTGAATTAATTGTTAGGGAGGCACATGGAGGTGGTTTGATGGGACATTCTGGTGTGGATAAAACTTTAAGTGCATTGCAGGAACATTTCTATTGGCCACATATGAAACGTGATGTTGAGCGTGTTTGTGAAAAGTGCATAACATGTAGACAGGCTAAGTCTAGGATGCAACCACATGGATTGTATACACCACTTCCTGTCCCTATTGAACCTTGGGTCGATATTTATATGAACCTTGTTTTGGGGTTGCTTAGGACTAAGAAGGAGAGAGATTTAATATTTCTTGTTGTTGATAGATTTTCTAAAATAGCACATTTTATAGCTTGTCATAAAACTGATGATGCATCTAAAATTGCGGATTTGTTCTTTAGAGAAGTCGTTAGGTTGCATGGCATGCCTAGGACTATAGTTTCTGATCGTGACGATAAATTCTTGAGTTACTTTTGGAAAACATTGTGGGCTAAACTTGACACAAAATTGTTGTTTTCTACCACGTGTCATCCTCAAACGGATGGACAAACTGAAGTTGTTAAAAAGAATTGGGAAGAATTTTTAGCATTTGTTGAGTTTGCTTATAATCGTAGCATGCATTCTACTACTAGTTATTCGCCATTTGAGATTGTGTATGGTTTTAATCCTTTAACTCAATTGGATTTGATGTCCTTACCTATGAGTGAAAGGTTAAACATGGATGGAAAAAAGAGGACTGAATTTGTTAGGAGTTTGCATGAGAAGGTCAAAGCTAATATTGAAAGGAAGAATGAACAATACACAAAGCAAGCCAACAAGGAGAAGAAAAAGGTGGTGTTTGAGAAGGGTGATTGGGGTGTGGCTACACTTGCGGAAGGAAAGGTTATCTGAGAAGCGACGTTCATAGCTACTACCGAGGGGTGATGGGCCGTTTCAAGTTCTCGAAAGGATCAATGACAACGCCTACAAACTTGATCTGCCAGGTGAGTGTAACGTCAGTTCTACTTTTAACGTTAGTGATCTTTCGTTGTTTGATGTAGGTGATGAACAAAATTTGAGGAAAAATCCTTTTAAAGAAGGGGAGGATGATGGACGGTCAAGCCCAAAGAAACCATGGGACCCTTTAGAGTTGCCGGAGGGACCAATCACTAGGGGACGACTAAAGAGATTCAAAGAAGTATTGAATGGGCTTAAGAGAAAAGAAGATTTGATATCTTTTGAATTATGTTAACATAATTGCACGAAGTTTTGGATACAATTCAGGTCATTATTGATAGTTTATCAAACTTTTGAGTTTTCTCTCAAAACTATTCAAGGCTTTAGCTTTGTTTCAAAATCAAACTTATCAAATTTTTAACTTTGTTGTGTTTGTCGATCATGTCTTACGCGGATTGTCAAAGACGAGTTCTTTAAATGTTCGATTGAGTTGCGATTGTTTCTTTTGTGATTGTTTATTACTAAACCACGTAATTTAGGGGCGAAGGTCACGTAATACTTGATTCAAAATGGTCGGGACAACAACAACGATTCCTTGTTCTTCATCGAATTGAGGGCGTGACCGATTGGGAAAAATTATAGCAAGCGGACTATGTCAAGTTATAGTAATTGGACGAAAAGTCCAAGTATCGATCCCACAGAGACTATTATTTAAATACTAAGATTTAAACTACTCGATTTAATCTAGGCAAACAATAATAAGTGATTTGATGATAATTTAAACTAGTGAAATTAAATTAAATTATGCTACATTATTAACTACGCTCGACTTTGCAGGACAGGTTGAAACTTGGGATATTTTCAAATTTAAAAAAATTATCGGGAACACACAACGGTCCAAATTTTGATTATTATCATGCATTGGAATTAATTAACCATAAATTATTCGATGCCATGATGAAATTTCCTGAATTAACTATAAATCTATTTCTAGAATTTATAATCCTATTTTCATTTAACAGTCAAATTATTTCAAATTGAATTTAATCAAACAAAAACGCATTATTCAACGATGGAATCACAGCTGTCGCCTAAAATCGCAAATTGAAACCGAATACTATTTCTAGTCGATTTAACCGTGTGTTGATTAATATTTTTGAAGCTAAATTTAATCTATTCTCTTTCGAGTCAAGATCAAACAACAAATATGCAAATAATTGGCCAGATTAAAAGCACGAAAATTATGCCAACATTAATCAATAACATAAAATTAATTCATAAATCAAATAATCCAATGAACGAACAATTCAATATTTTGTCCCTATCGTGGTCCCGATCACAAGAAAAATTACTCCACAAATTCAAGACTAGAAGAAAATCTAATATTCGAATTCATGAATGAAAATAAGAAAACGAGAGAAGAGCAAATCTCAATAATTGTGCGCGGATCTTGCGTATAAAGTGCGTGGTTTTTTTCTCTCGTTCTTCCAAGCCGTCGCCGTCTTTCAAGGTCCGAAAGTTCTCTCTTTCTGAATGAATAATACGTCTCCCAAGGCCGGCTAGGTTTTCCTCCTTTTATTTTCTTTTCAAATCTCCATCGAATCTGCGCAAAATTTTGGATCTGATATCACGTACACGGACCCCGTGCATGTCTTTGGATTGGGGTCCGTGTAGACTCGATTAAATTTTCTCTCCGGGAAACAGTGGACACGGACCCCATGTAGGGATCCGGGTAAAGATCCGTGTAGGTGCGCAAATTGTATTCTCAAGGCCGATGCTGAACACGGACCCCGTGTAGTGGTCCGGAACAAGGTCCGTCTACGTACGCTAATTTCCTTCTCGGATATTGCTGGACACGGACCCCGTGTAGTGGTCCGTCTTGGGTCCGCGTGTGCTCGTGAATTTCCTCCCTTGGGATTTTTAGGACACAGACCCTTACACGTGTCCGTGCATAGGTCCGGGTGCTCTCCTTGTGCCATTTTCCTATTTTTCCGGGTATTTCTGACATGGCATTGCGAAGATTGACTTTTCTTTCTTTTCTTTGGCTTTTATCATCTTTTGGTCAAACCTGCAAACATCAATAATAACACGAATTAAGCGCAAAGCTCGGAGTAAGAACGCCAGATAAGCACGAATACGACAATATAAAGTCTTTAAAACGCTATAAAATTCGTGCTTATCAACTCCTCCACACTTAACCTTTGTTCGTCCTCGAACAAATCAGACAAAAAATAAAGAAGAGATATATTTCAGATTCAGAACTCAAGTAGTACAATCAAAACTTCTCAATTTGTCAAACTCCTTCACTCCCGGTCAAAAGATCATGCTTCGAATATCACAAGATTCGTTTTCACCACAAATCGAGATTCAAACATTACCCAGTAAAGATCAACGAACGAGATATGTGTAGTGTGCAAGTTAGAATTCATACTCATCAACAGCTAGTTGGTTTAAAGATCACATATAATTAACTTTTTTTTTTTTGGTAGAAATGCCCCATATGCTTGATTTTCATACCCCTCCCTACTAAATGTTGAACGATAATGACTTGGTTAATAGGTCTTTTTAAGCTTATAACGTAAGGCCAAGGCTCACGGCTACAATAGAAGGTATGGGAATCAAAAATGAGAAGGAATAAATATATTCCTGCAGCGCATTCATTCAACTTTTAACTCGTCACCAATCAATGTACTTTTATCATCTTTAGAGCTCTATTATCTCCTTCCTTTCTCTATGTCCTACAATTTTCACCCGCAGATTTTTCGGGTGTCTTCAAAACCATACACTTTACACCATTTTTTTTTTCAATCATAAATCCACTTCTTTTCATTCAAAGGTAATTCAACAACTCCTTCCAATATTTCTTTTCTACACATGTGAGTGTTGGAACATTTCAAAGCGCTCGAAGGGTTTATTTCTCTCACAGTTCGGGTAGGATAAAAGTATATAGGCTAAATTTTTGGTAGTTGATGTGGGACATTGAATAAATTACGAATGGGATCTAATTGTGTGTCATTGACACACACCATTTGATTTTTACAGGCTCAAGAGAGGTTACTAGAGACAATAAATGATGTATCAGGTAGGCTTGAAAGGCTCAAATGGTCCAAGGTCGCCTAAATCATCCCTAAGTCATCATCGTTCGTATTTTTGCTTCGAGGGCTAATAAGACGAGTTCTAGGGTGGGCTAATCAGACGAGTTCTAGGGTATTCTATCTTTTTTTTTTACGTTCACCTAGCACCAATTTACCATTAATGAGCCAAAGTCTGACCACGTGCATGGAATGAAAAGTCGATACAAAACTAGTTCATGTCTAACTCTCTCCTTGAAACAACGACTCCTCTCATTCAATACTAGTCATGAAACAATTTCCCAGGTGATCCAAAATCTAACAAATTAATCCGGTTATCAAGTAAAACAAGGGTTCTTTCTCTAGAGATAGTCTCATCTTGCGTGAAAAGTGTTGTTAAGTGTTGTGCAACGATGTGTAACAAAACTTACCCACCCTCACACTTTGAAATCGACACTGCCTCAGTGTAAAGCGATGTAACATGTATTAACAAGACAGTTAAAGTAAACACACTTCCCTAGAAAAAATGTCGAGTAGGTGGTGCAAATGGGGTAGAGCACAGCAACTCCTGAAAAGAATGACATCGAATGAACAAGGAGACGTAAAAGGAAATAGGAAAAAGAAACACTCAAGCACACGGATACAGCCAAAGGAGAATAAACATAAATAATATGTCCCATAACATCAATACAATAACAGAATGAAATGCGCGAATCCAGAAAAGCGAAAAAGTCCTCTACAAATCCTAGAATAAAAAGAGCCTAACTACTCATCATCTGATCCCAGCTCCAGGTCCTCCAAGCCATCAAGTGCGGATCTGTCCCAAGGTGGTGCTTAGGCATCATCTGAATGTTGCTCGATGCGAGCCAATCGAGTGTGTATGTCGTCCATGCAATCAAATAAGGACGAGAAAACCTGACTTGTACCTCTCGGGACGCGCTGTCGAGGGGGCAAACCAGCTTGAGGTCCATCCCGGGCATCCAATGCAACTTCTTCTTCCACACGATCCTCCCAGGCTTGCTCATCAATGGTAGAGAGAGGCACTGGTGGGTCACGAGGATGGGGACTGATATGTCGACTCCCTGGATTACGGTACCAAGCCCCCTGTCTGAAAATGAAGTACATGCCCTGCATGGCCTGGGGGGTGAGCATCTGTGTAGAGGTGGGCATGAGGGAGATCTCACCAGTGATATTGATGCCATGGGCCGCCATGATCCTGGAAATGATGGTAGGGAAGGGAGCATAAGGTGTCCTATTCTTCGTGGGGTCAATGTGGGCGACAGAGCGCATATGGGAAAGTATGATCGACGCAACTGGAATAGCAGGAATGACCCCCAAACCATTCAACATCTTGTCAATGATATAAAGATCCATATGGCGAACCTCGTTGTTCCCGGCTTTCCTTGGAATGATATTCGCCCCCGTGAAGTAACAGATGAGACGATCCAGCAGCGGGAGGGACGTCGGGAGGATACTGGAACCGGAGCCGGTAGGAGATGTGCGGTAATGGAGCCGGCGCCGAGCCTCAGGGATCCGGAAAGTAATGTCCGACAGGAAGATATCCACCCGATTGAAGACCACCGGAGGCCCGTCATTAGGGACATTCAGAATAGTGGCCAGATAATTGCTAGTCAAATCAATAGTAATCCCCTTGACGTACGTACGGAGGTGTTGCATCCCGGTCGTCTCTTTTTCCTCCACATTCGCGTAAAACTGCCAGACCAAGTCAGGGTAGTACGGTCCGGCGATGTCTGGAAGGGGACCCCAACCGAATTTATCAAATTCTGCCCGGAGTGGCACCTCGTGGTCAATCCGCGGATTAATAGAACGTTCCACAATGACGGAGTTCCCACGAAGCGCCGAGTACCAATCAAAATTATCTCGGCAGGTGAACCTTAAGGCATCAAATGGCAACTTGGCAGACCCGGAGGATGAGGAAGCACCGCTTCGTGCACGCTTGCTGCTCTGTTTTCGAGGAGGCATTTTGATTCACGCAAATATATCCGAATACTCCAACAAACCAATCCTCACAATCAAACCAATAAATCCGAACAACCCAACCACTGATTTCCGCAAAATTGGAACAAATAAACTTTTGCACGATCAAAGTCCGATACCCAATCAACCGAAATACAGCACACAAAGCCAATTAATCAAACATCATCATGCTCAACAACATAATATCCCGAAGATGAACTCAATTAATAACAATGCAATCCTTGACACAATCAAATTCCAAACAGTCCACAATTCAAAGAATAGCACCCAACAACCGAAACCAATACACACGATAACCGGACGAACATGCAATATTCCTATGGGATGGAAGGGGAAGCCACGCTTACCAGAGAAAGAATGGGAGGTTATCGAACCGTGGATGATGGTTGTTGACGACCGGAGTAGGGCGGCGCAGCTGTTGGTGTGGAATGAACTTTAAAAGGCTCTCAGTGTTGACGATGGTGTATGAGAGACAGCGGCGCGGCCGAAAGTGGTGCTGGTATGGGGATATGGTGGTAGTGGTGGTGGGACGGCAGCGAGGGACGGCAGGTTTTGGCTGGAGGCGGCGGCTGGAGGGGAAATTTGAAAGAGGGGTTAGGTTTTTAGAGGAGGAAGTCGCGATTCTTAATCTGAATCTGTTCGAAAAATAGAAGGCACGGACCCCGTGTATGGGTCCATGATGTTTCGCGAAATAGAAAGAATCTGAAAGCGTCGACACGGACCCCGTGTATGGGTCCGTGAGAGGGTCCATCTAGGTTCAAAATTTTTAAAATTTTGGGGAGAATTAGACACGGACCCCGTGCAGGGGTCCGGATGAGGATCCGTGTGATCTCGTGGCAACAAAGTGAAATTTTTTTTTTAAAATTAACCTACGCACGACGAACCAAAATATATATGCTAATCCAGGGATGTACAATTCTATAAATCTACACATCAAAATTGAAACTCAATCAAGCACACAAGATGCAAGAATTGTACAGAAACTTCCCTGGCCTATTTGACGTTCTGAATCTGCTCGTCCTAATAGAATCACGACACTTGAGACATCCCACTGCCAGTGAATAAATTACCGACACCACCAATTTCTGAGATTAGCTCACGAGATATGCATAAAACAGAAAGAGAGAAAGAAAGAAAATTAAAACAAAAGATTAAAGAAAATAAAAACTAAACACTGGGTTGCCTCCCAGCAAGCGCTAAATTTATAGTCGATAGCCTGACTTTACTTCCTGTATTAAGTTTGGATCCTGCAGATCCACAGTGGTCGGCTCATCGGGCTTTGTACCACCATGATAAACGTTCAGCCTATGCCCATTTACCTTGAATGCTCCGGTTGCTTCACTAGTGATCTTGTAACGCCCAGATTCGATGACTGTCCTCACTGTATCAAGACGAGTCTTTCCAGCGTGCTTATGTCCTCACTCACACGCACCCTGGGAAACTTCCCAGGAGGTCACCCATCCCAAAATTGCCCCAAGTCAAGCACGCTTAACTTTGGAGATTTTTTGTGATGAGCTACCGAAAAAAAGATGCACCTTCGTGATATGAGTAGTCCAAATCAAATCTTTTTAAGCCATATTCAACTGTACAGTCCATTACATTGAACAGTCTCGGAATCCCTCTCATTCCCGAGTGGGTCGGTTCATTCATGTTCCCTCTACCTAGAAGTCTGCCAGGAGCCGCTCATTGTCCGTGCAACTGATGGCACCGGCGATCACCCCCCGCCATCTTTGGCCCCGGGCCTCACATGCCCACCATCTTCCGCTTGGTTCATCCCTGAACCACACCGTACTAAGAGAGGTCGGCTCTGATACCAACTGTAACGCCCCAGATTTGACGACTGTCCTCACTGTATAAAGACAAGTCTTTCCAGCGTGCTTATGTCCTCACTTACACGCACCCTGGGAAACTTCCCACGAGGTCACCCATCCCAAAATTGCCCCAAGTCAAGCACTCTTAACTTTGGAGTTTTTTTTGTGATGAGCTACCGAAAAGGATGCACATTCGTGATATGAGTATTCAAAATCAAATATTTTTAAGCCATATTCAACTGTACAGTCCATTACATTGAACAGTCACGAAATCCCCCTCATTCCCGTGTGGGTCGGTTCATTCATGTTCCCTCCACCTAGAAGCCTGCCAGGAGCCGCTCATTGTCCGTGCAACTGATGGCACCGGCGATCACCCCCCGACCTCTTTGGCCCCGGGCCTCACAGATCTCCACTGTCCCATAGGGAAAACTTGCGTGATGGTGTATGGTCCTGACCACCGTGAACGCAACTTACCAGGCATCAACTTCAATCGGGAATTGTATAACAATACCAGTTGTCCCACCACAAATTCTCGATGAACGATGTTCTGATCATGCCAGCGTTTGGTTTTCTCCTTGTAAATCTTGGCATTCTCACACGCATCCAACCTAAACTCATCCAGTTCATTCAGTTGCAGCGCTCTCTCGTCACCTGTGGCTTTAGCATCAAAGTTCAAAAATTTAGTAGCCCAATAAGCCCTATGTTCAAGTTCAACAGGTAGGTGACACGATGTAGAACCCGTAAATCAGTAGACGTATAAGCCATGCATAATTCTAGATTTTTAAATTTAATTGACTTCATTGCATGATTATTTTAAATGCATTTGTTTGAAGTTAATTATTTCATTATTTCAGTTCAGTAGATTGATTTTTAGCATTTCAGTATTTTCAGTGAGGCCGGACCGGAGTTGGAGTTTTGAGATAGAATTTAAGATTTGAGAAATATTTCCAGAAGTTAATTTAGCTAGTATAACTAAGTTCATTTAAGTTAGAAAGGAAGGTTTGAAGATTTAATTTAATTATTTGAGGTGATTAAGAAATGAACTCAATTAAGTTATTAAATTAAGGGGTTAGCTCACTAAATTATTTAAAGGATTAGTAAGGCTTTCAAGGATTATTAGTTGACTAGATAATCAACATTTCCCTTTATTTTATCATGCATTTTTCGGCCACCCTTAGTGCTAGAAGATTCATTTTCCAACTCACCAACTTTGACCAATTCTTTGCATGTAATTAGTAGGATAATTCTAGGATTTTTGGGAGCACAATTTAATTAAATAAATGGACATATCCTAGTCTAGAATCAAGCTAAATTTCGGCCACCACCTCCTAGAAGCATCCACCAACTCATTTGATATCAATTCAAAATTCAAATTCAAAAGGGGAGTGGACTTGGTCTTGATATGATCCTATTTTTGTGCACCCTTCTCCTCACCTTCATAACCATCACTCCCCCCTCCACCTCCACCGAAAATAAGACCCCTTTTCAGTAGAAAAAACGTGGATAGCAGCTAGGGAGAAAGGGAGAAAAATCGAGAGCCAAGAAAGGTAGAGAAGCAAGCCACTCCGTCTCCTCCGCGCCGTCTCGTCTCTTCTTTTCGTTTTCTTTCGAAACGAAACCAGGCATGTCTAGATTTCTTTCAAACCTCAATCAAGTAATATTATCATTTATTTTTCAGTACATGATCATGTTTTAGCAAGCAAAAACCGAGATACATGTCAAAATATTTTGGAACACACATGCAGAATTTCGGCTCTTCATGGCAAGCTTCACGTTTTTCTGAGTTTTGTGGTTTCAGGTGATTGGTTCGATTCCAAGCTCCCAAGGCGGCTTGTATACATGTAGTAGGATGCATTAGGACCATGTTGGTCCATTCAAACCAGCCCCATGCTTGCTAGAAATTCAGAATGACAGCAAGTTCCCCATAAGTGCAGAAATGTGATTCGAAATTCAGTTTGGATGTCAAGGGGTTGGATCTGATCTTGGCTGCCCCAAGGGCCTATAGCCATGGTTGGATCACTTCCCTAGCATGTCTAAGGCGTGACTAAGTTGCCCTTTTGGTGGCTTGGTCCATGGTTCATCGGTTTTTAATCAAAACGTCACAACAGCCCCCTCCCCTCTCGGCCCTTCGGTTTTGACAGCACATGTACTTCGAGTTGGTTGGCTTGGTGTGGATCTTGGTTGGCCTATGGCCCTTAGCCACGGTTCATATCATGCTCCTAGATGTCTAGATCGTGCCATGGTCAATCAAATGGCCACTGAAACGACGCAAGACATCGATCATAGCATAAACACTACACAAGCATGCACGTTGCTCTCGGTTGGACCCTTCGGTTAAGATTTGGTGTGATGCGGATTGTGGCTGGCCTAGGGCCCTTAGCCATGGTTCAAATCATTCCTTGGGATGTTGGTAAGAGTCTCTGGTCGGTGGTTCACTCCCCTAATGGCCGATAGTCTCGAAACCAACGCAAGTCTTGTAGTTGCGCAGCTGCTATAAATTACAGCAAGTTGCTGTGTCATTTAGAAGGCTCGTTTGAGTTCTTGGTTGGCTTTTAGCCCATGGCCTTGGACTGGACAGTGCCTCATTGAGTTGGGAAGGTCATGTTTTCGACCGTTTGTCATTTGGATCATTTTTGAGGTCGTACGAGAATTTACGGTGCAATGTGCCAAATTGACTCTCGAAAGAGCGTTTCGTGTTTTGGCCTCCATTTCACCTAGATTTCGACCCTACCATTTTAGGAACATTATTTTATTATTTTTCAGCGTATTTTAATCATGACTATACGTCGGTTCAGTATCGGTTCAGGTTGGCTCGGAGTCATGATTAAATGCGAAGTCATTAGGCGTCATAGTCGCATCTTTTGAACGTAAATTGCATCGTTGGTCAAGTTTAAGCTATTGCATAATTTTCATGGCATAGTTAGGTTGCAGCGAGCCTGGGAACGATCCAATCCAATCCAGTTGGTAAAATTACAGGAATTTTCATTATGCCAGTTAATTATTTTACGTGCATTAAATAGAAAATGATTATTTTTGAGATTTATGCGATATGGCTTGTGGTTCATTCACTATGTGGGAGTGTTATTTTATACGGTCGCCAGTGACCGATCAGTTCAGTGTGGTACCACCCGGTCGCCAGTGACCGGCCAGCTCAGATCAGTTTCAGCCTCCCCGGTAGCCAGTTACCGATCAGTTCAGCTTAGTGCAGTGGCCACAGGCGTAAAACATAATCTCAACAGAAAATTTTACCAGATATTTCAGTACAGGCTCCAAGGAGCAAATATTTTTTTACAGTGACTTCCAGTTCAGTTATGCACGTATTATAATTGCTCAGTACAGATTATTTTCAGTATGCCTCAGGACAGGATATTTTATCACATGCATATTTTAAATTCAGATTTTTACTCGTTACCTGCGATTTATGCATGCTGAGTCTTTAGGCTCACTAGACTTGATTGTTGTAGGTACTGATGAGGCCAGGGCCGAGGGCGGGGACCAGTGAGCCAGCTTGGGTCGGCAGTAGTGGCACCCGAGGACCTCAGAGCAGCAGTTGTTATTTTCTTCGCAAACAATTTTTATCAGTTGTTGGATATTTTTAAATCGTTGTTATTGGCAAAACTTTGATTTTCTTCCGCTGCAATATTTTGAAATATTGAACTTGATTCACCAGTGATTTTATGAATGAGGCCATTTAAGTTCTTTTAAAAAGAAAATTTTTAATTTTCCGCAAATTTCCAAGCAAGTAGTTCGAGGGCCTTCACACACGACTTCCCATACAATAGTCTAAACGAGGACATGCCAATGGGGGTTTTAAATGAAGTTCGGTAAGCCCATAGTGCATCGTCGAGTTTTCTAGACCATTCTTTCCTTGAAGCACTGACAGTCTTCTCAAGACTGCGTTTAAGTTCTCTGTTTGAT
This sequence comes from Primulina tabacum, assembly GCF_025594145.1. Taxonomy (NCBI): domain Eukaryota; kingdom Viridiplantae; phylum Streptophyta; class Magnoliopsida; order Lamiales; family Gesneriaceae; genus Primulina; species Primulina tabacum. Next base: position 19,489,529 of record NC_134559.1, read on the forward strand.
ACCTCGACTTGGCCACTAGTTTGAGGATGATAAGGTGTGGCCACCTTATGTCGGACCCCATACTTAGCCAACAGACTGTCAAACTGACGATTGCAAAAGTGAGTACACCCATCGCTAATAATGGCTCTAGGTGTGCCAAAACGTGAGAAAATATTTTTCATGAGAAATTGAACGACAATCCTAGAATCATTAGTTTTGCACGCAAGTTCTTCCACCCACTTAGACACGTAATCAACAGCCACCAAAATATACTTGTTCCCAAAAGAGACAGGGAACGGACCCATGAAATCGATACCCCATACATCAAAAATCTCACACACCAAAATATTATTGAGAGGTAATTCATGTCTTCTAGAGATATTACCTGTGCGTTGACAATTTGAACATTTTGTAACATATTCATGCGCGTCCTTAAACAGAGTAGGCCAATAAAAACAAGACTGGAGGACTTTTGACGCAGTTCTAGTTGCCCCAAAATGGCCTCCAGCCGGACCAGCTTGACAATGAAACAAAATTTCACTTACCTCTTCCTGGGGAATACATCTACGGACTATGCCATCTGCACATATTCTAAACAAATAAGGATCCTCCCACAAATAATATTTCAAATCTGAGAAAAAAATTTTCTTTTGCTGGTAAGTAAAATGGGGAGGAATGTACTTACTGGATAGATAATTAACGAAATCGGCATACCAAGGTAAATTGTTGATCTCAAAAAGTTGTTCAGTCAGGAAATCATCGCGAATAATATCCTTACCTGAACTTGGATTCTCCAGACGCGAGAGATGGTCAGCAACTTGGTTCTCTGTTCCCTTCTTATCGATTATTTCCAAGTCAAATTCCTGCAACAGAAGAATCCAGCGAATTAGTCTTGGTTTTGCATCTTTTTAGCCATCAAATATTTCAATGCTGAATGATCGGTGTGCACTACAACTTTGATCCCTATAAGATATGATCTAAACTTATCCAAAGCAAAAACCACAGCAAGAAGCTCCTTTTCTGTGGTGGTATAGTTTAGTTGGGCAGCAGACAGTGTCATGCTAGCATAGTAGATGACATGGATGCATTTTTCCCTCTTTTGCCCTAACACTGCCCCTAGAGCTGTGTGGCTTGCATCACACATCACCTCAAATGGCGACCCCCAGTCAGGTGCTATCATCACAAGTGCGGTGATTAATTTCTCCTTCAAAACTTGAAATGCCTGCACACACTCATCAGAAAAATCAAAGCGCACATCTTTTATTAGCAAATTTGTCAGTGGCTTAGCGATGCAAGAAAAATATTTTATAAAGCGCCTATAGAACCCTGCATGGCCTAAGAAACTACGCACTCCTCTGATTTTGGTTGGGGCTGGGAGTTTCTCTATCACTTCAATTTTGGCCTTATCAACTTCAATCCCAGTTTCAGAAATTTTGTGCCCCAACACTATTCCCTCTCTCACCATGAAGTGGCATTTTTCCCAATTTAAGACCAGATTTGACTCCTCACATATCTCCAAGACCTTAGATAAATTAAACAAACACGTATCAAAAGAAGAGCCAAAGACAGAAAAGTCATCCATGAATATTTCTATAAACTCCTCAATCATGTCGTGAAAAATTGCCATCATGCAGCGTTGGAAAGTTGCTGCTGCATTACATAGACCGAATGGCATTCGTTTCTATGCAAATGTCCCGTAAGGACATGTAAAAGTGGTTTTCTTCTGATCTTCAGGGTCAATAAGAATTTGCATATAACCCGAATAACCATCCAGGAAACAGTAGAAAGGATGTCCGGCTAACCTTTCCAACATTTGATCAATAAATGGGAGGGGAAAATGATCTTTACGGGTGGCGTCATTAAGTTTTCTATAATCAATGCAAACACGCCACCCTGTAACAGTTCTGGTAGGAATTAACTTATTGTTTTCATTCTTCACTACAGTGATCCCACCTTTTTTCGGAACAACTTGTACTGGACTTACCCACCTACTATCGGAAATCGGGTAAATAATACCTGCGTCCAGTAGCTTTATCACCTCTTTCTTTACTACTTCTTGCAGTAGCTGGGTTTAGACGCCTTTGAGGTTGGGTAGATGTCTTGTGGTCAGCCTCCATCGGAATTTTGTTAATGCACATGGATGAACTGATCCCTTTGATGTCTGCAATACTCCAACCTATGGGTTTGATATTATCTCTCAGAACTCGCAACAGCTTCCCTTCTTCCGTATCTGTCAAAGTAGAGGAAACTATCACTGGCAATTTATCATTGTCAAGTAAAAATAGATATTTTTAGTGCGAAGGAAGAGGTTTCATCTCTAGGATTGAGGCTTCTCCAATGGATGAATTTAAAGGTCGTGGGACATGTCCAAGCTCCCCAATCCTAGAGTTTACCATTTTTGAAATCGGTCTGCCTGCTTCAAGATAATGAATACATTCGTCCAGCTCTTGATTTCGCAATTCTTGTGGGCTTGAATGGGTTATACAGATTGCCAAAGGATCCTCACCAAGTAATTCCTGCAACCCATACTCAACAAACTCGTCAGTAGCATCAATTCTAAAACAGTCAGATGTATCATTAGGATATTTGATAGATTGGAAAACATTAAACACTACACACTCATCATTCAATCTCAAAACCAACTCACCCTTGTGTACATCTATCAGAGCCTTCCTAGTGGCTAAAAACGGTCTTCCTAATATAAGAGGAATCTCACGATCCTTTCCATATCTAACACAACAAAGTCCACTGGGAAAATAAACTTTTCAACCTTCACTAAAACATCTTCTACTACTCCCCTAGGGTATTTAATAGATCTATCGGCCAATTGTAGGGAAATTGTAGTAGGTTTAACTTCACCAATTCCTAGCTTCTCGAAACATGAATAAGGCATTAAATTAATGCTTGCACCCAAATCACATAAAGCTTTACCAAAAAAATGAATTCCCTATGGTACAAGGAATAGAGAAGCTATCTGGGTCCTTAGCTTTTGGAAAAACTTATTTTGTAAAATTGCAGAACATTCCTCCGAAACCGTCACTGTCTCAAAATCCACTAGTTTCCTCTTGTTCGTTAGAATTTCTTTATGAAATTTTGCATATGAGGGCATTTGAGCTAAAGCCTCTGCAAACGAGATATTTATGTGCAACTTTTTGAAAATTTCAAGAAGTTTTGAAAATTGAGTATCCAGTTGCAGTTGCTTTGCTCTTTGGGGAAAAAGGAGTGAATTAATATCAACAGTGGGATTCGAGTTTATAAGCTTACCTGCTTTCCTTGCGTCCTCGGGCTCTTGCTTGGATGACCCCTTTCCTTTCACATTTTTCTCAACATCAACTATTTCCTGCTTCAAGGGAGATGTCACTGTGACTGCATTGACACCTTTTGGATTCTTTTCCGTGTCACTAGGTAGTGAACCCAGAGCTTGTGTATCCATTTGTGTCGCCAGCTGCCCTAGTTGAGTCTCCACTCTTTGCATCATTGCATCATGATTTTTCCATCTCATCTCATTCCCGGCTAAGTACTTGGCTAGCATATCCTCAAGATTCGACTTGCTATCCAGTGGTTTGAAACCGGGTGGCATAGAAGGTCCAGTACCTTGCGGAGGTTTAGGTGGTTGCTGAGGAGGCTTCTGTTGTGTAGGATGCTGTGGAGGATTGAAATATGGTTGCTCAACAGTATTTTCTGACTACCTCCACCCAAATTTCGGATGATTCCTCCACCCCGGATTATATGAAAAACTGTATGGATTATATTGTTGTCGACCCTGGTTTCCCACATAATTCACTGAGTCCCCTCCAAAACACTGTATTCCCTCACAAGACATATCTGGCATGAATGGATTTTCATTAGATGATCCACCAACTACCTCAGTATTTCCCTGAATTTGATTCACTGGCTTGACTGGTAATGTTTTATTTGCCTGCAACTGTGCCATCTGATGTGTCAATCCATCAAGCTTTGCTGTGATCGCTGTCAAAGCATCCATCTCAAGGAATCCGACTTTCTTCTCCCTTCGATTGTCTTGCCAGCCCACATTGCTTTCTGCCATATTAGATATGATTTCAAGCGCTACGGTTGGCGTTTTCCTGTATAAGCTACCGTTGGCTGCTGCATCAAGCATAGATCGCACAGATGGGTCCACCCCGTAGTAGAACGTCTCAACCTGCTGGCCTATCGAAAAACCATGTCTCGGGCACATTCTCAACATCTTTTTAAACCTTACCCATGCTGAATTCAATGACTCCCCATCTCTCTGTCTAAATGATGTGATTTCATTTCTCAACTGTGTAATCTTGGTTGGGGGAAAATACCTGTGCATGAAGACTTCGACTAACTCATCCCATGTAGTAATAGAACCAGCGGGAAGGTCTCGTAGCCACTTCAAAGCTTCTCCTTGCAGGGAGAATGGAAACAGTCTAAGTCGAATGGCATCAGTACTCACCCCATTGCACTTGTGTGACACCTCGACCCGTTTACAATAAAAATAGCAGCGGAATTTAAAGTTTTTCTTTAAAGGGAGGAAGGTTTCAAAATACATCACCATAAAATGTTTAAAAGTAAATAAATGATCATTCAAATGATATAACAAAATACAAAACATCATTCCTATGATCATGATCCACAAATACTTGCAAAATAACATCTTCCTTCCAACTTCGTATGCATATGACTCCGGGCCACAATCAACGTCCTGGTCCGTCGCTCTTATCTGCATCACATGAAATAACTGAAATGAGTATAAAACTTAGCAAGTGGAACTCTTACATAGCAATGATACATAGTATATTCTGTAAAACATTGCTTTGAAAACATAAAATACCATCAACTCTGAAACATGTATATCGTAGCAATAGCATAACAATGAGATGGTATTTCTCTTTACTATGGTGGATTGATATCAAAAGTAACTCTGTCTGTGGTGCTCGTATCCCATCGATATAAATCGACAACTCTGAGGGATATAAGCCTATGGTCGTTGATCAACTAATTGCATGCAATCTCTGACTATGTATCTATCAATCCATAAAACATTTAAACTATTTCTTTGGGACATTTCATCAAACACTTTGATATTCTTTCTCATTTGTATTCCCTTCTCAAAGTTGAGACATCAATTGCCTCCACAATATACAACAAAGGTATCAATACATAATAGTGAATCAAATGAAGGGAATGACATAATAAAACCTTTGAAACACAATACATATATAATCATGTGAGCACAAGGGATGAATTTCCACTTACAAACCACAAGAACACCTTGAATCTAACTCCTTGGTTGAAATCCTACAACAATAACCCATATATAACACCATCATCAACTCTATAATCAAGAACCCATGCCTAATAATCCATAAAACCAACATAAGCAACAAGCTCATATCATCTCTCTTCCAAAACAAAGAAATAACAACACCAAAAGCTTACCTTAGCTTCCTAGCACCAAGAAGAACTTCGATCTTAACTCAAATCACCAACTAAAAGCTTGAATCGAAGATAGGAAGTGAAAGAAATAAGGAACCCTAGCCTTCCCAAGGAGAGAAATCCGAAAATGAGAGGTGAGAAATGAGAGAAATGGAGCAACACTTGTATATAAGCACTTAAAACTCCAAAAACACGCTTTTAAAAAATCGCTGGCCGCTCGGGCGGACATCTTTTTCCGCCCGAGCGCAGAACTCTCGGCCAGAAATCCCAAATTTTCGAAGAAGGCTCGCCCGGGCTGACATTTATTCCCGCTCGGGCGCGCACTCTGCGCACTGCCACTCTAAAGATCGCTTCTGAATTGCCTCTTTCCTTCATAGTTTGGAAAGGTGGTAAACTACAAAGTTGTATCCCTATGTCTTATCTTGAATCCCTCAAAATTTCAGATCAATTGGACGTCTGAACAAAAAGTTATGCCCATTCTCCCAACATATGTCACTGGAGGAACGTCGAAACACACGAAACACTTCGGGGCACTTTTGGCTTACCTTCCACAATGATTTGAACAAAACTCAAAATAAAAAAGTTACACCTCTATGTCTTATCTAACGACTCCAATTGGCCTCATACGAATTGGCTCAACATAAGAATTATCATGAATTTAATCGTAACGCCGCTACAAAAGCACTACACATCATCTATAACCAACCATACTATAGATCATAAATCGAAACTCTTAACATCCAAACTATACCTAAACTTGACCAAGTAGTCAATAAACTTATGAAAACTTAAACCGTACCGTACACCAGGCTTGGCTATTACAATCTCCCCTCCTTAGAGGAATTTCGTCCTTGAAATTGACGTCACTGCACGAACAACTCAGAATACTTCTCTCTTATCTCATCCTCTGGTTCCCACGTGGCCTCTTCGATCAAATGGTTCCTCCAAAGAACTTTAACGATGCCGATATCTTTGTTCCTCAAAACTTTAAATTTGTGGTCCAGTATCTGAACCGGAATCTCTTGGTACGTCAAATTCGGCGTCAAGTCCAATGGCTCGTGGCGAAGAACATGGGAAGGATTCGCAATATACTTCCTGAGCATCGATACGTGAAAAACATTGTGAACTCTGTCAAGATCTGGCGGTAGGGCTAATCTGTAAGCTCGATCACCAACTCTATCCAAGATCTCAAATGGACCAATAAATCTCGGACTCAACTTTCCCTTCTTGCCAAACCGCATCACACCCTTAAGAGGTGCTATCTTCAAAAACACATGGTCGCCAACCTCAAACTGCAACGGCCTACGACGCACATCTGCATAGCTCTTCTGTCTCGACTGCGCTGTCTTCATCCTCTCTCTAATAACAACAACTACATCAGCAGTCTGTTGGACCAACTCTGGACCCAACATCTTCCTCTCACCAATCTCATCCCAATACAAGGGAGATCTACACTTCCTGCCATAAATTGCTTCGTACGGTGCCATCCCAATCGTCGCCTAGTAACCGTTATTGTACGTGAACTCCACAAGAGGCAATTTAGAATCCCAGCTACCAGAATAATCAATAGTGCAAGCTCTGAGCATATCTTCTAGAATCTGAATAACATTCTCTGATCGACCGTCGCTCTGAGGGTGATAAGCTGTACTGAAAGCTAACCGTGAACCCATAGCTCTGTGCAAACTCTTCCAAAACTCTGAGGTAAATCTAGGGTCACGATCAGACACAATCGACACAGGGACACCGTGAAGTCTAACAATCTCTGCTATATAATCCTCGGCATACTGTTTCACGGAATACGTCGTCTTGACTGGGAGAAAATGCGCTGACTTGGTCAATCGATCCACAATAACCCAAATAGAATTAAAACCCTTCTGCGTCCTTGGAAGACCAGTCACGAAATCCATCGTAATATGCTCCCATTTTCACTGAGGAATCGGCAATGATAGCAATGTCCCAGCAGGTCTCTGGTGCTCAATCTTCACCTGCTGACAAGTTAGGCACTGAGAAATAAACATGGCAATATCTTTCTTCATACCTGGCCACCAGTAGAGTCTACGAAAATCCTGATACATCTCGGTGCTGCCTGGATGTATCGAATATGGTGCGGTATGTGCCTCTGTCAAGACGTCTCGTCAAATATCATCACCAGCGGGAACACAAATACGACCTCTGAAAGTCACCAAACCATCTCCATTCACCCCAAACTCTGAGTTACCTTTCTCCTCTGCTCTAGCTCTCATCTCTGTCAACTGAACATCAACAGTCTGCTCTCTACGGATCCTGTCCGTCAAAGTAGCCCGAATGACCAACGCTGAAAAGCGAGCAATGGTTCCAGGGACTACCAAAGAAATCTCCTCTCGCTGCAAGTCCAACAACAACGGCTTCTGAATCATCGAACTCAAGGAAGAACTCGATTTACGGCTCAAAGCATCAGCGACTACATTCGCCTTCCCCGGGTGATAACCGATCGTCACATCATAGTCTTTGGCAAGCTCTAACCACCTCCTCTGTCGCATGTTGAGCTCTTTCTGGGAAAACAGATACTTCAAGCTCTTGTGGTCCGTGAAAATTTCACACTTTTCGCCATATAAGTAATGTCTCCAAATCTTCAAGGCGAAAACCACAGCTGCTAGCTCCAAATCATGCGTAGGATAATTCTTCTCGTAGTCCTTCAACTGGCGAGAAGCATAAGCTATAACCTTTCCACGTTGCATCAGCACTGCACCAAGACCTTTCTTCGACGCGTCAGTATAAACAACAAAGTCCTCTGAACCACTGGGCAATGCAAGTACCGGAGCTGTCGTCAACTTGTCCTTCAAGAAAACTGCGTACCTCTGAGACAGTGGTAGGAATAGGCCACTTCTGAATCGCCTCAATCTTTGCTGGATCAACAGCTATGCCATCCTTCGAAACAACATGGCCTAGAAAAGAAATCTGCTCCAACCAAAACTCACACTTCTTCAATTTAGCATACAACCTCTTCTCTCTCAACAACTGAAGAACAACTCTGAGATGCTCTGCATGAAGCTCTCTGGTTTTGGAATAGATCAAAATGTCGTCGATGAAGACAATGACGAAGCTATCCAAATACGGCTTGAACAAACGGTTCATCGGATCCATGAAAACTGAAGGAGCATTGGTCAGACCAAAAGACATCACAAGAAACTCATAGTGACCATACCTGGTCCGGAACGCTGTCTTAGGGATATCAGATTCCCTAACCTTCAACTAATTGTAGCCAGACCGAAGATCAATCTTCGAAAATACAGTAGCACCTTGCAGCTGATCAAACAAATCATCTATCCGTGGCAACGGATACTTGTTCTTGATAGTCACTTTGTTGAGCTCCCGATAGTCGATACACAGCCGCAACGACCCATCTTTCTTCTTGACAAAAAGAACCGAAGCTCCCCAAGGCGAAGAACTCGGTCGAATAAAACCCTTTTCTAAAAGATCCTGCAACTGCGTCTTCAACTCCTTCATCTCGGTAGGAGCCATCCTATACGGAGCCTTAGAAATAGGAACCGTACCTGGAGCTAGATCAATCACAAACTCAACACCCCTGTCCGGCTGCAAACCCGGCACATCATCCTCAAACACATCAGCAAACTCCCTCACAACATCGATATCATCTATATTCAACTTAACCATTCTATCCATATCCACAATCGAAGCCAGAAACACATCACAACCTCTACACAGCAACTTCTCAGCCTCAAGACAAGAAATAAAAAGAAGGACCAGCGAAGTACCTGCACTGGCGAGCATACTTCCCTATTGCCATCATCTGCAAAAGTCACCGTCTTAGCAACGCAATCAATCACTGCACGATAGGTTGATAGCCAATCCATGCCAAGAATAACATCAAATGCAACCATCGGGATGACAATCAAATCAGCAAAAACCATACGCCCATCAATTTGAACAGAGCACGCATACACAATCGATGTCGGGCACAACACATCTCCCGAAGGCAAAACAACATTGAACTGGAGGGAAAGAACAGAAGGAACTATACCCAAAGATCTCAAAAACAATTCAGACATAAAAGAATGAGTAGCACCAGTATCAATCAATGTCGTAGCTACTCTGCCTGAAATTAAAATAGTACTAGAGATCACAGAAAAATCATGGTTTATACCTTCCTTGGTCATCGTAAAGATGCGACCCTGCACCTTATCCTTGCTCGCTCCCCTTGGACAATCTTTAGCAATGTGGCCAGCCGTGCCACAACGATAACACATATGAGTGCCAAATCTGCACTCTCCTCGATGATGCCTGCTGCACTTGGGACACAAAGGCTTCTCGGGATCAAATGGAACTGTCGGTGGTTTAGGACTCGATTCCATCTTGCCCTTCCCTTTGAAACGATCCTTGCCTCTTTGATTCGAGCCCTGGCCTCTCTGAGCAACAGCTTGATGCCTCTCCTGCCTCTCTCTGGCGATATCCTTCTCATCTTGTTCGGCCAATAACGCCTTAGACACAATCTCTTTGAAAGTCACAGCCTTGGACATGTTGATATCTCTCCTGATCTCAGCTCAAAGACCTCTGATGAAATGAGCACCTTTGTCCTTGTCGTTAGAAGCAATATACGGAGCAAATAGACAACCCTCCTCGAACTTCAAGATGTACTCATCAACGTTCATACCTCCCTGTCGAAGCTCCAAGAACTCTGTCACCTTCCTAGCTCGAAGTGCGTCTGGGAAGTACTTGTCGTAAAACAGATCAGTGAACTCTGACCACTTCAAAGCCGGTAGATCAACACTAACCTTGGTCGCATTCCACCAAATACGTGCAGCCTTGACCACCATGAACACTGCACAACTGATTCGGTCCTTGTCCTCGTAGTTGAGATGATCAAAGATAGCCTCAAGAGCCTTGATCCACTCCACAGCCACTAACGGATCGGTGCTCCCTGCAAACTCAGGCGGATCCATCCTCTTGAAAGCAGAAAAGATGCCATCGGTACCAACTGGTTGAGCAACTTGGCCTCTCACTTGACCTCTACCCTGCCCTGTTCCTTGCAATCGAAGCAGCTGCTGAATCTGCTCGCTATAGACTTTGGCCTGCTCTTTAAGCAACTTGCCGAACTCGTCGACAACTCTCGAGGAAGAACTATCCTCACCCTCTGACGCCTTACGCTTAGGAGGCATACTCTACAATGTGCTCACAAAAGACATAACAATAAATAACAATGAATAGATGCAAAAGAAAACATACCCGGACAGTTGAAAGTAGACGAAGTCATATGCATTGGTCCGAAGAACGGTGCTCTGATACCACTAAATGTGACACCTCGACCCGTTTACAATAAAAATAGCAGCGGAATTTAAAGTTTTTCTTTAAAGGGAGGAAGGTTTCAAAATACATCACCATAAAATGTTTAAAAGTAAATAAATGATCATTCAAATGATATAACAAAATACAAAATATCATTCCTATGATCATGATCCACAAATACTTGCAAAATAACATCTTCCTTCCAACTTCGTATGCATATGACTCCGGGCCACAATCAACGTCCTGGTCCGTCGCTCTTATCTGCATCACATGAAATAACTGAAATGAGTATAAAACTCAGCAAGTGGAACTCTTACATAGCAATGATACATAGTATATTCTGTAAAACATGGCTTTGAAAACATAAAATACCATCAACTCTGAAACATGTATATCGTAGCAATAGCATAACAATGAGATGGTATTTCTCTTTACTATGGTGGATTGATATCAATCGTAACTCTGTCTGTGGTGCTTGTATCCCATCGATATAAATCGACAACTCTGAGGGATATAAGCCTATGGTCGTTGATCAACTAATTGCATGCAATCTCTGACTATGTATCTATCAATCTATAAAACATTTAAACTCTTTCTTTGGGACATTTCATCAAACACTTTGATATTCTTTCTCTTTTGTATTCCCTTCTCAAAGTTGAGACATCAATTGCCTCCACAATGTACAACAAAGGTATCAATACATAATAGTGAATCAAATGAAGGGAATGACACAATAAAACCTTTGAAACACAATACATATATAATCATGTGAGCACAAGGGATGAATTTCCACTTACAAACCACAAGAACACCTTGAATCTAACTCCTTGGTTGAAATCCTACAACAATAACCCGTATATAACACCATCATCAACTCTATAATCAAGAACCCATGCCAAATAATCTATAAAACCAACATAAACAACAAACTCATATCATCTATCTTCCAAAACCAAGAAATAACAACACCAAAAGCTTACCTTTGCTTCCTAGCACCAAGAAGAACTTCGATCTTAACTCAAATCGCCAACTAAAAGCTTGAATCGAAGATAGGAAGTGAAAGAAATAAGGAACCCTAGCCTTCCCAAGGAGAGAAATCCGAAAATGAGAGGTGAGAAATGAGAGAAATGGAGCAACACTTGTATATAAGCACTTCAAACTCCAAAAACACGCTTTTAAAAAATCGATGACCGCTCGGGCGGACATCTTTTTCCACCCGAGCGCAGAACTCTCGGCCAGAAATCCAAAATTTTCGAAGTAGGCTCGCCCGGGCGGACATTTATTCCCGCTCGGGCGCGCACTCTGCGCACTGACACTCCAAAGATCGCTTCTGAAACGCCTCTTCCCTTTATAATTTGGAAAAGTGGAAAACTACAAAGTTGTAGCTCTAGGTCGTATCATGAATCCCTCAAAATTTCAGATCAATTGGACGTCTGAGTAAAAGGTTATGCCCATTCTCCCAACATGTGTCACTGGAGGAATGTCGAAACACACGAAACACTTCGGGGCACTTTTGGCTTACCTTCCACAATGATTTGAACAAAACTCAAAATAAGAAAGTTACACCTCTATGTCTTATCTAACCACTCCAATTGGCCTCATATCAATTGGCTCAACATACGAATTATCATGAATTTAATCGTAACGCCGCTACAAAAGCACTACACATCATCTATAACCAACCATACTATAGATCATAAATCGAAACTCTTAACATCCAAACTATACCTAAACTTGACCAAGTAGTCAATAAACTTATGAAAACTTAAACCGTACCGTACACCAAGCTTGGCTATTATAACTTGATTGTATCACAGATTGACATAAAGTTCTCGAGATGTGCATTGGGATCTTCAGATGGTGATCCTCCAAATTTGACTTGGAGTTGAATCATCTGGATGACGGCCGGCTTTAGTTCGAATGTATTCGCCTGAATTGTAGGGCGGATAATACTAGAACCATATCCTCTAAATGCTGGCCGATGAAGCTCCATCAAAGTACGATTATCCTCTTCCCCGGCCATATCTTTAAATTCTGGTTTAAATTCTAATTCAGATTCCTCCTCAGATTCGAATTCAAGGGCCAAGTTGTTGTTCTTTCGAGCTCTACGGATGCGGCGGAGAGTGCTTTCAATATCTAGATCAAGTGGCACTAGATTTTCGATGCCTTGAGCACGGCTCATATAACACGAGCTAGACTCATGCAATCAAAATTCAAGCGCACAATTCAAGCTCCAAAGAAAGCAAAAAAATTTGAAATAAAATTAATTAAAATGCTCAAAATTTAAAAATTAACAAAAAGAATTAATAAATAAATGCCTAGTCTCAAATAAATAATTTATCCTAATATTAAACAAATAGTTCCCGGCAACGGCGCCAAAAACTTGATCGACGATTTCGGTTGGGAAAAATTATAGCAAGCGGACTAGGTCAAGTTATAGTAATTGGACGAAAAGTCCAAGTATCGATCCCACATAGACTATTATTTAAATACTAAGATTTAAATTACTCGATTTAATCTAGGCAAACAATAATAAGTGATTTGATGATAATTTAAACTAGTGAAATTAAATTAAATTATGCTAAATTATTAACTACGCACGACTTTGCAAGACAGGTTAAAACTTGGGATATTTTCAAATTTAAAAAAATGATCGGGAACACACAACGGTCCAAACTTTGATTATCATGCATTGGAAATAATTAACCACAAATTATTCGATGCCATGATGAAATTCCCTGAATAAACTATAAATCTATTTCTAGAATTTATAATCCAATTTTCATTTAACAGTCCAATTATTTCTAATTGAATTTAATCAAACAAAAACTCATTATTCAACGATTGAATCACAGCTGTCGCCTAAAATCGCAAATTGAAACCGAATACTATTTCTAGTCGATTTAACCGTGTGTTGATTAATATTTTTGAAGCTAAATTTAATCTATTCTCTTTCGAGTCAAGATCAAACAACAAATATGCAAATAATTGGCTAGATTAAAAGCACGAAAATTATGCCAACATTAATCAATAACATAAAATTAATTCATAAATCAAATAATCCAATGAACGAACAATTCAATATTTTGTCCCTATCGTGGTCCCGATCACAAGAAAAATTACTCCACAAATTCAAGACTAGAAGAAAATCTAATATTCGAATTCATGAATGAAAATAAGAAAACGAGAGAAGAGCAAATCTCAATAATGGTGCGCGGATCTTGCGTATAAAGTGCGTGGTTTTTTTCTCTCGTTCTTCCAAGCCGTCGCCGTCTTTCAAGGTCCGAAAGTTCTCTCTTTCTGAATGAATAATACGTCTCCCAAGGCCGGCTAGGTTTTCCTCCTTTTATTTTCTTTTCAAATCTCCATCGAATCTGCGCAAAATTTTGGATCTGATATCACGTACACGGACCCCGTGCATGTCTTTGGATTGGGGTCCGTGTAGACTCGATTAAATTTTCTCTCCGGGAAACAGTGGACACGGACCCCATGTAGGGATCCGGGTAAAGATCCGTGTAGGTGCGCAAATTGTCTTCTCAAGGCCGATGCTGAACACGGACCTCGTGTAGGGGTCCGGAACAAGGTCCGTCTACGTACGCTAATTTCCTTCTCGGATATTGCTGGACACGGACCCCGTGTAGGGGTCCGTCTTGGATCTGCGTGTGCTCGTGAATTTCCTCCCTTGGGATTTTTAGGACATTGACCCTTACACGGGTCCGTGCATAGGTCCGGGTGCTCTCCTTGTGTCATTTTCCTATTTTTTCGGGTATTTCTGACATGGCATTGCGAAGCTTGACTTTTCTTTCTTTTCTTTGGCTTTTATCATCTTTTGGTCAAATCTGCAAACAGCAATAATAACATGAATTAAGCGCAAACATCGGAATAAGAACGCCAGATAAGCACGAACGACAAAATAAATTCTTTAAAAAGCTATAAAATTCGTGCTTATCAGGGCGCGATTCTAAATCAATCGTGTTTGTTATTCTTACGTTCGTGGGTTCATATCAACATGCAACTTTTTTTACTTTTCACACAACCAAGAAAAACTTTTCCACACATTTGCTTCTTCATTTGGTTGAGGATTGCATAAAATTCTCAATGCAAAATACTCTAATTTTTCGAGTGAAAAATTAGAATAGATCTTCCTAGCTGGTGATTGACCTAATTTGAAGGAATTTGAGCAAGGAGTGCTCAAGGGAAGCTTGTAGTTTTGTCTACCATTCAAGAGCTAAGTTGTTTAACAACTTAGTTGGAGTCATCATCAATCTTTGAGGTTGATAGGTAAATTTCTAAAACACACTGTGTATGATTTTTTGTTTATTTTCGTATTTGCTACATACTATGTGGGGTGCACGGTTTTCTTGCTATGAAAATATGATTTTCAAAATTTCCGTTGCACTTCCAGGCACCGTAACCGTAACCGATCCCCTTTCGAGAGGGCATGTTGCTGCCCATTTCGGGCAGCAAGGGGCATCCCCCGAAACGCCCCTCCCCTTTTTAACTAAAAAAAATATTTGTGAGTTGGCCGAAATCCCGCGACAGAGCTCCGGCAACGACGATGACAACTTGGGTTTCTAAAAGTGTTTTGGAATATAAGTGTTATGGGCCTTGAGTTGTTGGGCCATTAGATGGTCAACATAATTTGTGAAATTTAAATGTGCCAAAATATTTTTGGTGAAAAATGTTTATTGGGCCCTTAAGTTTAAATCTACAAAATTTGTATATATTTTCCCATAAAATAAATAATTGAAGTTGAACTTTAATTATTTATAGTAAATGGTGATTTACAAGAAATTCGGTTATAAATAAATTAATTACAAAGTAAACAAAGGAGTTTGTTTACTTTGTTGATTTAATTTATAATCGTGGCGGTTAGTGATTGGATCAAGATATATAATATTGGATCAATTGATTATTGTGATAATTAATTGATGGTATATGATATGTGATATTATGTATGAAAGATGATAAAAGCCCAAGCCCAATTTGCTAGGTGTATGCTAGGATATTTTGTGTTGAATGATTGTAATAATTATCAATTTATAAGTGGGCTTCTTTTATAGCCTGTTCCCACGCCATGAGATGTATCCTTATTTGCCATGGATATTTATTTGTAAGTATTAGTATAGTGGAAGATCAAGATTGGAAGATGGTGGATCATGATGATTATGAAGATCGAAGACATGTAAATATTGGAGGCTTATGTAATTATGCATTTGCATCCCATGCATTCTCTAAGATTGGATCTAGGCCTGTGTCTGGCTCACATGGGCCATTAATTATTGGTGCGATTGATCATCCTTGTTTATTTTGCTGTTTACAATATATGCATGATATATTATAAATAATGAGTATGTACGTTATTATTTTTATAATAATTAAGTTGCATGAATCCGGCAAACATACGATCAAACATGGCGAGCTTTTTAACAAAATTAATTATGAGACTTTTCAAAATTAAAAACCCTCATTTTGAATAAGTTTCAAAATTAATATGAAGCCCGAAAAGGCGAATTAAAAAGGTGTTTATAATTTCCATGTCTTCCATCGACAATGGATGCATGATGAACGCTACCCGTGTTCACTGCTCGGCTCCTATTATTAGTGAGCCCTGGACACCGGAAAGCTGTGACATCCATTGACATGGTGATGTGAACTGAATGGAACTCCCATGATTTTGGCTCATATTATTGAGGGAATTCATGGCGACCGCCCATTAAGGTTCAATATCGATGGGTAAGGCTTGACATGTAAAGATGAACGATGTCATATTATTGGGTCCTAATAAAATGTGAGATAAAAGTTTACGTAAAGGCTTGCATGGAGATGAAATTGGAAACTACCTGTGGGGACCCGGATGCTAATTCAATTCTTAATCATCTTTGGGAATAATTAGATCAATTAAATAAATAGGATCTAAATATTTTTTTTTTAAAACACAAGTGTACACAACATCTGAAATAAATCTTATTTCATTTACAATATCAATATCCAGATCTAAGTACAAGTCCTCTACAAATGTAAATCATAATAACTATTGTTCATTCACTACATGTCCGATGATGAAATAGATTTACTTCTGGGTCCGAATCTCCACGCTAAAGTATAATCTCTCATCCTCATCTTGACCCTGATCCTGTCCCACCTGTTATCATGCACACATACAAACAAGACAACAGCCGGATAACTCCGATGAGAAATACATTCCCAATATAAATCATATATACATGCGATCATATAAACAGGTATAAAAGCATGAAACAAATCTCAATAACATGTATCAAATCTGAAAGACATGAATTAATATAAAAATGTAAATCAAC
Source organism: Primulina tabacum (assembly GCF_025594145.1). NCBI lineage: Eukaryota > Viridiplantae > Streptophyta > Magnoliopsida > Lamiales > Gesneriaceae > Primulina > Primulina tabacum. Next base: position 19,506,538 of record NC_134559.1, read on the forward strand.
TCTGATTCACAATCTATGACTCATAAACTCTGACTCGACTCTTTCCTAATCTAGGGATCCCGATCTGAATAAGAATGTAACAATCTCCCACCTACTCTCCCGATCGCGGTGGCGGTACGTTCTTATTTACGGACTTTGGTCTTGTCTATATCAAATCTCGGCGATAGGAGTTGCTCTACTCTTAAGCAACATCGATATGACCAAACGTCCGGTGTCGCTAATATCCTGCCAAAGACTTGGCATATCCTGCCAATTTGGCTTCTCCGCCAAAGACTAGGCATGTCCGCCCAAAACTAGGCACATCAGCCCAAAGACTAGACATATCCGCCTATAACTTCACATAACATATGCTTAACTATAAATCGATAGAATAAGCATATCAATCTCAAACACTGCAACATATCGAGGCAATGACAATTCAGTATGTGATTTTGGGAAACTCAAGTTAAATCAAACTCGAGTTGTGCAATCCCTGATCAACATTGATTTATACCTTTCTCTTCTCGATCTGACGAAGTCGAAGTCTCGAATTCAAATCTGTCCATATCAATCTGGTAATGACAAAGGTCGAGGAGTATAATATCAATACACTAATCAAATCAATACTGGATATAATCTTAACTTAATCAAATTCTGTTTCAACGGCGTAACTGTACAATCTCGAAATACCAGCAATACAATATCAATATATACAAATCAGCAACTCATCTGATCCAAATTTGAATAATATCAATCTACCCTGCAATACTGTGTCAATCAGATATCAATCCCAACATCTCATAATCGATAACAATACAATTCTGATATCAAATCGGTCTAATCATAATCAAATCAACTCTGAAAATTAATAACAATTACATACGATATCTGTTCTTCGATCCGGTTTCAATTATACGATGTCTACTATGTCAAGAACAACATATATCAACCACATCTGATTTTTGCAGTATCATAATTTCAAATCATATTAAAACATAATAAAACTTACGTCTAGTTAAAGCCGTTGTCGATAGAAACACGATACCGCAGTCGGATTCAAAATCAGACGGACGGATTGTTCGTAAATTAAAATCTAGTTTCAATAACTTGATTCTTTCCCGGGAGCTTTTCCTCGATTCTTTCCTCTTGCCAGCCTTTAGAAAGAAGGATTAGGATATATATATCATGCATGTAAGACTAGGTGGTTCATCCTAAAGGTAGCACGTCTCGCGCATATGCGCGACCCTTCTCGGCGCATATGCTTGAGATCTAAGTCTCGGCGCGTCCCCTTCACAGCAGCTCGCGCATATGCACGCCCTCACTCGGCGCATATGCGCGAGGTCTTGTATAACTCTCTGCCAGCCTCGCGCTTATGCGCGAGTCCTGGTCGCGCATATGTGCGAGGTCCTTTGCCTGCCTCGCGCACATGCGCCCGGCGGGGTCGCGCATATGCGCAAGGGCTCTTCCTCGCACATAATTCAAGTCATCTTCCGCCTTCCCCGGACTGATCCGTTCCGTCCATAATCACATCTCAATTATCCACAAATCATATCAAATTACAATAATCAAAATCTCGGGCTTTACATTTCTCCCCCCCCTAAGATCTGATTTCGTCCCCGAAATCACAGGCAATTCAATCAGATATCAAATCAAATATCCACCAGATACAATAACGAATGGAGAATAAAAGCTAAATAAGAATACTCACATTAGTGAAATAACTCGGGAAATCTCTGTCTCATGTCTGACTCGGTCTCCCAGATAACTTCTTCGATGCTATAACGACTCCACTGAACTTTCACAAGCGGAATAGTCTTCGTCTGAGTTGCTTTTCTTTACGATCGAGAATCTGGATCGGTTTTTCAAAATAACTCAGAGTCTCATCCAGTTCGGCCTCGTCTGGTCGAATAATATGTGAAGCATCACACAGATATCTTCACTATAACGATACACGAAAATATCAGGTATCTCCGATAAAGAAGGCGGTAATACGAGTCGATAGGCACGATCTCCTATCTTCTCGAGAATCTCATACGGCCCAATATAATGTGGAGACACTTTCCCATTCCTTGTCAAATCTGACAACTCCTCTGAAAGGTGAAATCTTCAGGAATACTCGGTCTCCTGCCTCAAATACCAACGGTCTACGTCGAACATTGGCATATTTGGCCTGTCTGTCTTGAGCTGCCTTCATCCTCTTCTGAATCAGCTTCACTTTTTCTGTCATATCTCTGATCATATCATGTCCAATTTCAGGAACCTCAGAGATATCGTCCCAATACAGCGGGGATATGCATTTCTTACTGTACAACGCTTCAACGAAGCCATCTCAATACTCGTTTGATAGCTATTGCTGTATGACAACTCACAACGTGGCAATGAATCCTGCCAACTAGTGCTAAAATCAAGCACTATAACTCTGAGCATATCCTCCAAAATCTGGATAGTCCACTATGACTGTCCGTCATTCTGTGGATGATATGCGGTACTCAGATATAACTTGGTACCTAGAGCCTACTGCAAACTCTGCCAGAAGTGCGAAGTAAACCGAGGATCACTGTCTGAAACAATAGACTTCGGCACTCCACGTAATCTGACCATCTTTCTGACATAGATCTATGCCATCTGTAATGTAATGCCCGAGATTTTATTTTTGTAATCGGAGATTAATCTGAAATGATTTATGGATTAATTGATGTGATTATCGGAGGAGTGGAAAAGACATGGAATTGAAAAGAAATGTATGTGCATGAGTAATGGTGGTGTGTGACCAGAAGGTCTCGCGCATATGCGCGACGAGTAAGCGCGCATATGCGCGAGCTGTACGAAGAGCCAAGATGCGAGACAGAACTCTTGGCGCATATGCGCGGCGATGAGCGCGCATATGCGCGAGGTGACCAGTAGCACAAGTGAGAATTCCAGAGGAGTTGGCGCATGTGCGCGAAGAAGGAACGCGCATCTGCGCGAGGAGAGGCATTGGTGATTATCGAGTCCAGAGAGTTCGACGCACATGTGCGGCGTGGAGACGCGCATATGCGCGAGTGGTGATATGCCGAGACAGTAGGTCTCGCGCATATGCGCGGAGGAGAGGCGTGCATATGCGCGAGCTGCCGAGAACATACTTGCCGAGACCAGTAGGTCTCGCGCATATGCGCCGCTGGTTGTCGCGCATATGCGCGAGACGTGCAGAACATGCAACAAGCCACTTGCCTTTCATGCACCGTATATATATATATATATATACATATCAGCCTTTAGAAATTGGAAGGAAAGAAACGAGGGTCGAGGGAATTATCAAATTCTAAATCATAGATTCGTGATTTATGTGGAATCTAACTATACGATTTGTAATCTGAGTACAATACCGAGTTCCTAGCGACGACAGCTACAATAGGACGTAAGTTTTATTGAATTCTGATATCGTTTGAAATTATGATATTGGGGGAGTTATGATTTGACTGATATATTGTGTCCGGGATATACTGCTCAGTATATAATTGAAGTCAGATCGAAAAACATACTTTTTATGTAATTGTTATGATTTTCTGAAATGATATGACTGAGATTGTACAGATTTGAGATTATGATCTGTTATTGCTGGGATTATGACTTGTATCGATATGATTATGCCTCGTGATATTATATCTGTGATATTGAAATTGACGGGATTATCGAGACTGTATTGTATTATTCTGCCGTTGAAACATCAGTAGATTGGTATCGATCAGATTCAGTATTGATTATGATTGTATCGTGCAATCGTGACATTGATCAGAATATGTTTTGAGTTGAGTATCGATCGGAACAGGTCTTGATTTGAGTTATACATTGATACAGTGTATTGATATTGTTGTTGCCAGATTGATATTGATAGGCAGTGAGTTCGAGACTTCGACAGAGTCCGATCGACAGAACGGAACGAAAGGTATAAATTGATGTTGATGCGGGATTGCACAACTCGAGTTGGATTCGACTTGAGTTTCCCAGAATCACATACTTTATGTTATTGCATTGTTATTTGCAATTGAATGTGATTGATATCTTTGGTCTATGAATTTATAGACAATGTATGTATTGAGTCATAGGCGGATGTGCCTAGTCGTATACATTTGATCTCGTGGTAGAGGGGCCTGATTGTGATGGAATCGTCACTGGCCCATTGCACATTGTCACCGAGGTTTGGCTATATCGAAGTGGATAGAATTGGATTTTCTTCTATTACTGATGTTCGATATAGACGCCAGGGTCGATTGGCCCAGTCTGTGGCTGATTTGCCAAGATGCCGGACGTTTGGCTATATCGGAGTGGATAGAACTGGAGTTTCATCTATTACTGGTGTTCGATATGGAAAGAGCCAAAGTCCGTGAATAAGAACATGCCACCACCCCGATCGGGAGTGTAGGTGGGTGTACGTTCTTATTCCGATCGGGATCCCTAGATTAGGATGAGTCGAGTCAGAGTCTGTGAGTCACGGAGTGTGATTCGGAGTTTGTATTGATTCATGTTTCTTATTTTGATACATGTTATGAATATCTATTTCATACTTTTATACCTGTTATATGATTGCATGTATACATGGTTTATACTGAGAATGTAATTCTCACCGGAGTTATCGGGCTGTTGTCTTGTTTGTATGTGTGCATGACAACAGGTGGGACAGGATCAGGATCAGGAAGAGGATGAGAGATTATAGTTAGCGTGGAGATCCGGGCCCAGAAGCAGAATAGGATTCAACACTTGATGTATAGATGTTGAACCTAGTTGAGATAGAAACTTGTAGTACATGATTTGTACTTTTATACTGACATGTATATTAAATAGATTACATTACGTTTCCGCATTAATATTTTAAAAAGAAAAAAATTTAGTCTCACTTTTCTTAATTGTTATATTTGATATTAATAATGACTAAGACATGAATTAGCGTCCGGGTTCCCACATGTAATATCTGTACGTCATCTTGTACAAATAAAACATGCGGATTCAGTCAATCTTTCAATCACAACCCAAATCGCGTTACAACCTCAGGAGGATCTCGGTAGCTTCGTTACAAAATCCATGAAAATGTGATTCCATTTCCATTCAGGAATAAACCGGCTCTGTAATAATCACCCTAGTTTCTGTCTTTCTCTCTTTACCTACTGGCAATTCAAACATTTTGATACAACTTCTGTAATATCTGATTTCCTCTGTTTTTCTCAAAAACTATCTTTTCAGATCATTGTACCTTTTTCTGCCACCAGGATGAATACTGAATCGACTGCTGTGTGCTTCTGACAACATCTGTCATTTCAAATCCGAACATCTGGCACAACAATACGATTATTCACGTATAACACACTGTCACAAACATGCTATTCTGATCGATGCCCTGCTCTGACTATCGATATCGAGTTCTGAATATTCTGATTAAATTTCTGAACTGCTTTAATTCTCAAAATCAGCTCTGGTTCGGCATGCACAATATACATTCTCCAAGGTCTACTATCTTTTTCAAACACGGATTCAGAACAATAGTAATATTCAGTCAGATTCGAAACATCAATCATCAATACGGATCTGTTAAACTCATAAAACTGCGAATTTCTGACGCTAGTGTCGGTCTTGGCTAACTGATCATGGTTTCAACGTTGTTCAGATCCACCGCTATACCATTTTTGGATATACTGTGCCCCAAACATACAATCTGTTTCAGTCAAAATTCACATTGTGACAGTTTTTCATGCAATTTCTCTGTTCTCGAAGTACTCAACACAAATCTCAAGCATTCGGTATAATCAATCATATTCTTCGAATATATCAAAATGTCATCGATAGAATAATCACAAAACATCAAAATACTTCTGAATACGCGATTCATTAACTTCTAACATAACTGGAATATCCCAAGGAAAACATTTGATCTAATGTAACTCTTGGCCAGTAATTATTCAGACTGTTCTTTCAGCTCTTTCCATTCAATCAGTACCGTCTATCCAGTATTTTAAAAATATAAACTGTACCTGATACGTATTCAATGCTGAAATCTATCTCTCTGACTGGAAGCAATTCTGAATTCCCATCTGAGAAAACATCGGCAATTTCATATACCACTGGCAAATCAGCCAATGATAAGCTCGATTTCAGTAATTCAACTGAATAGATAAGGAATCTCTCCGCTCCTTTCTATAACAATCGAGTCATAAACATCGCATATATTAAAGGAATCCTATATATAGAATCTTTAGTGTAAAATTTCCTATTTATCAGCCTTATCTGGTCTGAATCTCATCATCTTCTGGAAAAATCAACGGTAACTCTGTACTTGGTCAACATATCCGTACCGATAATGTAATCACAATCAGATAACCCAAGTACTATATCATCTAACTCAATCTCATATATGTCATACTGTAGCATACAAGGTCTAACAGATGTCACTGATACACAACTTCTCCCCAATAGTGAAGAGATCAATACTACAACAGATAATAACTCAATAGACAAAGCATATATCAATGCAATTCATTCAAAGATAATCGTAGGGAATGCATTAGTATCCATCAATACATATGCAAAATAACCATACAGGAAACAATTACCTGGAACTACATCGTCAGGTGTGTCCTGGCCTTGGCTGTGTCAGAGGAGTCGTCGATGGTTGGAAAGAGTGAACAATAGATACTTGTCTATCTGTCTGAGCCCCTGATCTAGATGATTCTGCTCCCTAAGATCTTCGGGAAACTCTCTATGGACATACTCTAGAAAAATGTCCTGGCTGACGACAGATGTTGCAACTACCAAACACACCTCAGCATTGCTCTGTGGAATGTCTTCCTCCACAAGTGCTACAATAAACCCCCGTATAACTCTGGCTAGAACTACTGGAGCTAGACGAACTACTCCCTAACTTCTTAAACTGTATCTTTCGAGCTTTCAGAAAATCTTTCTTTCCCCCACTACTACTGCCACTATCAAATCTGGACGGGGATTGCAAGAATTGAGCTGGAGGTTGGGGCAGTTTCTGTGATTGAGCCACATACGATTGTCCTCGCTGTTGGATCAAACTTGCCTCAGCTCCTTTTGTTCTGTTCAAGACATCAGCAAAATTATGAGGTCGCTCCACATTTACCAATAAAGATATCTCAGGATTCAATCCCTTAATGAAATGATCAGTTACGGCCTCATCATTCCCAGCCACATGAGGAGCCAAACGTAGTAAAGTAGAGAATTTCGTTACATATGCTTCAATATTCAGCTGGCCCTGTTTTAAGTTGGCAAACTCTGTACTCTTATCTTGTCGGTACGATACTGGGAGAAATCTTTTATAAAACTCAGCTTTAAAGATTTTCCACGTAATCACGGTACCATGCTGTTCTAAGGCTTCCTTGGTTGCAATCCACCAACTCTTTGCGACTTCATGTAACTGGTGCCCAATCAATTTAACTCGGCGTTCATCTGGGTAATCAATTGAATAAAACAACATTTCAATATCATTCAGCCAACTCTCACAGTCATCAGACGTCTCAGTCCCTTTCAGAATCGGAGGTTGAACTGACTGAAATCTCTTCAACATTGTTTCCATCGGAGTTTCTGCCACATCCATCTGATAAATCGAAGTACATCCTGGTTCTGGAATTCTTCGAGGAGGTACATCTTATTATCAAAAGAATTAGTAACCAAATACAACAAACATGTTTCAGTCCTCATCTGATCATCTTACTGCTAATCAAGAATCGGTTCTGATTCATTTTCAAATAATACATATTTCGAATCACATCAGATAAACAGGTGAACATGTATTATATAAGGTAGTAACACATGCTAGCATTCAAAAGCAAGGAAGAAAACTCATTCTACCCCGCTCACTAGCTTTTATCTCAATCTAAGGAACCTACTGCTCTGATACCACCTGCTGTGGGGACCCGGACGCTAATTCAATTCTTAATCATCTTTGGGAATAATTAGATCAATTAAATAAATAGGGTCTAATTTTTTTTTTTTAAACACAAGTGTACAAAACATATGAAATAAATCTTATTTCATTTACAAGATCAATATCCAGATCTAAGTACAAGTCCTGTACAAAAGTAAATCATAATAACTACTGTTCATTCACTACATGTCCGATGATGAAATAGATCTACTTCTGGGTCCGAATCTCCATGATAAAGTATAATCTCTCATCCTCATCTTGACCCTGATCATGTCCCACCTGTTGTCATGCACACATACAAACAAGACAGCAGCCGGATAACTCCGGTGAGAAATACATTCCCAATATAAATCATGTATACATGCGATCATATAAACAGGTATAAAAGAATAAAACAAATCTCAATAACATGTATCAAATCTGAAAGACATGAATCAATATAAAACTGTAAATCAACTCTGATTCACAATCTATGACTCATAAACTCTGACTCGACTCTTTCCTAATCTAGAGATCCCGATCTGAATAAGAACGTAACAATCTCCCACCTACTCTCCCGATCGCGGTGGCAGTACGTTCTTATTTACGGACTTTGGTCCTGTCTATATCAAATCTCGGCGATAGGAGTTTCTCTACTCTTAAGCAACATCAATATGACCAAACGTTCGGTGTCTTGGCATATCCTGCCAATTTGGCTTCTCCGCCAAAGACTAGGCATGTCCGCCCAAAACTAGGCACATCAGCCCAAAGACTAGGCATATCCGCCTATAAGTCTACACATAACATATGCTTAACTATAAATCGATAGAATAAGCATATCAATCTCAAACACTGCAACATATCGAGGCAATGACAATTCAGTATCTGATTTTGGGAAACTCAAGTTAAATCAAACTCGAGTTGTGCAATCCCAGATCAACATTGATTTATACCTTTCTCTTCTCGGTCTGACGCAGTCGAAGTCTCGAATTCAAATCTGTCCATATCAATCTGGTAATGACAAAGGTTGAGGAGTATAATATCAATACACCAATCAAATCAATACTGGATATAATCAGAACTTAATCAAATTCTGTTTCAACGGCATAACTGTACAATCTCGAAATACCGGCAATACAATAACAGTATATACAAATCGGCAACTCATCTGATCCAAATCTGAATAATATCAATATACCCCGCAATATAGTATCAATCAAATATCAATCCCAACATCTCATAATCGAAAACAATACAATTGTGATATCAAATCGGTCTAATCACAATCAAATCAACTCTCAAAATTCATAACAATTACATACGGTATCTGTTCTTCGATCCGGTTTCAATTATACGATGTCTACTATGTCAAGAACAACATTTATCAATCACCTCTGATATTTGTGTTGCGACTTTGATTGTTGCACTCCCAAGAGCAGGTTGTCCACAAGTAGTATAATTCGATGAGTTCGAATATCGTATCCACGTGGAAGCTAAGGTAATTACAAGTCCACTACAATGTCTTTTTATTTATTTTTCTTTTAGTTGTATGAATCTTTAATTGGTAATTTTTAATTGTTCAAATTTTAATTTAAGTAGTTGAGATTAAAGGATCCACTCTTGGTATTTTAATAAAGTTAACATTAACGAACAATATTGAAATCCACTTAAGAAAATGGTTCCAATATATTAAATAATCATATTTATATTATGTTATATATTATTATCTTATAAGTATATAATATATATACCAAAACTTATAAATGTGGTTATTGTGCTATATATATTTGTAAACACTAAATCAAGGTTCCCACTTTAAATGGTTGGTAAAACCAAAGAAACATTTAAATAGTACCAATAAATTAATAATATGATATATTCATATATAGTAAATCAATGAATCCAATTTAAATGGTTGGTAAAACCAAACTAACATTTAAATGGTTCCAAGAATTTAGTGTAACATATAGCAACAATAAATCAAAACTCTCACTTATAAGTAGGGTATAAAAATGCTTAAAGAAATAAATATAACATAAATAATAAATAATGATTAAATAATATAAAACATAGATTCTTACCTTTTAGTAACCTTATTATCATGCCAAGAGTTTCACCTTTTCATCTCAACTTTAGGAAGTTAGCTATTCATTATTCAAAGTGTAAAACTTTGAATATGAAATTAACATGCTAATTATATTTAAATGAAGAAATAAAGGAAAAATATAGAGAGAAATATTATGAACTCAAAGGTTTGTTCATAGAATGAGGGATATCTCAATACATTACAATTCACCTTTATTTATAGCCAAATTTGGGGAGACAACCACAAATAAAATATTATTTTTTTACACAAAAGTCTTCATTGATGTTCCAAGATATTATATTATATTACACATCACTTTTGAAAATCTTCTTCTCCGAATTTGCTTCTTCACATAAAAAGAAACATGTGGATAATTGAGTTGTCTAGTTGTGGTATTTTTTTCAAACCATTTGACCAAGTAATTTGAGAGATATGGTCAAAATACTAGAGCATGGTAAAATTGCCACTCCTTTGGTAACTTTATTTGTTGCTTAATTTGATCCCAATTGTGAGAGGATTTTTATCTCATGCTTGCCACCAATATTATAGATATTAACATCAACTTTCTACAGGTCCAAGAATCATCTTAATCCCATTTGCAACGCCAAGTTTATTCTTGTTTTATCGAACCTGAAAAAAATAGTAAAAACTTGTAATTACACAACAACTTATATTTTATACAATTTATTATAAAACATATAATATTTAAACATTTAATAAAACAAAAACTATATATTTATATTATAAAACATTTAATTAATGTACAATTTTGATGTTTATCACACCTCCCAACCAGCTTATTGCTAGTCCCTAGCAATTTAAGCGTTAATAGCAATACAAAACATATTGATTAATTTAAATAGAAATGTAATCAAAACTATCTAAGTGTTTAAATTAAATTTGAAATCTGTCAAAGTTATATCAAGATCATCATAATTATAATTTATGAAATAATTTGAGATGATCAATTCAAAGCTTATTTCAGGTAGTTAAATGTACACGGCCTTCAGAAATTCCTAGTAAGAGTCTCAACTCCATATCCTCACAGGTTAATAAATGTTTCAATTTATGGCAACGATTTCTCTCATGGAGTTGGAATACAGATAAATGCTCAGAAAAATGGTTTACAGAATGCGGACAGACAAACGAGCCAAACTAATCAAAAGATAGAAAATCCATTGATTCAAAATCTAATTGTTCTTATTATATATTTTTTCCTGATATTTTTTTTTTTGCATAACATCATGGAATCAGACTAAGTTTATGCTTCTTGACCACATATTTATTTAATTTGTACGATAAATTTCTCTCTCTTTTTTGTTTTTTGTTTGTTTTTTTTTTATGAGAGATATATGGGTCGTAGCATATAACTTAAAAATTACATAGATCTTCAATATCTTTCTTTTTGTATTTTTCTCCCTTTTTTTTCAGGAAATATCATTTTTTTTCTTCAAAATAAGAACTCAAGATCTAAACAATAGATAGTCTCTCTCATGATCAATAAAGGCTCGAAAGCTGTTTTCTCAGTCCTCTCCACTCACTCACAAAATATGTGTGAGTTTAAAATTATAAGCACTCTTATAAGGTATATCTTGGGCCATATACTTTAATACCTGATTTTATCACAATGGTTAATCACTCAAAAAGATTTCATAAATCATATTTTTATATTGATCAGAATATTAAAATTGACTTTTTTTTTTCAAATAAAAATTTAAACATTCTTAAATAGATTAATGCATGTTCTAATTTAAATCTTTCAAACATGTAATGTATGACATTTTTGCAAAAATTACTAAGATACAAACAATAAACATGATTTTATTTTAAAATAATATATATTTTTTATTTTTATTTTTTAATTTTTTTTAATTTTTTTTTATAAGTTTGTTCTCCCCCAATCAGAATATGACATTGTCCCTAATGTCAAAATAACTATTAATAAAGAGTACATAATGAAAGAGATATCACCTGGAATTTTATTGAAGATAACAAACTGAAACAAACGCAAACCAATCGACGACTTTTGAATCAATGATCCAACTTCCTTTTCTTCCTGCTTGATTGCGACCAATTGATCTTTGTTATCATCGGATCAGGCTTATGAACAAAAGCTTCCATATCATCAATTAATTGGTCGGCAGTCGAAGCACAGATGAGCATCCGTCGTGAATTTTCTGAAATGAAATTCTGTTCCACATCTTTATCAAAAAACGTCAGCAAACTGTCAAAATAATTATTGATATTCAACAAGCCCACAGGTTTATTATGGATATTAAGTTGTGCCCAAGAAACAGTGTGAAAAATTTTCTTCTAATGTACCAAAACCACCTGATAGTGCGATAAAAGCATCAGAATTTTCAATCATTTGAGTGATTCTTTCATACATAGAAGAAACTTTTAATTCCTCCCCAATTGTAACACCTGTAATATTTCCTTCAGCTAAAGCTGTAGGAATAATACCCAAAACCTGACTACCTCCAAGATGAGCAGATGTTGAAACAGATCTCATTAACCCAATATTACCTCCCCCATATACCAAGTGAATTTTTCTCTCAGCCAATATCTTTCCAAGATTATTCGCTGCTTCTACAAACACTTCATTTTTTCCAGGACTCGACCCACAAAATACACAAATATTTTTCAATGTTTGTGCAGAGGATCCAGCCATGTTTTTATTTTTTTTTTGTCTGCGAAAATAGAGAAAAAGATGAGAGATTTTATCGGGGTAATATGTTATCATGACAAAACTATGGGTCACAGCTATAAACAGAATAAATAGTAAAAACAATAATGACACACATGCATATAAACAGTAGTGTGATTGTGGCTCATAATTTTCCTCTGGTTTTACGTCCAGAAACGGCTTCAACGCCTTCTATGAGTCGAGGATATGCTTCCCATCCAATTTTCTTATAAATTGGCAAACAGGGTCTTTTTTAGTCGGATTCCCAAGACTATGATGCTCATCTTGGAATTGTTTCCATAAACGGAGAAGTTCAATATGCACATGTCCACTAGAATGCGTCTCAAGAGTCAATAAGATGTTATCTAAAGACTCCTTACTCAGCCCATTCTTAATGAAACCAATTTTATCTTCTCTGTTATTGGAAACACATCCCAAAGATCTGCATCGTTTGTCACAAGTCCATCTTGCACACTTATGAAAAACCCCTAAACTTTTGGCCCTTCGTTTTTTCGCATAAGTGCTTTTTCCTAATCTGGGCAAATACCGAATGAGCAATGATTGTGAAACTTCTCCTCCAAATCGGACCTTAGCTTCTATTACAAGACGAATATCTTCTGGAATTCCTTTTTGCATTAGCAATCTCAAACTTTCACATCTTCCTGCATAAATTTTTCTTAGAACATTTTCAGAAACAGAGGGAAAATATTTACAAATTTTTGAGAGAATTTCATCCATTTTGAAAAGAAAAGAAATGATTTTTTTTTATTTTTGTATCAGCAATTGTGGGAAACTGATTTAACCGACTATGAGAGTCACGGAGTACCATTATCCGCCATTTAACCGGGAAAATAAAAATATTAAGAAAACCTGAAATAAAAACAAACAAACTTAAATGCAACACAAAAAAAAAATCAAGGATCAGAAAGGAAAATAAACTCTTCTTGAAAGATTTCATTTTCTAAAAATGGTTTAAGCCTTTGTCCATTTACTTTAAAAATATCACCATTTTTAGGATTTATAATATCCACAGCTCCATAAGTATACACATGCTTTACAACATATGGGCATGTCCATCTTGATCGTAATTTTCCTGGGAATATGTGAAGTCGAGAATTATAAAGCAAAACTTTTTTACCAATCTCAAAAGATTTTCTAAGAATTGTTTTATCATGAAATGATTTGATTTTTGCTTTATAAATCCTTGAATTCTCATACGCGTCATTTCTAAGTTCATCAAGTTCATTAAGTTGCAATTTACGCAATTTGTTAGCATCATCCATGCTTGAATTTAAAGTTTTGATCGCCCAATAAGCTTTATGTTCCAATTCCACTGGCAAATGACAATGTTTTCCATAAACCAACCTATAGGGAGACATATTCAATGATGTTTTAAAAGCTATTCGATATGCCCAAAGTGCATCATTAAGTCGCAGAGACCAATCTTTTCTATTTGAGTTAACAGTTTTTTTCCAAAATTTGCTTTATCTCCCTATTAGCTAATTCAACTTGTCCATTTGTTTGAGGATGATAAGGAGTAGTTACTTTATGAGTAATACCATATTTTTTTATTAATGAAGCAAATGGTTTATTAACAAAGTGAGTTCCCCCATCACTTATCATGGCTCGAGAAATTCCAAATCTACTAAAAATATTTTCTTTTAAAAATTTGATGATGATTTTATGATCACTTTTTCGACCTGGAATTGCCTCTATCCATTTGGAAACATAATCAACTGCAAATAAAATATACAAGTATCCAAACGACGATGGAAAAGGTCTCCTAAAATCAATTCCCCAACAGTCAAAGATTTCAATTTCAATGATAGGATTCAAAGGCATCATGTTTCTTTTTGAAATCGCACCCAATTTTTGACAATTTTCACAGATCTTGCAGATTTCGTGGGTGTTTATAAACAAAGTGGGCCAATAAAATCCACACTGCAAGATTTTTGCAGTCGTTTTCTTTGAAGAAAAATGTCCTCCGCATGCTTCTGAATGACAAAATTTAATGACACTACTTACCTCATTGTCGGGTATGCAACGTCGAAAAATTTGATCTGGAAATACTTGAACAGATACGGATCATCCAATAAAAGTTTTTTACCTCATTCAAAAATTTTCTTTTATCTTGGGAACTCCATTGCGGTGGCATTTTTCCTGTCACAAGAAAATTTACTATGTTAGCTGAAACGTCCTGCCCTTTTTATTGCTTTAAAAGTACTAGAAATTTTTTTTTTAAACCTCACATAGCATCGGCCGAACCATAAAATATTTTTGACATCATTTTAAAAATAACCATCCACTGCTATTTAAAAATCCAAAGGAAAATATTTTAAAGCATAAAATCGTCAAACATTTTACCAAACTTAAAAAGCAATAATTTGAAAAAATAGCTCATACTAAACCTCTCAAAAATCTCTCAAATGCATAAATAATTAATCTTAAAAATGTTTAATCGTAAAGCATGAGTCAAAAGTCATAACGCGGAAAAAGTAGAAGCGCTGGTCCTCGGGTTGTGTGCGCCTTCAATCCAGTAAAATCACTCATCAAGTCCTCCCTCAATACCACCTACATCCATCACACCTAGTGAGTCTAAAGACTCAACACACCATAATCTTTATAACGAGTAATACGTAATACAGTCAACATACAACGGTGAAAAATATTTGTACTTAAAATATCGTTTTCATGAAGATGCATAAACTTAAACATTTTCGTAAACATTTTCATGATGCATAAAAACATTTTCATAAAAATATAAACATATTCATATTCGTATTCATATTCATATGCTTATCCATATTCGTATCCATATTCATATTCGTATTCATTTTCATGTTCGTGTTTGTTGAATTCAGATCGTGATTGTGACTCGTATTCTTGATCGTATTGGGCGATGGATCCATCTAAAGAAACCACAGTACTGGGCGGCGGGGGACACCAGCAACACTCTCACCGGTCAACTGGGCTCTGGCCTACGTATTAACATATCATGGCATTGGAAATACGATCGTCGGGGCTCCCTCTGGGGCCTTTTCCCATAAATGGGCTCCCTCTGGGGCCTTCTCCCCTCACGACATCTCCAATCATATTCATCATATTCGTATTCGTATTCATATCCGTATCCAAGGAAACACGATTGTCGGGCTCCCACTGGGACCATAACCCTCACGATATTTCCAACATATTCATTAGTCACAATCCCTTCACATCCTTCAACATGTCGTATTTCCATCACTTATAAAAATATGCATATAATATCATTTTTATTTTGAAACCAAGCATGCAACATATCTTTTAAATGACCAATTTAACCCTTAATAATCCATGGACATTTAAAAATCATATTTCAACATATAAAAATTCATAAACATGTTACATAATCATATTAACATATAAAACAGCAAATAGGGCACTGCCATGACGTTTACTAATTTTTAGGTGTAAAAAGACCGTTTTACCCCTAGACGTAAAATTTCACGCTTTTGATATTTTCTTAATTTTATTGACTCTAACATGTCCTAAATCATTATTTAAGCTTACATAAATTTTCTCATATTTTCATTTAGCTTAATTCGACGACTTTTAAATTAATCTTTAAATATAACGTATTAATGCGTTTTAATCCCGAATTAAACCAAACCTTAATATAAAATTCCCAAATTAAAAACTTAGACTCATAATAATTATTTAAGCTTAACACTAATTTTTCATAATTTTATAAGGCATAAAACTTGGTGTTTCAATTAGTTATTTAATTAGCGATTCATGTGGCGATTAAATCCCGAATAAATCCAAAACTCGTTATTTTGATCCCAAATTTTTAAACATAACATTTTTATTATTTATTCTACCTTTCTAAGTCATGAGCCATACTCGTGGACCCATAGATTCAATTTTAGCCTTTTAAATTTCGTTTTGACACCTTATCGAAAACACCAAGCCATCTCCTAATTTACTCGAGCCACGCCCGAGTCACCTTGGGCCAAAACCTAGCCAACCCACCTAGGGACCCTACTTGAAAAGCCCAGCCCGAAAGACCGGCCCTGGCCCGCTCAAAACTTCCTGGAACCTGACTTCAAAACCTGTACCTTGGATGAAACTCACGCATGAAACTCCTAGTGACCCTAGGACTCTACCAACTGAGCCACTACCGAGCCCAGCACACCCTAACCTTCCCTGGACCACGCCCGGACCAAGCCCAGACCAACCCATCCCCTGGACCGCGCGCAGCAAACCATCCAATCCCGCACAGCAGCTGCGCGTTAGGCTTATCCTCACGGTTCCATGATTTCCTCGAGCCAGCAGCGAGCCCACCACTCCAGACCCTGACCCGACCCCTGCCCATGACCCTAGGACCCTGATAGACCACCTTGGCTCAGCCCCAAACCGAGCCATAGACCCTGGACTCTCGGCCACCCTGAACCTGCGCGCGAAGACTCCACTCGCGCTAGGACTCTCCCAGCCCACCTAGCGCGAGCTCTAGCCCTCCTGGGACTCTACCTAGGACCTAACCGTGACCTCTAGGACCCAACCTCCGGACCTGGTCGAGCCCTCTTGCCCCATGCACCACCACCGAACCTTGCAACTTACAAAATCCAAACAAACTCACGGTTGCCTCTTCCCTTGTTCCAGCTTTGTTCTTTTTAATTTTGCAACGTTTTGGTTGTGTTGTTTGGACCCTAACTCGTGTAAAAACATGCTTAATCCATACCCTGACCATGGCAGCCCCTTGAACAACATAAAACATGATTTTTGGATCAAAATTCATGATTTCAATACATGTATGCACAATAATCCGAAAATAATCACAAAAACTTCATGCTTTTCATGCACACGATATTTAAACGATAATACGATGTGATAGATGAGAAAAGGAGATGTATGGCGTGCCTTTGCGTAATTTACGCACGAATTTACGTCGACGATTACGAAGAACGGCGACACGATCGACCTTGGATTTGATTTTTCCTTGAAGGCTTGTTTCTAATTTTCTCCTCTAAAATTGTGTGTGTGCCGTGTGATAATTGATTGAAAGAGTCCTAATTGAAGAGTGGTGAGGGGCGTGGGATTTTATGAGGTTTAGGGTAGGTTTTTAGTTTTAAATATAGTTAATTAATCACTTAAGCAAGCTTAGGCCCATTAAAGAGGTTAATTAGGCCCATAAGAGCTTAATTAAGTTTTAATAAAAATATAAAAATAGTTTTTGTAATATAAGTTTGTGAATTTAATAGTCGGGTTGCCAAAAAGTTCGTATTTTTGTTGAAAAATCAACACCGATAAAAATTTACGTCCCGGCGTATAAATTTACCTTGAAACCCCATATTTTAAAAAATAAGAAAAAGCATCACCCTTAATTTAAATAATTAAAAACAATAAAAATATTTTCTATTTTTCAGCCTTCAGTCTCCGTTCCTCGATCGCAACTCGAATAACATTTTAAAAATATATTTTTATGCAACAATGTAGAAAATTATATTTGAAACATGCAAATATGCACAACATAATTAATTTTATGCAATTAAAACATTTAATTAAAATACAAGATAATTTAATAATTGCATGCGTGTGGTTCGCGTGGACCTTTAAATTTTCGGGGCGTTACATTAGCAAACCAAGGTGTAGTAGTAACTGAAAATAGATGTTCATCAAGAAAATTATCGTTAATTGGTGTCATTTCACAAGATGATCCTGTTACTAGTCTCGATAAATGATCGGCTACGACATTCTCGGTTCCTTTTTTATCTTTGATCAAAATGTAAAATTCTTGGTCTTTGATCACAATGTCAAATTCTTGGAGTAACAAAATCCATCGTATCAGTCGTGGCTTTGCATCCTGTTTGGTCAACAAATATATAATAGTAGAATGATCAGTAAACACAATAGTTGTTGATCCAATCAAATAAGAACGAAATTTATCTAATGCAAATATTACAGCAAGTAGTTCTTTTTCAGCTGTCGAGTAATTCATTTGAGCATTGTTTAAAGTTCTACTTGCATAATATATCACATAAGGCTTACCGTTTCTTCTTTGACCCAGTACTGCACCGACTGCATAATCACTCGCATCGCACATGATTTCAAATGGTAAAGACCAATCAGGAGGTTGCATGATAGGAGCTGATGTTAAATGTCGAATAATTTTATCAAAAGCATTTTGACATTCTTGAGTCAACTCAAATGCATTGTCTTTTGTTAAGAGGTTACAAATGGTTTAGAGATTAAACTAAAGTCCTTTATAAACCTCCTATAAAATCCAGCATGTCCCAAAAATGAGCGAATTTCTTTAATGGTTTTTGGAGGGGGTAAATTGGCAATGACATCAACTTTTGCTTTATCAACTTCAATTCCATGAGATGACACGACATGTCCCAAAACAATTCCAGAAGTAATCATGTAATGACATTTTTCCTAATTTAAAATAAGACATTTTTCCTCACATCTTTTTAAAACTTTTTCCAAATTTTCAAGACAATTATCAAATGTATTCCCAAAGTCAGTTAAATCATCCATGAAAATTTACAAACAATTTTCAACCATGTCGCAAAAAATACTTAGCATACATCTTTGAAATGTTGCTGGGGCATTGCATAAACCAAATGACATCCTTCTGAATGCAAATGTTCCAAAAGGACATGTGAATGTAGTTTTTTCTTGATCTTCGAGTGCAATGGGAATTTGATAATAACCTGAATATCCATCAAGAAAACAGTAGTATGGATGACCTGCTACTCTTTCTAAAATTTGATCCAAAAATGGTAATGGAAAATGATCTTTTCTAGTGGCGTCATTTAATTTTCTATAATCAATAAACATCCGCCAACTAGATGGGACTCGACTTGTTAACAATTCACCTTTTTCATTTTTTATCACTGTGATGCCAGATTTTTTTGGAACTACTTGTGTTGGGCTTACCCACTTACTATCAGAAATAGGGTAGATAATCCCAACATCAAGTAGTTCGAGAACTTAAGTTTTCACAACATTTTTCATGTGTTGATTTAATCTCATTTGGGGTTGTTGAGATGTTTTAGCATTTTCTTCTAAATGAATTTTGTGTGTGCAAATTAGTGGATTAATGCCCTTGAGATCTTTTAGTGTCCAACCAATTGCATTTTTATGTCTTTTAAGCATATCAACTAATTTACCTTCTTGATCACTTTCTAGTTTGAAAGAAATTACCACCGGATATGTTTCATCTTCTCCAAGAAATGCATACTTCAATTCTTCTCGCAAGGGTTTTAACTCCAATATGGGTGGTTCGTCTTTGTTCTCATATTTTGCATCAAATTCTTTCTCTGATCCTGGTAACGAGTAATATCTGATAAAATCATCAAGATCAATTTCAATATTTTCTTTAACAGTTTCAATTGAACAAATATCTAATTGATCACGAGTACTCCCTTCTTGAATGTTTTCTTCCACAAGAGTTTCAATAAGATTTTCATCTTCACTTTCATCTCCTTTGTCATGTGGTTGCTTACAAAGATTAAAAACACTGAGCTCCAAGGTCATGTTACCAAATGACAACTTCATTATTCCATTCCTGCAATTTATAAGGGCATTAGAAGTTGCTAAAAATGGACGACCCAGAATTACAGGAATTGCATTACAAGCTTCGATAGGTTGTGTATCTAAAACTATGAAATCGACAGGATATACAAAGTTATCAACTTGGACCAATATGTCTTCTACCATACCTCTTGGTACTTTAACAGATCTATCGGCAAGTAAAAGTGTTACCGAAGTAGATTTTAACTCGCCTAGATTGAGTTCTTGATAAACTGAATATGGAAGTAAATTCACACTAGCTCCAAGATCAAGCAAGGCTTTTTTAATCTTTCGTTCTCCAATAATACATGAAATAGTAGGACAACCAGGGTCTTTGTATTTCAAAGTATTATTATTTTGAATGATTGCACTTACTTGTTCGGCTAAAAATGCTTTCTTTTTCACATTCAATTTTCTTTTCACAGTGCACAAGTCTTTCAAAAATTTGGCATATGATGGTACCTGTTTTATTGCATCTAATAAAGGAATATTAACTTTTACTTGTTTAAAAATATCATATATATCAGAATTCAAATTTGATTTTTTTGTATTTTTCAATGCATGAGGGAATGGTGGTGACACTGTCTGTCGAACCTCTTCTTCGCAAGTTATGGGTTCCACTTCCTTACCCTTTGGAGTTGATTTATCATCATCTTCACAAGGTTCAAGAATGGATTTTTCCACAACCTTACCACTTCGAAGGGTAATAACAGATTTTACCTGATCCATCGATTGAGTTCCAGAAGTTCCAGTTTGTGAATGATGATCCTTGGGATTAGGCAGAGGTTGTGAACGAAATTTACCTTTTTCATGAACATTAAGTGCAAATGCAAATTTAGCAAGAGTATCTTTCAAATCTGTCATGGTTTGAGCAGTTTGAGTATTGATAGACTCTTGCTTTGCAATGAAAGAATTCAATGTATCTTCCAAATTTCTTTTAGGTGGAGGAACATAAGGTGCATAATTTTGAAAATTTTGTTGATTTTGGAAATGTGTTTGTGAAAATTGTGCAGCATTATCATTCATCCAACTAAAATTTGGATGATTTCGCCAACCTGGATTGTAATTTTGAGAAAATGGTTCAAAATTTGGCCTTTTGAAATTGTTCAAAACATTGGTTTGTTCATGGAGACATTCTTTAAAAGAGGGCAAAGTGGGACAATCTTTTGTAAAATGATCACTTGTATCACAGATGTGACACACAATTTCTTGAACAGATTTTAATTGACCATTCTTTTTCAATTCAAGTGCCTCAACTTTTCTTGCCAAAGAGGTAAATCTAGCTTGAAGATCATGTTCATATTTGAGAGTGTACATACCTCCACCAGATGTAGGAGATTGAATCTTGTTTGATGGTTCGATTGTACCTATAGTGTCCCAATTTTGAGCATTTTCAGCTAATGAATCGAGATACTCAATTGCCTAATTTGGATCTTTATCTTCAAATGTTCCATTACACATAAATTCAACCATTTGCCTATCTTTAGGTGTTAAGCCTTCATAAAATTGAGAAACAACTCTCCAAATTTCAAAACCATGATGTGGACAAAGATTAAGAAATTTTTTGTATCTATCCCAATACTGATAAAAATTTTCTCCTTGTTTTTGAGTGAAAGTGATGATTTGCCTTTTGAAAGAATTTGTTCTATGAGATGGAAAATTTTTTTTCAAAAATTTTTGTTGCAATTCATCCCAAGTTCGAATGGATCCCGATCTAAGATTTTGTAGCCAAGTTTTAGCTTTATCTTTTAAAGAAAAAGGAAAAAGCTTAAGTCGAATGGTGTTCATGCTACAATTTAGATCATTATATGTGTTGCACACTTCTTCAAACTCTCGTAAATGCATGTATGGATTTTCAGAATCTAAGCCATGAAAATTGGGTAAAAGTTGGATAATACCAGGCTTAAAATTGAAATGAGATGCATCAGGGGGAAAAACTAGACATGAAGGTGCACTAGTACGTGTAGGATTCATGTGATATCTAACTGTTCTTCGTCTATCATGATCATGTTGAGATTGAATTTCATCTTCATTTTCTTGGATGGTTTCTTCCGCCATGTTTTGTAAAAATAAAGGGTTATTTCGAATGAGTCGACCACTAAGTGTACGTGACCAAATGCTCATGCAAATGCAAATGCAAAATAATAAAAACACACAAAAGCAATAAAAATTCAAATAAAGAAAAATAAACTATAAACAAAATTAAATAGACTTGAAATTAAATTATACTTCCCCGGCAACGGCGTCAAAAACTTGTGGCGACTTTGATTGTTGCACTCCCAAGAGCAGGTTGTCCACAAGTAGTATAATTCGATGAGTTCGAATATCGTATCCACGATAAAGCTAAGGTAATTACAAGTCCACTACAATGTCTTTTTATTTATTTTTTCTTTTAGTTGTTTGAATCTTTAATTGGTAATTTTTAATTGTTCAAATTTTAATTAAAGTAGTTGAGATTAAAGGATTCACTCTTGATATTTTAATAAAGTTAACATTAACGAACAATATTGAAATCTACTAAATAAAATGGTTCCAATATATTAAATAATCATATTTATATTATGTTATATATTATTATATTATAAGTATATAATATATACCAAAACTTATAAATGTGGTCAAGTATTTATTGTGCTATATATATTTGCAAACACTAAATCAAGGTTCTCACTTTAAATGGTTGGTAAAACCAAACAAACATTTAAATGGTACCAATAAATTAATACTATGATATATTCATATATAATAAATCAAGGAATCCAATTTAAATGGTTGGTAAAACCAAACTAACATTTAAATGGTTCCAATAATTTAGTGTAACATATAGCAACAATAAATCAAAACTCCCACTTATAAGTAGGGTATAAAAATGCTTAAAGAAATAAATATAACATAAACAATAAATAATGATTAAATAATATAAAACATAGATTCTTACCTTTTAGTAACCTTATTATCATGCCAAGAGTTTCACCTTTTCATCTCAACTTTAGGAAGTTAGCTATTCATTATTCAAAGTGTAAAACTTTGAATATGAAATTAACATGCTAATTATATTTAAATGAAGAAATAAAGGAAAAATATAGAGAGAAATATTATGAACTCAAAGGTTTGTTCATAGAATGAGGGATATCTCAATACATTACAATGCACCCCTATTTATAGCCAAATTTGGGGAGACAACCACAAATAAAATATTATTTTTTACACAAAAGTCTTCATTGATGTTCCAAGATATTATATTATATTACACATCACTTTTGAAAATCTTCTTCTCCGAATTCGCTTCTTCACTTAAAAAGAAACATGTGGATAATTGAGTTGTCTAGTTGTGGTATTTTTTTCAAACCATTTGACCAAGTAATTTGAGAGATATGGTCAAAATACTAGAGCATGGTAAAACTGCCACTCCTTTGATAACTTTATTTGTTGCTTAATTTGATCCCAATTGTGAGAGGATTTTTATCTCATGCTTGCCATCAATATTGTAGAAATTAACATCAACTTTTTACAGGTCAAAGAATCATCTCAATCTCATTTGCAATGCCAAGTTTATTCTTGTTTTATCGAACCTGTAAAAAAATAGTAAAAACTTGTAATTACACAACAACTTATATTTTATACAATTTATTATAAAACATATAATATTTAAACATTTATTAAAACAAAAACTATATATTTATATTATAAAACATTTAATTAATGTACAATTTTGATGTTTATCAATTTGCAGTTTAATAATTTCAAATCATATCAAAACGTAATAAAACTTACGTCCAGATAAGCCCTTGTTGATAGAAACACGATACGGCAGTCGGATTCAAAATCAGACGGACGGATTGTTCGTAAATTAAAATCTAGTTTCAATAACTTGATTCTTTCCCGGGACCTTTTCCTCGATTCTTTCCTCTTGCTAGCCTTTAGAAAGAAGGATTAGGATATATATATTGTAACGCCCTCGAGTGATTTAATAAAATAACAGCGGAAATTGAAATAATTTACTTAGAGGAAAGAAGGATTTTAAATTTTCTTGACATAAAAATATTTTCAATCAAAAATATATACATTATCAATCAAGAGTTGCATCAAAATACAAAATATAATTTTTGATCATGTCAAAAGCTAACAAAATATCTTTCTTCCTTCCATCTCTTGTATACATATGACCCCGGCTCCAATCAACGTTCTGGCTCGTCGCTCTTATCTGCATCACATGAATAACTGAAATGAGTATAAAACTCAGCAAGTGAAACTCTTACATAACAATCTGTACATCATACTCTATAAAACATGACTTTGAAATCATTAAATACCATCTAACTCTTAAACATGAATAACATAGTAGAACATGAACATAACGATGATATTTCTCTTTTCTCTGGTGGATTGATATTTCAATAGTATCTCTGTCTCTGTACCTATATCCCATCAATATAAATCGATTACTCTGTTGGGATATAAGCCTATGGTCGTTGATCAACTAATTTCACGCAATCTCTGATTATCTCTTTATCAATCCAATAAATCATTTGAATTCTCTCTCTTGGACATTAAATCAAACACTTTGAAGACTCTTTTCTCTTGCATTCCTTTTTATACAATTGAGACATATAAAAGCCTCTAATATACAACAAAGTGTATCCATACATAACATGAATCAAATGGAAGAGAATACCATATTAAAACTATTGAAATACAATACATATAATTCATGTGAGCACAAGAAATGAATTCCACTTACAACCAATGGAAAGCTTGATTCTAATCTCTTGGTACAAATCCTACAACAATAAACCATGTATTGAGTCATCAACAACTTAATAATCACAAACCCATACCGTAAAACCCATAAAACCAACACAATCACACATTCCATGATTTCCCCCAACACCATAAACCAAGAAATAACTAAAGCCACAAGATTACCTTAGCTCCTTGAACCCAAAATGATCTTGTTCTCACTTCAATAATCCAACTAAGAGTTTGAATCAAAGGAACAAATGAAAGAAAATGAGAACCCTAGGTCTCCTTGAGCTGAAGAACTGAGGAAATGAAGAAAGAATGAGGGAAAAATGAACCAACTCTTGTATTATATCACTTAAAACACCAAAACACGATTTTACTGTTCATTGACCGCGGGTGCGCTACTCTTCTTACCGCGGGTGCGCTAGGCTTACTGAACCACATCCAAAAATCTGAATAAAACGACCGCAGATGCGCTGCCTTTCCTACCGCGGGTGCGGTAGACCTTCTGCCAAAACACCGCGGGTGCACTCTCCTCTGTAGCCAACAATAAACTCTTTGCAACTAAAATCGAATCGCAACGTCGCTTCCTCTCATAATTTGGCAACACTATCAACAAGAAAGTTGCACCACTATGTCTTGTCTAACCACTACAATTTGCCTCATACCAATTGGCTCAACATACAAATTATCATGAATTAAATTGTAACGACGCTACACTATGACTACACATCATTTATATTCCACAATACTAAAAATCATAAATCCAAATTCTTAACATCTAAACTATACTTAAACTTAACCAAATAGTCCATAAACATAAGAAATCTTAAATTGTACCGTTCACCAAGCTTGGATATTACAATATCCCCTCCTTAAAGAAATTTTGTCCCCGAAATTACGTCACTGCGCAAACAACTCAGGATACTTTCCTTTCATCTCATCCTTTGGTTCCCACGTGGCTTCTTCAATCAATTGATTCCTCCAAAGAGCTTTAACAATGCCGATCTCTCTGTTTCTCAATACTTTAAATTTACGATCCAGAATCTGGACTAGAATCTCTTGGTACGTCAAATTCGGCGTCAAATCCAATGGCTCGTGACGAAAAACATGGGAAGGATTCGCAATATACTTCCTGAGCATGGAGACATGAAAAACATTATGAAGATCTGGTGGTAAGCCTAACCTGTAAGCTCGATCACCGACTCTATCCAAAATCTCAAATGGGCCAATAAACCTTGGACTCAACTTTCCCTTTTTGCCAAACCGCATCACACCTTTAAGAGGTGCAATCTTCAAGAACACGTGATCGCCAACCTCAAACTGCAACGGCCTTCGTCTTACATCAGCATAACTCTTCTGTCTTTACTGTGCTGTTTTCATCTTTTCTTGAATAACAGCAACAACATCAGCTGACTGTTGGACCAACTCTGGACCCAACATCTTTCTCTCACCAATCTCATCTCAATATAAGAGGATCTACATTTTCTGCCATAAAGTGCTTCATACGGTGCCATGCCAATCATCGCTTGGTAACTGTTATTGTACGTGAACTCAACAAGAGGCAATTTGGAATCCCAACTACCAGGATAGTCGATAGTACAAGCTCTGAGCATATCCTCTAAAATCTAAATAACTCTCTCTGATTGACCGTTGCTCTAGGGATGATATGCTGTACTGAATGCTAATCGTGTACCCAAGGCTCTGAAGTAAATCTAGGGTCACGATAAGACACGATCGACACAGGAACACCATGAAGTCTGACAATCTCTGCTATGTACTCTTCGGCATACTGGTTCATGGAATATGTTGTCTTGACGGGGAGAAAATGCGCTAACTTGGTCAACCGATCAACAATAACCCAAATAGAGTTGTAGCCTTTCTGCGTTCTAGGAAGACCAATCACGAAGTCCATTGTAATGTGCTCCCATTTCCATTGAGGAATCGGCAATGACTGCAATGTCCCAACAGGTATCTGATGTTCGATTTTCACCTGCTGACAAGTTAAAAACTGAGAAATAAACATGCCAATATCCTTCTTCATAACTGGCCACCAATAAAGTCTACGAAGATCCTGATACATCTTGGTACTACCTGGATGTATCGAGTATGGCGCGGTATGTGCCTCTGTCAAGATGTCTCGCCGAATATCATCACCAATAGGAATGCATATACGGCCTCTGAATGTCACCAAAAACCCTCTTTATTAATCCCAAACTCTGAATTACCTCTCTTTTTTGCTCTGGCTCTCATCTCTGTCAACTGTGCATCATTGGCCTGCTCTCTACGGATTCTATCCGTCAATGTAGCCCGAATGACCAACGCTGAAAAGTGAGCAATGGTTCCCGGTACTACTAAAGCTATCGCTTCTCGTTGCAAGTCTAACAACAATGGTTTCTGGATCATAGAACTCAAAGATGAACTCGACTTATGGCTCAATGCATCCGCTACAACATTCGCCTTCCCAGAGTGGTAACTAATCGTCACATCATAGTCTTTGACAAGCTCTAACCACCGTCTCTGTCACATATTAAGTTCTTTCTGGGAAAACAAATACCTTAAACTCTTGTGGTACGTGAAAATTTCACACTTTTTGCCATATAAATAGTGTCACCAGATTTTCAAGGCGAATACCACAGCTGCCAGTTCTAGATCATGCGTAGGATAATTTTTCTCGTAATCTTTCAACTGACGAGAAGCATAAGCTATCACCTTTCCACGTTGCATAAGCACTGCACCGAGGCCCTTCTTCGACGCAACGGTATAAACAACAAAGTCTTCTGTACCACTGGGCAATGCAAGAACCGGAACTGTCGTCAATCTATTTTTCAACTCTTGGAATCAACTTTGGCATTCATTGGACCACTCAAAATTTACAGTCTTCCTCATCAGATTAGTTAATGGCAAGGCAATTTTGATAAAGTCTAAATTAAAACGACGACAATAACCCGCCAAACCAAGAAAACTGCGTACCTCTGATACAGTGGTAGGGATAGGCCACTTCTGTATCGCCTCTATTTTTGCTGGATCAACAGCTAAACTATCCTTCGAGACAACATGGCCTAAGAAAGAAATCTGCTCCAACCAGAACTCACATTTCTTCAATTTAGCATATAGCCTTTTCTCTCACAACAACTGAAGAACGACTCTGAGATGCTCTACATGAAGCTCTCTGGTCTTGGAATAAATCAATATATCATCGATGAAAACAATGACAAAGCTATCCAAATACGGCTTAAACACCCGGTTCATAATACCATGAAGACTGAAGGAGCATTAGTCAGACCGAACGACATCACAAAAAATTCGTAATGACCATACCTGGTCCGGAAAGCCGTCTTAGGGATATCAGACTCCCTAACTTTCAACTGGTAATAGCCAGATCGCAGATCAATCTTCGAAAATATTGTAGCCCCATGCAGCTGATCAAAAAGGTCGTCTATTCGTGGCAACGAATATTTATTCTTAATCGTCACTTTGTTGATTTCTCTGTAGTCAATGCACAGCCGCAAAGACCCATCTTTCTTCTTGACGAAAAGAACCGGAGCTCCCCAAGGCGAAGAACTCGGCCGTATGAAACCTTTATCCAATAGATCCTGCAACTGCGTCTTCAATTCTTTCATGTCTGTCGGGGCCATTCTGTACGGAGCCTTAGAAATAGGAACCTTCCCCGGAACTAGATCAATCACAAACTCTACATCTCTGTCCGGTGGTAAACCCGTCACATCATCCTCAAATACATCAGGGAACCCTCTCACCACATTAGAATCATCAATATTCAACTTCACAATTTTATCCATATCAACAATCGAAGCCAAAAACCCATCACAACCTCTAAACAAAAACTTCTTAGCCCCAAGACATGAAATAAAAGGAAGGACCATTGAAGTACCTGCACTGGCGAGCATACCTTCCTTATTTCGATAATCTGCAAATTTCACAGTCTTGGCAACGCAATCAATCAGTGCATGGTAAGTTGATAGCCAATCCATGCCAAGTATAATATCAAACGCAACCATCGGAATAACAATCAAATCGGCATAAACCACTCGCTCATTAATTTGAACAGAACACGCATACATAATAGACGTCGGGCATAACACATCTCCAGAAGGCAATACAACATTAAACTGGAGGGGAAGAACAGAAGGAACTAAACCCAAAGATCTCAAAAATAGTTCAGACATAAAAGAATGAGTAGCACATGTATCAATCAATGTCGTAGCTACTCTGCATGAAATTAAGATAGTGCTAGAGATCACAGAAGAATCAGGATTTATACCTTCCTTCGTCATGGTGAAGATGCGACCCTGCACCTTCTCTTTAATCGAGCCTCTCGGACAGTCCTTGGCGATATGGCCTGCAGTACCACACCGGTAGCACGTATGAGTACCAAACCTGCACTCACCCCTATGATGCCTATTGCACTTTGGACATAACGGCTTCTCTGGATCAAATGGGACTGTCGGTGCTTTAGAACTCGGGTCTATCTTGCCTTTCCCCTTGAAACTGCCTTTTCCTCTTTCGCTCGAACCTTGACCTCTTTGAGCAATAGCCTGCTGCCTTGCCTGTCTCTCTCTAGCAATATCTTTCTCATCTTGCTCGGCTAACAATTCTTTAGCCACAATCTCTTTAAATGTCACCGCCTTAGACATATTGATGTCCCTCCTGATCTCTGCTCGAAGTCCTCTAATGAAATGAACACCCTTGTCTTATTCATTTGAGGCAATATATGGGGCAAACAAACAGCCTTCCTCAAACTTCAAAATGTACTCGTCAACATTCATACCTCCCTGACGAAGCTCTAAAAACTCAGTCACCTTTCGGGCTCGAAGTGCATCCGGGAAATACTTGTCGTAGAAAAGATCCGTGAAATCTTGCCACTTCAATACCGGAACATCAACACTTACCTTGGTAGCATTCCACCAAATACGTGCAGCTTTAACTAGCATGAATACTGCACAACCAACTCTGTCCTTGTCTTCATACCTGAGATGATCAAATATCACCTCAAGTGCTTTAATCCACTCTACAGCTACCAATGGATCTGCGCTTCCTGCAAACTCTGGCGGATCCATCCTCTTAAAAGCAGTAAAGATCCCATCAGTTCCAACTGCTTGAACCACTTGGCCTCTCCCTTGGCGTCTACCTTGACCTGTACCTTGCAAACGGAGCAACAGTTGAATCTGTTCACTGTGAACCTTAGCTTGATCTTTCAGTAATTTGCCGAACTCGTCGACAACTCTCGATGAAGAGCTATCCTCACCCTCTGAAGATTTTCTCTTAGGATACATTAAATCCTACAATGTGCTCACATAATACATATCAACCAATAACAATAAATAGATGTAGAAGAAGACATACCCGGACTGTTGAAAGTAGACAAAGTCATATGCATTGGTCCGAAGAACGTTGCTCTGATACCACTAAATGTAACGCCCTCGACTTAATTAATAAAATAACAGCGGAAATTGAAATAATTTACTTAGAGGAAAGAAGGATTTTAAATTTTCTTGACATAAAAATATTTTCAATCAAAAATATATACATGATCAATCAAGAGTTGCATCAAAATACAAAATATCATTTTTGATCATGTCAAAAGCTAACAAAATATCTTCCTTCCTTCCATCTCTTGTATGCATATGACCCCGGCTCCAATCAACGTCCTGGCTCGTCGCTCTTATCTGCATCACATGAATAACTGAAATGAGTATAAAACTCAGCAAGTGAAACTCTTACATAACAATCTGTACATCATACTCTATAAAACATGACTTTGAAATCATTAAATACCATCTAACTCTTAAACATGAATAACATAGTAGAACATGAACATAACGATGATATTTCTCTTTTCTTTGGTGGATTGATATTTCAATAGTATCTCTGTCTCTGTACCTATATCCCATCAATATAAATCGATTACTCTGTTGGGATATAAGCCTATGGTCGTTGATCAACTAATTTCATGCAATCTCTGACTATCTCTTTATCAATCCAATAAATCATTTGAATTCTCTCTCTTGGACATTAAATCATACACTTTGAAGACTCTTTTCTCTTGCATTCCCTTTTATACAATTGAGACATATAAAAGCCTCTAATATACAACAAAGTGTATCCATACATAACATGAATCAAATGGAAGGGAATACCATATTAAAATCATTGAAATAAAATACATATAATTCATGTGAGCACAAGAAATGAATTCCACTTACAACCAATGGAAAGCTTGATTCTAATCTCTTGGTACAAATCCTACAACAATAAACCATGTATTGAGTCATCAACAACTTAATAATCACAAACCCATACCATAAAACCCATAAAACCAACACAATCACACATTCCATGATTTCCCCCAACACCATTAACCAAGAAATAACTAAAGCCACAAGATTACCTTCGCTCCTTGAACCCAAAATGATCTTGTTCTCACTTCAATAATCCAACTAAGAGTTTGAATCAAAGGAACAAATGAAAGAAAATG
This sequence comes from Primulina tabacum, assembly GCF_025594145.1. NCBI lineage: Eukaryota > Viridiplantae > Streptophyta > Magnoliopsida > Lamiales > Gesneriaceae > Primulina > Primulina tabacum. The sequence continues at coordinate 19,537,976 of NC_134559.1, forward strand.
AGAACCCTAGGTCTCCTTGAGCTGAAGAACCGAGGAAATGAAGAAAGAATGAGGAAAAAATGAACCAACTCTTGTATTATATCACTTAAAACACCAAAATATGATTTTACTGTTCATCGACCGCAGGTGCGCTACTCTTCTTACCGCGGGTGTGCTAGGCTTACTAAACCACATCCAAAAATCCAAAGAAAACGACCGCAGGTGCGCTGCCTTTCCTACCACAGGTGCGGTAAACCTTCTGCCCAAACACCACGTGTGCACTGCATAAAGGACCACGGGTGCACTCTCCTCTGTAGCCAACAATAAACTCTTTGCAACTAAAATCGAATCGCAGCGTCGCTTCCTCTCATAATTTGGCAACACTATCAACAAGAAAGTTGCACCACTATGTCTTATCTAACCACTACAATTGGCCTCATACTAATTGGATCAACATACAAATTATCATGAATTAAATCGTAACGACGCTACACTATGACTACACACCATCTATATTCCACAATACTAGAAATCATAAATCCAAATTCTTAACATCTAAACTATACTTAAACTTAACCAAATAGTCCATAAACATAAGAAATCTTAAACCGTACCGTTCACCAATCTTGGAAATTACATATATCATGCATGTAAGACTAGGTGGCTCATCCTAAAGGCAGCAGGTCTCGCGCATATGCGCGACCCTTCTCGGCGCATATGCGCGAGACCTAAGTCTCGACGCATCCCCTTCACAGCAGCTCGCGCATATGCGCGCGCTCACTCGGCGCATATGCGCGAGGTCCTGTATAACTCTCTGCCACCCTCGCGCATATGCGCGAGGTCCTCTGCCTGCCTCGCGCATATGCGCCCGGCGGGGTCGCGCATATGCGCGAGGGCTCTTCCTCGCACATAATTCAAGTCATCTTCCGTCTTCCCCGGACTGATCCGTTCCGTCCATAATCACATCTCAGTTATCCACAAATCATATCAGATTACAATAATCAAAATCTCGGGCCTTACACTATCTTTTATAAATTATGATTGGCTGATATTATTCAGGATCATAATTTTCTAATTGGATCTTACGTACCTACTGAGGAAAGGAATTTACCGTTTTCACTAGATGGTAGTGAAAAACGTCAAAACAGTAGGGGCGAAAATTTATGAAGTAAAAGTCCATACTTTATATTTTACTAAATATTTTTAAATACTCATTAACATTTATCTGTTTTTACTTTTCAGTACAAATTTGACAATGTCTTTGATTCGCAATCCATTATCTACAATACTCGACAAACACGTTTTAACTGGACCTAATTACCTCAATTGGCTAAGAAATCTGAAAATCGTCCTAAATTCGGAAAGGATAGCATATACACTTGCTGAATCGCCCTTTGTTGAGGCCCCGACTAGCTGCACTCCTGAGAAATTGCAGACTTACAAGGATTGGTGTGACTATGACTTGCGAGCCAAGTGTTAAATGCAGGCTTCTATGAATGATGAGCTGCAGAGGCGTTTTGAGGATGCAAAGAGTGCTGCTGACATTCAATTGCATCTCAAAGAGCTCTTTGGTGAGCAGACTCGACCTCTTAGGCATGCTAACATCAAGGAGCTGATCACTTTATGCATGCAAGATAGGGCTTCGGTCCATGAGCATGGCCTAAAGATGATTGGGCTTGTGGAGAAGCTCGTTGACATGGATCTTATGTTGCTTTTGGAGTTGACCACTGACATGTTGCTCTTGTTGCTGCCTAGCTCATTTTATCCTTTTGTGATGAATTTTAAAATGAACAAGCTGGAGCCTACCCTTGAAGAGTTGGTAAATATGCTTGTTACCTTTGAGTCCACCATCAAGAAAGAGAAGTCGGTTCTTTATTTGGGTTCTTAATCTGGTACAAAGATTGGTCCACATGGGAAGGGAAAGAAGCATTTTTTCCAACGTCCCAAGTAGAATGTGCCCTTGAAGAGGCAATCTTCGAATCCCCTTGTGACAGCTTCACCAGTTAAGGCTGACAAGACTACTGATATCTATCATCACTGCAAGAAGCCTGGACATTGGAGGCATAATTGCAGAGAATATCTTGCCCAGAAAGGTTCTGGAAACGGTATGTTCTATATTGTAGTAAACATTTCAATTAACTCTACTTCTTGGGTATTAGATACCGGTTGTGGCTCACATCTCGGTAATGATTTGCAGGTGATGTGAAGAAGTAGAAGGCTAATGGAAGGTGAGACCTTCTTGAGGATGGGAAATGGAGCAAGACTTGCTGCCAAGGCCATTGGAGATATTTTGATATGAATCCACGTATGTAAGAATAGCAAACACGATTAATCTAGAATCGCGCCCTCAATTCAATAACGAACAAGGAATCGTTGTTGTTATCCCGACCTTTTGAATCAGGTGTTACGTGATATTAACCTCTAAACTATGAACGTCTTAGCAATAAATAATCACAAGAAAACAATCGACAATCGAACGAACCTTCAAAGAAATCGTCTTTGATAATCCGCGAAAGAACAATCGACAAACGCCACAAAGTATAAACTTTGATAAGTTTGATTTTGAACAAAGCAAAAGCTTCAATTGTTTGAGAGAAAACTCAAAAAGTTTGATAAACTTGATAATAATCTGAATTGTGCTAAAAAATTAGTTCATATCTCTTTACATATCAAAATGATGTCAATATTTAGTAGCCAAATAATAAAACACTAAACTAGGAAAAGTCTGTGCTGCGCGCATATGCGCGCCCTGAGCTCGCACATATGCACGAATGTCTCTACCTGTATGTTGCATAATTTTCCCTCGCGTGCATATGAGCGGCCTAGTTCAGGGCCCGCATATGCGCGAAGTTCTCTGTTCAACACTTCGGTGGCAGTGTTTCTCGCGCATATGCGCGCCTCGTCTTGGCCCATATGCGCGCGCATATGCGTGAGGCTCGCGCATATGCGCGCCTTGTCTCCGCGCATGTGCGCGAGGTCTTCTGTTCACTTTTGTGCTTCGCTTTGCGTAGATGCTTGAATAATCTTCATATGACTCCTAAACTTATTCCCATGCATCACGAACCCTTCAGCACTCTATACATCGCTTGTACATCCTTCTTCTTTGCTCATAAGCCCATGCAATGCTTCATTGAACATCTTCAGTCATCGCCTCGTGATTGGTCCCTCCGGCAACTCTAAAGGGTCTCATGCTTTCCTTGAGGCTTGACCAACCGTGTTCGCATCATGTTAACTTGCTTTTGAACAATGATTTTAAGTTAATTTTAAGAGATGTTTTGTTTGGACCTAATTTTGTGAAAAACATTGTTTCAATTTCTATGCTTCACAAAGATGGATATTTTTTTATTTACAAAGGTGTTTGCATCATTTACAAGAATGAATGTTTGATAGGTACAGGTAAGCTTGAAAACGATCTCTACAACTTAAAATTGAAAGATATTCCACTAAACTATGTCCAAGAAATAACAACAACAAAAAAGCGGAAACAATATACTCTAAATTCGGCACAATTATGGCATGCTCGATTAGGACATATTTCCCTAAGAATGATGAACAAGCTAGTGGGAGTAGGCATTTTGATATGTCTGATATTAATTCTCTCACGACATCTGAATCCTGTCTAAAAGGAAAGATGACCAAAATTCCCTTTAAGGGCCACGTGGAATGAGCCAAAGGATTATTGGATTTGATCCATGCCGATGTATGCGGTCCGCTTAGCATCACAACTAATGATATGAATCCTTGTACGAAGAAAGTCAAACACGATTAATTGGAATCGCGTCCTCAATTCAATAATGAACAAGGATCGTTGTTATGATGTCCCAATCTTTTGATTCAAGCAATACACGATCTTCACCCCTAAGATACATGGTTTAGTAATAAACTATCACAAAGGAACAATCAAAACTCAATCGAACCTTAAAAGAACTCGTCTTTGACAATCCGCGTGAGGAACGATCAAAAAATGCCACAAAGTAAAACTTTGATAAGTTTGATTTTGATTACAAAGCAAAAGCCTTGAAAAAGTTCAGAAAAAAATCAAAACTATTGTATAAAATCAATGATAAACTGAAATGTTTTCCAAAAATTCGTGCAAATATGTTTACATAATGAAAAATAGATATCAAATCTAGTTGCTAAAATAATTAGGAACCTAAACAAGGAAACACGTATTTTCTCGCAGCTGGGTCGCGCTCAGGCGATAGGATTTGTGTAACACCCTTCTTCTATACTTGACACGATTAATGATACTTATGTTCATAATCAAAATAGTGTTTTATGATATCCTTTATTTTGAAATAATTCAACAAGAGTATAAATTTGAAGGTTTATAAGAATTTTGGCATGATGTCCCCACATTTTGTAAAAGCCAAAACTTTCAAGCAACAACAACTATACGTACATATAATCATATTTTCGTATACAAACATACTCTGCATCGTTATACACAAAGTCATAAACATTGTAAAATGTGTTTCAGACCCTGACATAAAGTCCCCTATGATACATATGCGGAAGCTATACAATAAGACGTTCAGGTTCTTGTCGAGGTAAGGCATGTCACAAGCATAAATTGGCTAACCGGTATCCTATGTATTTTCATTACATGATCCTGCAATACATGAACTATGTGAGTTTATAAAACTCATGCATAGAAAGAACATAAATATCAATTCATGATCAACAATGAATCTTTAAACCATGTCATACCATAGCATATATTCATGTTCATTTTTGTACTTGAGCCTCATTAGTTGACCTGTATTGCTAAGCTTTCTTTATTATATAGCTACTACTGTGTTGAACGTCAGGGAGCACCTTTGACAACCCCACTCCCCATGAACATATATTGGCCAATACGTTTGGTGGACTTAAAACCACCCATGATGTCAACAAGCTCATATATCATATAAAAATCAGTTATTTTCCTTTTCTTTCATGTTCATGTTCATGACATAGCACTCACTAGTAGAATTTTTGGTTTTTACTTCGCCACTGGTTACTTCGACGATTATTAATGATGAAGTAATATATACTGATCAACTTCGGTAATAATTCTGACGAAGTAAAACATTATATTTTACTTCAAAATTTTAAAACACGGGCTTCACTTCTAATTTTTTGTAACATTTTACTTCGATAGAGTAGTTTTGATGAAGTAAAACATTAAAAAAATTTTAAAATTAATATTTAGTGAAGTAAAAAAATAATCATACTTAACTTTTAATTTCTCTTAGTTACTTTGTAAAAGATGAACCGATAATTAATTTTTATTCTTCTTTGAGTTTTAAATTGCAGCGCCTAAAATCTGGAATGATCACTAGGCCATGAATTTAAAAAAAATTAAAAAACATAAAATTTAAAGATTAAATTTGAAAAGGAGACTAAAACTCTAATTTTATTTATCGAATTAAAATACACTTTAGATTTAATCTAGCAATTGTAAAAGAGAAAAAGAAAAAGATAACGGTTTTACATGTCTTTGAATTTTTTTTTTTAAAAAAATTTGTAGTGAAAAGAGAAAAAGAAAAAGCGCAACCCATTTCCCCCAAAACTCATCCCGTAACCCTCTCAAATTTCTCCCATGCCTTCCACGAGCATCTCCTTCTTCCAGCTTCTTACGCCGCGCGTCGAACCCCAGCTGCCGAAGTTAAGAGCGCAGTAGCCAGCTACCTTTTTTCCCTAACCTTGAACAATCTTCTATGCCACGGATCGGAAGAACAGGGTGAAGGAGAGCCCTATTTCAGCTGCATTACGTTCGCGAACTCGAGATCGAACTTTAGGTGAGATATTGGCCTCATTTCCTTTTTGTTTTGGTAGGCTGATGTTGTGTATTAAAGTCATTTCGGTTCCCCTGTTTTCCCGCTTAAATTCAGCGAGATGCTTGCGAGATTTCTTGGTCCGATTTAGGTGAGTTTTAGCTTTGTTTCTTTGTTTGATTTTTGGTTATTTGAGTGGGTAATCAAAACCCCAAAGTTCCCTGTTGTTCCAGCTAGTGTACCTGAGAATTCGAGCTGGTTTTCGATCTGTATATTTATGCAATTGAATATCCTACGGTAGGCTATTTGATGGAATAATGGGGCATTGCCGGTCCTTCTTTATTTGTTTGATAATATTAAAATGATTTGGCTAAAGAGATTCTTTGATATTTTTCTGTGAAATGTAACAGTACTTGATAAAGAATATGTACTTATATCACATATCACAGCACTATGATGAGTGTTTCGCATTTATAGAAGAAGCAAGAATCACAGGTGGTGGGGTGTTGGTTCAGTGCTTTGCTGGAAGATCACGAAGGTGTGTTTTTTTTTTTTTAAATTTTTTCTTTTCCACAAATGATAATCTTGTTAAAATTTGAAGTGGTATGTTGTTAGGGATGATGCAAGATGATAAATTAGTCTTATTTTTCGCTTAAATACACCTGACTTATATTTTAAGTGAGTCGACAACTTACTGATACTAGAAGTTGAATTTTTGAAAGAGTTTTCTTTTGTAAATTTGATTCCCCAACACTCAAAAATACCCTAAGCCTTTCATGCTTTGCTTCCCTGTTGGAAATGGTATGGTCATGAAAACATATTTGAAGTTGTACAGGATCCAGCAAAGATTTAAGATTGATTTAATCTCATCGTTTCCTGTCTAGCCCTTTGTCCAAAACTCTCCTTGTAAGAATGTTCACACAAAAACGACAATGTCCTCTAAATATGGCATAACCATATGCAGCACCTTTAAATCCCCACTGTTCTAATTTTTTTTCATTTGTACGCTACTTAAAGTTTGATTTTATTGTCCTTATATTTTACTTTGAATCTTATCAACTATGAATAGCTTAAATTCAAACCTGAAAATTTCTGCTAAGTACCCTCTGGACCAGAGAAGAAACAATAAATTCTTGTGGGTTTGTGGATATTGTCATTTCTTTTGGATGAATGATCTTATTAATCTAATTCATCTTGTATTTTTTACATTTCAGTTTGCAGGATCAATCTCGAACCAATGTTACAACCAATCTCAATATGATGAAGTCAGAAATGAATGGAGCAAATTCGTCTACTCTTATGTAGGTGCTTAAATGGATCGTGTGCATTGGGATAAATATTTGGTTTGTCATTGTGCATTTTAGGATATACTTGTGGAAATACACTTTTTGGCTTTGTGGATATACTTGTGGATATATTTTTGGGTTATACTTGTGGATTTGTGGATTGGTAGATATATTTGTGGATTCGTGGATTTTCATCATTTTTAGATAGATAATTTATGAATCAAATGAATGTATTTTAAGTTATATGTGTGTATAGTGGTATTATGGTATATTAATTAAATTATTAAGCACTTCACAATTACTGAGTTGTGAAGTGCTTAATAATTTAATTAATATACCATAATACCACTATACACACACATAACTTAAAATACATTCACAACTTTACAAAAAAAATGAAGTATTTCAAATCGACTACTTCGTCAATAAATATAAATTGTGAAGTAACAAAATATCAAATACTTCAACAAATAAAAATTCTAGCGAAGTTATAGAATATATTTATTTCATCATAGTTTCATAACATCGAAGTCGTTCAATATAAACTATGAAGTTATATATAAGCTATTACTTCTGTACTTTACGAAATCAATGAAGTAAAAGATGTTATTTTACTTCGGCATCGGTTTAATTTCGGACCGATTTTTCCTCATTGAATAGGCCAAAGATTTCGCTAATTTCTTGGATACGACTTCGGTTATAATGCGAAGTAAAATGGTATTCTATTACTTCACGTGCATCTACTTCGGTAATTATCTACCTATGACTTCATTTAATATGCAAAGTAAATCAAAGAAATTCTACTAGTGACTCATCTTCAATATTCATGAATGTCTTACATATTTAATACATAACAATGGAATATGATGCTATGTTTTCATCAATAAACGTACTAACAATGTACATATAGAAATAATCAATGGGAAGAATTTGAATACATAATATTGCTCATGTATTATTTCAAGTACATGCCAACTTACAGTCCAAGCGTAAGAATACTTGTTTGAGGCGATGTTTCTCGTTCCTATGCTGTCGAACATATTCGATAATCTAATCGCTATGTTTATACTAGGTGAAACTCACCCCTACCTATATAACAATCAAAGAGTTGAAAACTTACCCTAGGATGTTCTTGTGATGGAGAACTAATTTCTAACTTCAAAATGAAGAAGAAGAAGAAGAAAAGAGCTTTTGGGAGGAAGGGTTCTTGTTTCTTTCGTGTTTTTGCCAAGTTAAGGTGGAAGAAGTGGCAAGAATGCTTCAAGATTTCGAAACTTATCTTTTCCTACACAAATCTGTACCGCCCGGGCGCGGAAATTTCTGTCCAAACACTAAATTTTGGTGCACCGGTGCTTGGGCAGTAAGATCTTACCGCTCGGGCGGCACACATTCTGCCTCTGCGTACAATTTCATCAAAGCTCGCTCCAGAAACATCTCTTCCCTTCATACATAAAAGATGTAGCCATATTTCTTGGCTTGCGTCTCCAATTTGCCTCATGTCATTTGAAGGTTTGAGTAAAAATTGATGCTCAATCTACCGAAATGTGTCATTGTAGGAATGACGATACACATGACACACTTCGGGGCGCATTGGGCTCGTCTTTCACAATGATTTGGACAAAACCCAAAACATGAAGTTGTAACCTTATATCTTAAATTTCTAATGGTTGTGGCCACACACAATTTGGATCAATATCTAAATCATTATGCTAAAACACGTAAGAACTTTCATATTTTCATTTCATTTCCTGCAGTTCCATACCAATTTTGATTACAATATTTTACCTACACATCTTACTATCACTATTTAGACATATATTCATTCTCAATACATCATGGATAATATATAAATCATATTCAATCTTACTATCGATACTTTAATCAACACGTGAAACATAATGAACCAAATAACAACATAATAAATGTCATAAACGCATTATTAATCATTTGTACGAGTAACCAGGCATCACAATTCTCCCCTCCTTCAAAGAATTTCGTCCTCGAAATTTGACATACCATATAGTTCAGGATATCTCTATTGAATTTCGTCTTCTCGCTCCCAAGTTTCTTCTTCGATTACATGATTGCGTCATAATAGTTTCTTTAAGGGTATTTCCTTACCTCGTAACACTTTTGATTTTCTGTTGAGGATTTGGACCTGTCGTTCTTTATACGAAAGATTCGATGCAAGCTCCAATGGTTCGTAATGAAGAACATGAGAAAGATTGGCCAAATACTTCCGTAACAAGGGAACGTGAAAAACATTATGAACACTTGATAAGTTCGGTGCTAAAGCAACTCGGTATGCCTTGGCTCCTATTTTGTCCAGGATTTCAAATGGACCGATATATCTTGGACTTAATTGTCCCTTCTTACCAAAATGCAAAATGCACTTCAATGGTGATATTTTTACAAATACATGGCCACCGACTTGAAATTCCAATTGACGATGTCGCCTATCAGCATAAATTTTTTGTCGGCTCTGGACAGTGTGCATTCCAGCTCTAATCTTGGTCCCCAATTCTGCTGTCTGTTTCACCAATTCAGGATCTAATAACTTTCTTTCTCCTATTTCATCCCAATGTACTGGAGATCAGAATTTTCTACCATATAATGCAGTATATGGTGTCATTCCAATAGTTTACTGATAACTATTGTTATATGTAAACTCAGCCAACGGTAGTTTACTGTCCCAACTGCCTGGAAAATCAATAGTACAGGCCCTCAACATATCTTCTAAGATCTGATTTACTCGTTCTGATTGTCCATCAGTTTGATGGTGGAATGCTGTACTAAATTATAATCGAGTTCCCATAGCATGATTTAAATTTTTCCAAAATGCAGACGTAAATTTGTGATTTCTATCAGATAAAATGGACACTGGGATGCCATGAAGCCTCACTATCTCTTTGATGTATTCTCGTGTATGTGGTTTTCACCAGAAGAAAATGAGTTGATTTTGTAATCCAATCAACAATAACCCATATAGCATTGAATCCTCTTTGTGTTCGTGGCAAACCAAGGAAGAAATCCATTGTAATATGTTCTCATTTCCACTTGGGAATGGATAATGGTTTCAGGAGTTCTGCTGGTCTTTGATGTTCTGTTTTGACATGTTGACAAGTTAGACATTGTGCAACAAATTGAGCAATGTCCTTTTTTATATTTGGCCACCAAAATAATGGTTTTAAATCTTTGTACATTTTTGTGCCCTCGGATGAATGGAATAGGGTGTAGCATGAGCATCTATTAGAATGTCGGTTCTTATCGTTCCTTGTTTTGGCACACAATATCTACCTCGATATGTCAATATTCCTTCCCCATTCAATTCAAAGTTCAAATTTCTTTTTTCCTCATCTCACTGTCTCAATTGTTGTAATTCATTATCTGCACTTTGTTCTACCTTGATCCTGTCAGCAAGTGTTAATCGAACCATGAGGGATGATACTGGATTGTAGCTCACCTTGGACTAACATCAATCTTCAAGTTCTATAAATCCCATAAGATTTGTTCTTGTACTTTCATTGCGGAAATAGAACTGGATTTTCGACTTAACGCATTTGCAACAACATTGACTTTACCTGGATGCTAATTAATAACACGATCATAATATTTCACTAATTCTAACCAACGTCGTTGTCGCATATTCATTTCTTTTTGCGTGAATAAATATTTCAAACTCTTGTGGTCCGTGTATATTCACACCGCTCACCATACAGATAATGACGTCATATTTTCAACGCAAATACCACTGCTGCATGTTCTAAATCATAATAGTTCTTTTCATATTCCTTCAATTTTCTTGATGCATAAGCAATCACCTTTCCGTGTTGCATTAAAACTGCTCTTAAACCTTGTTTTGAAGCATCACTGTTTACCATAAAACCCTCTAGTCCTTCGGGAATAGCAAGGACCGATGCTGAAGTCAATTTTGTCTTTAACTCTTGGAAACTGTGATTACATGCTTCGTTCCATACAAATTTCACATTCTTTCGTGTTAACGCAGTCAAAGGCAATGCTATCTTGGAAAATCTCGCTATAAAACGATGGTCATAACAAGCTAACCCAAGAAAAAATACGTACCTCGGTAACAGTAGTTAGTCGTAGCCAGTTGTTAACTGCTTAAATCTTTCTTAGATCCATAGATATGCCTTCTTTTGAGATGATATGGCCTACGAATGCTACTTGTTCAAGCCAAAATTCGCATTTCTTACATTTGGCGTATAAATATTTATCCTTTAACGTTTGCAAAACTATTTTCAGATGTTGTCGATGTTCCTCTACAGTTCGTGAGTAGATGAGAATATCATCTATAAACACAATCACGAACTTGTCTAAAAATTGCTTGAAAATTATGTTAATTAAATCCATAAAATCAGCTGGTGCATTCGTTAGTCCAAATGGCATTACAAGAAATTCATAATGCCCATACCTGGTTCGGAATGTAGTCTTTGAGATATCATCTGACTTTACTTTTAGCTGATGATAGCCTGATCGTAAATCAATCTTCGAAAAGATAGCAGCTCCTTGTAATTGATTAAACAAATCATCAATTCTGGGGACTGGATATCTATTTTTGATTGTCACTTTGTTAAACTCCCTATATTCAATAAATAGACGAATGGTATCATCTTTCTTCTTCACAAATAAAACAGGTGCACCCCACGGTGAAAAATTCGGTCTAATAAACCCTTTATCAAGTAACTCCTGTAGCTGTTCTTTCAATTCTTTCATTTTTGTAGGAGCTAATCGATAAGGAGCTTTTGAGATCGAATGAGTTCTCGTCGCAACATCAATCAAAAATTCGATCTATCTATATGGGGGTAAGCCTGTTATATCATCAGGAAATACACCTGGGAATTCACAAACAATATCTGTATCTCTTAATTCACGAACATGTGGGTCAATAGTTAAAACAAATGCTAAGTATCCTTAACACTCCTTAAGTAGTAATTTACAAGCCTTCATACAAGAGATTATCCGAAGAGGTAAGGATATAGCTGCACTTGCTATTGTGAATGGTTGAGTTCCTATTGGCGCAAAATTGATCATTTTCATGCAACAATCAATAGTAACTCTATAATTCGAGAGTCAATCCATTCTCAATATCACATAAAAATCGGTCATTTTTAGAACTATCAAATTAGCATACATCTGATAGTCTTGGACATATATTGTACACCCTCGCACAATCTGATCTGTCTGTAATTCTTGCCCGGAAGGTAAAGATATGGTGAGTTTTGTCTCTGTTGTACTTGCTGTAATGCCTAGTCTCCTAATAAACAATTCCGATATAAAGGAATGCGTGGCTCCTGAATATAGTAAACAACAGCAGTTGAAACAACCCTCTCCCATGACATCTCTTTTTTTTTAAAGAAATAACATGTGCGGAAACATTTCATTTTAGAGGGAAAAATAAAACTCGTATAATAATAAAAACGTTACCAAACATTTAACATAACCATACCCAAAAACTATCATCAAAAGCCAAAATAAATATTACATGCCAAAAGTTTTTCCCCTCCCCTTGCCATATGACTTCTTCCTCCTCTAACAATCCTTTCACTCTTTCTTATCACATGCATCACATGATATTAACTGGAATGAGTTTATAACTCAGTAAGTACAAAGCTAAGAAGAACAAATAAGTACACATAGGCTTGGGCTTGAATAACATGACTATGGCAATGAAAGCTATATAATACCATTTTCAATGAACAATAGATAACAAGGCATAATAGATGGTATTTCATTGCATGGATTAAAGAAAGAAATTGATAGTCCTGTGACCTATGACATGTGGCATGACAAAGACCCTTAATAAATCTGTAACGAGAACTATGTAATATGTACCTCTTTGATATAAATATCAAAACTGTGAGAGATAAATATTTATCATGAAATTTGCGAATAACATGCATATATTACTATAAATTCTTTACTTTAATCATGGAAACTTCATTGAGACAATTTAACAAACATATGGTAGGCAACAATGGCTTACTTGCTCCTTTGTCAATGAATTCAATGGTATTCCTTTATCAATATATATATAAAACAACATATATAACAAGAATATATCAATGGAAGGAGCTAGACATCAATAAACATGGCTTTTGTACCCTTATATATCATGTGAGCAAAGAAAGAAAGCCTCTACTTACAACCCAAGAAGCAAATGGTTGATAAGATGACTTTGAAGGAATTCCTACAATAAAATACATATCATAAACCATTAATCATCACCATTGATCATAGAATTCAACCAAGCCAACATATACCTTCAACTCCTCAAACCCACTAAACTCAAAAATATAGAGTCCTTACCTTGGAGCTTGGAAATTTAAGTAGGAGGAGCTAAGAAATCTACAAGAACCCTTGAACTTGAAGTAAAGATGAATGAGAGAAAACTTAATTGAAGAAGGAGCTAGAACCGATACATGCTAAGGAAGAAGGATGGAAATGAGTAGAAGCCTCTAGAAATATTCTTTAAAGGCCTTTTCTTCACCCAAAATCGTGTTTCCTGAGTAGCACTTCTGCACTACCTAGAGCCGCAGCGCCTCCTCCTTGGCGCTACAGAGCCACATTCTCAGGGCTGCAGCGCCGCAGCGCTGCCAGTTGGGCTTCAGCCATGGCAGCCTAGGCGCTGCCTCCTGCAGCTCAAGCGACCGAGTGGCGCTGCAGCGCTGCTCTTGTACCACACCATCAAACACAAGCTCACCTAGGATACACTTGAACCATAAACTTTATAAAGGCCCAAAAATTCATGTTTGAAAATTTGCAGAAAAATTTAAATTTTTTTTTTAAAATAATTAAAATGCTTCATTCACAAAATAAACTGATAAATCAAGTTTAAGGTTTAAAAATAGCAGCGGAAGAAATTATTGCTCACAAAATAACAAGTAAAGTAATCCAACAACTGATAAAAATGTTTGAGCATAAAAATGGCAAGTGCTGTAAATGAGGTCCTCGGGTTCCACTTCTGCCGACCCAAGCTAGCTCACTGGTCCCCGCCCTCGGCCCCGACATCATCAGTACCTACAACAATCAAGTCTAGTGAGCCTAAAGACTCAGCATGCATATATCGTAAATAACGAGTAAATAATATAATATAGTTGCATTGGAGTAAAAATATCATGTCATGAGGCATAATGTGAAAATAACTTGTCATGAGCAATTATAATACGTGCATAACTGACTGAAAGTCATAAGTGAAATGCTTGCTCAATCGAGCCCTGTCATAAAATAACATGTCATAAATTTTCTGTTGAGATTATGTTCTACGCAAGTGGCCCCTGCACTGAACTGAACTGAACTGACCGGTAACTGGCGACCGGGTGAAGTAATGAACGTCTGATCAGACTAATGCTACAGTATACTGGGTGGAACTGACCGATAACTGGCGACTGGATGATACAATGATCCCATGATAGTGAAATGGCCACAAGAAATATCACATAAATCTCAAAAATGAATATTTTATATTTTTATGCACGTAATATAATTAAATGGCATAATTAAATATCCAGTATTATTTTACCACATGGATTGGATCATTCTCAAGCTCGCTGCAACCTAAATTTATCATGAAAAATGTGCAAATGATTTTCTTGACCAAACTTTGTAATTGAATCCAAAAACGAAACAATTACGCCCAACGACTTCGTATTTAATCATGACTCCGTGCCAACCCGAACCAACACCGAACCATCATTTAGTCATGATTAAAATACCCCTAAAATGATGAAATAATGCTCCAAAAATGATGCAAGTCGAAATTTTGGTGAATGGAGGCCAAAACATGAAACGCTCTTTCGAGAGTCAATTTGGCACATCGCACCGTAATTTCTCGTACGACTTCTAAAATTATCCGAATCATGAACGGTCAAAAACATGACCTTCCCAACTTCATGAGGCACTGTCCAGTCCAAGGCCATAGGCTAAAAGCCAACTAAGAACTCGAACGAGCCTCTGAACTAACGCACCACTTGCTGTCCACAAAAATACAGCAGCCGTGCCTTCACTTCCTTGTGTCGTTTTTGAGACTACCGGCCATTGGGGCTTGAACCACCGACCAGAGGCTCTTACCAAAATCCTAGGGAATGATTTGAACCATGGCTAAGGGCCCTAGGCCAGCCACAATTCGCATCACACCCGAAACCAACCGAAAAGTCCCACCCGAGAGCACCCTTGCGTGCGTGTGGTGTTTTGCTTCGTTTGATGTCTCGTGTCATTCCAGTGGCAATTTGATTGACCATGGCACGATCTAGACATCAAGAGGTAGGGTGTGAACCGTGGCTAAGGGCCAGAGGCCAACCAAGATCCACATAACTACACTTGCTGTAAAGAAAATGAAGGGCCGAAAGGGGAAGGGGCTGTTCTTGTTCTTTTGATTTGAAAACCGATGCAACCATGGACCAAGCCTCGAAAGGGCTACTTGGTCACGTCTTAGACATGATAGGGAAGTGTTCTAACCATGGCTATAGGCCCCTAGGGCAGCCAAGATTAGAAACTTCCTCCATGGACAGCAACTCAAAAAAAATCGAGCACAAGATGACACTTAATGGGGTGTTGCTGTCATCTCTAGATTTAGGCTTGTATGGGACTCGAACCAAGGACAAATGTGTTCCTAACATGTCCTAGTACATGCCTAGGGGCAGCCTTGGAAGCCTGGAATCGAACCATACCCCGAAACCACCAAAAACATAGGAACCGTGAAGCACAAGAGGAACCGAAAAATTCTGTACATAAGTTTTCGAAAGGTGCTTGATAAAATTTCGGTTTTTTTCTCTCAAACCATGATCATGTAATGTTTAAAAATCATAATATGACTTGATTGAAGAATCAATAAAAATATAAACATGCCTTGGTTCGTTTTGAAAGAAAAACGAACGAAACGACTACGCGGCGCGGAGGAGACAGAGTGATCTTTTTGATCTACCTTCTACTCGATTATTCTCTCTTGTTTTTTTTCCTAGCACCTCTCAATTTTTCTCTCAAAAATGGCTTTGAATTCGGTGATGAGGAAGGGGGAATGGTGTTTAGGAGAGTGAAGGGGAAGGGGTTGCAATATAAAAGGGATGGCAAGACCAAGTCTTGCTCTCCTTTTTGAATTTTGAAATGGCTTGATATCAAAATGATTTGGAGGGGTTAAGGAGGCATGACCGATTCTTCATGTCCTCACAAGACTAGGATAATGATCTAATATTAATTAATGGTGATTAAAAGTGCAAGGGTTAACATTCTAAGAAATAATAAGGAAAGGGTCAAAGGTGGTGAGTTGTCAAAGAATTGTTGTGACACCAAGGGAGTGGCCGAATTTGAAATAAAAAAAGAAGAGAAATATTGTTTAGTTAGTGTATTTTAAATCTTTAGAGCCTTACTTATGCTTCAAATAATTTAGTGAATTAACACCTTAATTATGAAACCTAAATGAACTTATTTCCTACTTACCTCAAGTTATTTAAATAATTCTTTAAACCTCCTTTTAACTTAAATTAACTTATTAGCTAGCTAAAATAAACTCTGGGAATGATTTCTTAAATCTTAAATTTTATCTCAAAACTCCAACTCCAGTCCGGCCTCACTGAATTAACTGAAAAGATAAAAATTTAAACTACTGCATAAAATAATTAACTTTAAAGAAAAGCATTTAAAAACTCATGCAATAAAATCATTTTAAAATACTAGAATTATGCATGGCTTATACATAGTCTAATTTACGGGTTCTACAACTCTCCCCCCCATAAAAGAAATTTCGTCCTCGAAATTAAAACTTACCGAATAACTCGGGGTACCGACTCCTCATCTCTGGCTCAGACTCCCACGTAGCTTCCTTCTGTGAATGGTTGAGCCATTTGACTTTCACTCGCTTAACTAGCTTGTTCCGAAGCTTCTTTTTCTGTCTGTCTAAGATCTGCACTGGTCTCTCCTCATAAGACAGGTTCGGAGTAAGCTGCAATGGCTCAAAGTTCAAGACATGCGAAGGATTTGCCATGTACTTCCTCAGCATAGAGACGTGGAACACATTGTGTACTCCGGCCAGATTCGGCGGAAGAGCCACACGATAAGCTAGAGTCCCAACTCTGTCGAGGATCTCAAAAGGTCCAATGAATCTCGGACTGAGCTTCCCTTTCTTTCCGAACCGCATGACACCCTTCATAGTTGCTACCTTTACGAAAACATGGTCGCCAACGGCAAACTCTAGGTCTCTCCTCCTCTGATCTGCATAACTCTTCTGTCGACTAGGAGCAGTCCTCATCCTATCACGGATCTTGACTACTACATCGGCAGCCTGCTGAATAATCTCCAGACCTAACTCTGATCTCTCCCCTACTTCGTCCCAATGAACAGGAGATCTGCACTTGCGGCCATATAGTGCTTCATACGGAGCCACACCAATAGACGACTAAAAACTGTTGTTATAGGTGAACTCTACCAATGGCAAGTTCGACTCCCAACTCCCGGAGAAATCAGACGCAAGCACGGAGAAGATCCTCTAAAATCTGAATAACTCGATCTGACTGCCCATCTGTCTGAGGATGGAAAGCTGTGCTAAACAGCAACTTCGTACCCATAGTCGAATGCAAACTCTTCCAAAATGAGGAAGTGAATCTGGGATCTCTGTCAGATACGATAGAAAATGGAATACCATGAAGTCGGACTATCTCCCGGATGTACAACTCTGCATACTGAATCATGGTGAAAGTCGTCTTAATAGGCAAGAAGTGCGCTGATTTGGTAAGACGATCTACAATCACCCAGATAGCATTTGATCCTCTGACTGACTTCGGCAATCCGATCACGAAGTCCATGGTAACATTCTCCCACTTCCACTCAGCAATGGGAAGAGGCTTGAGCAAACCTGCTGGTCTCTAATGCTCCGCCTTCACTAACTGGCAAGTCAGACACTCGGATACAAATCGTCTGATGTCTTTCTTCATCCCAGGTCACCAATACAATGACTGCAGATCTCGGTACATCTTCGTACTCCCTGGATGAATAGAGTACGGCCACATGTGGGCCTCTGATAGAATATCTGCTCGAATAGAACCACTGCTGGGAACCCACATCCTGTCTCGGTATCTCACAATACCGTCGCTGACTGAATACAAGACACTGCCCTTGGCCTCATCTCTCTGCTTCCACTTTGCCAACTGCTCATCTGCTGACTGACCACTGCAAATACGGTCAAGGATAGAGGACTGAATAGTCAAGGTAGATAGACGGGGAACTCTACCTCGAGGATATGACTCTAGATCAAACCTCTGCATCTCAAGCTGAAGAGGTCTCTGAATCGTCAAATGAGCCATCACTGCGACTTTTCTGCTCAATGCATCCGCAACTACATTAGCTTTACCCGGGTGGTAGCTAATGTCACAGTCATAATCCTTCACAAGCTCCAACCAATGCCTCTGACACATGTTCAGCTCCTTCTGCGTAAAGGAATACTTGAGGCTCTTGTGGTCGGTAAAGATCTGGCACTTCTCTTCATACAAATAATGCCTCCAAATCTTCAGGGCAAATACTACGGCAGCCAACTCTAGATCGTGGGTAGGGTAGTTCTTCTCATGGACTTTCAACTGTCGAGAAGCATACGCTATCACCTTTCCATGCTGCATCAATACTGCGCCCAAACCATGCTTCGAAGCATCGGTATACAAAACAAAATCTCCGGGCCCTGACGGCATGGCCAAAACTGGTGCTGAGATAAGAGCTTGCTTCAAAGTATCGAAACTCTTCTGACACTCCTCGCTCCACACAAATTTAGCATTTATCTTGGTTAATGATGTGAGTGGAACGGTAATAGAGGAGAATCCCTTAATGAACTTCCGATAATATCCTACTAGCCCAAGAAAACTGCGGATCTCTGATGCATTCTGCGGTACAACCCAATCTCTGACTGCGGCAACTTTCGCTGGGTCTAACTCAATACCACTTCTAGAAACAATGTGGCCTAAGAACGCCACTTTCTCTAACCAGAATTCGCACTTACTGAACTTTGCGAATAACTTGTGCTTCTGCAAGGTCTGCAGCACTATGGTCAGATGTCTGCTGTGATCCTCCTGATTCTTGGAGTAGACGAGAATGTCGTCTATGAATACTATCACAAACTGGTCAAGATACGGCTGAAATACGCGATTCATGAGATCCATGAAGATCGCTGGTGCATTCGTCAGACTGAACGGCATCACAAGGAACTCATAGTGGCCATAACGAGTCCTGAAGGCAATCTTGGAAACATCAGCATCTCTCACCCTCAATTGGTGATAACCGGAACGCAGATCTATCTTGGAGAATATCGAAGCTCCCTGCAACTGGTCAAACAAATCCTCGATCCTCGGAAGTGGGTACTTGTTCTTCACTTTAACCATGTTCAACTCCCGGTAGTCAATACAAAGCCTCATAGAGCCATCCTTCTTCTTCAAAAATAAGACTAGCACTCCCCATGGTGAAAAACTCGGGCGAATGAACTCCTTGTCTAGAAGTTCCTGAATCTGCTTCTTAAGCTTTGCCATCTCTGTCGGTGCTAGTCGGTAAGGTGCTTTGGGGATCGGGACCGTACCTGGCATAAGCTCAATAGAAAACTCCACCTCTCTCTCGGGTGGCATACCAGAAACGTCCTCAGGAAAAACGTCTAAGAAGTCTCTAACAATCGGAACATCTGCGGCTGACTGACTGGGTGCCTCGGGGACAGATACAAAGGTCGCTAGAAACGCCCGACACCCTCTATGCATGAGCTTCCTAACCTTGACATAAGGAATAATGCGCGGTAAGGGAAAGTACCTGTCCGGCTCGAATAAGAACTGCATCATTCCAGGCGGTCGGACTAGAACAGATCTCCGCTGGAAGTCAATCAAAACTCTGTTCCGCAATAGCCAGTCCATCCCTAGGATAATGTCAAACTTTGGCATTGGCAATACAATCAGATCCGCATAAACGATGTTGCCATGGAGCTCAAGATCTATGTCTCGGATCACATTGGTAGCTGCCATCTCCTCACTAGAAGTCAATACTACTGAATAGGCTACATCTAGCCCAACGGTCTTGACCTTGAGGAAATTAGCAAAGACCTCCGAAATAAATGAGTGAGTGGCCCCTGTATCTATCAAGGCCTTCGTAGCGGAACCAGATATAAATATTCTCCCTGAAAGGTTGGAATACTAAGCTGACCCCAATAGTCACTAGAACTAACTTATAGACATGCAAAGGTCGAAGTTCTTCTATCTTAAATTTCAAAAATAATACTGAGTAGAGCATGCAATCCTACTGCAATTCTATGTTCAAAAATCTTAAGCCAAAACATTAAATCCCAAATTTAAACTTAAAGCTAAAAATTACCTGTCATAAGCATGGTCTCCGGGTTCGTCTCCGTGGCATGGAGAGCAAAAACCCTGCCTTGGGTAGGCAGATTCCTCTGAGGGCACTGCAGAAGTAAGTGGTCTGGACTACCACACTTATAACACTTCCCTGAACCAAACATACATGCTCCAGGATGGCGGCGTGAGAACTTAGGGCAAACTGGATGCTCAAAAGTCCTCGGGGCTGGGCGTCCCCGCTGCTGGTGCTGGTGCTAACCTCTGTTTCTAGGCGGCCCGTGAAAAGGCCTCTTGTTCTGCAGCTGATGCTGCTGAGGAGGAGGGCGGTGTGGTACCTGGACTGGGCGCTTGCCCTGGCGGTCTCTCTCGATATCACGCTGATCCTGCTCTGCGGCTAGAGCTTTGGAGACAACGACCTCATAAGTAGTAGGGTCAGACATCCTAACATCACGGCGCAAGATCGGCCGTAGACCCACCAAGAAATGCATCAACTTGGCTTTAGCATCATTCGCGATTAGGGGCACAAAATGACAACCCCTCTCAAACTTACGTATACTCCGTAACAGTCAGATCTCCCTGTCTCAGGCTCATGAATTCCGTGGTCAACCTGGTGTGCACCTCCTCAGTGAAATATTTTGAGTAGAATACCTCCGTGAAGCGTGTCCAGCTCAGCGTAGCCAAGTTCAGGGCTACTGACGCTCCTTCCCACCATAAGCGGACATCTCCTCCGAATAAGTAGGTGGCACATCGGACTCTGTCTGCATCTCCAAGCTCCATGAACTCGAAGATAACCTCTAGGGACTTGATCCAGCCCTCGGCAATCATGGGGTCCGTCGTCCCTGAAAACTCCTTAGGACGCATCTTCATGAATCTCTCATAGACAGCCTCGGGCCCTGTCGGCCTTGTCGCCACAGCATCGTTTCCCGCAAACTGTGCGAAGAACTGAGTCATCCCAGCTAGCATCTGGGCATTCATGTCAGGTGGAGGGGGTGGTGGAGGTGGTAAGTCTCTCTCCTGCCTCTGCTCCTCCCTGTCCTCTTGGCGAGGCTCATCATTTCTAGTGCACTCGAGAATGCCTCTAGGGGGCATACTGTTCCATACATAAACTATACGTAACCAACATGCATAATTCCATAATTTATTTAAATTTAAATACTGAAAAATAAAAATCTGGACGTAAAATAATTCATGAAAACATGCTGTTAAATAATTCATGCTTTGAATAATATGCGTAAATGTAAAACTTACAGACCGAAGACGTGACTTCATGAGCTTCTCGTGGTCAGTAGTAGTACAACCCTTTACAGAACCATTGCTCTGATACCAGCTATAAAGGCAAAAAATTCGTGTTTGAAAATTTGCGGAAAAATTTAAAATTTTCTTTTTAAAATAATTAAAATGCCTCATTCACAAAATAAACTGATAAATCAAGTTTAAGGTTTAAAAATAGTAGCGGAAGAAATTATTGCTCACAAAATAACAAGTAAAGTAATCCAACAACTGATAAAATTGTTTGAGCTTAAAAATGGCAAGTGCTGTAAATGAGGTCCTCGGGTTCCACTACTGCCGACCCAAGCTAGCTCACTGGTCCCCGCCCTCGGCCCCGACATCATCAGTACCTACAACAATCAAGTCTAGTGAGCCTAAAGACTCAGCATTCATATATCGTAAATAACGAGTAAATAATATAATAAAGTTGAATGGGAGTAAAAATATCATGTCATGAGGCATAATGTGAAAATAACTTGTCATGAGCAATTATAATACGTGCATAACTTACTGAAAATCATAAGTGAAATGCTTGCTCAATCGAGCTCTGTCATAAAATAACATGTCATAAATTTTCTGTTGAGATTATGTTCTACGCAAATGGCACCTGCAATAAACTGAACTAAACTGACCGGTAACTGGCGACCGGGTGAAGTAATGAACGTCTGATCAGAATAATGCCACAGTATACTGGGTGGAACTGAACTGAACTGACCGGTAACTGGCGACCGGATGATACAATGATCCCATGATAGTGAAATGGCCACAAGCAATATCACACAAATCTAAAAAATGAATATTTTATATTTTTATGCACGTAATATAATTAAATGGCATAATTAATTGGATCGTTCCCAGGCTCGCTGCGACCTAAATTTATCATGAAAAATGTGCAAATGATTTTTTTGACCAAACTTTGTAATTGAATCCAAAAACGAAGCAATTACGCCCAACGACTTCGTATTTAATCATGACTCCGTGCCAACCCTAACCAACACCAAACCATCATTTAGTCATGATTAAAATACACCTAAAATGATGAAATAATGCTCCAAAAATGATGCAAGTCGAAATTTTGGTAAATGGAGGCCAAAACATTAAACGCTCTTTCGAGAGTCAATTTGGCACATCGCACCGTAATTTCTCGTACGACCTCTAAAATGATCCGAATCATAAACGGACAAAAACATGACCTTCCGAACTCGATGAGGCACTTTTCAGTCCAAGGACAAAGGCTAAAAGCCAACCAAGAACTCGAACGAGCCTCTGAACCAACGCATCACTTTCTGTCCTCAAAAATACAGCAGCCGTTCCTTCGCTTCCTTGTGTCGTTTTTGAGACTACCGGCCATTGGGGCTTGAACCACTGACCAGAGGCTCTTACCAACATCCTAAGGAATGATTTGAACCATGGCTAAGGGCCCTAGGCCAGCCACAATTCGCACCACACCCGAAACCAACCGAAAAGTCCAACCCGAGAGCACCCTTGCGTGCGTGTGGTGTTTTGCTTTGTTTGCTGTCTCGTGTCGTTCCAGTGAACATTTGATTGACCACGGCACGATCTAGAAATCAAGAGGTAGGGTGTGAACCGTGGCTAAGGGCCAGAGGCCAAACAAGATCCACATCACTACACAAGATTGAACTACACTTGCTGTAAAGAAAATGAAGGGCCGAAAGGGGAAGGGGCTGTTCTTGTTCTTTTGATTTGAAAACCGATGCAACCATGGAACAAGCCTCGAAAGAGCGACTTGGTCAAGTCTTATACATGATAGGGAAGTGTTATAACCATGGCTATAGGCCCCTAGGGCAGCCAAGATCAGAAACTTCCTCCATGGACAGCAACTCAAAAAAAATCGAGCACAAGATGAAACTTAATGGGGTGTTGCTGTTATCTTGGGATTTCGGCTTGTATGGGACTCGAACTAATGGACAAATGTGCTCCTAACATGTCCTTGTACATGCCTAGGGGCAGCCTTGGAAGCCTGGAATCGAAGCATACCCTGAAACCACCAAAAACATAGGAACCGTGAAGCACAAGAGGAACCGAAAAATTCTGTACATAAGTTTTCGAAAGTTGCTTGATAAAATTTGGTTTTTGGCTATCAAACCATGATCATGTAATGTTTAAAAATCATAATACGACTTTATTGAAGAGTCAATAAAAATATAAACATGCCTTGGTTCGTTTTGAAAGAAAAACGAACGAAACGACGACGCGGCGCGGAGGAGACGGAGTGATCTTCTTGATCTACCTTCTACTCGATTATTCTCTCTTGTTTTTTTCCCTAGCACCTCTCGATTTTTTTCTCAAAAATGGCTCTGAATTCGGTGATGAGGAAGGTGGAATGGTGGTTAGGAGAGTGAGGGGGAAGGGGTTGCAATATAAAAGGGATGGCAAGACCAAGTCTTGCTCTCCTTTTTGAATTTTGAAATGGCTTGATATCAAAATGATTTGGAGGGGGTTAAGGAGGCATGACCGATTCTTCATGAAACGTCTGCTTATTCGTTTTGCTTAAAAAGTACTAGAATTTTTTTTTTAACTTCACTTAGAATCGGCCGAACAATAAAATATTTTTTACATCATTTTAAAAATAAACATCCAACTGCCATTTAAAAATCTAAAAGAAAATATTTTAAAGCATAAAATCGTCAAACAATTTACCAACCTAAAAATATTATTTGAAAAGTATAGCCCATACTATAACCTCTCAAAAATCTCTCATAACATAAATAAAAGTCATAAAAATATCTTTAATATAACTTAAAATCATAAATCATAAACTAGTGCGGAAAACTAGCGTCGGTCCTCGGGTTATGTGCACCTCCAGTCCAGTCAGATCGATCATCAAGACCTCCATTAACATTATCATTATAATTACATGCATCATACACACCTAGTGAGTCTAAAGACTCAACACGTCATATCCTTGATATCAAGTAATACGTAATACAGTTAACAAATAACAGTGAAAAATATTTGCACTTAAAATATCATTTTCGTGAAGATGCATAAACATAAACATTTTCGTAAACATTTTCATGATGCATAAAACTTTAAATAAAACATTTTCATAATGATGCATAAACTTTAAACATAAACATTTTCATAAACTTAATCATATCATGCTCAACATATTCATATTCATATTATCATCAACATATACATATTCCTTTTTTCCTTTCGTTGAATTCAGATCGTTAATTGTGACTTTCGTGTTCATCTACGTCTACGTCTACGTGTTGGGCGATGGATCCATCTACATGTAACCACAGTACTGGGCGGCGGGGACACCAGCAACACTCTCACCGGTCAACTGGGCCTTGGCCTTACGTATTAACATATCATTGTATACATCTACATGTCCGTATCCAAGGAAACACGATCGTCGGGCTCCCACTGGGACCATAACCCTCACGAAATTTCCAACATATCATCGTATTAGTCACAATTACTTCACCTCCTTCAAAGTTTCATATTCTCATCAGTTTATAAGTTTTAAACATGCATATAACGTTTTTTCTTTTAAACCAAGCATGCAACATGTCTTTTAAATGTCCAATTAAACCATAAAATCCATTAACGTTTTAAAAATAACATTTTAACATATAAAAATTCTATCAACATCCATAACCATTGAAAATAATCATATTAGCACATAAAACAGTATTCAGGGCACTACCATGACGTTTACTAATTTATAGGTGTAAAAAGACTGTTTTACCCCTAGACGTAAAATTTCACGTTTTAGACTTTTTCTTAATTCCATTGACTCTAACATGTCCCAAATAATTATTTAAGCTTACATGAATTTTCCCAAATTTTATTTAGCCTAAATCGAGGACTTTTAATTTAATCTTTAAATAAGACGTATTAACACGTTTTAATCTCGAATTAAACCAAATCTTAATATAAAATTCTCAAATTAAAAACTTAGACTTCTAATAATTATTTGAGCTTAAACCCAATTTTTCATAATTTTATAAAGCTTAGAACTAGGCGTTTCAATTAATTCGTTAATTAACGTTTTGTGCGGCGATTAAATCCCGAAAAATTCCAAAACTAGTTATTTTGATCCCAAATTTTAAACATAACATTTTTATGATTTATCCTACCCTTCCAAGTCATGAGCCACCCCCGTTGACCCATTGATTTAATTTTTAGCTTTATTATTTTCGTTTTTGACACCTTATTGCACACACCGAGCCATCTCCTAATTTACTCGAGTCACGCCCGAGCCACCTTGAGCCAAAACCTAGCCAACTCATCTAGGGACCCTACTCTGCAAGCCCAGCCCCAAAACATGACCCTAACCCGCTCAAATTCTTGCTGGAAGTCGACCCATGTTTCCGCATGTGTGTGTGTGTAGTGTCCTTGAATCATTGAACTCCTATCTAGGCTAGGACTCCTCCCAACCCTTAACCATCGAGCCACCCTGACCCTAACTGACCCTGGACCACGCCCAGACCATACCCAGACCAACCCAAGCCCCTGGACGTGAGCAGCAACCCACTGAACATGGACAGCAACCTCTCGCCTACTTGCTGTCATGAGCCTCAATCTCACGTTTTTGATGCTAGGCTTCTGCCCATCGAGCCACTTCTTGAACCATCCCCTCAAGCACCCTCCTAGGACCCTAAGGACCTAACCTAGCCCAGCCCAGATCCCCTGGCCGAGCCCCTCTCTCCCATCAAGCTGCGCTAACCCTGCGCAGAAGTGAAGCTTGCTCTCGGGTAGGAGTCCTTGTTTACAAGGACTCCTCCCAGCCCCTTAATTTCGAGCCCTAGCGTGGCTAGGACTCTTCTCGGACTCAGACCATGACCCTGTTCTAACCCCAGACGAACCATGCAAGGTCTAGCCTCTTATTCCCCAACAACCGAACACCTATGACACAACAATCCAATTTCTGTTCCAGCATGTTTCTAAATCGTGTGCAGCTTGTTTCGTGCGTGCCCTTGCACTCTAAACTCGTGTAAAACAACCATTAATCCATACCCTAGTCATGGCAGCCCCTTAACACATATTAAACATGATTTTGGAAATTAAAAACACTAATTTAGAATCCATAAGCATGTAGTTACGAAAATTTATCTAGTGTGCTATGTTTTCCCAAAAAAAATCATGCATAAAAAAATACTATGGTGTGATGATGAGTAAAAGGAGAATATGGCGTGCCTTTGCGTTTTTAACGCACGATTATTTGTTGACGACGGCGAAGAACGGAGCAAGACCTTGGCTTTGAACCCTTGAAGCTTCATCAATTTTTCTTCAAATTATTTTGTGTGTGTCGTGTATGATGAGGGGAATTTGAGGGTGAAAGAAATTCATAAAGTGGCGTGGCTTTTAATAGGGTTTGGGGTGATTTTTAACATATTATATAGTAATTAATTCTCTAATTAAGCTTAGGCCCATTAGCTTACAAATTAGGCCCATAATGCTTAATTAGAATTTAATTAAAAATATTAAAATAGTTTTGGTTACATAAGTTTGTGAATTTAATAGCCGGGTTGCTAAAACCTTCGAGTTTTTGTTTTAAAAATCAACACCGATAAAATTTATGTCCCGGCGTATAAAATCACCTCAAAACCCCCTTATTTTCAAGAATACTAAAAAGCATCAACCATAATTTAAATAATTAAAAATAATTATTTAATAAAAATATTTTACATTTACAGCCCTCGGTCCCCGTTCCTCGATCGTCACTTGAACATTCCTTAAAAATACTATTTTAATGCAATCATGTAGAAAAATATATTTTAAACATATAAATATGCACAACATAATTAATTTATGCAATTAAAACAATTAATTAAAATACAAGAGAATTTACTAAATCGTATGCATGTGATTCGCGTGGACCTTTAAATTTTTCGGGGCATTACACTTCATGTCCTCACAAGGCTAGGATAATGATCTAATATTAATTAATGGTGATTAAAAGTGCAAAGGTTAACATTCTAAGAAATAATAAGGAAAGGGTCAAAGGTGAGTTGTTAAAAAATTGTTGTGACACCAAGGGAGTGGCCGAATTTGAAATAAAAAATGAAGGGAAATATTGTTTAGTTAGTGTATTTTAAATCTTTAGAGCCTCACCTATCCTTCAAATAATTTAGTGAATTAACACCTTAATTATGGAACCTAAATGAACTTATTTCTTACTTACCTCAAGTTACTTAAATAATTCCTTAAACCTCCTTTTAACTTAAATTAACTTATTAGCTAGCTAAACTAAAATCTGGGAATGATTTCTTAAATCTTAAATTTTATCTCAAAACTCCAACTCCAGTCCGGCCTCACTGAATTAACTGAAAAGATAAAAATTTAAACTACTGCATAAAATAATTAACTTTAAAGAAAATCATTTAAATACTCATGCAATAAAATCATTTTAAAATACTAGAATTATGCATGGCTTATATGTAGTCTAATTTACGGGTTCTACAAACTTCCTCTTCCAACTCCATGCAATACCAATGCAACAAAATATCCCAATATATGTTCACATCATCTATATAAACCATCACAAAAAGAACTCATCCCCCTCCATAAACCACCACCAACTAAGAAAGATAACACCAAAACAATAATCATACTATTACCATTACAATGAACATAACAACAAGCAATAACCATCCCACATAATCTCAACCATCAAAACCATCAATCCAATCCCACCATTATACCTTCACAACCATAACAATTCCTTAAAAAAAACAACCATACAACTGACAATACCACTATAAATCACCTTTACCATGTGAAATATCCATTGCCATACCATGCAATGATAAACCATGAATATACAATAACCATATTGATTTCATAATATGAAATACCAACCCTTCCAACAACTATACACAAAAACCATAACAATAATCATATATCCAAAACACCATATCAAAGAATAAAATCATTGACAATAGAAGGATAAAAGGTTGCGATATTACAATCTCCACTCCTTATGAAAATTTCATCCTCGAAATTTGCTTACCTTCAAATAAATCTGGATGACATTGTTTCATCTCCTTCTCCGGCTCCCATGTGGCCTCTTCAATCCTATGATTCCTCCAAAGAACTTTGACAAGACCAATTTCTTTATTCATTAACACTTTAACATTGCGATCAAGTATTTGAACTGGCACTTTCTCATAGCTCAAATTAGGTAAAAGGTCCATTGATTCGTGCTGAAGAACATGATATGGATTAGGAAGATACTTGCGGAGCATAGAAACATGGAAGACATTGTGAATTCGATCCAAGTCCGGTGGCAATGCAAGACGATAGGCTCGGTCTCCAATCTTATCAAGAATCTCAAACAGCCCAATGTATCGAGGACTAAGTTTAACTTTCTTG
This sequence comes from Primulina tabacum, assembly GCF_025594145.1. Lineage (NCBI taxonomy): Eukaryota > Viridiplantae > Streptophyta > Magnoliopsida > Lamiales > Gesneriaceae > Primulina > Primulina tabacum. The sequence goes on from NC_134559.1 coordinate 19,566,938, forward strand.
CCAAACCGCATTACTCCCTTGAGGAGAGCTATTTTAATGAAAACATGATCACCAAACTCGAATGTAAAAGGTCGTCGTCTCACATCGGCATAACTTTTCTGTCTAGACTGACCGCTGTCTTCATTTTCTCTTGGATCAATTGATACAAATCTTCAATCACAAAAATCAAATGCGCTCAAAAACAGAGTCACGCCCTCGATTCGATGAACAAAGAACGTTGGGTTGTCCCGATCTTTTGAAACAAGCAACGATTTTGTGATATTCACCTCTAAGCGATGAAAACTTAGCAACAAATAATCACGATAGAACAATCGAATTTCAGACGAACCTTCAAAGAACCCGTCTTTGATAATCCGTGCGAAAACAATTGACAAACGCCACAAAGATGAAATTTTTGATAAGTTTGATTTTTAAGAACAAAGCAAAAGCCTTGAAAGTTTGAGAGAACACTCAAAATATTTTATAAAACTCAAGATTAATTGTTCATAGTGTTTTAAAATGCATGTTTATTAACCAAAAACAAGAAAATTTGTAGCTAGGGCCTGCGCACAAATTTTGCATGGCGGCACGCGCGGCTGCGCGTGATCTCGCGCAGCTGCGCGTGCGGTTCTGTTTTGGTCCAGCGGAGCGCGCGCGGTGGCCAAAGTTCTTGTGCTCGGTGGTACACGCACGGTGGCATGCGCGTGGTGGCGCGGTTTCTCGCGCGGGGGAGTGCGATGTTCTGCCTGTTCTTCAATTTTGTGCGCGCAATGACGCTGAATTTGGCGCGGGTGCAATGGGCCGGCTGTCCTCATGATTATTTTTTTCTTGAATGATATTCCAAACAATTCCAACATTGTTGTCAGGTTCTCCAAGCTTCTCTACTTTATACATCTCATTTGTAGACACTTCTCGGTAGCATTCCATGAGCCCTTGAAGTGCTTCCTTAAACTTCTTACTACGTCCCCTCGTTATAGGTCCTTCGGGCAACTCCAATGAATCTCATGCCTTCTTTGGAGCTCGATCAACCACGTTCGCATGATCCTCCACTTCTTGAAAAGGATTTGTCCTCAAATCTTGATTATCTCCTACATCAAACAACGAAAGATCACTAACATTAAAAGTGGAACTGACATTGTACTCACCTGGTAAGTCTAGTTTGTAGTCATTGTCGTTGATCCTTTCAAGCACTTAAAACGGTCCATCACCCCTAGGTAGGAGCTTCGAACGTTTCTTCTCCGGAAATCTTTCTTTCCTTAAGTGAAACCACACCAAATCTCCCCTTTCTAACACCAACTTCTCCTTCCCCTTGTTTTCTTGCTTCGTGTACTGCAAGTTCTTCAGCATTCTTCTAGCCATCCATGTTTAACCTTTCACTCACAGGCAAAGACATCAAATCCAAAGGAGTTAAAGGGTTAAAACCATAAAATATTTGAAATAGCGAGTAATTTTTAGTATAATGCACGGTACGATTATAAGCAAACTCAACAAATGACAAGCATTCTTCCCAATTTTTCAAGTTCTTTTTGAGTATAGCACGCAAAAGTGTTCCTAAAGTTCTATTAACAACTTCAGTTTGTCCATCCGTTTGAGGATGACACGTAGTAGAAAACAACAATTTTGTGCTAACATAACGTTTTCCAGAAATAACGCAAAAACTTAGCATCACGATTAAAAACAATAGTCTATAGAAATATCAACCCAAGGTTCACTAGGGGCGTGAAGGTTTCTGCCTTCAGATTTTGCGTCGCGCGCATATGCGTGCCTATACCTGCGCATATGCGTGAAATTCTCTGTCTATGTTATCCTCGGTGACCCTTCTCGCGTATATGCTGATGCGATCCCGCCCACAAGATCTTTGATTTGTCCCGATCTTTGAAACAAGTAATTGATAGGTGTGATAATCGTCTCTAGATCACGCGGTCTAGCAACAATTAATCAACGATAGAAACAATCGCGTTCAAGAGAACCTCCAAAGAACCCGTCCTTGGCAACCCTCGTGAAAATCGATAGACGAACGACAAAAGAATCCACCTTTGAAAGTTCGATTTTGAAAACACCGAAGTGTATTTGAGAGAAAATCTCACAATTTTGATATCAAAACAATAATGAACAAAAGTTGAATTGTTTACATGGTATTCTAGCTTAAATATAGGTAACGAAACCCTAAATATAGAAAATTGCATATTTAAAGATAACAAATAAATAATTAATTTAGAATTTAATTAAACTAAGGAAACTAGGTTAAGAAAATAGTCTTTTGGCTGCTCAAACTTCCCGCCACGCGCTAAGGCGCAAGCTTCCAATTCATCCTCTACTTGATGGTGATGCAACCCGAATCCCTCGAGCCTTATTTCCCAAGCTTTCGTTGGTTGAATGAAGGGCAACATTTAACATCTTCAATCATCCTCTCGGGATTGGTTCTTGGAACGCATAGTGGCTGGCTAGATTCATATCATATGCACTCCTCGTGTGGGCCCATGTGTGCGAGGCTCGCGCATATGCGCGCCTCGACTGGGCGCATGTGCGCGAGGCTCGTGCATATGCACGCCTCGTCTGGGCGCATGTGCGCGATGTCTTCTGTCTTGTTTTGTGCTTTGCTTTGCCCGGATGCTTGAATAATGTTCATATGACTCCAAAACTTACTTCCATGCATCACAAAACCTTCATCACTATGTACCTCGCTTGTAAATCCTTCTTCTTTGCTCATAAGCCCATGCAATGCTTCTTTGAACCTCTTCAGTCGTCCCCTCGTGATTGGTCCCTCCGGTAACTCATGCTTTCTTTGGGGCTTGTCCATCCGTGTTTGCATCATCCTCCCCTTCTTTAAAAGGATTTTTCCTCAAATCTTGTTCATCACCTACATCAAACAAACGAAAGATCATTAACATTAAAAGTAGAACTGACATTAAACTCACCTGGCAGATCAAGTTTGTAGGTGTTGCCATTGATCCTTTCGAGGACTTGAAATGGCCCATCACCCCTCGGTAGTAGCTTTGAACGTCGGTAGTAGCTTTGAACGTCGCTTCTCAGGGAACCTTTCCTTCCGCAAGTGTAGCCACACCCAATCACCCTTCTCAAACACCATCTTTTTCTTCCCCTTGTTGGCTTGCTTTGTGTATTGTTCATTTTTCCTTTGAATATTAGTTTTGACCTTCTCATGCAAACTCCTAACAAATTCAGCCTTCTTTTTTCCATCCATGTTTAACATTTCACTCACAGGTAAAGAAATCAAATCCAATGGAGTTAAAGGATGTAAGGCCCGAGAAATTTATCCGGTTAATCTAAAAGGATTTGGCGAAAATTATTATAATCTATTGGTGATAATTGATATGATTATAGACGGAACGGATCAGACCGGGACAGACGAGAAAAGACACGGATTAGGTGCGAGGGAGGTGCCACTCGCGCACATTCGCGACGTGATGCGCGAGCTGTGCACGAGTTGGTCAGAAGATCCCGCGCATATGCGCGGCGCGCATATGCGCGAGCTGTAGTATGCTTTGTCCAGAGAACCTCGCGCATATGCGCCGAAGTGAGGCGCGCATATGCGCCGAAGTGAGGCGCGCATATGCGCGAGAGATGCCGAGACACACGCGCCAAGGAATTGTGTCTCGCGCATATGCGCCTATGGTGGTCGCGCATATGCGCGAGACGTGCTGCACAAAGGAGTGTGCCACATTTTCTTATCTTGCATGTAATATATATATACGTATACAACCGATTCCTTCTTCAGAATTAAGGTAAGAATCGAGAAATAAACTCTGAGGTAGGATTTCGATTTTGGATTGAAGAATTTTGAGATCCGTCCGTCAGAATTTGAATCCGACTTCGGTACTGTGTTCCTATCAACGCAGGCTACAACTGGACGTAAGTTTTGGTACTTTTAGACATGTTCTAAAATTATGATGTTGTCAGAATTAAATGGAATTCATATATGATGTTCTTGACATGTTAGACATCATAGAATCGAAGTCAGATTAAAGAATAGACTGTTTATGAAATTGTTATGAATTTCAGAGTTGATTTAGTTGAGATTCTATATCAGAGTTGTGTTATTATTAAGATTATGAGTTGTACTGATACTGGTTATGAATTCTGGTATTATATTTGTGATGTTGAGATAGACGGGGTTATCGTGACTGTATTGTTATGCCGTCGAAACATCAGTAAATTGATATTGATCAGATTCAGTATTGATTGAGATTGATCAGATTCAGTAATGATTTCGATTGTATCGTGATATCATTGATATGAATTAGATTGTACCTTGTTCAGATATGGATCAGATTATATACCGATTTGAGTATTGATCAGAACAGGTCTTGAATTGAGTTATATACTGATATGGTATTTATATGATTGTCATTGCCAGACTGGGTATGGACAGATTGACATACAAGACTTCATCTTCATCAGATCGTGAAGAGAAAGGTATAAATAAATGTTGATTCGGGATTGTACAACTCGAGTTAGGTTTGACTTGAGTTTCCCAAAATCACATACTTTACTTTATTGCATTGATATTTGCAGATTATCAGATTGATATGTTTAGTCTATTGAATTATAGCAGAGCCAGAGTTTGAGTCTAGGGCAGATCAGCCTAGCTAGGGCAGAACCGCCGAGTATTTGTTAGAACTGCGTAGACTCTAGACTTACGGTGTATCGATGAGCTTAGATGTAGATCGACATCTATTGTAGACATTCGCTACAGCATACCAAAGTCTAAATTAGATCAGGAACCCTAGATTAGAATAAGAGATGAGTCGAGTCTTAGATATCGAGACTAGAACTTGAATTACAGATCCGTATTGATTTATGTTTCGTAGATTACGATTCATGTTTTATTTACAGACTGGTATTGATATATGTTGTTTGATTATGCTACATGTGATAAGATATAATTCATGCTTTTATGTTAATTCAGTTAACTTCATGTATACATTATTTATACTGGGATTTATTCTCACCGGAGTATCCGGCTGTTGTCTTGTTTTGTATGTGTGCATGACAACAGGTGGGACAGGATCGGGGTCAAGAAGATAATGAGAGAAGACGAGTTTAGAGTGGTGATTCCGGACTTATTGTAGATTTGGTTTAATACTTGAAATTTAGTAGTTAAACTTTAGACTAGTTTGAACTAGAAGCATGTGGTACAAGATTTGTATTATTATACTAGTTTGTATAATAGATTGATTCAATTACCTTCCGCATTTTAAAGAAAAAATTTTTTAGACCCTGTGTATCTTAATTGATAATTAAATCCCAAAGATGATTAAGATGATAATTAGCGTCCGGGTCCCCACAAAGGATTAAAACCATACACAATCTCAAATGGCGAATAACTAGTAGTAGAATGAATGCTACGATTATAAGCAAACTCAACAAATGGTAAACATTCTTCCCATTTCATTAAATTCCTTTTAAGAATAGCTCGTAATAAAGTTCCTAACGTCCTATTAACAACATCAGTTTTCCCATCTGATATGTATCCACGAACGTAAGAATAGCAAACACAATTGATTTAGAATCGCGCCCTCAATTCAATAACGAACAAGGAATCGTTGTTGTTGTCCCGACCTTTTTGAATCAAGTATTACGTGACCTTCACTCATAAACTACGTGGTTTAGTAATAAACAATCACAAAATAAAAAATCACAACTCAATCAAACCTTCAAATAACTCATCTTTGACAATTCGCGTGAGACACGATCGACAAACGCCACAAAGTTAAAACTTTGATAAGTTCGATTTTGAACAAAGCGAAAGCCTTGAAAAGTTTTGAGAGAAAACTCAAAAGGTGATAAACTATCAATAATAATATGTATTGTGTCCAAAACTTCGTGCAATTATGTTTACGTAATTCAAAAGATATCAAATCTAGTTGCCAACATAAAGAAAAGTCTAAACTAGGAAATATTTGCGTCGCGCGCATATGCGCGCCCTATACCCGCTCATATGCGCGTATGTCTCTGCCAGCCGGGTGCATATGCGCGCCCTATACCCGCACATATGCGCGGAAGTCTCTGTCCATGTTATCTTCGATGGCCCTTCTCGCGCATTTGCGCGCCTCGTCTGGGCGCATGTGCGCGAGGTCTTCTGTCTTGTTTTGTGTTTTGTTGTGCGCGGATGATTGAATAATGTTCATAAGACTCCCAATCTTACTCCCATGCATCACGAACCCTTCAACACTCTGTACCTAGCTTGTAAATCCTTCTTCTATGCTCATAAGTCCATGCAATGCTTCTTTCAACCTCTTCAGTCGTCCCCTCGTGATTGGTCCCTTCGGCAACTCTAAAGGGTCCCATGCTTTCTTTGGGGCTTGACCATCCGTGTTCGCATCATTCTCCCCTTCTTTAAAAGGATTTGTCCTCAAATCTTGTTCATCACCTACATCAAACAACGAAATATCACTAACATTAAAAGTAGAACTGATGTTATACTCACATGGCAGATCAAGTTTGTAGGTGTTGTCATTGATCCTTTCGAGGACTTGAAATGGTCCATCACCCCTCGGTAGTAGCTTTGAACGTCGCTTCTCAGGGAACCTTTCCTTCCGCATGTGTAGCCACAACCAATCACACTTCTCAAAAACCACCTTTTTCTTCCCCTTGTTGACTTGCTTTGTGTATTATTCATTCTTCCTTTCAATTTTAGCTTTGACCTTCTCATGCAAACTCCTAACAAATTCAACCTTCTTTTTTCCATTCATGTTTAACCTTTCACTCACAGGTAAAGACATCAAATCCAATGGATTTAAAGGATTAAAACCATACACAATCTCAAATGGCGAATAACAAAAAGTAGAATGCATGTTAGGCAACCCCAAAACTAAGTCCATAGAAATATCGACACAAGGTTCACTAGGGACAGAAAGTGGTGTATACAATCCATGTGGTTGCGTCCTAGACTTAGCTTGTCTACATGTTATGTACTTTTCACAAACACGCTCAACATCATGTTTCATATGTGGCCAATAGAAATGTTCCTGCAATGCACTTAAAGTTTTAGCCACACCAAAATGTTCCATCAAACCACCCTCATGTGCCTCCCTAGCAAGTAATTCACGTTTCAAGAGTCCTCACAAGCGCATAGAGCTCCTTGTCATGTAGAGGAATGTCTCCACAAACGCCACCCACTTGGCATGTCTCTTCTTGAACTTCTACTGCCCCTTAAGATGCTTTAAGGATTCATGATCCGTATGAATCACAAACTCCCTAGGTCTCAAGTAGTGCTGCCACGTTTCAAGAGTCCTCAAAAGCGCATTGAGCTCCTTGTTATATGTTGGATAGTTCAGCGCTGCTCCATTAAACTTTTCACTAAAGTACGGCACCAGCCGTTCTCCTTGCATCAACACTCCATTAGAAAAATCAGGTAAAACAAGTAAAGGAGCATTAATTAATTTTTGCTTGATAATGTTAAAGGACTTCTCTTGCTCATCGCCCCAATGGAATGGAACGTTCTTATTGATTATCGCCGTCATCGGTGCTGCAAGTGTGCTATAATCCTTTACAAACCTCCTATAGAAGCTTGCAAGTCAATGAAAACTTCGGACTTGACCAACAGTAGTAGGCGTTAGCCAATCTCGAATAGCATTTACCTTGTCTTCATTCTATTTTATCTCATGTGAACTAACCACAAAACCAAGAAAAACAAGTTTGCTTGTGCAAAAATCACATTTCTTCAAGTTAGCATATAAATTTTCCTCCCTTAGTGTGATTAGCACAAGTCTCAAGTGTTTAACATGCTCATCCAAGTTTTTGCTATACACTAGGATATCATCAAAGTAAACCACAACACATTTTCCTATGTATGCAGGTAAGACATGGTTCATTAACCTCATAAAGGTGCTAGGAGTGTTAGTTAAGCCTAAAGGCATGACCATCCACTCATACAACCCGTACTTGGTTTTAAAAGCAGTTTTCCACTCATCACCTTCCCTCATTCTAATTTGGTGATAACCACTCTTCAGATCAATTTTTCTGAAAATACATGCACCATGCAACTCATCTAACATATCATCTAGTCTAGGTATGGGATGCCTATACTTAATGGTTATGTTATCGATTGTTCTACAATCCACACACATACACCATGAGCCATCTTTCTTACAAACTAACAAAACAGGAACAGCACAAAGAGACATGGACTCACGCACAAAACCCCTATCTAACAACTCACTTACCTGCCTTTGAAGCTCCTTAGTCTCCTCCGGATTGCTTCTATAAGCTGGACAATTTGGTAATGCACTTCCGGGCACAAAGTCAATTTGATGCTCAATCCCTCTCAATGGTGGTTGTCTTTGAGGTAGCTCCTCCTGAAATATATCATCAAAATCCTGCAAAAGTGAAACAACAGTGCACGGAAGGGACCCGGCTATATCACTTATGTTAAGGAGGAACTCCTTGTAAAGAATCAATACAAGTGGTTCATGTGTGTGCAACATATGTTTCAACTCACTCTTTTGGGTCATATATGTTTTTTTCTTTGCCTCTTTTCTCTCATTTTCTTTCCCCTCATTTTCTTTCCTCTCTTTTTTCTTTTGTATGGCTGTCTCACTCTTTTTTTAGTCATTTCGTTATTTTTTTCAAAGGCCTTATCACTTTTTTGCTCTTTCTTTTTTTTGGCCTCTTCTCTCTTCGTTTTTTTTAAATGATCCTCCAACACTTGCTTTGGGAACAAGGGAAGCAATACAATGGATTCCTTCTTCAATACAAATGAATACCTATTTCTGAATCCGTCATGAGTCACTTGTCTATCATATTGTATTGGTCTCCTTAACAAAATATGACAAGCATGCATTGGCACCATATCACACAACACCTCATCAACATACTTCCCAATTGAAAACACAACTAAAACTTTCCTATTTACCTTCACTTCCGCACAATCATTCAACAAGTGAAGCCTATATGGTTGAGGATGCTTTAATGTAGGTAAACCCAATTTCTCTACCATCTCAATACTAGCCACATTAGTTCAACTTCATCCATCTATGATAAGGTTGCAAACCTTTCTATTCACAAAACATCCTGTATGGAACAAGTTTTCCCTTTGGTTAGTCTCCTCCTCTTTGACTTGGGCACTCATGATCCACCTAGTCACTAGTGCTTAACCTACAACCGCTTCATATCCCTCGTCAGGATCCTCTAACGCAGACATCTCATCATCATCACCCTCGTCATCACCCTCACTTTGGGACTCATATTCACCATAACCATTCAAAATCATCACCCACTTATTTGGACATTGGCTAGCAATATGACCCATCCCTTGAAACCTAAAACGTTTAATATCCCTTGAATGATTAAGAGGAGTTTCAGATATACCTTACACTCCTTTCTTAGGCGTCTCTTGCTTGGTCTCAATCTTGGACTTAGTCACCACTTTACTTTCAATACGTTTTGCCACATTTGGTCGCCAAGAAGATGAAGAACTCTCAGTTTGATTGGTGCGGCCAACTCCACTCCTCTTGAGTTGTTGCTCCACTTTTATGGCCATTTGCACCATCTCGTCTAGATCGAAGTAGTGCCTAAGCTCCACTTGATCATGAATCTCCCTGTTCAAACCACAAAGAAAACGTGTCATTGTCACCTTACTATCCTCCTCGATATTTGCCCTAATCATGACTACTTCCATCTCCTTATAGTAGTCCTCAACACTCTTTACCCCTTGCCTCAAAGTTTGTAGCCTCTTAAACATCTCCCTATAATAGTGATTGGGCACAAACCTCTTCCTCATGACCCTCTTCATCTCATCCCAAGTTTCAATGGGTCTCTCATTATATCTCCTCCTAGTGGTCACTAGTTGATCCCACCAAATGTGAGCATAGTCTAGAAATTCAACCACCGCCAACCTAACCTTCTTTTGTTCGGAGTAGTGGTGACATTCAAAAAAAAACTCTACCCTCTTTTCTCATTCTAAGTATGCCTCCGGATCTGATTTCCCATGGAACGATTGAATTTTCATCTTAATACTACCCATGTTACCATCTTCCATATTACCATCATATCTACCCCGTACGGCTTCTCTTCTTCCTCTACCAAATCCTCTACCTCTTTCATTCCTACCCCAATTCTCATTTTGGCTCTTCTCTTCTCCTCCAAAATCATATTCTTCCTCTTCTTCTCCTCTACCAAAATCTTTAGGCTTAGATTTATCTCCACTAGTACTAACTTCAAGCCTACTCATCCTCTCATGTAACGGCTCCAATTCAATTAACCCTCATCATCCTAGTGAAGTGTCCAAACAACACCTCCATTTGAGTATTATATAACCCTTGGTTCGAACTATCTCCTACCTCCCTCTCCATCTTACTTTTTGGACTTATACCTGCAAGAAAACGTTAGTATAAATAAATGATATTCATCACCCAAATGCTCACGGTCACTCCAAAGAAAGTCGCTCGTCTCTCCTCTCATAATTTTTTTTTTGCTCACAACAAATACTCACCAGCCACTCCAAAGGAACAAAGCTCGCATTCAAGTATTGTCATTCGAATTTTATAGTTCTCTCAAAAATGTGATAAAGCTTTGTATTTGGATATATCAAACAATCAAGTTCAACTTGTGAACAATTACAATCGACTCACTTAGACTGCATAGACAAGCTATTTGAATATATATGAAATATTTCTTTTTTTTTACTGTGAAATACAATTGAATATGAATCTCCAAAGAAAATTGAACAAAATACCAAAATGAAATAATGGTGAATTTTCGGATTTTTTGTAATTTTTTTTTGGCCGAGTACAACTCAAAAATCCAAAAAAAATATTCAAAAAATTTCGAGAATCACAGATTCACGAAAAAAACGAAGAACGATAGAACGACGTAGATCTGACAAACAAACGAAAGGATAACACAGATCTGAAAATTTAAGAACAAGATAAACTTACTTGAATTCAATGAGCCAAAGCTCTGATACCAAATGATATGAATCCACGAACGTAAGAATAGCAAACACGATTGATTTAGAATCGCGCCCTCAATTCAATAACGAACAAGGAATCGTTGTTGTTGTCCCAACCTTTTTGAATCAAGTATTACGTGAGATTCAACCCTAAACTACGTGGTTTAGTAATAAACAATCACAAAAGAAACAATCGTAACTCAATCGAATTTTCAAAGAACTCGTCTTTGACAATCCGCGTAAGGCACGATCGACAAATGCCACAAAGTTAAAACTTTGATAAGTTTGATTTTGAAACAAAGCTAAAGCCTTGAAAAGTTTTGAGAGAAAACTCAAAAGTTTGATAAACTATCAATAATAATCTGAATTGTGTCCAAAATTTCATATAATTATGTTTACATAATTCAAAAGATATCAAATCTAGTTGCCAAAATAATGAAAAGTCTAAACTAGGAAATATTTGCGTCGCGCGCATATGCGCGCCCTATACCCACGCATATGCGCGAATGTCTCTTCAAGCCGCGCGCATATGCGCGCCCTTTACCCGCGCATATGCGCGGAAGTCTCTGTCTGTGTTATCTTCGGTGGCCCTTCTCGCGCTTATGCGCGCCTCGTCTGGGCGCATGTGCGCGAGGTCTTCTGCCTTGTTTTGTGTCTTTGTCCGCGGATGCTTGAATAATGTTCATACGACTCCCAATCTTACTCCCATGCATCACGAACCCTTCAACACTCTGTACCTCGCTTGTAAATCCTTCTTCTTTGCTCATAAGCCCATGCAATGCTTCTTTGAACCTCTTCAGTCGTCCCCTCGTGATTGGTCCCTCCGACAACTCTAAATGGTCCCATGTTTTCTTTTGGCCTTGACCATACGTGTTCGCATCACCATCAGTTTGAGGATGACAAGTCGTAGAGAACAATAGTTTAGTTCCAATTTTAGCCCACAATGTTTTCCAAAAGTAACTCAAGAATTTAACATCACGATCAGAAACAATTGTCTTAGGCACGCCATGCTATTTAACGACTTCTCTAAAGAACAAATCCACAATGTTAGATGCATCATCAGTTTTATGACAAGCAATGAAATGTTCCATTTTAGAAAATCTATCAACAACAACAAATATTGAATCCCTCCCCTTCTTAGTCCTAGGCAACCCCAAAACAAAGTCCATAAAAATATCGACCCAAGGTTCAATAGGGACAGGAAGTGGTGTATACAATCCATGTGGTTGCGTCCTAGACTTAGCTTGTCTACATGTTATGCACTTTTCACAAACATGCTCAACTTCACGTTTCATATGTGGCCAATAGAAATTTTCTTGCAATGCAATTAAAGTTTTAGTCACACCAAAATGTCCCATCAAACCACCCGCATGTGCCTCCCTAACAAGTAATTCACGAATGGATGATCTAGGGAAGCACAACCTATTTTCTTAAAAAAAAGAAACCATTATGCAAATAGAATTTTTCATGTTAACCATGCATACAAGTTTCAAACACACTCTTAAAATCATCATCTAGTACATACAACTCCTTGACATGCTCAAACCCAAAAATTTTAGACTCCAAGGTAGAGAAAAGTATGTAACTTCATGATAGCGCGTCGACCACTATGATTTCCTTACCTTGCTTATATTTGATCATGTAGAGGAATGTCTCCACAAAGGCTACCCACTTGGCATGTCTCTTGTTCAACTTCTGCTGCCCCTTAAGATGCTTTAAGGATTAATGATCCATATGAATCAGAAACTCACTAGGCCTCAAGTAGTTCTGCCACGTTTCAAGAGTCCTCACAAGCGCATAGAGCTCCTTATCATATGTTAGATAGTTCAGCGCTGCTCCATTAAGCTTTTCACTAAAGTACGCTACCGGCCGTCCTCCTTGCATCCACACTCCACCAATACCTACACCTGAAGCATCACATTCAATTTCAAAAGTATTAGAAAAATCAGGTAAAACAAGTAAAGGAGCATTAATTAATTTTTGCTTGATAATGTTAAAGGACTTCTCTTGTTCATCGCCCCAATGGAATGGAACGTTCTTCTTGATTACCGCCGTCATCGGTGCTGCAAGTGTGCTAAAATCCTTTACAAACCTCCTATAGAAGCTTGCAAGTCCCTGAAAACTTCGGACTAGACCAATAGTAGTAGGGGATGGCCAATCTCGAATAGCTCTTACCTTGTCTTCATCCACTTGTATCACATGTGAACTTACCACAAAACAAAAAAAAAATAAGTTTGCTTGTGCAAAAATCACATTTCTTCAAATTAGCATATAAATTTTCTTCCCTTAGTGTGATTAGCACAAGTCTCAAGTGTTTAACATGCTCATCCAAGTTTTTCTATACACTAGGATATCATAAAATTAAACCACAACACATTTTCCTATTTATGCACGTAAAACATGGTTCTTAACCTCATAAAGGTGCTAGAAGC